>NC_138542.1:16420417-17020417 GCF_964234715.1 Podarcis melisellensis
GCATGTTGTGTGGGGAACTGTTTTGCTGAAAGGAAAATCTTCCAAAACCGGAAGCACCCAATGATGTAAACAAAAAAGTGGAAGTGTATCTCAAAGATGCTGGAAAGGGTGCATGTTTATTGTTAAAATTGCCTGCAAAATTTGCAAAAGCGCCTTCTTCAAGGGCATGTTTCTTTACAAATTGCTCAGAAACCATCCTTTTCAAAGAACCTGCAGGGTCTTATTTGTAAAGAGACAAAGAAGCCACTATGGAACGCGTTTGAACCGAAAGACTGCCAGTTAATTTATCAAAAAGCATTCCTCCTTTCCAGTATCTTCTCCCCTTTCTTTGGTTCTGTTTTGAACTATTTTGCTACTTATGATTGAAGGAGGAAGACACCCTCGCAGATCAATGGCTTGAGCCAAGATAAGACTGCCTTTTCCAGTACCTGTAACCAGCCTGCTACTGCCAACAACACCTTCCTCTATGTCCCAGCTGTGCAGGATGCCTGCCTGACTGGGACAAGAGCATGGGCCTTCTTGGTGGTTGCACCAGATTACTGAAGGTTGATTTGGCCCTCTCCTTTACTGCCTGGTGAAAGCTTCCCTGTTCCAGCAAGCTTTTGTCATATTAGGCAGATGAGGGTTTCTTTTCTGGGGAGTCTTTGAATTTCTGTCTCCTCAGACTGTTTGTATATTGTTCTTATGGATCACAGCACTTTGGACTATTGTAAACTGCTCCAAGCAATGACAAACCTAGAAAGCATCTTAAAAAGCAGAGACATCACCTTGCCAACAAAGGTCCGTATAGTTAAAGCTATGGTTTACCCAGTAGGGATGTATGGAAGTGAGAACTGGACCATAAAGAAGGCTGATCGCCGAAGAATTGATGCTTTTGAATTATGGTGCTGGAGGAGACTCTTGAGAGTCCCATGGACTGCAAGAAGAACAAACCTATCCATTCTGAAGGAAATCAGCCCTGAGTGCTCACTGGAAGGACAGATCGTGAAGCTGAAGCTCCAAGACTTTGGCCACCTCCTAAGAAGAGAAGACTCCCTGGAAAAGACCCTGATCCTGGGAAAGATGGAGGGCACAAGGAGAAGGGGACGACAGAGGACGAGATGGTTGGACAGTGTTCTCGAAGCTACCAGCATGAGTTTGACCAAACTGCAGGAGGCAGTGGAAGACAGTGCCTGGCATGCTCTGGTCCATGGGGTCAAGAAGAGTCGGACACGACTAAACGACTAAACAACAACAACAACAAACTGCTCCAAAAAAAGGGAATGCATTGAAAGGGTAAGATACATACATGGTTGAATTACTGAATGAATGAAGAATCAATAACAGCTGTTGAACACAATCCAAGAACAAGAAAAAGGGCAGCTGCATTATAGATGCATTATGAAGAAAGTCTTTTATCAAGGGAAACACAAATGGATCTGGGCAACTTTTCTACCGCAGTTCACCTACTACAATTTTTTTAAAGTGTATTTTTGTTCCATAACCCCAAGGCACATTTGACTTAAACAGAGAACTGCACCTGCAAAGGATGTTTGGGGCGACCAATTCCATTGGCCCCAAACTGAGGCTGATGGGAGGGCATCCGATTGGCAAAGGGTCATATAACCTTGGAGGACCACTGCCAGTTCTTCTAGACCAGGGAACCCCAAACCTGGGTCTCCAGCTGTTTTTGGACTACAACTCCCATCATCCCTAGCTAGCAGGGCCAGTGGTCAAGAGTGATGAGAATTGTAGTCCTAAAACAGCTGGAGACCCAAGTTTGGGAATCCCTGGTCTAGACAACAGGGAGCTAGCTAGAGCAATGGACTGACTCAGTATGAAACACCTTCCAATGTACCGCTATCCAACTATAAAATTCTATCTTACCTGCAAGAGCAAGAGCCAAAAAATGAAACTTCTTATTTCTCTCCATGCTTGAATAGATATAACACAAAGCTCCTCGGACAATGGCCTTTTATAAGCAAGATCTAGTGGGGCACTGAGAGTTATCTGCAAGCTGACACACTGCAAATATTTGTTACTTTGATAAGGAGAAAAAATGACCTTATTTGCAGGTTATGTAAGGCTGAAGGGAAGACAAGTTGCAAATTTATTTGTAATCAAAAAATGCTGTCTTCAGGAAAAGAAGGGGGAAGAGTTGCTTATGTAACAGAAGCTACAAGGCCAATATGGGCATAGATTTGAAGTTTAACACGTGCATTTGACCACAGAGATAGGGGAATGATCCCACTCCTCTTAAATCACTTTCATTAACACTCTCCCTACTATTTTGCACCCCACAATACATTACGGAGACCTTTGCAGTCTTTTATCACAGGGGATCATGGATCTAAAGTCAAAGCTCCACCTTTCCTTTGAGAAAATGATGCTGCAAGAATTTTTATAGAAGCAGGAAAGAGATGTTATGGGCTTTTCCGTGGAAGATTAGGCTATGAAGGGCTACTAAGCATGATGACTCTGCGGGAGGCAGTGTGCCTCTGAATATCACCTGCCGGGAAACCAAATGTGGCAAATGCTATTTAACCCTGCCCCGATTCTAGATTTCAAAATAGCATCACCTATCAGGAGGAGGAGCCACTGGCTTGGCCTCTGTCATCTTCATGGGAGACCCTGCTTGAGCCTCATTCTCCTTTCCAAAACGAGGGCTTTCAATGCATGATGGAGGTGGATAGGGCAGGAATAGCGGGCAGCAGAGGGCAGGCATTCAATGTTCTCTTTGAGTTTTCCTTTCAAACACTTGAAAAGGGGTTTCCAGGTCAGGAATATCCTGGACCTTGAGATATCAGGGCCCTAACCTGAAACCTAGGGGTGGTCCCTGGTGATGTGGTGTTATTGGGTCAGAGCCAGAAGAGATGGCCTGATGCCTTATTCTTTTTATTTATTATTATTAAATTTCTACGCCACCATCATCCAAAGGTCACAGGACAGTTGTTGTTGTTGATATACCGCCCTATACCCAGGGGTCTCAATATAAGAACAAAAAAACACATACCATAACAACAAAAACAAAGAAGTGAAGAAAATATGGTTATTGTAAAATTATATGTCATCTTGTTTGTTTGTTTTTTCTATTGTATTAAGAAAATCTTTAATAAATATTTTAAAAAACAACAACAAAAACAATACCCACCCCACACAGTTTAAAAGGTCATAGATTGTTTCATTAGCTAAATGCCTGGAAGAAGAGAAATGTTTTTGCCTAAAAGATAAAGCAATGTAATGAAGGGGTCAGGCCAGAAATAGGCAACCTAAGGCCCACGGGCCACAAGCGGCCCACGGGGGTCATTTAACCAGCCCACGAGCCACTCCTGAACTGAGCCGCCCACTCAGACTGTCCCCATGCGCTGCGCTAAACCTGCGCAGCACAGGGCAGCGCGGGGACTCACTTCCGCAGCACTGGAAATTGCATCTTCACATGTGCAGACGCCGGAAATCACAGGTGCACGCGCTCATGCACGAGCGCAATCTGGCCCACAGAGGGATCTCCACTGGAGGGAACTGGCCCAGGCGAGGTAAACCTTGCTGACCCATGGGTCAGGCGATCCTCCATGGGGAGAGCATTCCACAAGCAAGGAGCCCTGTGGGCTTTTGCGTATTTGACCAGAATGCCTGAAGGGCTCAACTGATATTTTTTTTGGGGGGGTAGTCCCAGGAGCCTACTCCATCACTTACCTCGGTACTTGAAGAGCCGCTTTGTCTCATATGTGATCTAAAGATAAAGGTAAAGGGACCCCTGGCCATTAGGTCCAGTTGCGGACGACTCTGGGGTTGTGGCGCTCATCTCGCTTTATTGGCCGAAGGAGCCGGCGTACAGCTTCCAGGTCATGTGGCCAGCATGACTAAGCCACTTCTGGCAAACCAGAGTAGCGCACGGAAACGCCAGTTACCTTCCCGCCGGAGCAGTACATATTTATCTACATGCACTTTGGCGTGCTTTCGAACTGCTATGTTGGCAGGAGCAGGGACTCAGCTACGGGAGCTCACCGTGTTGCGGGGATTTGAACCGCCGACCTTCTGATCGGCAAGTCCTAGGCTCTGTGGTTTAACCCACAGCGCCACCCGCATCCCTATATGTGATCTATTCCTGCGTTAATTTTGTTACCTGCACCCCATTCTCTGAGCAGCATAAAGTTAAAGGGACCCCTGAGCATTAGGTCGTCATGACCGACTCTGGGGTTGCGGCACTCATCTCACTTTATTGGCTGAAGGAGCCGGCGTACAGCTTCCGGGTCATGCGGCCAGCATGACTAAGCCGCCGAGCAGAACACGGAAATGCCGTTTACCTTCCCGCTGGAGCGGTACCTATTTATCTACTTGCACTTTGACTTGCTTTCGAACTGCTAGGTTGGCAGGAGCAGGGACTGAGCAACGGGAGCTCACCCCATCACGGGGATTCGAACCGCTGACTTTCTGATCGGCACGTCCTAGGCTCTGTGGTTTAACCCACAGTGCCACCCGCGTCCGTATATGTGATCTATTCCTGTGTTCATTTTGTTACCTGCACCCCAATCTCTGAGCAGCATAGGTTTCATCTTATTTTGTTTGGTGGGGTTGTGGTTCAGAGGTGCAGAAGACAAGGCCTACAGAGCTGTGGAACTGAAGGGATATTTAGTTCAATCTGTGGCTCATAAACAGTCTGAGTGTTGCAAGGGAGGGTGTGTGTTTTTCTGGGTCTGGAACTCCGGATTACAAAAGCAAGGTGAAATAGGTAAGTGATTCCTGTGGTGACTAGGCCTCGCTCAAGCTATGGACTGCGGTGAAAAGAAGGTGCAACGTACAATATTCCCTACAGCCAGCATCCCTGAGTGACCTTGCGCTGGAACATGAGGACAGTAAGGCTGGCAAGGCTGTAGCTGAGCCGTGATCATGCACCAAGATCGTGTACCAGGGTGAAGACGATACAAGATTTGCCGGCAGCTCTGACGACCTTCATGATTCTCTTTTCAGCTTTATCAAGGAATATGTCACTCCCCAAAAATAATTAATTGAATTATTATTTTTTAAAAAAAACAAAACAAAACCAACACCTGTTTGTACAGCTGTCGGCCTCCGACTTTTTCATTTACCAATACAGAACTGGATTTGAGTGAGAGAAAAAGTAGTGTGAGAGAAAATATTGAATCTGGAGATGTTGAGAGATGAAAAAGAGGTTGCACCTCAAGTTCTAGAGCTCACTTATTTTTCCTCGTTTTCTTAGCTCCAATATTCTCAGCAGTTCTTTGTTTCTTCTGGGGCCTTTTGACTTCTTTTTTGAGAGAAGGGTTTTCTTGCCTTGAACGTGTTGCTTCTTCAAGGTTGAAGAAGTTTGCAGCTATTTCCCTCTGAACCAATCCTTGGTCCAGACCAGGCATGGCCAAACTTGGTCCTCCAGATGTTTTGGGTCGACAATTCCCATCATCCCTGACCACTGGTCCTGTTAGCTAGGGATGATGGGAGTTGTAGTCCCAAAACAGCTGGAGGACCAAGTTGGGCCATGCCTGAAAACTAGAACCTTGGGTCATGAGCAATATTGAAGAGATTGAGCTTCCCTGTATACACAAACACACAGGCATAGTCTATTCCTTGGTGACGCTGAAACTTCACCATTTTTTTTTCTGGTTTTTCCTCCCCTCTGCCCTCTGGACTCTTCTGGGCCTTATTCTCTAGATCTTGATTTTTCTCTTAAGTCCTCCTCTTTTCCTTTTAATTTCTAGTCTTAATATTTAAGGCAATTTATTTTATCACTGTAACATAGTAAAGCTTTGAACTAGCATGGACTGGTGGAAGTTCCAGGGCACAATTTAGAGTTAATTAATTGCTAAAATTCTTACTTGCTTTTCATGCTACAATTGCTGCTTGTAATAGTTAAGTTGTGCATTTTTTCTGCTGAACGAAGTTTAAAGCTTGCCTATTTATATCCTGTTTTGTTTGCCATGTGGTCATTACTTACATATAATGTTCTTTCTCCTTTCCCCAGGATTCTTTTTATGTATAACGTGTTGATTTCTCTATGGTATTACTATGCTTATATCTTTTATAAACTGAAATGCACACACTGGTCTTTCTGCTGATGTATTCCAAAATCATTTTAGCCTTGGTCCATGTTTGGTCACCACCCTGCTGCCCATTTGGGCAAATTCAGAACCTCACTTTCAGGCTGTGAGAAATAATCAGAGACCCCAATGCATACTGTAGGTTGGTTTTCCGCGGTAGTCACTGGAGACAGATGGTGGTTTTGGTGATACGAAGTTTACGTATACATGTATCAGTGCCAGATTTATGTATAAGCTAAACAAGCTATAGCTTAGGGCCCCACTCTCTCGGGGAGCCAAAAAAAAATTAAAGGGGGAAAAACTGGATGTACATTTCCAAAATATAAGATAATAAAATAAAATAAAATAAAACCTACATACAGCAACAGTGTTTTATGTTGTGTAGGCTCCTATGATATAAGTAATGGGCCCCACCTGCTAGCCTGCTCCCTAAAATATCACTAGTTTGCTCATTTCTATATCAATTACTTTGATAAAATATGTATTTTGTTATGTGCAAATGGCTTTAAATACCTATTATGCCCATAAATTACCATATAGCATATAAAGGTAAAGGGACCCCTGACCATTAGGTCCAGCCGTGACCGACTGTGGGGTTGTGGCGCTCATCTCGCTTTATTGGCCGAGGGAGCCGGCGTACAGCTTCCGGGTCATGTGGCCAGCATGACTAAGCCGCTTCTGGCAAACCAGAGCAGCGCACGGAAACGCCATTTACCTTCCCACCAGAGTGGTACCTATTTATCTACTTGCACTTTGACGTGCTTTCGAACTGCTAGGTTGGCAGGAGCAGGGACCGAGCAACAGGAGCTCACCCCATCGCAGAGATTCAAACCGCCGCCCTTCTGATTGGCAAACCCTAGGCTCTGTGGCGCCACATTCAACACAAAAAAGCAGTGACAATTTGTTGTTGGCAAAGGACAACTGGACATATAAAGGGCCCTGTTACCTTCAGTAGCTATGGGCCTCATCAAACCTAAATCCGGCCCTGACGTGTATGCCGCTGAGTGGCAGCAGGTGGCAGGGCTCACAGCATTAAAACTCCAACAGATCTTCCTCCCCAATGCCATAGCTTTAGATTCCTGGAGACAGCAAGACAGGTCTGTTTCTCTTCTCTACTCCAGTCCCAAGACTGCCACAAGTTCCCTTTGTTCCCTCTCAGCCAGGTGAAGGGGGGGGACACACATGCCCCCCTTCTCAGGTATCTCTGACTGATACCTCCTCTAGCAAGAGGTCACCAGCTTTTGCTTTTTCTTTAATTGCCATACATCCTTACCTATGATATACCAAAGATGGTAATCAATGAGCTGATTGCTACATGCATTCTTCCTTTTGTTGCCTGCATTATTAATTTTATTTCAAAGTAAGTTTCCGCATTTAGAAAGGTGGAGATTTCAGCTATTTTCTTTGTATTCCCCTCTGCCATCCACCTTCAGATAATGACCAGGGTCCCAATGGCACTGGGAAGCCTTAACCCTTAATGACCGCTCTTTGGATTAACAAAGGCCATTAAAGAGTAACGAAGCAATCCACAAAGCACCCTTTTTAGTCTGAATGCCACAGGGTTGCTTACGTCTCTGTACAGTACTTGGGTCCTGTGTCACGCTAATTTCTCTTTCATGTATTACGCCAAACAAAAGTAGCAGCAATGAAAGTGTTCTCATTCAGTTGTGTGGGTCTTTTTTTTTTTTTTAATGTAAGCATCAACTATCACAAGCCGTACATTTACAAGTTCATATCCTCTACCCCACAGCAAACCCAATAAAACACTGTTCTTAAAACTTGCCGAATTTACAAATGAATGTTCCGAAAAGCTGGATAAATTATACAACCCTCTCGTTCAATATCCACACTCAAATCTACAGCAATTTAAAAAATCCACACAGCCACATGGTTAAGATAGTCTCTTTACACCCCATGTATTTACACACGGCCTTTTGTTGACACAGTTGCTACCATTCTTTTAACTAACTCCAAGGTTCCACAAACATATCTAAAATATATTTAGCAGCATATCAAAGTATGTTAAAAAGGAAGGACACCTTGTTTTTCCTCTTAAATAAAACGTCGTGAGATGACGGAAACATAAGAAAAATAGATTAAGGTTTTTCTGTAAGAATACTGTGGTAGGCAGAGCGCTAATAAAATGTTAATAATTCGACAGCATTTTAGTTTCTAGTCCTGAGCACAGAGTAGACACAGCTGCACAACTTTGGTCAGCAAGAGTATAATGCTAACAGCTAACGCGGATCGTATGGCATTCATTGTTAGCATGACACAGTCAGGGCAGTAATCCGTTTCAAACTAAGACCCGCCCCTCCCTTACACTCCAGTCTTAGTTTCTTACAGCAGCAAAACATAAGTAAACTTTTTGGGACCCCTGCTGCTCTTCCATTAAAGGCTTGGGAAATGAGACAAGAGATATGCTGGCACGTTCCATACAACCATAAAGTGAAGCTCAGCTGAACAGAAGGGGTCAGAGAGTGAGGTACACAGGGCACTTTCACATCCTAGGTTACAGGTCTTGAGACAACCATTCCAGGGCGAAAGGCTTCCAGTTTGTTCAACTTACAAAGCTAATAAATGCACACAAATCCAGCCGTTATATGTGAGGCAAGCATACCACCAACAGACTAGTGTTTGAGATATAGTACAGAAGGCAGTTCTTAAGGGCAGCAGTTTCAGCAGAATACGACACACTTAAACGGTACAGAAGAGCTGCATCTTCTTCTTCTTTCTCTCCAGCTGCAAGCATGTGCCTATGACATCTAGCACTGCAACGCTCGTCTTTAATTACTGGCCACATCTTCGCTCGCATCACCAGGATCGGAGATCTGTCCATCGAAGCTGCAGGGAGCCTTCCAGATTCTCACAGTCCGATCGCTGCAAAATATTTTTAAGCAACCGAATCTATTAGCATGAAGTGGGAAAAGGAAGAAGCAGAGAAAAGCCGTTTCCCCATTTATATACAGTAAGGTAAAGGGACTCCTGACCATTAGGTCCAGTTGTGACCGACTCTGGGGTTGCGGCGCTCATCTCGCTTTACTGGCCAAGGAAGCCGGCGTACAGCTTCTGGGTCATGTGGCCAGCATTACTAAGCCGCTCCTGGTGAACCAGAGCAGCGCACAGAGAGGTACCTATTTATCTACTTGTACTTTGACATGCTTTTGAACTGCTAGGTTGGCAGGAGCAGGGACTGAGCAATGGGAGCTCACCCCATCGCGGGGATTCGAACCGCCGACCTTCCAATCAGCAAGTCCTAGGCTCTGTGGTTTAACCCATAGCGCAGTACCCTTGAATTAAAAAACCAAAACTCTTCCACTGAAACGTTCCCTTACTCAAAAGCAGTATCTTGAGAAAGCGAATGCAGAGCAGCTCAATTATTTTTAGAGACTTGCTAGTTCCAGCAGAGCAGAGATTCTCAAATGCGTCCCACAACAATTTCATTGCACTACTGTGAAATATAGGAAACAGACTGAGAAGCACACTGAAAGAGGCTTTATATCAGGCATCCCCAAACTCAGCCCTCCAGCTGTTTTGGGACTACAACTCCCATCATCCCTACTTAAGAGGACCAGTGGTCAGGGATGATGGGAACTGTAGTCCCAAAACAGCTGGAGGGCCGAGTTTGGGGATGCGTGCTCTATGTTATTGATTCTGTTGGTTCACTAGGCATAAAGACCCAAATAAAATAATAGCGCTTAACATTTATAAGGACCAGGTAAAAGTCACATAGTCATGAGCAAGCTTTTGAGCTGATCAGAATTACGAGGCTCCAGAAGAGCTCCAGTATACCTGAAAACTTGCTTACTAACTTTACATTTACACTAGTCCTGATAAGCTATTATGCTACGGCTGTGTTTTAATACATTGTATTAAGTATTATGGCATAACATCAAAGCCATTTGACAAACAAAGGCTCATTAACTGCAAACAAGTAGCTATATCACAAACTTATCTATTTTTATGCTTTTCCCTTACAAGTAACTTATAGCATACTATTCAGTAAAAATACGTGTCTCCATATAAAACAATTAACATTTTACATTAGTTTGTTTTTTAAACAAACCCAACCAACCCAAATAATAACACAGTTTAAACCTCTGCCAGCTATGACCGTAAATGTGCAGAAAATTAAGTTGGTGGTTCACAATGTAGACAAACCCTTTGAATTTCTGCACATACTGGAAAGCAAAGAAGATCACTCACTGGCAGCATAGGCCCTATGCGGCCTAGAACCCACGTACCTACGGGACCGCCTCTCCTGGTATGCCCCGCGGAGGACCTTAAGGTCCATAAATAACAACACTTTGGAGATCCCAAGTAACAACGTGGTTAGATTGGTCTCAACTAGGGCCAGGGCCTTTTCAGTACTGGCCCCGACTTGGTGGAACGCTCTGTCACAAGAGACTAGGGCCCTGCGGGACTTGACATCTTTCCGCAGGGCCTTCAAGACAGAGCTGTTCCGCCTGGCCTTTGGTTTGGACTCAGTCTGACCCTTACGTTTCCCTCCCCTTACGGTTTTGATCTATGGGCTACTTTTAAAATGAGGTTGCATTTTAAATTGCATTCTAACCGGAATTTTAAATTGGTTTCCCCCCCCCCCCCCAATTATGTTTTTATTGTAATTTTATTGATGTCAGATGCCCTGAACCCAGCTCTGGCCAGGGAGGGCGGGGTATAAATTATTATTATTATTATTATTATTATTATTATTATTATTATTATTACTGGAATGCTCAGAATTCTTTCCAGCTATGCAGCGTGTGCAAAGAACATTAAAAGCAACTCACTCTGATGCAGTAAAAATCTGCCCGGAATTGGTGCAGATGGCATTGATGGGACTGTCGTGTCCCTTGAGTTCGCTTATTGGTGCAAATGTATCTACATTCCAGAGTTTCAGAATGCCCCCGCGGCAGCCGCTGAGAAGCACGGGGGAACCAGGCACATGTCCAAGAGCACAGACCCAGTCCTTGTGGGCATTAGGAACTTGCTGAAAAGACATATCACAAAATCAGGCTGAGAAACAGCATCATCCATCAGGAGGGCAAAGGCAAGCAGTTCGGTTCTGAAAAATGCATCAGATAATATGAAACAGAGGGCAATGCACCTGATTATATTGTGGTCCTCAAACATGGAATACTTAAGTCCACCTCTTAAAAAAAACTATGACTTGCTTACTCCAGAGCAAGTTGGCAATACAGCATCTATTGAAATTAGAGTGTGTGCTTTCAGAGTTCTATCTCCTACTCCCATATTTCTCTACTGCATGATCAAACATGTCCTCTGCAATTGTGAAGGTTAGAAACTTCCACTTAAGATGGATGCTGGGAATTTTACCAGAATTCTTCCAGAAGTCTGAGGACCGCAAAGGTCTATCAACATATAGCATGCTGCACGTTGCCAGTCCTCTGCTTAGGTGAAGAAAAGCCCAGCTGATTTTGGTTCAAACAAAAATTTTCAACCTAACCTTTCAGATTCTAAAATCAGTTTTCTAGACCCAAGTACTATTATTTTTGGCTTTCAAAATTTTCAAGCCTCATTTTGGAGTAGCTGAAGAATTTCAGTTTTGGGGCAGCTCTGCTTTGCAAGGTTCCTATTATATTTTAACAGTACCTGGATGAGGTCTTTTTGAGCCAAGTCCCACTTTTTAATGCCATTGTCTCTGGATCCGCTAAACAGGTTGTCTCCCATAATAGTAAGCGCTTCTATGCCGTCATAATGGGGAGGCTCAAAGTTGTGTGTAGGGCTTACAGTTCCCAGAGCTCCTTCAGTTACATCAAACATCTGAAATAGGAGCAAAACAATTTCAAATCTGCAACATAATCTTGGCCAGGAATTGACAAAATATAAATACCCACTCAACATAGTAGTATTATACAAACGTCTACAAAGGATTTGTAATAGTGTAGTAGTACCAACCACTAACTTATTTTAATAATTAACTAATTCAATAAAAACGATGCCTTATCTGAAATATATAACCCAGCACAGGTTTACTTGATTTCCCCCTTTAACTCAAATGACAAGTGTCTGGTTTTTGGACAAATGCTGCCATTACTATCTCTTCCCATCTCACTACCACAGTATCGCAAAGAATGGACACCAGATTATTACGCAGAAAACAATTTGAGGCCTTTTCGCTACACGGTCTGTCAACTTCATATTTTATAACCACAACAGCCTCAACAGCAAACTATCACCAGATGATCAATAGCAATAACTGTGTGTAAACAGAGGTATCTATAGGAAGATTAGAAGAGCTGACATCCTTTTGCCTATGTGGTAATTATGAACCATAAAAATTATAAAGTATTCATGTCAAAACAAAGGAGAGGCCAGAAATAACATTTGGAATAATTCTTAAAGAAAGAACAGAATGAAAGCAATTCCTGAGATTAGGCTGCAAACCTAAGCACAAATACCTGGGAGAAAAGTAACTTTCACCTCTTAGTAAGTCCACATGCATACTAATATTTAGGAAATAACTTAAAACTCCCTGGAGGAAAAAGTATCTTGAATAATGAGTGAAAGTTAATCCAATTATTTTATCCTCCAACATCGAAACAAAAACCCTAGAAGTTCCCAAAGACTTTTTGACTTTGAATTTATATTTTTCCAGGCACAGGTGAGAATGTCAGTTTGACTAGCCTTTTCTGGAAGTGAAAAAATAAAAGACAGACCAGCAGTGCTATCCTATACATGTCTTTGCGTGGACAGGCGGAGTCCCCAGATCCTGCGCGGTCCCCCCGTCATGTGGAATAACGACTCAAGACAACGTGCTATGGGATTAAATTGGCCACAACTTTATTAAATTTCAAATGTGGGTAGACCTTGGCTCAGGCATTGGGCGTTCTCCCTCCCCAGTCCCCAGCCGGGGACCTAGGGAGCATCAGGGTTATCCAGTGTGTGGGGGGGGGGGATGGGCCGGCTCTGGAGAACATATGTTCAAGCAGAGATAGCCGCCCCCGTAACGCCGCCGCCGCAGGGGAGAGCAATGACGACCTTCCGGCGTACGGTCAAAGCCTCCCTTCAGAAACCCCTTTAACGGGGAACCCTGGTATCGCCGCCGCAAAGAGGAAGATGGACAAAAGGATTCCGCCCAAGGCCTGATACTGCCAAAGTTGTGACGTTTTGCTACGGGAAAGGCGAAACCTGCCAATGCAGGGAAATTCCTTTCCGGCCCTTTAACAGCGACCTTAACGTAGCAGCGCCCGCATACCTGTGAAGAAAATTAACTTGCAAAACATGTGAGGAAAATTAACCTGCAACATAAGACATTGACTGAGGGTGGGTAGGGTGGGAGAAGCTCTGGAGCCAAGTGAGAATTCCCAGGTAAAATCCTCCCTCCTTTGTGTGGGCAGGTAATCCCTCCCCTACCTGGCCTGGTCTCCTTGGCAACTCTTTCCCCCAGGTGGGATTGGACAACTGACTGAGGTAGGCGGAGACCTCCAGGTATCCCACCTGAGGGATGGCATAGCCTAGCCTATGCTGTTGGAGCCGCTCCAGGTCTAGGGGCTGCACGCGTCCACGCAAAGGGCGCCCCCCGTTTTAAGCGGGGAGCGGTCATTATGTTCCATTGCACTTAATGTGGTTTATCCCCAGTTGTGGGTATAGGATTGCAACCTCAGGCATTGTTCTGAGTCGAAATGGATTGCAGTGCATTTCCACATCTTGCAGGGAAAGAACCAAAGAAAATGGAAACCTATTCTCGAAGCTTGTAGTATTACATTTGTGGTAAAGATGCAAAAGGAGGAAATACCTTAATATAGTGATCCTTTGAGCCAGTAATTATGAGATCTTGCCCATTGGAAATGCGGTCTACAGTAAGGCACATAACAGGGCCAAGGTGACCAGTTAGTTTTCCTGTGGACTGGAACCTAAAGAAACAAGCAAAGTGACTTAGCTTTAATTATTTCAAAGGAAAAGAAAGCCTCTCTCCTGCCCATTTTTCAAAAATGCACTGGAAATCAGGCTTTGATCCCTGCAGATAGTTATATGGGTATAAGTCGGAGTGAAACACCACATTAGTAACAGCAGGAATATCCAGTTTGGGGCAGAGTAGTTTAAACGCTGTATTTTGATCTTCTCCTACTGACATTCTTGATGGCAGGTGAATGCTACCGAATCAGAAATAGCTGTAAATAGAAGGTTGGGAATTCCACTTATGACATCTTTTTTTCCAGATTTGAGCCATTCTTTGTGTTATTTGCACCTCTTAATTTTTCTTCTCTGTTTGTTTCATTGGCTAAGTTCATATTAGACGCCATCAGTCACGTACAACCCCGCTTCTGAGGGTGTGCAGCATTTCACACCAAAAATCATGGTTAAAAATAGGAGGCTAGCAGACTTCAACTCCACAGAAAGGCTTAGACATCACTGTAGATGAGGCATCCCTAACCTGCGGCCCTCCAGATGTTCTAGCCTACAACTCCCATAACAGGACCAGTGGTCAGGGATGATGGGAATTGTAGTCCAAAACATCTGGAGGGCTGAAGGTTGGGGAAGAGCCCTTTCTGCGCTGGTCTGTGTGGGATGAATCCATGCTGTGGCTCTTCATTGTGTGGGTGCCTCTCTTCCTGGAAACTCGAGAGGACCTGCGCTGCCCAGGCAACTTTAGCATTCCCTGGTGCATCACCATTCATCAATAATATTAATAATAATAATAATAATAACAATAATAATTTATTATTTATACCCCGCCCATCTGGCTGGGTTTCCCCAGCCACTCTGGACAGCTTCCAACAAAACACTAAAATACAATAACCATTTAACCATTAAAAGCTTCCCTAAACAGGGCTGCCTTCAGATGTCTTCTAAAGGTTTAGTAGTTTTTTCTCTCTTTGATATCTGGTGGGAAGGCGTTCCACAGGGCGGGTGCCACTACCGAGAAGGCCCTCTGCCTGGTTCCCTGTAACTTGGCTTCTCGTAGTGAGGGAACCGCCAGAAGGCCCTCGGAGCTGGACCTCTGTGTCCGGGCAGAACGATCTACAGGAGGCATCCCCAACCTTCGGTATGGGGGAAAGCCATAATGCATCAATTCCCACAACGCAAACAGATCGTGAGAAGGCCTATAGACCCAAAAGCCTATTGGCTGTTCCCTGCCATGGATGTGTCAGTTGGCAAACAGGGGATGAGGAGAGCACTGGCTGCAGCCACACTGGGCTTCACAGGATCTTTGCATGCTCAGTAAGTATTTTGGAAAGCTTTACCTCTTCAGGTCCCACATTCTCACTGCATTTCCTGCAGCCGCGTACAGAAACGTGCCTGTTGGGTTGAGAGCGATCTGGTTGATCTGGTTCTCTCCAGCTGGAATCGTCACTGTTCTGTTGGTACTGCCAGAACATGCATCTACTGGCATCGCCTGGCCTGAAGACCTGAGTTTCGCACGCAGAAAAACAAGAGGAAAATAAACTTGCGATTATCTAAGAGGGGAAAACACACACCAAGTAATTCTATCAGTCCCACAAGCACATTGTATTCTGAATGTGGACAAAGAATCATCCTTGCAAAGCTTCCAAGCCTCTTATAAGCAACAATTCCAATGTATTTATTTATATCTCATTTGTATATTGATTGCCCAGTCTAGCCCAAATATTCTAAGCAGGCAACTGGGGAAAATGACAGACATGGTTATGGTGAGTCTTTCAGGTTCAAGAGTACAAGGGAGATTCAACAGCCACAATATGACCAATGTTTGCTGACTTTTCTAGTTCTAGTTCTAGTTACAGCGAATAAAATATTCCCCAAACCAGATGCTTTTTTCCTTAAAAAAAACATTTAGGGGTACTCTCATTTTGACTCAAGAAAACCACCATTTTATAGTTCAAATTAGGAAAAATCAATACAGTAAATGGACAAAAGTACAAAGATTTGCAAATGTTTAGGGGTATGCATACCTCTGCACGCCCTCCGCCCGAAAAAACACTGCCCAAAACCATGTGTAAGTAATCAATCCATTTCAGAGGTCTCCAAAAAATCAAGAGTTCTAAAAATTGGCACATGGACTGAGCCATCACACGACCAGGATGCATGTATGAATTGCATGTATAAATTGAAGACATCAGTATGTAGGGGGAAACTTGAAATGTAAACTGATGCCTCAAAAGTCAGTGGTAGACTATATGCTTTCCCGTGCCAGATTACTCTCTGGCTAAAAAGGTATCAGGAAACAGGAGCAGGAAAGACACTGCCCTGTAGTTTTGGAGAAGCTTTCAAAGTAAAGTGAAATCCATAGTCTGACTTTCTATAAAGGCACTTCTGACCTTGGGAGGAGGTGGTGTTGCCGGCTTCACGCCCCCAACACGTGCGCGGGGGCTGGCGCCCGCCCGCCCTTTTAAGGTTCTCTTTCTGACTTTGCTATGGACCTCGGTTGGTCGCCGTTAAGGGGCCTGGTAGGAATTTTTTCCACTTGGCAAATTGGCACCGGCCATTCGGTTTTTCATCTACCTCATAGCAAATCATCACAACCCTTTTGGTTTTGGCGGTTAGGCATTGGTAGGGTATCGTTATGTAAATGTGTTGGGGGGGAGGAGCGCCATCACCTCCCCCAAATAGTGAAAGGTAGTCCAATAAAGGATTCCGGGGGGCGTGGCCCTGTCCGAAGCCTATGGAGGCCAGGGCCTAAAGCGCCCCCCCCAATTGGTGACCCCGGGGGAGTTCCTAGTTGATGTGCATCAGCAGGGCTCCCCCTGCTGGTGTTAGCCCTTCAAGCAAACTGGTTGAAGCCGGATAGTCAGATAGGACCAATGCCTAAGCCAATACTGCTCTTTACCAATAAAGTTGTGGCCAATTTTAGCCCATTAACCTAAAATAATGTGTCTTGTGTCTTTATTTCTACTGGTGGGAGGTGGGACCTCGCCATGCAACAACTCCTGAGACAGGAGAGACTGGGTGAGGTGAACTCAAAACTTGCTGAGAAACAAGACTCTTCCTGCTACCTCACATCCCTTTCTTTCAGCCTTTTCTACTTGCCACTCTTCACCTAAGCTCATCATTTTTATCCATAAAGCCTCTACTATATGCTACCCAGGTGCTAAGTGCCCACCTGGAAGCAGACATTAAACAACAAAACACAGCCTCTAGTTTTCTTTCTTGCATCACCCCACTATAAGACACAGCCATCTGTCTTAGGCTGCACATCTTAAAATTAGTAAATTCATGCAGTTTTTCAACTCAATGGGTTTTACAACAAAGTAGCTGGGTTTTAGCCTAAGAGCTTTAAGATTAACTACATTTAACGTTAAGTACAATTTTCTCACCGCTTACTGCAAAATGGTATGCCAAATGTTAATATTAAAATTCTGCTTTTCAGAGTTGCAACTTACGTTAGTGTCCGGATACACTTAGCAGAATCGCGGATGTCCCACACCTTAATATAAGATGTGGAGACTGTGAAGACCAAGCTAGTATAATTACAGTATTTTACAGATACTACGTTGTTGGGATGACCACCCAGAGACATTATTTCCTGTCCAGTCACCAAATTCCATACTTTACACGTGCGATCTAAACAAAAAGAAAGCAGAACAAGAACAGCAAATTTAAAAGTGGATAACATTGTAATATACTGTGCAACACAGCTATACTGTTTTGGTGTGTAAAACAACTTAGATACCACCCAATCACCACCAAATTGCAGGAGTAAGAAGCCCCGTAAGAGCACAATACACATTTCTTATGCATTTTATATTGTATTTTATATTGTATTTTATATTGTATTTTATATTGTATATTATATTATATTATATTATATTATATTATATTATATTATATTATATTATATTATTATATTATATTATATTATATTATATTATATTATATTACAGTAGGCTTCACTAGCATACTCTTGTTTGGTTCCCAATTTTGCTGTGGAGATTTCATTACATCTTGAAGAGGAGCTGAATAATGATAAAGGGGAAATCCCTTAGAATTGCTCTTTTGCTTGGTTTTGCAGGGTTTTGGTAAGGAAGGAAGGAAAAGGCATGAAATGACTGTGGTCTGCGACGAAATGGCCTGTTTGCTAATCCGGGAACTTCCTATGTGAAATGTTTAGCTTGCTGTATGAGGTGTAATATGAGAAAGGATGAACTAAGAGGGTTGGAGACAGCACTTGGGTAATACTCGCTTAAGCAGGGTATGGCAAAATAAGGAATAGCAATGGTCAGTGGTCTTCAAGATAATTATGCTGAGGATCGCCTGTTCACAATGTGCATGCTCCAGGAGTTGGGGCAATGTATGTAATGCGCCATAAAAGCTTATGTACACTATTAGCAATGCCACAGATGGCTGCTCTGAATCTGTGTTTTGTGAAACTATAACTGAATCTGTTTTGAAATCCTGGTGTGGTGTGGTGTTACTTGCACCAGTGCTTCTACCTTTCATGAACACAAAATAAACTCTTTCTTGATTCAGCTGCCTCTCTCTCTGTGGTGACTGACTTTCCAGCCACGGACCCCTGAAAGGGGAAACCTTCGATCTCTACCAGCAAAGCTCCCACAGAACCAGTGTTCTATATTCCTTGCAGCCTGTACACAAAACTACTTAGCTGTCTGAAACAACAATGGCTTGTGAATAGCCTTGAAGAGAGCTCAACAAAAAGCACAATCAGTGTTAGTTATCAGGACACCTATGGCGGTACCCAAATTCCTCTTTCCCAGGAAGTTTCTGTGGTTGGTGAATCACCACTCCAGACTGTGGCTTCAATATCAAGCCAGCCTCATGCTCTCAACACCACTCCCTGCCTTCTTTAACTTCTAGCCTGATAAAGAATTCTGCAAAGCTCCAAAGCTAGCAATTATTTGAGATAAAGACACTGCCTCATGGTGGATCTCTCCACCAATTGCTTGCCTCCCTTCTTAGTAGTCAGCTTTCTCTCTTTGGGTAGCCCCATCGGTATATGAAGAGGATTCAGAAAGCTGCAAGACCAACAAGAGACATGTCAAACCTTTTGATCCTGTAAAGAGGAGGTCGTCAGTAGAATCGACACAAAGCACAGCCTTCGTATGACCTTCAGCAATGTGGATACAATGAATTGGAGAAGATCTGACGCATTTGGATGAAGAGAATGGGTTGATTATGCCTCTAGAAAAGGAAACAAATGATACAATGGATTAGAATATGTGACAGGTCATTTCTCCATCGTACATCATACATTTCCCCCACCCTGCCAGGCTCCTGAGAGATCTTACAGGGATCTGTAGAATAAGGCAGGCAAATGTGTTGACCTATTTATATACAGCAGACTGCACGTTCAGGTATTCTGCTCCTACCACAAAGGACATTTCCACCACTAGCACTGATGGTGGGGTCAACCCTGATCATTTTGTTGAGCCAAGAGCACCCACTGGCATTGCTCTGCAAAAGCTGAGGAACAGCACATCTCAGGGTTCCGGGTTTGAGCCCCCCATTTTAGGTGAAAGATTCCCGCATTGCAGGGGTTGGACAAGATGATCCTCACAGTCCCTTCCAACTCCAGAATTCTGAGACTTTCCAGAATTCCATCAGATTAGGGCATTGAGTGCCTTCTGCAATCCAGACCACCCACTCATACAGATCCAAATTCTGTGCCAGAGAAACCAGCTCATCTAGAACATGGTCAGCTGAATAAGAATATGTGGTAGAAAAAACTTCATTAAAATTGTGATGCGTTTTCCCCCCAAACAAAAGGTCATAATTTTATAATGTCATACATGCTGTGTTTGACATTTTTAAGGCCACACCTTTAGCTCATTTGTTGATGGGATTCAAATTTGAGCTGATGCCAATTTCTGCCCACTGGAAGTCGTGTGGGACAATTTTTCTCTGTGCCAGAATGTGTTTCAAAACTGGTCTCCCCTTCATATTTTCAGAGGCTTGCTTCAGGACATTTAACTATTGGCTCTGGTTGAATTTAGCCCTTATTGGTTTGATTCCTTTAGTACTGCTTGGTTTGCAAGAAAGCAGCTAGACTAAAGTCATGTGAATTCTGCTACACTCATATGTATAGAAGGGAAATGTTTGTTTTTCCATGCATCTGGTCTCTTACGATTTTTTGCATTAAATTTAAAAATTAATGCTTTCAGGGCCAACTCAACCATATGGGCAGATCAGGAGGCAGCTGCCTTGGGAAGCAGAAGCAGAGCTTAGGAGATGTTCATCATGTTGAAAGCAGCTTGCATGTTGCTTTTAGCATGGAATGTTTCCATTGCAAGCCAGAGTGGACCCCACAACCCTCAGATGTGAGGGCTATGTGTACTCTCTGTTTACCTGGCTATGTACTCAACCTGCTTGGCAACCTTTTGCTTGCTTTAAACCTTCAGCAGCTCTTGTCTAAGAACACAGTGAGAGCCCTGATGGATCAGATCACAAGCTCACTTGTCTGGAACAAGAACTGGTAATCTTAGAAGTTGTTGCTGCCATGGATTTCAAGCAGGGAACCATTCCACACATTAACACATCAAACTAGGTTCAGAGCCTTGGGAAACCACAGGGAATGCCCCAACTATGATTTAGAATGGAGCATGAGAGGAGGGGGGCCCTGAATTTTGGTATCACACAGGTCACTGCTGAAATTCAAGACCACAAGGTCCGCCACCGATTATGACTTTTACAGTGGTATCTTGGTTTTCGAGCGTCTCGGAAACCGAACATTTCAGAACCCAAACACCGAAAACCCGGAAGTAATTGCTTCCATTTTCGAACGTGCCTCGGAAGTGGAACGGCTTCCGCTGTGAGTTATTCAATTTTTCCAATTGAACTTACAGCCAGCCCTTTGCGCCTTGGTTGTCTAACATTTTTGAAGTCAAACGGTCTTCCGGAACAGATTACATTAGACAACCAAGGTACCACTGTATAATATTGTTGGATTCTTGTGTTCTGTTTTGGTTCATCTCTTTGGGTCCCTGACAAGGCAGAAAGGTAGCAGGGAAACTGCACAAATAAATGCATGAAGGAATCGTCCATGTGGGATAGAAGGATTGAAGGCCAGTATTCTCCCCAAAAGGATGCCTTTGCTTATCTTCTTATGGAGGCCGTTTCAGGTGAGGAAAATTTCCCATGTTTCCAACTCACTTTTCTATGAAGGGTTTAGTCTTTACAGAAATTGGAAGTATGAATGGGTGCTTAGACTGACTGGATACATAAAAAACTGATCCAGGGATGGAGAACCCCATACCATCTGAATGTTGTTGGTATTCAACTCCCATCAGTCCCAGCCAACATGATCAGGAATGAGGCAAGTTGAAGATCAGCAACATCTAGAGAGCAACAGGCTCCTCCTCATCCCTGAACTAAATTGACTTTCGGTCTGCATGCAGTTTTGGGTTCCGTTAACAAAACTGTTGCATCCATGGCAGAATGAACAGTAGTTAAGTCACAGCTAAAATGTATTCTATCCTGTCAAACGAGGATAGCAATACCCCTTGAAACCTCCTTAGTGGGCAGAAAGGTGAGTTCTGTGTGTGTTGCGTGCGTGCGTGTGTTAAATTTAATTTAAGTGAAGAGAAGGTATTAAATTGGATGCAAAGAGTAGCTTATACATTTTGAGAAATGCAGTTGAAGTTATCCTGGCAAGAAATGTGTAGTCAAGGTAGATGCATGCAGCACATGGAACATTTAGTCTTCTAACCTGATGTGGCACTTAAGGAAGAACTGGACCCAATTCCAGATTTTCCTTACAAATGCAATTGCTTTTGAACAAGGGAGAAACTGAATTCCCTGTTGCTTTGAAGCTCCAGCATTTTGGACACAATAAAGGAGTGCAGAGATGCCTATTGAAAGCCCAGTGACGTTGCTTGCTTTTAAAAAACACCACACACACACCCTAAAGTGGACTGTAGACATGCATAGTGCAAACCAGGTATCAGCAATAAAGAGAAGAGTAGAAGACTTCAGCAGAATTCTCAGGTGACACAGCAGAGAAGAGGTTACATATATCCTTGAAAAGGGCAATGAATAGGTTGTGTGGCTGATACAACTACCATAAAAACAACAACTACAAGGAAACCCTTACAAATGACCGTACTGGAGAGAGAAAGAGGGATGAGTGTCCAAAGTATTGTGACAAACATCAAGGAGAAAAAGTGGAATATGTTGAGAGATGCACACATTGACCTACTTCCTCGGTTTAAATGAATGGAGGAGCTGTTGCAGGCAGAGGAGCAGTGTGTGTAATATAAAAGTTCACACACAGCTGAAAAATATGAGAATACGGTTGATGCTATCCATGGCCCCATCGCACTGTACCTTTACAGCTTTAAACAGCCATGGCTTCCCTCAAAGAATCTGGGAACCGTAGTTTGTTAAGGGTGGTGAGTGTACTTAAGAGAGCCCTATTCCCCCTCACGGGACGCAGGTGGCGCTATGGGTTAAACCACAGAGCCTAGGGCTTGCCGATCAGAAGGTCGGCGGTTCAAATCCCCGTGATGGGGTGAGCTCCCGTTGCTCAGTCCCTGCTCCTGCCAACCTAGCAGTTCGAAAGCACATCAAAGTACAAGTAGATAAATAGGTACCGCTCTGGCGGGAAGGTAAACGGCATCTCCGTGCGTTGCTCTGGTTCTCCAGAAGCTGCTTAGTCATGCTGGCCACATGACCCGGAGGCTGTATGCCGGCTCCCTTGGCCAATAAAGCGAGATGAGCGCCGCAACCCCAGAGTCGGTCATGACTGGACCTAATGGTCAGGGGTTCCCTTTACCTTTTCCCCCCTCACAACGCTACAGTTCCCAGGGAAGAGGGATTGTTGTTATTGTTGTTTAGTCGTTTAATCGTGTCCGACTCTTCGTGACCCCATGGACCAGAGCACGCCAGGCACTTCTGTCTTCCACTACCTCCCGCAGTTTGGTCAAGCTCATACTGGTAACCTCGAAAACACTATCCAACCATCTCGTCCTCTGTCGCCCTTCTCCTTCTGCCCTCAATCTTTCTCAACATCAGTGTCTTTTCCAGGGAGTCTTCTCTTCTCATGAGGTGGCCAAAGTACTGGAGCCTCAGCTTCACGATCTGTCCTTCCAGTGAGCACTCAGGGCTGATTTCCTTAAGAATGGATGCGTCGGTCACGACTGGACCTAATGGTCAGGGGTTCCCTTTACCTTTTTCCCCCTCACAACGCTACAGTTCCCAGGGAAGAGGGATTATTGGTGGTTAAACCACTCTGGGAGATGTAGATCTATGAGGTGAATAGAGTTTTTCTAAGTACACTCAGCACCTGGAACAAACTATAAATCCCAGGATTTGGTAAGGGATGGGGTGGGGTGAAGCGATGGATGTTTAAAGTAGTATGATGCTGCTGTAAATGTATAGTGCATACAGGGCCAATTTGTCTGAACATGTAATCTGAATTCAGGATAATAAGAAATGGAACTCCTATCCCTTTCTGTATTTGGCTCATTTGGAAGTTGCTTATATATCTCCTATCCTCTTTATTTATAGAAAGGAAACACAGTTATCTCTGCTCAGAACCTAAGCTATAGGAAATAAAAATGCTAGTAATTACTCCTATTTGCTCTTTTTGGGTGAAACAGATTTTCCCCTTCAGATATGTTATTCTGCCCATCTTTAGAATACAATATTATTGTGAACAACGGCACAGGATATACGGGGAAAAACCCTGACTTTTACCACACAGTTCAATATAGCTTTTCGCTATCAACAAAGCAGATTGAGGACAACAAGAAAGGTGCGTATTGACCTATCGTGTTTTCCAGGGATTTAAAAGAAAGAAAAAAATGTGTTTAAACAAAAAGAAGTGAACCACACACACACAAATTTCTGCCCATTGAATGCTATAAAAAGTACACATGCTGGACAAAGAAAAAACCCACACCAAATGTTTTACGTTTCCATCACAATAAAAATAAAATGATGCAAGGAACATATGAATGTTTTGGAGGGGACACGGAATAAAGAAAGCCATGCAGAAAAGAGTTAGTTAACTTAAGAACTGCAGTAAGGTATTAAACATATCAATAAGATTCCAGAAGATGGAAAGGAGGAAGAGAGAGTACCTGTGTACCTCCGAGAGAGAGGAATCACTTTCATCAGACCTACAATGAACGGTGGTAGGATTACGGAAAAAGAATACAGGCATCAGCAGAGTAAAGATTCCATTGCAAAAAGAATGAACAATCGCATCGCTATGTAAGGAGGCGGCACCACTTTGCAGACTTTACTGAGTTTTGCAACTCTGGGGGAGTGAGCCGCAAAATCTGTATCTTTCCCCGGATACTGTTCATATCATAGAGACTCATGTGCAAGCCATTTCCAGCTTCCTCAAGAATTCTTACAGAACTCGGTCGGGGGAGATCCTAATAAAATGGCTGCAACGTGCCTGCTTGCGTTTATGTTAATTCGTGCATGCATTATGAGCGGGGGTGGGGGGAAACTAAGGGTGCCGGTATCTGCTTTGGAACCATGTTCAAAATTACAGTTATCTAGTTTAAATTTTTTTTAAAAAGATGTGTGTTTTCCCTCAAAAAACTAAATTGAGATTTGGTCATGTTATTTTTGCTTTTCACTTTGCAATCATCCAGATTTAAAACATAGCAGCATTCCTTTAACAATTAAGGATATTGAAGCCTTCGTTTTGATAAGAAATCTAACGTGCCAAAATTTTGATTCTGGGTTACAATTGCTAAAGCTCAAAGCATACAAAACAGCCGTAAATGTCAATAGGTTGTATCCAATTTAGCCATACTCAGAGTAGTATATGTCTACTACTCATTGAAATGAATCCTTAAAGTTAGCACAGGTTCATTGCGTATGTGTGGATGTACTCTGAGCAGAACTTAGTTGGATACAATCCAGTATTTCCATTAGTGTACTGACAGCTTTAGAATGGTTACTACTTTTAGCTGGTATATAAAACAGCTACAAGCATGGGCTTAAACTTTGGGGACATTTGCAAGCAACTGTTAGAGATATGTATAGTAGCTGCAGACTTGCCGGGGAAAACATTAGATTGCAACAGCAGAAAGATCAGCAACAGGAGTAAAAAAAGAAAAAAGCCACCAGCCTACAATCAAAAGCTGAGAGTTAAACAAAACTGGGCAGCGTCTGAAGTTCAGCAATCTTGCAAGAGAGATTCTGGATCAACTCAAACATGTCGTCACATGAGAAAAATAACACTTGGAAGCTAGCGGCATTGAGATGTCCCTCTCTGGGTTGTATCCTATGCCAACAGCTCTACCCTAAGACATAGTTACAGGTAGGTAGCCGTGTTGGTCTGCCATAGTCAAAACAAAATAAAAAAATTCCTTCTAGTAGCACCTTAGAGACCAAGTAAGTTTGTCACTGGCATGAGCTTTCGTGTGCATGCACACTTCTTCAGATAACTAAGTTTATCATTGGCATGAGCTTTCGTGTACATGCACACTTCTTCATGTGCATGCAGACACGGAAGCTCATACCAATGACAAACTTAGTTGGTCTCTAAGGTGCTACTAGGGACGCGGGGGGGGGCGCTGTGGGTTAAACCACAGAGCCTAGGACTTGCTGATGAGAAGATTGGCGGTTCGAATCCCCGTGACGGGGTGAGCTCCCGTTGCTCGGTCCCTGCTCCTGCCAACCTAGCAGTTTGAAAGCACGTCAAAGTGCAAGTAGATAAATAGGTACCACTCTGGCGGGAAGGTAAATGGCATTTCCGTGTGCTGCTCTGGTTTGCCAGTAGCGGCTTAGTCATGCTGGCCACATGATCTGGAAGCTGTACGCTGGCTCCCTCGGCCAATAAAGCGAGATGAGCGCCGCAACCCCAGAGTCGGCCATGACTGGACCTAATGGTCAGGGGTCCCTTTACCTTTACCTTTAAGGTGCTACTGGAATGATTTTTTTTTTACCCTAAGAATGTTGTTTATGGGTGCTGAATGAGAGCACCTGGAAAATTCCTTTGTGTAGGAACACCCTAACTGTAAGAATATTGACACCCGCCGAGTCGCTGTGCTGTTGAGCCTAGCAAAGAAGTACTCTTGAGATCTAAAAGGACACGGCATGGAAAAACAGACGGTGCAAGCTGAAAAGGCCACTCTGCCCCACAACTGCCTTGAGATGGGCTGGGGTAAAAGAAAGACAGAGAGGATCAGGCAGCGGTGGATGGGTGGTTGGGCGGCGAGCACGCAATGGCAGCACCCTTCTCAGCTGTCCAGAGTCTGCTGCCTTGAAGAAACCTCCTCCCTGAGCCTCATGAGCAGGCCCCAGCCCTGGTTTAGAGGGAATATAACTCATATAGAAGGAATACGGGTGGCGCTGTGGGTTAAACCACAGAGCCTAGAACTTGCCGATCAGAAGGTTGGCGGTTCGAATCCCCGCGACGGGGTGAGCTCCCGTTGCTCGGTCCCAGCTCCTGCCAACCTAGCAGTTCGAAAGCACATCAAAGTGCAAGTAGATAAATAGGTACCGCTCCAGCGGGAAGGTAAACAGCGTTTCCGTGTGCTGCTCTGGTTCGCCAGAAGCAGCTTAGTCATGCTGGCCACCTGACCCGGAAGCTGTACGCCGGCTCCCTCGGCCAATAAAGCGAGATGAGCACCAGAGTCGGCCACGACTGGACCTAATGGTCAGGGGTCCCTTTACCTTTAACTCATATAGAAGCACAAGAAATAAGATTCATCAGGAAACAAGAGATGGAACCGTGGCAATTCCATGCCATTTCTAAAAAGCTACTTTGAGGGGTTGGGAGTGGGGACAAACAAGAGGAGAAATAGCAATTATACTTTCAGTCCCTGGCCAGAGAGAGCCAGAACATTAACATTTTGTATCTATGTTTTCGGCTTATCATGTGCGCCTTGGGCAATGTGGGAATCTGGTCTTTCCCTTTGCGACTTACTTATCCAGCTGAACTGATGTGTTTCCCTGAGAAACAGTGAGACGACTAAAAACATTCAGTTCATTACGGGGCCGGCTTGGTGGGGAGGAAGGAGGTGACAGACTAGCCTCTGAGGTTCCAGAATCTGAGCTACAAGAAAAAAATCA
Source organism: Podarcis melisellensis (assembly GCF_964234715.1). Classification (NCBI taxonomy): domain Eukaryota; kingdom Metazoa; phylum Chordata; class Lepidosauria; order Squamata; family Lacertidae; genus Podarcis; species Podarcis melisellensis. The sequence goes on from NC_138542.1 coordinate 16,447,384, forward strand.
AACATTAAAAGCCTCTTCAAATTAAAAGAAAAAGGAAAAAATAAAGAAAATGAAATTGTTAGAGAGGTTAAAAAAAACTAATGAAACATGCCTCAGAACAACTTATTGGTGCCCTGCTTGCTTAATTAAGAAATGCAGTTTGCATGCTCCCCTGGCAGAACAGAAATATAATCCTTACACAGTTATTTTTAAAAATCTGCTGGCCACAAGATGGCAGTGTACTCAAACATTTATTGATTTTTAAAAGTTAAGCAATACCTAGAAAAGGGCAGAGTAAAATGAAAGAATTCAAGGATGAAAAAATATAGGGCTGTGTATCTTTCAAAGACATTGAAGCCTTAAAAAACAAATAATGACAGATGTTGCATTGATATTCAATGCAATGAAAAGAAACTTATTGAAGGAAAACAAGTATTTATCTATTGCATTTACATCCCATTTTTCTTCCAAGGAGCTCCAGGTGGCGTACATTTTATCTTGACAACATTTTCAATATTTGCAACTCTCAAGCAACAGTGTTTATTAATATACAATATCTATACACATATATCTTACTGTTTTTGCTCTTTTGACTTTGGTTTATCTGGAGATTTCTCATAGGTTTTTCTCTTTGATAAAGGTGAAGGTTCTGGTAGTTTCTTTTCTGTCAGAGATGACTGCCTAGACCTGTGAGAACAGAAAACATTGCCTATTTCTTATTCTGCTTATTTCTCTTCACTGAATTTTATTTTCGTTCTTTTTACACTCTGAGTTCCAATTCTATACAACAGAAGCAGACAAAAATAAATAAACGAATGTTTTGAGGTAAATTCACAAGTATGCATTTAAAAAAACAGCAAAATGGCATTAGGTGCTTCCAAGTTCCCTTTGTCCAGCTGCTCTGACTGTTCTTCATGTACAACATTTAAAGTCCATGCCATCATTGTCCAAATTGTTTCCAAATTACTACTTCATTTCACCCCAGTCACAAGATTTCAATGGAAGCTTTGTATATATTCAGTTGCACGTCAGAGCTGGTTCATATAGGCATTGCTTATCCCTTAATTCCTGAATGGGTAAGTAAAGTCTATAATGGGTAACTAAAGTCTATGGGACATGGGTGGCGCTGTGGGTTAAACCACAGAGCCTAGGATTTGCTGATCAGAAGGTCGGCGGTTCAAATGGGGTGAGCTCCCGTTGCTCGGTCCCTGCTCCTGCCAACCTAGCAGTTCGAAAGCACGTCAAAGTGCAAGTAGATAAATAGGTACCACTCTGGCGGGAAGGTAAACGGCGTTTCCGTGCGCTGCTCTGATTTCGCCAGTAGCGGCTTAGTCATGCTGGCCACATGACCCCGAAGCTGTATGCCGGCTCCCTCGGCCAATAAAGCGAGATGAGCGCCGCAACCCCAGAGTCGGTCACGACTGGACCTAATGGTCAGGGGTCCCTTTACCTTTACCTAAAGTCTATAAACCTCCAGATGTTGCCAAGAGAGAATTCCCGTTATCCCTCACCATTGACCATGCAGGTTGGGGCCAATGGGAGTTGGAGTCTAAACAACACCTGAAGTTTCTCCATCCCTGATTAAAATAATTTCTATATGACTTCTTCACTTAAGTCTCAAGACAGAGTGCACATTAAAAGACATGGCAGTATACAAGATAAAAAATAATTAAATATTAAATACAAAATGATATATAGAATAAAATGCAGGCATAAGAGAGATCCCTCCCTAGATGCCAAGATGAAATCCTCTAAACTAGGCACCGTTCCCAATATTTAGGTTCCATGTTTACATATAGGAAGCTTTTTTCTACTTTTGATGGAGGAACAGCCAATCACTGCAGTCTGAGTGGTACATCACAGACACAAGTATTTTTCCACCTCAGAGGGAGGTAGATCTAAGAGGCCACCTTTCATCTACTTGTTAAGTCACACCTTTAATTTTTGAGCTGACATTTGAAGTAACTGTAGAACAAGACATCTGCAAGGAGGAGATAGGAAACTGTGGTTTGAAGTTGGCTTGTTTCAAATAAAAATATGGCTAAAATCATCCACAGTTTGTTGGGTGTGCAGAAATTCTGGAGCTTTTACTTCGGGTTTTGATTAACCATGTGTCAGGACTGCCTCTCGGTCCCAGCTCACAGAGGACCGACGCCCATTGGATGTTATATACAAAAGTCTTTATTGAAGTTTAGTTTCCATTTCCAAGCTTTGGGCGCGCAGACCGACGTCTTGACGCTAGATCGGCTAAGTCCCCTCTGACTCACTGCTGACCCCACACCAGTTTAAGATTCTAGCCCGGCTCCACCTCCTGCGCTGCTCTTTCCTTCGCTGGGTCCTTCTGCCCTCTGGTGTTACTTCCTTCCTGGATTCCTCTGACGCTGACCCCCCTGAATCTCGCCCTTCCTTCCGGCGGGCTTTAGGACCTGGCTCCTTGTCAGGACTCCCTGCTGTGCCGCTCGCCTCTACATTTGAACTTGGCGCGCGCGCCCAGCCGGTAACCTTCCTTCTGACCGTTTCCCCGCTTCCTGATGTGGGCGTTGCCAAACCTGACTCCTCTCCTCCCGCTGGTGGTGAGAGCATTGGTCCCGACTCCTGGGACTCCCCCTCCCCACTGCGCTCTGGTGGGGAAGCTGGTCCTGATCTCCAACTGCTGCTCAGGGACTCCCCGCTGGCCCCTCCCTCCTGGGGCTTCCCCCCTGGAACCCCCCTCGCTCTGGCCATGGGCGCTCCCTTCTGTGAGTCCTCCGATTCGCTAGAGAGACTTGTGGAGTGACTCTGGCCGCTGTCACTGCCTGCTCCCCCTTCGTACTCCTCCTCCTCACTCTCCATTTGCTCCCCCTCCTGTGTCTCTCTTTCTGAACCCCTGACACCATGGTTTGTTGTTATTTTCTGCATTGTGGCCATAATGCCATAATGAAGTCTTGTGGCATCTTAAAGACTAACAAATTTATTGTGGCATAGGTTCCTGTGGAGTGCGCCTGATTAAATGTGTTAGATCTTTAAGGTATCACATGACCCTTTCTTGTTTTTGATGTAACATACTAGGATGGCCAAGGGACGCGGGTGGCACCACAGAGCCTAGGACTTGCCGATCAGAAGGTTGGCGGTTCAAATCCCCGCAACGGGGTGAGCTCCCGTTGCTCAGTCCCTGCTCCTGCCAACCTAGCAGTTCAAAAGCATGTCAAAGTGCAAGTAGATAAATAGGTACCGCTCCAGCAGGAGGGTAAATGGTGTTTCCGTGCGCTGCTCTGGTTCGCCAGAAGTGGCTTAGTCATGCTGGCCACATGATCCGGAAGCTGTACGCCGGCTCCCTCGGCCAATAAAGGGAGATGTGTGCCGCAACCCCAGAGTTGGCCATGACTGGACCTAATGTTCAGGGGTCCCTTTACCTTTTTACTAAGATGGCCAACATCTGGAAATAATGATATGAAGATAAGAGACTGAGGCAAAGACAAGCAGAGTCGCCTACCTGCAAATTGCTTGATGACACAATGATGTTTTGGTCCACAGGGGTCTTCAGAAGCCCTTTTCAAAGCTTTACAGACACCCTTTCAATCTCTGAAAATGCCATTTTCCCAGAGCCTTGCCCTTACCTACTCCACACGTGACATCATTTATGACCTCTTGCTCAGTGATGTCATACATGACGTCATGTGTGGGGCAGGTGGGCATGGCTTGACCCAAAAAGGCCCCACGGGCCAAATGGGGAGGGGTGAACTGGTGGACCTGATTAGGCAGGTGAGTCAGAGATTCCCCACCCCTGACTTTAAGCATCTTAGGTGTACACCCTAAAAAGTGGTTCTCAGTAAATCAACCCATTTTAAACACTTTTGCATTTGTTGTGGAAACTAAAAGCAAACAAATATTGCACTGGAGCAAAGGGAATCAGTACACTGACTTCCAAAACGAAAGAAATGTGTTAAAAATTGCAGCAGTGGGGAGGGGGAAGATTACCTGGACCCTGGATTCCATGACAAAATAACTGCTTTTTATAAGTTGTGTGAAGCTCCAAGATCATTGCTGAGTTCTCAGTCTTTACACTCTACTGTTTACCCTGAGTAAAGCATTTTTTTAAAGAGTGGTTGCAAAAGCGTTGAAGCCAAGACTATTAATAACAGTGCCTCCCAGGAGCATTTTAATGCTTACTTCTACTGCCACAAGCAACATGCATAAAAAGTGAAATTATTAGAAATCATTCTGAGCTGCTTGCTGCTGCTGCATAAAAAAAGAAGAATCGATAGCTTTATTGTAGCAAGTAGATTAATACAGGAAGTTACACCTATTTTTCACTGTTTGCAATTTAGTTAATTTTACCAAGATCTTCCTCATATATGTGAGGGATTTGTATCTAAAAAGTTCTGTGTTGTTTTACATTATCTAGTTAAAAATTCCTGTATGGTGTAGGAATAAGATTCCTACATGCTGTGGATTAAACCACAGAGCCTAGGACTTGCCAATCAGAAGGTTGGCGGTTTGAATCCCCACGACAGGGTGAGCTCCTGTTGTTCGGTCCCAGCTCCTGCCAACCTAGCAGTTTGAAATCACGTCAAAGTGCAAGTAGATAAATAGGTACCACTCCGGCAGGAAGGTAAATGGTGTTTCTGTCCGCTGCTCTGCTTCGCCAGAAGCGGCTTAGTCATGCTGGCCACATGACCCAGAAGCTGTATGCCGGCTCCCTCGGCCAATAAAGCGAGATGAGCGCCGCAACCCCAGAGTCAGTCACGACTGGACCTAATGGTCAGGGGTCCCTTTACCTTTACCCAGAAGTGCTAACTGCTAACAGTAGTCTCATGAACCTTAATTAACCAATACCATTTACATAAAGAATGCAGCTCATGTTTGGAAAACAAGTGGAACGCTTCATAGGGTGTTTGCCTAAGCTGTCAGTCTCGATTTTCTGTGTGCTGAGCCATCACATGCGGCAGCAAAAATGGAGTATGATATTGGTAAGGTCCCAAGATATTTTAAAAACACTTAATGGAAGTTCACTTCAATGGGGAGAAGGCCAATGTTTCCATTCTGTTTGTGGACCGACTTCACCTAGCAGAGACCTCTAGTAACTTAAAAGAAAGGGCAGCCTCCGCCACAACCTTCCATACTGTTTTAGAGCGTCTTCCCAGACTTCAGGAACAGATTTTCAGGGGCCTGCTATCTAAGCAAGTGGGTGCTTCTGCTGGATCATATGAGCAGATCAAATGAGTGGAAGAGCCACATCGGATATGATCTAATGGATCCACTCCATTCAAAGTATTTCAGATAGACTTTAAAATAATTAGGTTTTACAATAGCACTAAATATATATATATATATATATATATATATATATATATATATATTGCAGAAACTGGGGTTTATGGTACATGAATTAGTGCTTACCAAAGGGAAAAGAAAGAAAGACCTACTTAAAAAAACTAAGCAGCCATTTTGAGGTAACAGCAGAGCAGAAGTTAGAGGATGACGACGGCGACAGATTTTCCCTGATGAGATCCTAATTAGCACTCCAGGCAGAGTTCATAAAAAGCCACGGGTTGTTGCAACCTAGCAATCATGCATGTTAGGATGCCAAACGAAAGTTAGTGCATTGTGTGAAACTTACATGCCGCCAGTCTTAGAAGGCAAGGCTGCCTGCGAGGCCTCCCTATCCCTAACAGCAGGCTCTCTCAGGTCAATGTTCACTGCACCTTCCTGAGCTTCTGCAAGAGGCGGAAGAGGGCCAGCCATAGCTGTGCTATCTGCACTGACTTCAAGGGTTATGTCACTGGATAGGTCACTGCTATCGGCATAAAGCAATTCCATCTGGGTTGTCGTCCTACGGCGGGCCTGCAATCAATTGGAAGAGGAGAATAAAAACACTTTTGCATGAGGCACAAAACGGTTTGCATATATTGTATGTGTGCTGGATCCCAGGGTCCTTATCCCTAAACCCTGCCTGACTACAATTTAAAAATGCAAATCTGCTCCATTTTACTTTGTTATAAAAAAATATATCTGTCACCATTACTAAGCCAGATCTACTTCCAGATTCGCCTTCAGTACCTGGCCAGAATCAGGATTCCCAAAGCAAGCTTAGGAGCCTCCCTAGTTTCACTGTAGCCCAGACTGCTGACAGACACATGCAATGCAAAAAACCCCAAGCTTAGTGCAAAAGTCATTTCTGCTTTTTGGGAGGGAGCTGATTTGCACAACATGTTAAGCCAAACTAAGGCTGTACAATATCAGAGCTCACAGCCTCTTCACTCCTCTCAGGTTCATTTTATTCTCTCACTAAGCTATAGATGGGCTCCTGGTGTCAAGCAAACCAGAAAGGTTGCAAAAATTGTTTAAGCGGTACTTGTATTTGGGGGGTGGGGGTGGAAGGAGGTAACAGAAGATGCCATAACTGCACAAAAGACTTCTATATCCACACATCTTACCTTGTTTTTAGGCTTGACTTCGCCGCAAAGCTTCATGAGGTCTGAAGATAAAGAACTGTAAACGAAATTAGCAATTTAGCGGGAATCTCTGAGAAACAAGGCAACTCCCTCCCTCCTTGGGCAGCTAGACATGACAGCAGCTACAGTGAGACAGCTTTGAGTGTTATTTCATGGCTAATACCTACACATAAATAAATAAATAGACTTCTCTCACCCAAGCACATAGCTTTCTTCTAACTACGACTTTTGAGCTGACTTTAGGTTAGTTCAAATATGCAAGGCTTCACTTGATGCTACAGTCGTTGGGAGATCATAGTGCACGGCACCCTTTATCAGCCTGAAGGTGAACTGGGTGGCCCAGAAAATGAGATGGGTGAGGAAAAAGTTCCCAGCAGCAGGAGGAAAGGGAAGCTGCTGATATATTTGAGGCAGGTCTCAGGGCAAGGGGAAAGGGAACCTGGGGTGAGAATGGCGTGAGGAAGGAAAGTTGGTTTGAGGGAGAACAGAGTATAGCAGGAAGGAAGAGGGGAAAAGAAGAAGCTGAGACAGCAGAGAGGGAGAGAGATAAGGAAGATTTGCCACAGAGAAGGAGGCAAAGGACTGGCAAGCCTGAAGAGGTAGGAGAAAGGTTTGGGGAAGGCCACTCTGCTACAAAACAGACATTTAAAGCGAGAGGTGAAGGAAAGAGTACCCAGGCTGGCAGAGCAAGGGAGCCACCAGACAGTGTCTGAAGTGAAGGCAACACCTTGGGGCTCTGATGAACCCAGGGCTCTTCAGAAAGGATAGGAAACTTATCAAAACCATCTTCAAGTGAAGAGTAAGCATGTCTGACATGGCCCTAAATTTTGGGTTTGTTTCCAGAGTATGTAGAGGCAGAACAAAGAAAGGGTGTGATCGGCCCAGGAAGTTGGTGAAGCAGCCACTGTAGGGGAGATAAAGAGACTCGAGGTTCTTTTTCATTCAGTTATCTGGGAGATGGGGCTAAAGCCAAGCCTCCTGGTTTATGGATATGTGAAAATAAGCCAAGGGTTGGAGCCAAACAGCGTTGCTGCTAGTTAGAGGGGGAAGTTCACTATTCTTGAGAGTTAGCTCCTTGCCAAATTGCTCATTCCTCAGTTTGCTTAGAACTGGTTAAGGAAAATTCCGAGAGAGGGTCACACTAATTCATCGCAAATAAAAGCCATTTTAGAGGTAGCTATTGGTTACTGTTTATGTTCTTTTCTCACCTTCCTTCTGCCCCGGGGCTATTCAAAGGAGCATCTTCATCAGTACTATCTTCCACATTTTCTGGAAAATTCCCAAAGTCGTTATTTTGTTAGACAGTTTCACACGAAGCATATATCTACCCCAAAGGCTCCTCATATTACCCAAAACAAGAATAATATGCACTGCCTTCCATATATCAAACTCTCACACTTAATTCATTTTTACTTAAAGTAGGAGTTAAACTGATCTAGTTTCCCACAATGTCCCTGATGCTGAATCCTGTTGCTTGACTTCTTTACTTTCCCCAAATGCCCAGGGAAAATAGATTTTCTGTTTGGTTTTTGCTTTGACTTTCCGAACCATCACATAGGAAAATTATAAATGTATCACTAGGAAAGCAGGGAGGACATACGTAATATATTCGGCTTAGACATATAATATCCCTGTATACCCGTTTTTCATTATGGCTCTGAATAAATATTCAGTTGAGGGGCAGTGAGAAAGATAGATGGAGTGTATTCTACTTTGCATTCATTTAGCTTCTACTTTGACAAAATACTGCACTTGACAGACAAACAACCATTTGGGCCCTATAAAGCAAGATGATTTCACTACTCTACATTTACACAACAGCTTCCTAAACATCCACAACATCAATAGAGGGAACAGGAAGGAAGGAAAGCTACATAAGATGAAATGGAACCTGCAACAAACAGTGCCAGTGAGAACTATTCGTCTGCTCACACAAGAAAAAGAAACACTAGCATGCTTGTCAATTACAGCCACAATACATCATAAATACGCCGGCATGCAGGGAAATGCCAAATGGACGAGCCCATAATAAAATGTACCACCTGTCACTGAATGTATACCAAGCTTATTTCAGAAACATATAGAGAGAACAGCGGGGAGACAAGACAAAAAGGTAACTGTGATGTCTCTAGGGTCCTTTGGGGTCCTTACCCTGCTGCCACTCAAAAGGCACTTGGTAAACCATATTAAACAGATGTCTAGCTACTTTGGTTTTACCAGTGGAACTATATGCACCATAACGCACATCCACACCAAAGTCAGTACCTGGAATCAGCACATGCACAAAGCAACTGCTAGGGCCAAGGTTGTAAGGGGTGGAGTTGCACCATTCAGACATTTGTTGCCTATCCTCAAAGCACCATGTTACCCACATCTCTCATTGTACTTCTTCTCTTCGCTCCACACACCCCACAGTTGTCTACTTCTTACTCATCCCTATCTCCTGGAAGACTGTGGATATTGTTAAATTGTGGGTGAACATATCAGACGATACAGTTATTCTTCAAACAGCTCTTGTTTATTCACAGACCAGAACAGAAACTGAACTGAAGGGTTCAGCCAGCCTGCTTATATAGAGCTCCACTAGAACGCAACAGTAACCATTTTCTGTAACTAGCCAATCACTGAACGTCACTTTCGATCCCTTATTTGCATATGTGGACCTGAACTATCTACACTATCCCCCTGCTGGCCCAGGGTGAGAACCTCAGTACATAACAGATATGTCTGCTCATTACTTAGCTCCAGGATTGTTACTTGGGATAGAGACACTGTGCTTCCAGCTCACACGCTCCCTTCCCTACGACTGGAAGGACAAGAGAGCCACTGAACTGTGGAAGACGAAGAACCTTCTGCTAATTGTTCTACTCACATACTAAGGGTAGGAGCATGTGAGCCTGAAACCTACTCCAAGTCTCGTCCCGGGTTCAGTTTTAGGGGCCAAGAAACACACACCCTTTAAAGCACAGCACCACATTAACTTGAGACTGCATTCTAGTGGGTACGCATGGAGCAAACCTTGACCCATTCATATATTTATGTAGTATGGCACTAAAATAGTGTGGTTGAGGAGCTTGACATAAGCTCCAGCTCTCCAGATTGCCTTCAGGCCATCAATGCAATGGACACTAACAAGGAGAAGGCTATACATCTCGATGAAATAAATTTGAACAGAATAGCCTGACCAGTAGCTTTCTTTGATTACTGTATGTGAATTTTTAAAAACCAGAAAACCACACACCTGTTTTACAATTCAGTATGAATGTTTTCGCTGCCCATTGGCACGTACTGAGTTATAGCCATTGCTTAACTATGCAATACACAACGTGATATGCCAGGTTCACCCTAACACATGAATTTTAAAACAAGATTCCTATAAAGCACTCATCGTCTCTGTGTTGCTAAAATGAGTTTTAGAGTTAATCTGGGTTTTTCTTTCTGGGGGGAAAATGGTTATGTATGTTACAGCTACAGTAAAAGAGAGCAGCACATAAATGTATCAGCAGATAGTGTATCAGCCACAGCATCCCGGGTGAACAACGAAAAGCTTTTAAGTACATTCACACTGTTTGCATTCGTGCCTGTCTGAGTTGTTAACAACCAATATTTTGTAAGAAGTTTGTATCTAAGGAAAGAGGACTCTGAGCGTATCTCCTAAACAGTGCATGCAAACTTTTATGTATGCGTACATTCTAAGATGCGCCAGTTAGTGTACACGTGTATCATTAGTATCTCATGCAGCTGTGAGGTACACAGAAAGCTACATATACTTACCCAGCGGAACGCTATCTAGGTCTGTGTAAAACAACAGCGAGGAGGAAACAAAAAGCAACACTCCAATCAAAACCAATCCATTTGCAGAGAGGGAAATAACCGAGTCCTATGTTACACTATAATCAGATTAAACCTATCAGAACTAGCAGAATAGATGCCATAAAGTACACATCACAAGTTTTGTTTTTTTAATAAGAGAAGTTAAGAATTTTATTTTTAAAATTATTCCAATTTGTAAGACACCAAATTTTGTTTTGTTTTTTAAATTACCCAAATATTGAATTCAAACTATAAAACAGTGATTAACGATGAGATTTCCTGGTTTTCATTGCTGGGCGCACTGTTATTTGGGGGGGAATACCTTTACATGCACAAAAAGTACAGCATCTATTCACAAAGCACCTTATTTGAAACACACCTAATAAAACATGCATCATCGGCAAATCTAGCATGCAGTATAATTCCATTTTGTAGAATATTCAAATCACCTTGTAAGGCATGGCCTAGTAGAGCATCAAGTTCAGGATTTAATTCTGCCTTCTCTTTCAACATGTGAAACAGCAGCTGGTTTTGCGTTGCACTGGTAATTTCTGTTTGTTTGAGGCGTCCTTCAAGTACTTTAATCTGAGCTTCCTTTTGAGCTGCTTGGAGACCCTGTTAAAGATGCAAAAAATAGTTTGATTCTAAATAACTCTACGCAAGTGGGTGGGCATAGATATTTATTGTAGACTGGTAGATCACTGGACGACTGTGGTAGATCACTGGTAGATCATTGGCTCCCCCCAAAGAAGCTCAACAAGCTTGGCTCCTCTAAAAAAAAGCTCAACAACTTTGCCCTGGACCCCCCAAAAGGGGGTAGATCACTGCCTGTTTTTAACTCTGTGAATAGATCACAGTCTCTTGGGAGTTGGCCACCCCTACTATAAACCAATGGATGTTTTGCTACCATTGCATTATCTGTATGTGAACTTTCCTTCACGGAGACACAATTTGTAACCTTTGGCCCTGGGCTGTCCCACATACTGTGAAAAACCAACATGAATATCAACATTTAGAAATACTTTCAACACCCAAGGGGGTGGGGAAATGACCCATAAAAACCATTTCCCCTTAACGTACACCAGAGATGAAGTCTTGCAAATGTGCAAATAACTTTTCCAATCTGGCAAGAAGCTTTCCTGTTGACATGAATCATTTGGGCCAACAATTGCTTCTCCATTTTGGCTTTATTTCTGTTAAAAGAAATAATGACACGGTGTAATATGTTGTGCGTTATTGTTCATCTGAGGTTGTATTTACCTAATTTTAAGACCTGCTGGGGAACAGAGGATTGCTATTATGTCCTCGTATGTAAAACAACAGAATTCAATGCGAGTGTACTTTCTTTTTCCCATGGCTGTACAGTGGACGCTCGGGTTGCGAACATGACCCGTGCAGGATGCACGTTCGCAACCCACAGCAGCACGTCTGCGCATGTGTGGGTTGCAATTTGGCACTTCTGCGCATGTGCTGAAACCCGGAAGTAATCCATTCCAGTACTTCTGGGTTTCTTTTTTTTTAAAATAAATATTTATTAAGGTTTTAAAAATTATATTAAAAACACAACATAACAACAATACAATCAAACACAAAAAACCCAAGTATAATTTCATTACCTTATTTTCTTATACCTTACTTTCCCGACTTCCCCATACCTCCCCTCTCTGTATTCCAATTTCTATTTTATTATGTCTATTATGTGTATCTGAAGAAGTGTGAATGCACACGAAAGCTCATACCAAGAACTAACTTAGTTGGTCTTTAAGGTGCTACTGGAAGGAATTTTTTTTGTTTTGTCTATTTTATTAATTCAGCAAATCCTTTCCCTTAATTTCATTTAGTTTTTAACCCTTCTTTTCTTACTTATCCAATCCGGCTGGAAACCACACAGTTTCTAAGCCAACGTCATTCTAACATTCATTAACTTTGCAATATTTCTTGAGATAGTCCTTAAATTTCTTCCAATCTTCTTCCGCTGTCTCTCTCCCCTGGTCTCAGATTCTGCCAGTCATTTCTGCCAGTCCCATGTAGTCTATCATCTTCATCTGCCATTCTTCCAAAGTGGGTAGATCTTGTGTCTTCCAATAATTTGCGATGAGTATTCTTGCTGCTGTTGTAGCATACATAAAGAATGTTCTATCCTTCTTTGGCACCGTTTGGCCGACAATACCCAAGAGAAAGGCCTCTGGTTTCTTCAGAAAGGTATATTTAAATACCTTTTTCAATTCATTATATATCATTTCCCAGAAAGCCTTAATCTTTGGGCAAGTCCACCAAAGTACTTCTGGGTTTCAGCGCATCCGTAACCTGAAAACACGCAACCTGAAGCGTCTGTAACCCGAGGTATGACTGTATATAATTCTTAGGAGGTGAGAGGGAGGTTCTTGTATATATTGGACACCATCCCACGATGCCTCCCAAAACAATGGGACTTTTGGTTTCTCTCTTCCACCCTCCAACATCCCCCATGCACTTCCCAAATGTGTCTCAAAGCACGGTCTCCCTACCCTCTGGGGCAGATTTGGGCAGTGCTGGCGGAGGGGAGAAAAGAAAGGCATATCCATATTCGGCAAGTGCTATTTTGGATTTGTTTCACATTTTTGGACTATACCGTTTTAAAGTCTAACATGCCTGTGAAGATCCAGCGATGTCACCCAGCCATTAGCCCCTGCAACAGTAATCTAGTACAAGACACAACAGGGTTCCCACCAGGTGTGTTACCTTATTAATGCCCATTGTAAGGAAATGGTCAAGTAGATACCGAGCTTCTGTTAGAGTGCAGGCATTGATTACCGCAGTGACGTCCAGAATCTCTCCTTCTTCCTGCATAAATCAAAGACAGCAGGGTGGTAAGTCAGGAAAAAATCACATGGATGCTATATGGCTAAAGGTAAAGGGACCCCTGACCATTAGGTCCAGTTGTGGCTGACTCTGGGGTTGCGGCGCTCATTTCACTTTATTGGCCGAGGGAGCTGGCGTACAGCTTCTGGGTCATGTGGCCAGCATGACTAAGCCACTTCTGGCGAACCAGAGCAGCGCACAGAAACACCGTTTACCTTCCCGCCAGAGTGGTACCTTTTTATCTACTTGCACTTTGAGGTGCTTTTAAACTGCTAGGTTGGCAGGAGCTGGGACCGAACAATGGGAGCTCACCCCGTTGCGGGGATTTGAACCGCCAACCTTCTGGTCGGCAAGTCCTAGGCTCTGTGGTTTAACCCACAGTGCCACCCGCGTCCCATCGCTATATGGCTATGGGAGTGTTATTCCGATAGGAACTTTTCAAAATTAAAGTGAATTCTATTAAGCCTGGAATATTTAGAAAAGTAGCACAAACAAAGCTTCTTTTAAGAGATATGATTATTCGGACTTGCAAAAATCAACTAAGTGCCAAATTTTCAGCACAATCAGCTATATGTAAGCATAAGGATATTTCAAGCAAAATATATTGAAAATGCAGAATTGGGAAAGATGAAAGACAGTCCATAATTTACAGTTCAATATTACACATGTTTGATGTTGTGTTCAATGTGGCTCACTCACAGTCAAGCCTATAGGGTTGCAGCCTTGCATAGCTATGTAGGAGGGTGTTCACTTACTTATGGCTTTGATTTAGAAATAAAATTATTATGAAACCGTACAGATGAAAGTTATAGCTAGATCTTTAATCTAGTTCATAAATGCAACAAAAGCTGGCTCTGATGTTTTAATCTGCATGCAATCCATACAGCACATAAATGCAGAAAACTGCAGAGTGCAATTAATAGCTGAATAAAAGAAAATTAATTCCCTACCTGAACACAATTCTTTCACAAAACCTTCGGGGCTGACATACCTTTGCTTCCTCCATCTGCATGATATTTGCTTGACAGTCAGAAATACTGTCATTGATGTAATCTATATTTGCAGTCAGTGACTCCATCTCTTCATTGATGTTGTGGATGTTTTTATCGGTCTCTGGGCCACCTTCTTTGATAACTCTCTCCCTCCTTTTGGAAAGCTTCTCTTTCCTTTTGGTAAGTTCTTCACGTTGCTGTAATTAAAATGTGTATGTGAAACACAAGCTGTGAAAATCAGCCAGTCAAATGTTTTACAGTAGAATGTTAAATTAGATAAAGCAGACATGACTTTTCATTGCATTTCTGTGGGAGGAAGACACATTAAAGGGTGGTTCATACATGCATGTACATAGCTAATTAATATACACTTAATGACTGGAAACTGAATATATAAACAGGTTCCACTGAAAAGCTCTGTGAAAGCTGGAGGTAATATGAAAATTCAATGGTGGCTTTATATTTTCCAAGTCCATTTTTTCGCATGCCAAAACTAGCAAAAACAGCATCATGTCTCAACAAAAGTACTTTATTTTTCACCCAACAGAAAAGTGGCATTTTCCCAGATGTTGCAAGTAGCTAAAGGGGAAAGAGAGAGAGAGAGAGAGAGAGAGAGAGAGAGAGAGAGAGAGAGAGAGAGAGAGAGAGAGAAAGCTCTACCTTAAGTAGTCTATTCATGTCAGTCTCCATATTGGATATGGTCATTTTCTGCATAATGATTTCAGTCACCCTCCGTTCGAGTAACTGCCACTTCATTCTCGCTCCCTTGGAGGTATAAACTCTTGTGGTCATCGCTTTTCTTTGATATTTACTCCTGCAAACAATTCAAAGATTTACATCGTTCACATAAAGTGCTGTAACATTTTTATTCAATACCAGTAATCATAAAAGAGAACACTTTTAATATTTGAAATTTGAGGGGGATGTGCGACTCTTTTTCAAAAAATCTTAAGTCATGTGTGTTCTGTATCGCAGATTGCTTAAAACAGCCACTTGTTTCCTTTCAGTGTCCTTCTCACTGTATTCAAACTATTCCTTCAACTGCCTCATGTTAGAGAGATAAAGGAGAAGACCTCAAATATTCCATTGTATGAAGGTACTTTACTCAAACATCTGTCATTGTTTTAAACCATGGGTAGGCAAACTAAGGCCCGGGGGCCGGATGCGGCCCAAACACCTTCTAAATCTGTCCCGCAGATGGTCCGGGAATCAGCATGTTTTTACATGAGTAGAATGTGTCCTTTTATTTGAAATGCATCTCTGGGTTATTTGTGGGGCCTGCCTGGTGTTTTTACATGAGTAGAATGTGCGCTTTTATTTAAAATGCATCTCTGGGTTATTTGTGGGGCATAGGAATTTGTTCATTCCCCCCCCCAAAAAAATATAGTCCGCCCACGCCCCACAATGTCTGAGGGACAGTGGACCGGCCCCCTGCTGAAAAAGGTTGCTGACCCCTGCTTTAAACCATCACTTGTGCTCTCTTCTCACTCCCATGCGATCACCACTCTTATTGTACAACCTGCCTTCTCCTTTGCTCCCCATCACACCCCAAACTCATCCACATCCAGGATTATAACGCAGCACCATAAATCCTCCCTTGGGAGTTGGAAAATGACGTTTTAAATGTCTACAGGAAGACAAGACTACAAAAGTAGCAAGACAATAACAGGTTTGCCCATCATTACCTGGTTCCATTGGTCGTGGCTGCAGGCAATGCTTGGACCCTTGCTACGGGTATTCGCATCTTCTGTTGTGATGCTGCTCTTGATCCTTCATTGTCTACCGATGACACACTAGAACTTGGTTCGTGATTAGCCTGCTCTGGCAAACTCAGCTTCCGGCTTGCTCTCCCAGCCACCTTATCAGACAAAGGTCTTGCCTGCCGACGAAGAGCTGTAACCTAAAGCAGTGAGACAACAGTGTCTAATAAGGACCTATTTAATGTACAAATTATAGGAATCTCAAATAATAGCTTGCACTTAATTGCAACACAGAAATCATCAGGCACCTCTTCTGTTTTCCGGCGCAGAACAACTTCCTGATTCCTCTTCTGAGCCTCCAGAAGTTTTAGCTGATGCTGTAAAGAAAAGCCAAAAAGAAGTCAAGGATTTGGATACTTTTAAAAAAAAAATTTTTATCTATGTCATTTTAAATTCTTATTGATATTAATGTTGTTTTTTATGATTTATGTGGGGGGAAATTTCCATTTGGTTGTGTACCTTTTGATGTGCTTTATTTATTGTTTATGACTTTTGTTAAGTTGGTAATTATGTAAATCTTGACATGCTGCAAGCCACCTTGAGCGTTGCTTTAACTATGAAGGCGGCATATAAATAAAATGATGATGATGAGCTACAATTCTCTCAATACCATCATTCACTTAATTGGTACAACCAGCCAAGGAAGGGGGACATTTGTTGATTTTTCCTCTATAAAGGTAAAGGGACCCCTGACCATTAGCTCTAGTCGTGGCCGACTCTGGGGTTGCGGCACTCATCTCGCTTTATTGGCCGAGGGAGCCGGCGTACAGCTTCCGGGTCATGTGGCCAGCATGACTAAGCCACTTCTGGCGAACCAGAGCAGCGCATGGAAATGCCATTTACCTTCCCACCAGAGCGGTACCTACTTATCTACTTGCACTTTGACGTGCTTTCAAACTGCTAGGTGGGCAGGAGCAGGGACCGAGCAACGGGAGCTCACCCTGTTGCGGGGATTCGAACCGCCGACCTTCTGATTGGCAAGTCTTAGGCTCTGTGGTTTAACCCAGGTTTAATGCTTATAGGGGTAAGCATTAAATAGTAATCCCACTTCACATACAAGAACAAGTAAAGCAAAGTCCTATCATTCCACTATCTTTGAAAGGCTTATTCCCAAATAAGTATGCACAGGATTGAAATCTTTCTCTAACGTGTTAGCAAGCCAGCCCCATGAATTAACTGCTTACCAATACCATATGAAATATCTTGCAGAAACATATCAGCTGAAAACTTTATTCTACTTTCGTTGCTGACTTTAGTACAATGAGTAGTCAACCAAATTCAATCCAGCTATTCATTGCTAAAGCAGTAATAAAATAGCACGTGTCAACACCTGAAAACCTTTACAGAGCTTTCAGGAGCTTTTGAAATTCATACAACATAAAAAAAAACCTGCAGTAGATACATTTAATAATCACCTCTCGTTTTCGCTGCTCCTTTTTCAGCTGAGCAATCTCTCTATTTCTTCTAGATTCATTCATCCTGGCTTTCTCTTGCTCTTCTTTCATTTGCTTCATCAGACGAACCTGTATAAAATTATTCACATTTTTGAATTTTTATTATTGAAATAAAATTATGCAGCTTTGCATTTCACACACTCAAATCACGTGGGAGAAAGCTGTTTTTGTTTTGTTTTTTGCTACAAGGCTGATGCCCTTTTACCATACTTAATCCTTCATTGTAATCACTCTTTTGGAGAATATTGTTGCAATGTGATTTGCAACCTTAACGCTAACAAGCAGTTAGGTAACAGGACTCACGACAGGACGATGAAGAGTGAGGCCAGGGGGGCTGGCGGTGCAGCAATTTAGGCTGCTGTACACGCCCCCTCGGAGGCACCTGGTTGGGTGCCTGCCGGTGGGCGTGGGCACCAGTCAGGTGAGTGGGAGGCAGGGGGCTAACACCCCCTGCTTGAGGCGGAGCTCGGCTCCCGCCCACAACCACTCCCCTCTCTTCCAGGAGGAGAGTCTTTGTCTGCAGTCTCTGCCCTCGTAGTGAGAGTGTCATGCAACTGCACCCAGCCAGAAATATAAGGAAGCAAGGCAGCTTTGAGAAGAAACTCTCCTCACCATTTGGGTGAACGCTTACAAAATAAATAGCTTCTCCAAGAAACTGTATACCACAGTAAGTTACTACTTGGTAAGCAGTCATCCTAACTAGATGACCAAAATGGAGAATAATTTCAGTCTTGAACTGACCAACTTTGACACTCCTTTTTAAGCAGGAAGAATAAATCCATAATGCCAGGGGATATAGTTCATTGTTCAGGTAGACACGTGCAGCATTGGATTCTGTGCTTAAAAAAAAAATTACCTTTGTTTTCTTCATCTCTGCCACATCCTGCTGCAATTTTTTCAGTTGTTTTTCATACTGAGATTGATTTTTAAGTAATCGTGCGTGTTCTTTCTGAGCAGCCTGAAGCCTCTGCACCTCTTTATTCATGGATTGCAGCTTCTTTTCATACTCCGATTTAACCTTTTTTGCCTTTTCTTCTGAGCAAGATTCCACCGAACCTAAAGAAATGGCAATGGGTTTCTCAGTTTATAAATCATGAACCAATACGTTCAGTGCCTAACTTGCAATGCCAAGATTTCATTTGAACATCATTATTTTTTTGCCAAGGCTTTAGTGTGAACGAAAAAGGGATATGCAAAAAATAATTTCCAATATCACATCAATTCCATCCTTCCTGTAAATTTAGAGTTTTCCAAACTGTGTGTCGTGACACGTTAGTGTGTCGGTTGCAGTGTGAATGCTCCCCGTGCTGCTCCTGGAGCTGGAAAGGGGTTAGTTTAAGCTCGTGTTTGCTAGTAAAACTGAATTACTGTGTCACAAAATGATGCATGTCTAAAAAGTGTGTCACCAACATGGAAAGTTGGGAAAGCTCTGCTCTAAGTGATGCTTAGTGCTAGAGGGACGTTAACCCATGTTAGGCTTATATTGAGAGAGGGCAAGTGACAGATTCAGTGGGAGTTTGAACCAAGGTCTCCTAGTGAGTCATTACACTGGCCATCTTATTTTCTTAAAATTTGTATCCCACTACATTTTGAAGGTCAGCGGTTTGAATCCACGATGGGGTGAGCTCCTGTTGCTTGGTCCCAGCTCCTGCCAACCTAGCAGTTCAAAAGCACATCAAGTGCAAGTAGATAAATAGGTACCGCTCCGGCGGGAAGGTAAATGACATTTCCATGAACTGCTCTGGTTCACCAGAAGCAGCTCACTCATGCTGGCCACATGACCTGGAAAAACTGTCTGCGGACAAACTCCGGCTCCCTCGGCCAGTAAAGCAAGATGAGCGCCGCAACCCCAGAGTCGTCTGCGACTGGACTTAACTATTAGGGGTCCTTTACCTTTACTTTACATTTTGAGATGATACGGAAGTCATGTCATAAGCATGTCTGACGCTGGCATGTCCTCACTAAGTTCTCAATGTGGCCTAAACCAGTGTTTTTCAACCTTTTTTGGGCAAAGGCACACTTGTTTCATGAAAAAAATCATGAGGCACACCACCATTAGAAAATGTTAAAAAATTTAACTCTGTGCCTATATTAACTATATATAAAGTAATTCTCTTGAATAGGAATCAAATAAACACAAAGAAAGTATTTTATAATTACTTTATTATGAAATAGTAAGTAAACAGAAATATGAAAAATTATAAAATACTTTATTTTTAAATCTTTCGAATTTTTCAGTTTTCCCCATGGCACACCAGGCAACATCTCACGGCACACTAGTGTGCCACGGAACAGTGGTTGAAAAACACTGGCCTAAACAACAGCTTCACAATGGCATTCTTCTTACCTAGGTTTTGAAGCACCTGATCTCTTTCAAGTTGGGTATCTCGAATCTTATGTTGTAGCATCATTAGCTTCTCTTCATATTGTCTTTTTAAGGTCTGAAGTCTTCGTTGGCTGTTTTCCAGTTCATCTATCAGCTTCTGTTTTATGGCAATTTCACATGTGATGTTTGCTAGGTCTGCCTGATAGCTTGCTGTAGTTAAAAAAAAAAAAACCAACCCAAATAAATACAAGCAACACTGTAGCTGATCAGCCTCTATAGATGCAAAAGTTATGTAAACTAGGAAAGCACCCGATAAAAGGATGCTAATTTAAGCAAACATGGTATGCACTGGTTTTTGCAACAATGGTACATTCCTGATACAGCAGCTTAGTGTAAGTACTAGAACTTTGAAGCAAAAATCCCAGGTCTGGCAGATGTCAAAATGTCTCCATTACATACTTAGACTAGTCATTCAAAAATACTTACATCAACACGTATTTCCTGGAAATCATCATTCAAATTACTAGCCTTTAACATGAAGTTCCCCATCCCTAATTTAACTCAGGACGGAGCTGCTAACGGCAGCCTGCACACTGCTTCCCCTAACCCAAAGATGCCCATTTAGGTCCTTGGAAAATATGGCACGAGTTCTCTGCATAAACAGCTGCAAAAATCTGTAACATTATTGGAGTTGGTGTCACCTTTTTCATCAGAATCAGAATCGGAATCATCCGAGCTTCCCACAACTTCCATGTCATCTTCATCTTCCTCGTCATCTTCCTCGTCATCTTCGCGGTCACTGAGCTCCTGACCTTCTTCCTAAAGTAAGAAAAGGAGAAGGAGGATAAAAATGGAATTGCTCCACAAATTCCCTATTTTAAGTACAGAGCACAATTTTAACTTTAATCAGTTCATAACTGACTAAATATTCTGCTGAAATACAGACTACCTGTGACAGAATTAGTTGCATGTGCTGCTATTTACTTATGAAGTTTACTTATGTCCTCTCTCTGTTGTTTCAGGTTTTGCCTTTCTGAATCATAAAAAGGCAGGGAGGCAGTGCAAGAGTTTTATTAATATATATATATATATTATTAAATATTTTTTTGATTTACAGAAGTATGTGTAATGTCTCTCTTGTATTTTTTCCATGTAACATTTTTACAAATCAGTTTCATTTGTTGTTACTTCGGAACAATCTTTGCAGAGTTTTATTAATATTGGCGGAACATATTAACTGGAAATAGCTTGCAGATACTTAATGGGCTTAGGGTTTTATTTATGTTAAGTGATGAAGTAATATGTTTAATTCTATAAGGTGAAGATTTAAGGATGTTTAAGTTAAATTTAATAAAAATTGGGATTTGGAAAACCGTTAAAAGGACATGCAATGAAATTTAACTAAGGGGAAGCGAGGAAGTCACTTAAAGTTAATAACTGTAATTTTCAATAAGGCTATGATCTATTTTGTTTGTTTGTCTTGTGTGTTTGTTTGTTTTTTATAATATTGTGAAAACCAATAAAACTTTTTTGAAAAGGCAAAAAAAAAAAAATTGACAGAATATATCAAGATCACAATACTTACTGCTTCCAGTTCATTATTCTCTCTTTCAGAAGCGCCCTTTTCGTCCCTCTTCTCCTGCTCATTGTCTGTGCTCTCCTCTTTAACAGTACTATGATAAGAAATACAAAAGGGGTCATAAAATACAAGAAGGGGGTTACTTCCCCTCTCCTCAATCAATAACCTGGCTAAAGCACCAGCCACAACCTGGTGCTTCACTGAAAGGAGAACATGAAAGGGAAGGGGCATCACAATATTCAACATTTTAGCTTCATGGCTTCTTGCCAGATCAAATGGTTTGAAATGGCAAGGAGAACCCTAAAGTTCCCAACAACTGTTTCCCCCATCGTGCACAAAGTTGCATTCTGGAGATTCAGAAGTGGAGCTAAAAGTTAATGGATGGTAAAGTTCAAATGGGAAAAGGGAAAGCATTGCAGACAGACAATCAGAAAGGCACTGGAGAACCGCAGAGTGCCTAAAACCAGCCTTTGCCAACCTTGTGCCCTCCTGATGTTTTGGACTACAACTCCCATCAGCCCCAGCTAGTTGTAGTCCAAAATATCTGGAGCCAGCAGGTTGGCAAAGGCTGGTCTACAGCATGCCAGAGCAGCTTAGAGTTAAGCTGGGTGTAATATATAAGCTGGAACTGCAGAAGCCAGAAACATATCCCTAAAATCACAGGCCTGTACATAAAATGATTATGTACTACCCACGGAGATCATTTAAGGAGCAGAAGGAACATCAAAACAGCATGTCAAGAGATGCAGGTTTCGCAAGTGTGTGTGTGTGTGTGTGTGTGTGTGTTTGTAACAAATGCAAGAAAATCCTAGCTATATTTACCGAGAAATAAGTCCCACTGAGTACTGATGTACCGAAGTTCTCACCCTGGGCCAGCAGGGGGATACTGTAGATAATTCAGGTCCACATATGCAAATAAGGGATCGAAAGTGACGTTCAGTGATTGGATAGTTATAGAAAATAACTGTTACTGTTACTGTTGCGTTCTAGTGGAGCTCTATGCAAGCAGGCTGGCAGAACAGTTCAGTTCTGTTCTGGCCTGTGAATAAACAAGAGCTGTTTGAAGAATCGCTGTGTCGTCTGATATGTTCACCCACAACTTAACAAGAACTGTGGCCATTGAGCAGTATTTAAATACTGAAAACAAAGAAGAAGAAGAAAAGAAGAAGAAGAAGAAGAAGAAGAAGAAGAAGAAGAAGAAGAAGAAGATTCATCCAGACATATATAATGTTATTTTTTATCTATCTTGAGTCTTCAGGAGTGGGTGAAAATAAATGTAAATAAATAACATCTAACACATTACAATTTTTTGTCAGACTTCTCTAATGCGATAGGGTAGTAAAGAGGAAATAACTGTAAAGCACAGCTAAAAATGTGATCAGCAAACAACAGAGGTCATAAAACAAAGGGCAAAGAAGATGCAAATAAGCCACTGGTGCTGGTACAGGACGAGAAACACGTCTACAACATTTAGCAAGCTCATGTATTCAATGGAGAAAAACAAACAGATAGAACAAGGTCACCTGCCAATCAAATGCTAAACCTAAGCACTGAGCCTTTCTTGGTCTCAGCTGAAAGCCACCCTTACTTAATACCTTCTTTCCCAATGTGACTATTTCTAGTGGCACAAGAGGAAGAGGGGCAAGTGTCTTTTTAAAAAGTGACACTAGCTGCATGGAGCTCCCGTACGCAGTTTTTTCCAGGCAATTTCCATGGAGCCCATCTGTGCTAAAAGGCAAGTGAGATGCTTTGCTGCCACAGCTGTTATCCTTTAGATTCCCAGACCTAAACAGATGAATGGGTGGCTTATAGCCTTTTCTTCTCCCATTCACATGCTTCCTATGTTCTCCCCTCTACGGTGTATTAATAATTCACACAGTCATCTTGGTCCGCCCGCTTCTTGGTATGTTAAGATCGTCCTTGCAGTTCTTTGAACTTGAATCAATGCTCTTGTAAAACGTGAGTTCACAACTGACTCACGCTCTATACTCAAGATCATTAATACTTTACAAGAAATCCCATGCCTAATGCATCCTGGGAACAGATTGGCATTCCAGGAAGCCCCAATCCCATAATGACTCCCTTCACTCCTGAAGCTAGATTGCAAAACTGATTCCAAAACTAGCTACAGTGGTGCCTCGCAAGACGAAAAGAATCCGTTCTGCGAGTCTCTTCGTCTAGCGGTTTTTTCGTCTTGCGAAGCAAGCCCATTGACGGATTAGTGCTATTAGCGCTATTAGCGGCTTAGCGGCTTAGCGGATAAGCGGCTTAGAAAAGGGGGGGAGGAGGAAAAAAACCCCCGCAGGAACTCGCAAGACATTTTCGTCTTGCGAAGCAAGCCCAAAGGAAATTCGTTTTGCAAAGCACCTCCAAAACGGAAAACTCTTTCGTCTAGCGAGTTTTCCGTCTTGCGAGGCATTCGTCTTGTGGGGCACCAGTGTATTCCTAAAGTACACACTGTGGCTAACCTAATCCTAACTCCACAATCCTGAATTCAATAGGACTTACTTCTCAGTAGGCATGGGTAAAGGTAAAGGGAGCCCTGACCGTTAGGTCCAGTCGCGGATGACTCTGGGGTTGCGGTGCTCATCTTGTTTTACTGGCCGAAGAGGCCGGCGTTTGTCCGCAGACAGCTTCCAGGTCATGTGGCCAGCATGACTAAGCCGCTTCTGGCGAACCAGAGCAGCGCACGGAAACACCGTTTACCTTCCCGCCAGAGTGGTACCTATCTACTTGCACTTTGATGTGCTTTCGAACTGCTAGGTTGGCAGAAGCAGGGACCGAGCAATGGGAGCTCACCCCGTCGCGGGGATTTGAACCGCCAACCTTCTGATCAGCAAGACCTAGGCTCAGTGGTTTAGACCACAGTGCCACCTTCATCCCATTAGTTAGTTTTGCACAATTGATGTGCTCGTCTGATTTCATCCTGGCTTGACAAACAGTTACTCCACCAATGACATCACCCTACTCATCCTTAAGATATTATTCCCCCAAAGCTTCTCAAATGTTTTTTTTTTTTTTTTTACATTTTGGACTGAAGGCCCTGGAATGTCTAGCAATCATCCTACCCTCTTACCCTATTCTTCATCTATTTCAAATTGAAAAATAGGGGAAATAATCTCTGAAGGCCACTGTTGGCAGTGGACAGATAAGATCAGGACAAAGGCCCATCAAGTCCGGAATCATGTCCACACAGCGACCAACCAGGACTTGAGTGGAACAGCCCTCTCCCCATCTGATATTCGGGGCGGGGGGAGCGGAATATAACACAGCCATCGCGGTCAGTAGCCACTGACAGCTAGGAAGCACAGACCTATGGAACACAGATTACAATTTTAGCAGAGCAGATTTTAAGGTTAGATTACCATTAACCTTTGCTTATGAACTTTTAAAAAAACAAAAACTAAAAACCTGCAGCATTTAGGCTTAAGAAAGAAGGTTTGGGTCTAGGTTTAGGAAAGAAGTGAAGTATTTCGGAAGATGTGCACTTTCTGCATTGCAGGGGGTTAGGCTAGAAATCAGGGTCCCTTCCAATTCTGATTCTACGTAGGTATAACAGGCAAAGTGCTATCCATGGGAATCCTCTCTCTTTGTTGGTAGTTTTATTAATTTTTTTAAATAAAAAAGTTATAGGCTATATCTTAATTGCGTTCATATTTCTTTTGCATCTTGATAAGTATTTATAATTATCAGTGGAATTATTAGTGCCACTCTGGACCTTAGCCAATCAGTGTCCTTGCCTTACATGATGCAGGAAGCTCTGCTTTGCCTTAAAGTAGATATGTAAAGGAAGTCTGGCATAACCCAATTCACTGAATCTGAGCCAGAATGAAAATTGTTTACAGTTCATGAAGTTAAAATAGTTATACTATTTTATATATATGCATATATGCATATGCTGTGGTTTACTGATCCACTTTTCAATTGAATTAGGCCGCTGTTAAGAAAATCGGTTGGATATAGAAACAATGACATTTGTCTCCAGATTATGCATTGATCTCAACAATGGGTATTTTGAAATGGGTTCTAGTTTACACCCAGCCCCTTTAAACTGCTCTGGTTAACTTTAAACCGAGGTATATGCATCAGTGTTTTATGTGCTAGCAGTGTGTGTGTGTGTGTGTGTGTGTGTGTGTGTGTCTATAACAGGGAGGGGAATTAGTCTTGCAATAAAAAATAAAAACCACAACCATGTGATTAAATTCTAGGGTTAGATCTATGTGGCATAGTTTGTGGTTTGTTTGTTTGTTTGCTTGTTTAAAAAAAATGACAGTTTAATTAAAAACCTCTGAAACATTCCAACCTTCTTTCTTCTTGACTGCTTTCCTCAAGTTTCTGCAGCCTTCAAAATCAGGAGGGTACAGTATTGGAAGGGCCAAGCCAATGAAGGACAAACCAGGCAGTGAAAAGCGAGAGCAACAAGAAGGTTAAGAAAAGATGACACATGAGCTTGTGGATTTCAAATGATTTTCTTTCTTTTTTTTCTTTTAAAAGGAAAAATACACTGTCAAAAGATCACAAGTTGTAAAAAGGCAATACATTCTTCACAAACGGGACCCTGCAACAAGATGTTGCAGCGCAGAGGCCTCCCTGTTCAGGACTCCATACGCTACATTCCATGCACCTTGTCCCCCACTGTTTTCCATCCCTCCGGAAACATTCATTCAGCATTCTGTGACCTAAACCTATTTTGTACTCCTGAAAACAATCGGGTTTTCCCAAGCCTGCTGCTAACTTTCTCTTGTCTGTGGGTGGAGGGAGAACTTAACAGCTTGGATATTGGATATAGAGGGAACGATAGCTGGAAAATTGGTAGAAAACAGAACAGATCCTGCATACAGGGAAGGTTTCCTGTGCAGGTCCCACTGAAATGGACATAAGCTGCACAGGAAGGCTTGCTAGGGGTGATGCATCTATCCATGCAATTTCAATAGGAGGAAACCATTTACTGTCAAACAAGCTGGCTCATTTGCTCCTATCACAATAGCCTCCTGAAGGCACACAATCAGCTTTAGTAGTGAAACTTTGTCCTTTAGCTGCGAGTTTTTTCAAAGTTCTTTGGAGGAACAGCAGACTAAATGACATACATATAGCTATTTTGTTTGGCGTTTTCCTTTGGGTTGTTTTTTTTTTTTTAAAAAAAGACAATTTTATCATATTTGGCGGGGGGTTATAAAGGTTTGTAAACTGGACATTTCCTTCTGCAGGAAAACTTAGTTAATGGACAGGTTACACTGTTTCAGTTTTAGGAAGTGCTGTCTTTATACCATAATATGAGAATGGATGACTACCCAGCTGAAAAAAAATTGAGCCCTAAGATTTTGAAACATACACACTTTAAAACTTACTCCACTGTGCATTCTGAACCCCCCCCCAACTCTTTACATCGTTGTAATGCAGAGATAAGTTTTTTAGAATTCAAAATATGACCATTAGTGCTTGTTAGAAAAATGAAAAACACATCTCAGAAGAAATGAAAAGGTGAAATTTTTATGCATTAGATGTAGGCATCCTAGCAGTGGAGATCTATGTGCATGATTAAGGTTGAGACTGCTGAAATCTTAATATGGGACTGAAATTATAGACCAACTTGAAATTGAGAATATAATGGAATATGCAATAGCGAATGATAACAATGCGCAATTTTTTAATACCTTAGCTGAGAAAGATATAGGTATTTTGGAAGAATCTTCCAAAACTCATTAAGCTCTAAACATTTACAGTATCATTTGAACTTGCAGTGTAAAAAACCTCTTATTTCTGGCTAAATATTTTTAAAAGCAGGTTGCTAAAACTCTTTCCGAGCACAATTCAAAGTGTTGGTGCTGACCTTTAAAGCCCTAAATGGCCTCAGTCCAGTATACCTTAAGGAGCATCTCCACCCCCATCGTTCTGCCTGAGGTCTAGCTTCGAAGGCCTTCTGGCGGTTCCCTCACTGCAAGAAGCGAAGCTACAGGGAACCAGGCAGAGGGCCTTCTCAGTGGTGGTGCCCGCCCTGTGGACACCCTCCCACCAGATGTCAAAGGAAAAAACAACTACCAGACTTTCAGGAGACATCTGAAGGCAGCCCTGTTTAGGGAAGCTTTTAATATCTGAAGGACTACTGTATTTTAATATTTTGTTGGAACCCACCCAGAGTGGCTGGGGAAACCCAGCCAGATGGGCAGGGTATAAATAATAACTTATTATTATTTCCATTGCTCTCTAGACAAATTTTACCATGATTTTGAGAAACTAAGACAAACAACCTTAGGAAAAAGAAGAGTACAAATACTGCAGAAATGCATGTCCAGACGACAGCAAGCGTAGGCGACCTTTTCAATCTCACCTATCAATCACATGACACCATTATGACTGGCAGCTGGGTGTTGGGAACTGCAGCACAAGTGGCGATGCCAGTTCTACGCTCATCACTTTTAAGAAGTGCCAAGTGTATGACTAGCAACGCACTTCCTTCTCCCCACTTCCTGCCCATCAGCATTCTGTAGACCACTTCTGTAGACCACAATTGGGACACAGCCAAACTGAGGTTTTCACCCCCCCACTAACTGTTTTGGCTGTGAGCGCCTGTTCCCTGCTGAATGACAGGTGGCTATGGTTTGAAGGAAATGGCCTCATAGGCCAAATGAGACTCTCTGGCAGTCCAAGATTGGCCTGAAGGCTAGATGTTCTCCACTCCAAACCATTAGGGAAGTAAATTGGTTTTCCTCTGCATTGCAAACCTTTCCTTTCACGCCACCCCAGCCTTGTGCTTTTGTGGTTTGTCTGTCCACCTCTTTTTCTCTGACCACTGGATTTTTTTGAAAGCAGCCTTGTTAAAGTCCAGAGTGCACGCCCGACTACACTCCATTTTCCCTTGCTTCTGTATAATGAAACTCAAGAAAACATGAACACTTGCACCCAAGGTTCCCTGTACTTTCACTTTGCCAATCAGTTACTCCCTGTTAGTGAGAACCAGGTCCAAGACAGATAACCCCCCTTGCTGCTTCTTCCACCTTCTGGGAAATGAAATTGTGAGCGAGGCAACTGAGAAATTTGTTGGACCTTACATTCTTGGCAGAGTTCCAACAGATATCAGGGTAGTTAAAGTCTCCCACGAGTACTTCAGAACCCAGCACCACAACATGTTTTAGGAACATAGTGTTTGTGGTGAACAAGAGGCCTTTTCAGATCATGCAAATCTTATTACTGGGGAAAAAACTGATAAGTTTCCAAGGGCACCTATGTTTCTTCAAGGGGAAGCCTGAAACTGCAGCCATACATCAAAGTTCAGCGATGAGGTGGCAGGCACAACGATTTTGCTCTGTATCTCAGAGACACGGTCACAATACTAAAATACAAAACTGGGCTACATGTAAATTGTGCTTTTCTGACACAGCTTCCTAGTTCAGTTATCCTTATGCACTTATGCAGAGCTGTCAAGTCTTGTGAACTTGCCCTGAGAATTAGATTTAATTCAAAACTAACAAAGTCTATCTTTCCTCAGTTACCATTATAAGGGGGAGGGGGAAATTAAAGACACTGAGGATTTTCAATCAAAAGTTGATAATGATTATGAATTAGATGAAAAGCAGGTTTAAATGGCTCATCTTCTGTCATGTAAAACTATGTCATTCAAATGAAGCTCTGGGGTTTAGATCTGTTTCCAGGCTACAGAAGAAAATGGCCAAGACACATAGAGAGACTAATGACCCAGTTTAGGATACCTTCTAGATACAGTGGTGCCTCGCTAGACGAAAAGAATCTGTTCCGCGATTCTCTTCGTCTAGCGGTTTTTTCGTCTTGCGAAGCAAGCGCATTGACAGCTTAGCGGATTAGCGCTACAGCTGTCTAGCGGCTTCTAGCGATCAGCTGTTAAGCGGCTTATCAGCAGAACAGCTGATAAGCAGCTTAGCGGCTTAGGAAAAGGGTGGAAAAAGCGGAAAAAACCCACGGGGGGATGCAAGATTTTTTCCTCTTGCGAAGCAACCCCATAGGGAAATTCGTTTTGCGAAGCGCTTCCAAAATGGAAAACCCTTTCGTCTAGCGGGTTTTCCGTCTTGCGAGGCGTTCGTCTTGCGGGGCACCACTGTATAATCACCATATTTGAGAGAAGACCTCTCAATAAGGTCTTCATCTTAGGTTGCTACTTCCACAGCAACCGGCTGTTATATTTTATATTTAGCCAACAAAAAACCCAGCCAGTTAGCAAGCAGTATACACTCATAATCAAACAGAAAATGAATGTATTTGCTCTGATGTATTTGTTTCACTGTAAGTTTGTTACACATAGATAAGACACAATGTAAGTGTCATTAAATAGGAAATGAAGGACAACTGTCTATCTGTAGGGAAACTGCTTATAGTTACTGGTTCCTTGTTTTACTTATTAACACAGCCTAAAATAATCTGGTGGTTGATGGAAGATTTGGGAGGATTAGAAGTTAAGGGGGGAAATCAAAGGGAGTATGGAAATGCAGTGGTGTTGCAAGTCAGGCATAGGCTGGGTATGAAGAAAGAAAAACAAGGCATTTTAACAATAACCAATGTAAATCTCATTGGCTGCTATATGTGTCGTTCAAATTAAGCAACTCCACTATACCTAATAGAACTTTTATTTTTAACTGGAGCTTCCAAAACATTCATAGCTCAGTTTTCTCTACCAAGTAAGAATATGTACATATGTACATACTGAGCTCGTTCACATGCAACACTAAACCATGATTTGGCACTACATGCACAAAATAGAATGAGCCTGACAAAAGCTTCAGGTTTGCACATACTTAGTTTCCCTTCAAAGAATCCTAGCTTACTGTAATGTATGAACAAAAGGTTGTTGTTTAAAATGAACTCTGCTTAGTTTAACAAACCAGTTTCACAACCCATAGTCTGATGTTATCTTGTTTAGATGTTAACCAGGGTTTGCTTCAAACCATCGTGGGTTTGTACATAAAAAGGTAAAGGAACCCCCTGACCATTAGGTCCAGTCGTGACCGACTCTGGGGTTGCGGCGCTCATCTCGCTTTATTGGCCGAGGGAGCAGGCGTACAACTTCCGGATCATGTGGCCAACATGACTAAGTCACTTCTGACGAACCAGAGCAGCACACGGAAACGGCATTTACCTTCCTGCCGGAGTGATACCTATTTATCTACTTGCACTTTGATGTGCTTTTGAACTGCTAGGTTGGCAGGAGCTGGGACGGAGGAACGGGAGCTCACCCCATCACGGGGATTCGAACCACTGACCTTCTGATCGGCAAGTCCTAGGCTCTGTGGTTTAACCCACAGCGCCACCCGCGTCAATGTTTAGACGTTAACCAGGGTTTGCTTCAAACCATCGAGGGTTTGTACATAACATGCCAGAATTCTTTGAAGTGAAGCTAAACACTAGAAAAGTCATTCTCCCAGCTGCATGGGAGAAGAAGGGGAGATGAGAGCAAACAAGCCCAACGCTATGCTCAGACTCATTTTAGCTTGCGTATGTAGTGTTAACCAAGGTTCAACATTACATGCAAACCAGGCCATAGCTGCAGACTGTAGAGCTGAAGACTTGGCTAACTGTGTGCAGGATTTATGTGGCAGTTATTGCAGTCAAGTGCCCAAAGGGGGACTTTTCTTTATCTCACAATTAACTGTTCCCTGGTTAAAACAGACAGCATTCTTTGCAAACGTAGTTTTAAATGGTACCTCTTTTTCTTCTTCTTTTCTTTTTTCTTCAGTTTTTCCAAGTCTTTTTTCGCTAAGTCAATAATCTCAATTGTCTCTTTATCAGAGGGAAGCATCGAAGCAGAAAACGCAGAGGGGCCACCAAAGTACGTTGACCTCGTTGAGGCTCTCGACAAGTTGCGCCGAAGGTTTTCATTCACTGCCTCACTTTCCAGTAGTTTTGCCCTGGGCACAGAAAATTGTAGAAATGAAAGCAGAAACGGAAAATATCAGTATACATTTTTGTTAAATATGTTTCTAAAAGAATATTCAAGGTTCTAGCCAACTGCTTCATACAAACATTTTAAAAATAAAAATAAAGATACAGTGGTACCTCGGGTTAAGTACTTAATTTGTTCCGGAGGTCCGTTCTTAATCTGAAACTGTTCTTAACCTGAAGCACCACTTTAGCTAATGGGGCCTCCCACTGCAGCCGTGCCACCAAAGCACAATTTCTGTTCTCATCCTGAAGCAAAGTTCTTAACCCAAGGTACTATTTCTGGGTTAGTGGAGTCTGTAACCTGAAGTGTATGTAACCTGAAGCATATGTAACCTGAGGTACCACTATACTAAAATGGGTTCCTGGGGTGCCATATGTAAGCAATATTATATTAGAATCATAGAATCATAGAGTTGGAAGAGACCACAAGGGCCATCGAGTCCAACCCCCTGCCAAGCAGGAAACACCATCAGAGCACTCCTGACATATGGTTGTCAAGCCTCTGCTTAAAGACCTCCAAAGAAGGAGACTCCACCACACTCCTTGGCAGCAAATTCCACTGTCGAACAGCTCTTACTGTCAGGAAGTTCTTCCTAACATTTAGGTGGAATCTTCTTTCTTGTAGTTTGGATCCATTGCTCCGTGTCTGCCTCTCTGGAGCAGCAGAAAACAACCTTTCTCCCTCCTCTATGTGACATCCTTTGATATATTTGAACATGGCTATCATATCACCCCTTAACCTCCTCTTCTCCAGGCTAAACATGCCCAGCTCCCTTAGCCGTTCCTCATAAGGCATCGTTTCCAGGCCTTTGACCATTTTGGTTGCCCTCCTCTGGACACGTTCCAGTTTGTCAGTGTCCTTCTTGAACTGTGGTGCCCAGAACTGGACACAGTACTCCAGGTGAGGTCTGACCAGAGCAGAATACAGTGGCACTATTACTTCCCTTGATCTAGATGCTATACTCCTATTGATGCAGCCCAGAATTGCATTGGCTTTTTTAGCTGCCGCGTCACACTGTTGGCTCATATTAATGCCAGATGTTTTCACAAGTGATGTTTAAGCACCTTGTACCAATGTACTTTCTTGCTAATGTATTACAGCAGCAGCAACACAACCTTATGACTAATAAGCTTATTTCATGGAATCATAGAATTGTAGAGTTGGAAGGGACCACAAGTATCATCTAATCCAATCCAGTCCAATCCATTGCAATGCAGAAATCTTTTGCCCAATGTGGGGCTCCAACATACAACCCTGAGATTAAGAGTCTCATGCTCTGCCAACAGCTTTCGTTAGATTCACAGAGTGGGCAATAAGAGGATACATTTACAGGTGCATGTGATCTGGTTCAGATATAATGCTCAAGTATGGTTCTCAGTCCTAGCTGAAGGCTACTGAAACAAGCCAATGTCATAAATCTTGATTTGAAATTTTCTCAGTTCAGTAAACCAATAGTCAACTAACCACAGTTTGTCTAGGTTTGAACTCAGCGCTAACTGTGGTTAGCTAAAAATGGAATCAAAAGCTTCTATCCTTCTCCTTGAGGCCATACTAAATGAGGGAAGGGGACGTATGAGCACATAAGCAACTACATTCACAGACTGCTAAATCATGGTCTAACATTTCCAAGCAAGGTCACACACTCACTAGCAGTAAGAATAAGGCAAAAAACAAACAAACAAAAAGGTGGGGTCCTTTGATGTGTCCCATTCTGATACCAAACACAGATTAACCAAAGATCCGGTGGAAAATGCTCACATAGCTACGTGAATGCACTTTAATGCAGCTCAAATACAGGAACTGATAATGTTCCGTTCTAATTATACTTTCTAGAAAGTCAGCTATTTAATTATTGGAAAACTGCTGTTCAGGGTCATTAGAAATAACCTTGGCATGAAGAACAATGCTTTTTAGAGCCATGGTGTGTGCTGAACCACTAACAAGAGTCCTACCACGTTACACATATAGACACTACATTTTAACCACATAGACTGGTAGAGCTACGCATAGATTCTACATTCTAGGGGGAAAACGCAATCACAAAAGATGTCAAATGAATAATACCTGAGATCCTCAATTTCTTTGATGTAGTTATGAATCATGTTGCTGATTTCTTCATTACCTTCTCCTTTAAAAAGACAACAACCAATATTAGTGTTTATTAGAATGGCAGATAGACACAAAATGTTGTTATTAGGATTGCATGGGGACCCGCATTTAATATTCAGAAGGGGAAATTAAATCTCCAAAGGCAGTTTGGCAAGGGAGGGCTGGCCCACCCATGAGGCAAGGTGAGATGATGCCTCAGGTGGCACAAACCGCAGGGGCAGCAGAACCAGCTTCCAAGGAATGCATTGTCTGCTGTTTCCGTTGCTGCACTCTCCCCTTGTGCCTGATGTAGATCTTCACTCCCAAAATGTATTGGGCCAGCCCTGTGCCAAGGGGTTCACAGGAAATATGGATTTATGTAGACAAATTAGTGGTAAGTTACAGGGAACCAGGCAGAGGGCCTTCTTGGTAGTGGTGCCCACTACGCCCTCCCATCAGATGTCAAAGAAATAAACAACTATCTGACGTTTAGAAGACATCTGAAGGCAGCCCTGTTTAAGGAAGTTTTTAATGACCGATGTTTAAATGTATTTTTAACCTTCTGTTGGAAGCCACACAGAGTGGCTGGGGAAACGCAGCCAGATGGGTAGGGTAGAAATAATAAATTATGATTAACATTATTACTGAATGTGTACAAGAAAGGATTAGTTCGCAGAATGTATAGGGGGGAACAGTTCAGGTTTACTCAAATTATCTATTTTTGGGAATGGGCAGAATGTAGATAGGGATCCACTGAGGATCTCTGGGCAATTTGCAGGAGATTGGAAAGGGTTTCCAATTCTCTCTTGATTAACATTAGCAACAAACAAAGCAACATTTTACATTTAAATTAGGCTGCTGAAATGAAAACTTTTGTGTGAGGTTTTTTTTTTTGTTTACTTGTTTATACCATTTATATGCCAAAACAGCTTCTAAGCAGTTTGCAGCTATAAAATCAATTATTATTTTTTTTGTGTGTGTGTAAAATATATAATGAAATACCGGCATACGTATGTTTTGCTCTTAGTTCAATTCTGGTAGTGAAAATAAATTTCATAGTTCAAATTGTGCTCAGGCATGCCCTGTTCTTTAATTGTAGCTGCATTTTTTTGCACCTAGTTTTAGTTGACAAACCTTTAGGTAAAGGTAAAGGGACCCCTGACCATTAGGTCCAGTCGTGACCGACTCTGGGGTTGCGGCGCTCATCTCGCTTTATTGGCCGAGGGAGCCAGCGTACAGCTTCCAGGTCATGTGGCCAGCATGACTAAGTTGCTTTCTGGTGAACCAGAACAGTGCACGAAAACGCCGTCTATCTTCCCACCAGAGTGGTACCTATTTATCTACTTGCACTTTGATGTGCTTTCGAACTGCTAGGTGGGCAGGAGCCGGGACCGAGCAATGGGAGCTCACCCCGTCGCGTCGATTCAAACCACTGACCTTCTGATTGGCAAGTCCTAGTCTCTGTGGTTTAACCCACAGTGCCACCCACGTCCCTTGACAAACCTTTGGGTTCCAGTAAAACACACACACACACACACACCAACCTAGTAGATCTCATAAACCTGAAGTCTGCACTCCCTCTGCCTCTGTGCATTACTAACTTGAGGAAGCCCCTATACTTGTGAAACAAGGAAGTGAACAATGGCCAAGAGCCTTTGTAGACAGAGTATGAGACATACAACATTTTTCAGTGAGAGGAGTACACAGTACCTGCTCTGGCCAGGACCTGGTTGGCCTGATCACTCACAAGCTGTGTGATTCGGGCTCTCAGTGCATCAATAGTCTCTTGCATTGCCTTTATCCTGACTCGGAGGTTGTTGTTTTCTGTTTGCAGCATGGCATTTTCATGAAACATGTCATTAACGCTTTCCATACCTTCCTCATCAATAATCCTTTTGCCCTAACAGATGATGAAGACAAATTACACATTGTTAATGGATCTAAGTAAAATGACTTGATGGCTAGAGCAGGGTGAAAGAGAAACCTATTAGTGGAAGGATTTGTGTTTGTGCCCTCCATCCCCAATTCTGCTACAGAGGTTGGGGAACCACTGGAACATATTTAGAAGGAAGTGGGGGAAGGAGAGAGTGAGCTCTGCTGCACAAAAGTGAATCCTTACACTTATTAAAGCACTACATCAGATACAAGTCCTGGATTTTAGCATTTCTGAGCAGAAATGAGTCAAGATTTGGGGCGCTGTGAGAAGGTCTCCAATAAGTTTATCAGCAAGCAGGGTTTAGTATAAACTGTTGCTACTCTGGTCCTTAATTCTGGCCAGGTTACATAAAATCTACCCAGAAGTTCACTGGTTTCAAATGTGCCACAAATGCACATACAGTGGTACCTCTGGTTACGAACTTAATTCATTCCGGAGGTCCATTCTTAACCTGAAACTGTTCTTAACCTGAGGTACCACTTTAGCTAATGGAGCCTCCCACTGCCACCACTCAGCTGCTGCACGGTTTCTGTTCTCATCCTGAGGTAAAGTTCTTTACCCGAGGTACTACTTCCGGGTTAGCGGAATCTGTAACCCGAAGTGTTTGTAACCTGAGGTACCACTGTATATTACATATGTGGTGGGAGTGCCAGATCATTTATGACAGGCACGGCCAAACTTGGCCCTCCAGATGTTTTGGGACTACAACTCCCATCATCCCTAGCCAACAGGACCAGTTGTCAGGGATGATGGGAATTGTAGTCCCAAAACATCTGGAGGGCCGAGTTTGGCTATGCCTGATTTATGATTTTCGGAGACAAAATATTTGCATAATATTTGCATAATATGTATCTGAAGAAGTGTGCATGCACACGAAAGCTCATACCAAGAACTAACTTAGTTGGTCTTTAAGGTGCTACTGGAAGGAATTTTTTCTGTTTTGACTATGGCAGACCAACACGGCTACCTATCTGTAACTGCATAATAACAGCAACAGCAGGATTCCCTCTCTCCCCTGTGTTGTTCTTATTTCACGGGCTTGCGAAGCAAATCCCTGCAAACCTGATATTTTTAATCAGGTTTTTGCCAACAGCAGAAAGGACAGTGTGGACCCGCAGTTGGAAAGAGTCACAAGATCTGTCTGTTAGGAAATGGCTACTTAAATGTCTGGAGCTAGCAGAAACTGATAGGAATTAGCTTATCTTACAGGAAACATTGGAGTTTCCAGAATGTAAACTAAACTTTGCTGATGGCAGCAAAGTACCCACTTGTCCCACTCTGAAGCATATGGGGTTTTTTTTAATTAAAAAAAAAATCAATTATATGAGGAACACATGCCTCTCTTTACTATGGAGGGAGGGGGACAAGAGGAACAAACCTGGACATGCAAAATGGTTTAATGTAGCAGCCAAGGACTACTGAGGAAAACATTATAATGAGTATTACCGTTTTATACTCCATGAGTTCCATCTGGAGCCGCGTGATCTCGCTCCGCAGAGCATTAATCTGCTGGCTAGCCCTGTCCTGATTAACCATCACCTTGTTCTTGATATTTCGTGCCCGGTTGGCATACTTCAAAGTGTTCAAGGTTTCCATGAAATCTCTATCTGAGGGGCTTACGCAGGCGATCATGACGGTTTGGCTGCAGGTTAAAAACAGTCCATGTTTTATCAACGGAAGCAAAAAAGCAAGGGCAGCACTGTGTGCCACTGCTACATATAAAAAAAAAGATGATGAATGCACTAACATGCTTCATCAGAGCTTTAAAACCAAGCAAAACTGTTTTTATTGTTCCCAACCAAAGGTATGTGAAATGTATCCAGAAATTATTTGCACCTTACTAATAATCCGGGGGGGGGGGGAGTTCTTCCTAAATGAATAAATAAATGAAAGTTACAGCTCGCAGCATTTTAACAAGGCACAATGGTGAACACAGCTGCACAAAACAAAACAAAAATCACGAGTGTATCAGCTGATGAATTTCATCTCGGGCAGAAGACCAAAACTGACCTATTTTTGTTTCTTTATAGAAGCTGCTGGAAGTACAGCTGTATCTTGTAACACTACTCTGAAGGCCTGCGCACTTATTTGATTCTATCAAAATATTTTAAACACAGGCATATCTGCAAGATCTCCAAGCAATGAAGTGAATATACCGTATTTTTCGCTCTATAAGACGCACCAGACCACAAGACGCACCTAGTTTTTGGAGGAGGAAAACAAACAAAAAAATATTCTGAATCTCAGAAGCCAGAACAGCAAGAGGGATCGCTGTGCAGTGAAAGCAGCAATCCCTCTTGCTGTTCTGGCTTCTGGGATAGCTGCGCAGCCTGCATTCGCTCCATAAGACGCACACACATTTCCCCTTACTTTTTAGGAGGGAAAAAGTGAATCTTATAAAGAAAAAAATATGGTACTTAGCAAAGCACCATATGGGCAGCAGTAGGTTAACTCTTAGAACCTTAACTGGGCTGAGAACAAAACACAAGCATAATATTATGTCGTTTTGTACATAATCCGAAGTGATGACTATTAAAATTCTCTCTGATTTTAGTAGCCTTAGTGGCCTTCTGGCGGTTCCCTCATTGCGAGAAGTGAGGCTACAGGGAACCAGATAGAGGGCCTTCTCGGTAGTGGCGCCCGCCCTGTGGAACGCCCTCCCATCAGATGTCAAAGAGATAAAGAATTACCTGACATTCAGAAAACATCTTAAGGCAGCCCTGTTCAGGGAAGTTTTTAATATGTAATGCTGTACTGTTTTTAACACTGATTGGGAGCCGCCCAGAGTGGCTGGGGAAACTCAGCCAGATGGGCGGGGTATAAATAATAAATTTTTTATTATTATTATTATTATTATTATTATTATTATTATTATTATTATAGCAGATTACAAAGCATCCAAATGAAAGTGCATAATTATGTGTGGAAATGCCACCTTGTGGAATTAGTCACCAATACGTTCCCACAGGATCTTTTGCTTGTTCTAGTCCCCCTGCCGCCCCCCACCTGCTATTATGGCTCTCTGATTTTTATTTTTTGCTTACACTGCAATTCATTTTGTCCCTATCACTGAATAGTAAGTTGTGACCTTTCCCAACATCCTCCACCCTCCTCTCCAGCAAAAATATACTATAGCTTAACTAAGGAATGAATGAAAATTGTTACCCATCTGTATTATTACACACACCATGAATTTGTCTTATTGCAAGATACAATCTCTGAAACAGAGACTGCCTTCTTGCCTTTATTTTAAATATTTTCACTCTGCATTTATACTTTAAAAAATAATAATCAAATAGGCTACCATAACGTCAATGCTTATTTGTATTCTGAATACAGTAGTATGTCTGAGGGTTATTTTAGATTAGGCTTCTTTGCAGGGTATACCAATAGAATGTGGTCAATATTCAGCAGATTTAGATGCACGAATAAGGTTTAGCACAGCAATGTACTTATTTTCATTTCCGCCGAAGGCACTTGCACTGCTGAACTGAACAGCCATCTTTCAAAAGCCGCTTGTTCTTTCAGTGGCTACAGTGGAAAAATATGAAATCAGAAGCATGTGCATAGTTTCACTTCACTGGAGCCATTGGGTTGGAGCCAAAGATTGAACAGGCAGGAGGCTGCTTGCACAATCAGTGGTGTGTAGTGATAGTGGGGACCTGTTAATATTTCTGCAGCAGGGCGTCTTGTCTGCAAATCTGTGAGTGACCCAATGAGCATGAATGGGGAGCTTTTAAGCCACTATATGCTCCAAAACTGAGCAATTAAGAACGGTGAAAACACAAGGGAGCTTCAGTTTCAAGATAATGGTTTGCAAGTTCTGTTACGTCCAATGGAACCCAATGGAAAACACAACTTAAGTAACTCTGAAAGAAGATACTACAAATCATTTGCCCATGTATGTGCACAGAAAACAGCAGATCTAGCTGAAAGGCAACACACAGATCAACACTGAATGTTGCAATGCATCCCTAATTGTTATTACTGCACAACTGTAAGATTATTGTACAGTATCAGAAGAGGCATGGCTGTGTAGGGGCATGGCTGCATCAACAGAAGTCTAGTGTCCCTATTAAGGGAAGTGAAGAGCCCTGCTCTATTCTGCCTTGGTCAGACCACACCTGGATTACTATGTCCAGTTCAGGGCACCACAATTTAAGAAGACCATTGACAAGCTGGAATGTGTGCAGAGGAGGGCAACCAAGATGGTAAAGAATCTGGATGTTGCAGGAGGATGTAATGGGAGGATGGGATCAAAATTAAGGAAAAAAGTATACAGTAGGTATTCCCACAGGAGAATCCCAGTGCTATCGCTGTGGCAAAGCTTAAGGTAAAGGTCTAGTCGTGACCGACTCTGGGGTTGCAGCGCTCATCTCACTTTACTGGCCGAGGGAACCGGCGTACAGCTTCCGGCTCATGTGGCCAGCATGACTAAGCCTCTTCTGGTGAACCAGAGCAGCTCACGGAAATGCCGTTTACCTTCCCGCAGGAGTGGTACCTATTTATCTACTTGCATTTTGATGTGCTTCCGAACTGCTAGGTGGGCAGGAGCAGGAACCGAGCAATTGGAGCTCACCCCGTTGCGGGGATTCGAACAGCCGACCTTATGATTGGCAAGTCCTAGGCTCTGTGGTTTAACCCACAGCGCCACCCGAGTCCCGTGGCAAAGCTTACTAACTCTTTAATAAACTGGCCGAGTTGAGGATTCTCAACTGCACATTTTTTCATTAAGTTGCAAGAGTGTTAGAGTTCTACTACAGCACAGCAAATTCAAGGAAACTCTTGACTTCTAAATGGCCTTGTTTTTGAAGCCTTTACTGGAAAACCACTCCCTTAAGCTTTCATCCAAATGAGGCTTAACTGCATTACTGTCTCTCTAAAAGGGTTCAGAGTAAGTATTCCTATTAAACAGATCATTTACTTGTGCTCTACATTAGTTTGTTTTCCCTTGTGAGTTTTTTTTCAGTCCATGCTACTGGATTTTAAAAGGGGTAAGTGGTAATTTCCTCTTTTATTTATGGGGCTGCATCATTCTCCAGGCAACCCAGAGCTAAAAGATGAATTGTGCTACCGTGTTTTCACTGTTGAGGAAGAAAAACCAATTCTATTAATTCAGCTCAGCTATACGAAAGAGAGAGATAGAGAGAGCCAGTGTGGTTCTTATTTTATTGTATTCTAATACACTTTAGTTCCATCAATAGCAAATTAATCAAAGTTCTTGTGACATCTCTTTCAAACATGGTTTTAAATTAAAAAAAAGAAAGATTGTACCTGTTTCCTCCAAGAGAGTCTTGCAACAGTCGTGTTAATTTTGAATCTCTGTACGGTACGTGAGTGACCCTCTTGCTCTTATCTCCCAGTGCACTTATTACGTTGCCCAACGCCAACTATAAAATATGCAACATTTGTTTTAATAGAATTCTGCCCCCAAAAAACAGCACCACCCAAAAACACACATAAGTATTGACAGAATCAGCAGCATTGCGCAGAGTCAGAAAATGTGAGGGAGTGAACAGTACAATCAGCAGAACTATACTTTGTCCTTTTCCACTGCGGTAGGTTTCACTGTCAAAGACGCAAGCCACTGTTCTATTTTAGAAATGAGTTGCCCGTTTAGTCACAAGACCTGATGCAAGGGAAACTGCCAGGAAAGCTTCACACAGTTCTCTCCTGCAAATGGAACGGTCCATCTTTGCATCCCAGGCAAGGTAATTGTGTACAGAACTTTTTTCCCCAGTATAGCTTTGGCTCGGGAATATCTTTCAGGCTTAGTTTTGTATAACAAAAACGCAGCAACAACACTCCCCCCCCCCAAAAAAAACCCAAGTATAATTTAATATCAACATTTTTTCCTCCAGTGTCAGACAGTGTAATGTCGTTAGCTCCAATAGCAAGTCAAAGTCAACGTTTATGGCAATGCAGTGTTTATAGCCACTATATTGCAGTACAGCTATTATACCGTAGGGAAGCAATTGCTGTTTCATCAACTATTTCAGTTATAGGGACATGACAGCTGGGCTAAACTGCAACAACTAAATGAAGACTCCCGTGGTACATTTAAAGAGCAGTTCGTTTGTAATGGCATGGTGGTAGAATGCAAACTGTGGGACAAACATTAAAAAGTGGGACAAACATTAAAAACTAGCCACAGTTGGCTAGTTACATTCCCCACATAGCTTTGAAATAATTGGCAAGAATGTGATCCAAGCGCTGCAATACTTGGTCCTGTGCATTAAGTATATTTCTGCCTCAGGGATTCTTCTAAGGTTTTAGTATTGGCTTATGAGGCCATAAACAACTGGGGGAGGCCCTGTAAAACATGGCATGGCTTGCAGACATCTATCTCACTGTGGTACAGAGAAGGAATTTCTCCACGCTGGTGCCTACTGTGTTGAATTTGCTCCCTTTGGAAGACAGGTTGGCACAAACTCCGGGGCTCTTCCATTAAAAATGTACCTATTTTACCTGGGTATTTCCTGACCATTAATATCAGTTCCTGGCATTTCTGCCTACTGTAAATGATATTGCTATTTTAACTCCTGTTTTGCCATTATGGATTTTATTGTTGTATTCCAATAATAATAATAATTTATTTGTATCCAGCCCATCCGGCTGGTTTCCCCAGCCACTCTGGGTGGCTTCCAACAAAGATTAAAAATACATTAAAATGTCACACATCAAAAACTTCCCTAAACAGGGCTGCCTTCAGATGTCTTCTAAAAGTCAGATAGTTGTTTATTTCCTTGACATCTGATGGGAGGGTGTTCCACAGGACAGGTGCCGAGAAGGCCCTCTGCCTGGTTCCCTGTAACTTGGCTTCTCGCAGTGAGGGAACCGCCAGAAGGCCCTCAGCGCTGGACCTCAGTGTCCAGGCAGAACGATGGGGATGGAGACGCTCCTTCTTACTGCCTGGTGAACTGCCTTGGTATTTCTTATGTAATGAAAGGTGGTATGTAATGATTTTAGGAAATGAGGAGGATCAAAATGCTGTCAAGGTAGTACTTACTAGTCCGCAATTGATGGAAATGCCTTCTTTTGCTCTCTCCCCAGTAGCCCCTGTGCGCTTCAATCGTTCGGACCCTGCCAAATCCACAAAATGAAACTTAGCAGTAAGGGTTTCAAACTCATTTAGCTGAGATGACTCCGATATCATTCTGTTATCTGTCATGTTGTCCTGTGGTGAAGAAAGAAGACCGGTGAGGCTGCTAAGAGAGTGACGTGTTTTTAAAGACCAACAAACTGCCTCTCCCTATTTAAGCCAAGCTCCCAGCAACGCAGGGCAAAAAGAGAGGAAAACTAGAACAGCAAACGTCGGCCCATTAAAATCCTCTTTAGGAAAGCAAGTTTTAGAAATCTCTGCAGAAGAAGAGACAGTGAAAAGAATACAACTGCCTCCATGCTTTCGACCTGCTCCCAGAGAATTACAGACGGCATTCACTAGATGATAAACTAGAATAAAGAAGCTATTATCCTCATTAACCGGAGTCCTAAGCTAGAGCCATATCTTAAGCTGAAGGTTTACATTAAAAATATTTTTTACAGTTT
The DNA here is from genome assembly GCF_964234715.1 of Podarcis melisellensis. Lineage (NCBI taxonomy): Eukaryota > Metazoa > Chordata > Lepidosauria > Squamata > Lacertidae > Podarcis > Podarcis melisellensis. The sequence goes on from NC_138542.1 coordinate 16,490,041, forward strand.
GCACATGTGACCCACTCTTGCCTCTGGGTAAATAAGGTTTTGCATTGTTTCAAAAAGCTATAATGTCTATTGGATCTGAAGCGACAGTGGGACTCTTCCAAACCACTTTCAACTCTTAAAATCCATCCTTAGGAAAAAGAGACCCTGTAATATATCCAGCTACCAGTAGAGGGGGGAAATGTGAGTTGTTCATTAATGTTTCAGAAGAGAAGGATTAAACTTCAGGCAATAAAAGTATAACCTCTTAAACCACTTCTCCATAACAATTAATAGGTTTCAGAATCTACAATCTTGCCACTGACAATGAAATTTTTAGCAAACATTTGTTATTAGCATGAATTATTTTTCTTTAAGTGAAAGGAGTTTTGTACAGAACTCAAGAGGATAAATGACAAAAATATAAATCAGCCTGACATCTGTCGTCATAAGCACACTACAGTTTTCACGTAGCTGAAACGTTTCCAGTATATAAACAAAAGTGCTTGAGAAAAATATGTTCATAATGGCAAAGAGCTTTCTTTCTTTTCTGTTAACTCAGCAGAAAGCAAGTCAAAGGCTTTCCGCTCCTGTGACCAGCCCATTTTCATTTTAAATGCATACTTTCTATTTTAAAGCCAATTAAAACCAAGGTTCACATCTTCAAACATATGCCTACATGCATGGATGGATAATATATTTTGGAAGCGAAGCAAAATCCTTCTAATAAGCATACTTCGTATGTTTTCAAATCAAATTAAATCGCTTTTAAAAAGGAAGCTGAAACACTGAAGGACTGATACTGCTCATGGTCACAATGTTTGTAATTTAAAACAAAAACGTTCTGTACTTGCCTATTCTTAACATAACACTTTATAATATAGTATTTAGAACCTTTAGAACTCCTATAAAGACACCAAACACATCAAGGACAAGGGCCCAATTATTTCTTAGTGCACTAAGCTTTAGGCTATGAAAGTTTTAAGTGTAACTATACTTTCCTTACAGAGATATCCCCCACAGCTTATGCAAACACACACAACTTTAAATGCACACCACCACTTTCACCCAACAAAACAAAACTCTAATCCCACAATATTTGGGAATTTAACTGTCAAATATTTGAGTTATTTAGACCCAAGACCTACAGAGCAGGATGGTTGAGGCCTGTAGCAACCGAGGCAGATCTGTTGCTATGGGAACAGGTGGACATCTCAATCAATTTGATTTTAAGTGTAAGTTATTTAAATATTATAAATGGAAGGATGGCAACGCTGTTTCAATGTAGGTGGACCTTTGAATTACTTAGGCCTCGTATCTTACTACTGCAACACTGCTGTTTCTTTCTTGTACCACCAGAATCCTTGAGAGGCTGTGGGCTATATGGAAAGAGCCAATATGGCATACAAAATACAATATTGCATCTCCAGGAGAGCCAGTGTGGTGTGGTGATTATGAGCAGTAGACTCGTAATCTGGTGAACCGGGTTCGCGTCTCCGCTCCTCCACATGCAGCTGATAGGTGGGCCAGTCACACTTCTTTGAAGTCTCTCAGCCTCACCCACCTCAGAGTGTTTGTTATGGGGGAGGAAGGGAAAGGAGAATGTTAGCCGCTTTGTGAGTGATAAAGAGGGATATCAAATCCAAATCCAAACTCTTCTTCCATACGAAAAGGGCAATGGTGGCATGAGCCACCATTCTAAGAAGAAGAAGACGAGTTTGGATTTGATATCCCGCTTTATCACTACCCTAAGGAATCTCAAAGCGGCTAACAATCTCCTTTCCCTTCCTCCCCCACAACAAACACTGTGAGGTGAGTGGGGCTGAGAGACTTCAGAGAAGTGTGACTAGCCCAAGGTCACCCAGCAGCTGCATGTGGAGGAGCGGAGACACGAACCCGGTTCACCAGATTATGAGTCTACCGCTCCGAACCACTACACCACACTGGCTGTAACATCACACTGCAACAATTCCCACACCAAGCAGTATAACTTAAGAAGGTGGACCAAGAAAATCAGTTCCGGCTATTTTTCTAATACAAGATATTCCTCCTGGGTACACACACACTGCAGTGTTATTGATTTTTTTCAAGACAAAAATAGCATAATACATACCGCATCAATTGGAGGGCAAACTCTCGTTTGACACAAGTGGACAGTGAAGATGGCATGTGAACGTGAGCTCTGAACATTCATCTGAGTGCTGGCAGTGGTTCGAGATAAAGCCCCCAGCTTCAAACATTGCATCATCTGCACAAAAAGGATATATGGCTGAAATTAAACCTACACACATACACATACACTGGTCTTGAAAGATCTACATTGGCTCCCAGTACATTTCCGAGCACAAGTCCAAGTGTTGGTGCTGACCTTTAAAGCCCTAAACAGCCTCGGTCCAGTATACCTGAAGGAGCGTCTCCACCCCCATCTTACAAATCAAAGATAGCAGCAATTGTGCCTGCCTTTTATCTCTTTCACTTATGCGTGCGGGGGCCTAGAATGTAACCCCCATGTAAGTAGGGAGTCACCTGTACTGTATTACTAAGCCTATTCTTGGGCAAGGGTCAATGTGGTGTAGCAGTTAGACTGAAACTATAAACAGGGAGCTCCAAGTTCAGCCAGTGATCTTGCACTAACCCCTGTTTCTCAGCCTAACCTATCACTCAGGGTTGCTGCAAGGATAGTGTTAAGTTTTGGGTGAACATATCAGACGACACAGCGATTCTTCAAACAGCTCTTGTTTATTCACAGGCCAGAACAGAACAGAACTGAACTGAAGGGTTCAGTCAGCCTGCTTATATAGAGCTCCAGTACAACGTAACTGTAACAATTTTCTAAAACTATCCAATCACTGAACGTCACTTTCAATCCCTTATTTGCATAACTATCTACAGTATCCCCCTGCTGGCCCAGGGTGAGGACTTCAGTACATAACAGATAGTGAAGAGGGAGGGCGAAATCATACCTGCTGTCTTGGGCTCCTGAGTGGAAAGGAAGAATATCTATATCTGTATTTATATTGAAAAATAGATACACACACACACAGAGTAGTATGTTCTTTTACAAAAGCTATTCTCAATATTTTCATTGAGAATAAAAATATTACCTCAGATTCTGAATTTACAGTCCGTGTTGTGACCCCCACCGTGTATATCCCACCCGCTGAATCTTCGTGGATTTTTATGTTTGATTTTTTGTTCTTTGAATCCATGTCACGCGTTGTGTCGAAGAGATCAAGGACTTCTTCATTGTAAAGCTAATTTGAAAGAAAAAAGAGGCCAACATCAGCAAGGAAAATATAATTAACACAAAATTCAAGATGTACTGTGGTTTGACCAAAATAATTAAGATACAGTTTTCCCTATCATGGCTGCTGGGTATAGTCATTCTCCAGAAACATGACTGGCCAACAATGGCAAAGCTTGCTAATGGAATTACAGAAAATAGTTCAGGACATTGTGAGCAGGGAAAGTATATGCTATGTTACAGCAGGTTGAGCAGTACTTAGAAAATGACACAGGCTTATATTTAAGTAAATCCTACACAGAATAGACCAACTGAAATCAATTAACCTAAGTTAGTCACATCCTTTGACATCAGTGGGTCTACTCTGAGTAGCATTGACTACCACCCATAGCAAGTAAGGGGTGGGTGGGTGGTTGGTGCCATATCTCCTGCCCAAGTCTGGGGTATCATCATATTTGTCCCTCAAATTTATTGAGTGTTTTGCTTATCTGCATAAAGTTGCTTCTCAATGCAGAACGGGGAGCAAGTTGCACTATTCCACATTTCTCTCCATTTTTATTCTATAAGTGTCTCCCATTTCCAGTTTTCCTAAACTCACTCTGAAACAGCTGGTGAAAGTTTGGTAGAGCCAAATTTCCAAAAAGATACAGGGCCTATTAAGATACAGTGGTAGCTCAGGTAAAGTACTTAATTCGTTCCGGAGGTCCGTACTTAACCTGAAACTGTTCTTAACCTGAAGCACCACTTTAGCTAATGGGGTCTCCTGCTGCCACTGCACCACCGGAGCACAATTTCTGTTCTCATCCTGAAGCAAAGTTCTTAACCTGAAGCACTATTTCTGGGTTACTGGAGTCTGTAACCTGAAGCGTATGTAACCTGGAGCGTATGTAACCCAAGGTACCACTGTATTACACTTGACCCACAGTAGTATTGGGGGTGAGGGGGCAGAGGTTTGCTTCCATGTTGCTCTCTCTACGTCTTACCTGAGAAATAATCAAACTGAACATGGGAAGCCACATTGATTTGAATGCAGGATAGTATCTGACCATGAGAGCTAAACCCTCTTTAAGGGAAAGGGAGGAAACAACATCAGAACAATAGTGTGGTCACAATGAAGCATGGTAAAGGTAAAGGGACCCCTGACCGTTAGGTCCAGTTGTGACCGACTCTGGGGTTGTGGCGTTCATCTTGCTTTACTGGCAGAGGGAGCCGGCGTGCAGCTTCCGGGTCAAGTGGCCAGCATGACTAAGCCGAGATAATGCTTTCAGTGAGGTTCTTCAGATCTTTTTTACTCTTGAATCTTTCTATATACACAGTATGCATGTTTCCCCAGAGAACGGTGCAAGGATGCAAATGCTCTCCTGGGCCTTTGCATGGGAAATGAAGCAGGAGGAGAATTTTCATAACCTCTCACCGACTGCATAACGGAACAAGGTTCCTAGCCAATGTTTATTTGCTAACCCTCAGAGAGGCATTTAATGCAATCTTGTTCTGACTTTCAACAAGCAGATTTGCCATGCATGTTACATGCAGACCAGGACCTTCCAGACAACGGAATGAGATACTTGAAAGATCATTTTGATTTGGGGATTCTTCCAATTAGCAGTTCTAAGGCAATATTGAAAACACGATTCAGCGGGGTTTATACTGGCACCAGTTTAATCTGTCAATGCAATGAAAAGCATCTAAAAACTGAAAGCTTGGATATATTTAGTGTTTTATGGTGAAAGAGGATATTGTTTTACACATACTTGGTTCCTAGAAGTAAAGAGATTGCATCACTCATTATATCATCTAACTAGCACTTAAACCTGTCAGACCTGTTAGCTACTGATAGGGATACAACTTCATCTTCTTCCTTTTCCCCCCATATTTCTATGAAGAGTGCTTTTTTTAAAAAAAAAAATGGCAACACTGTAAATTGTTTTTTAAATGAAAAAAAGTTAAGCACTCCTGCAAGGCTTGTTTTTCTGGACAAAGTGATTTGGACCTCTGTTTCTGTATTTTAAAATATATCACAGAAACACTTTATGGCAGACTTTTTTTGTTAAAATACATAGAATCTACGTTTGGAAATAGTAAGTATAAACATTCTACAGTTATCAGCTGAAGATGCACTGGAAGTCCAAAGTCACTAAAAATGGATTTGTTTTGCTTACAAACTATCAGGACCCTGGAAAAAAAGCAACTGTTTAACTATCAAAGAGTTTGGAAAACAAAGTCCAAATTAAGGGGAACCAAGGGGCTGCCTTTATGCTGTGCAGTTTACGATTTGTTCCTCTGGACAAATATTAGCCAGAAAGCTTAAATCCAGTGCCCTTAGGTCAAGAGCAACAGGTATAGACTAGTCCAACTCCATAATGTATTTGGTTAATATTTTGGCAGAAATGCCAACAGCAGTGCAGCGATAATTCCCTGCATCGGAATTCAAGCATCTGTAACTTGGTTACCGTGCTGTTGCTAAACCCTAACTCAGAAGGGCATTTAAAAAATAACTCCCATTAGAATTGCAAATGTAAAAGTGGCAAACACAGTTCATTGGCCTTATTCAACAACACCAAGAGAGGGGGCCTCTCTTACTGACCTCAATTAATAAAACATGTTTCCTAAGCTTTGAATCAGGCGTCATAAATCATCTGAGCTTTAGTGAAAAGGGCAAAATGTCCTCTCTCTCCACCCTAGTGTGGGTGTTAAATAGTTTGCAACACTATAATTTTACGATGTTCCAAAACATAGATTTCAAACGTTAGATAAGCAAATCTCAACTTCCCTGCCATTCTTCCTGCCTAAATTACATAATAAACAATAATAAACATATTGCTACAATTCATTCCACTGGGTTTTCTGCAATATTTAAATTGTATGTTGACGAAACAGATTTAAAATTTACCTCCTTGCCAATCAGAATTGAGTATGTTGTGATTAGTATGCCCCAATATCTTTGCTACATGCGGGAAATAATTTTTGCTATGAAAGCTTACCTCTAAGAACTGAGCATTCACTTTAAATTCTGGAGGTGGAACGCCTTGTTGAATAGCTGCATGCGTTTTTCCTTCAATACATTTATACAGGTGTTTTACAGCTCGTGGTATAATGCCCTGTTCCTCTTCCATTATGTTAACATCAAATCCAGTCCCCATGGTGTATGTTTTACCGGCTCCTGTCTAAATTTAAGAGACCAAACAGCATTAATGTGCAACTAAATAATGTTTATCGTATACATCTTAACCTAGGGTCAAATAACACAAAAAACACTCTATTGCTGATCAAAAAGACTTCTGACTCCAGCAGCTCACTTTACAACTTTCTAGGTTGTCTCAAGAAAAAAGTAAGATCTCTACAGCATTTGGATGGCATAAAAACATCTGGACTGCAGAAATGCATAGTGAGTGGAGATGAGGATCTAAACCACTACCGCCTGCCCCCCAGGAAACAAGGGGTGATATTCCAGGAGTCCTGCTAGCTGAAGCAAGATTAGACTGGCTTCCTAGCTATAAAACATATTTTCCAACGTTTTGCAGTGGTTAAAAAGAAAAAGAAAACTGGGTTATTAGGTAGATTATGTCATGCTAAACTTAATAGGGTGTGTTAAGTAACATACTGCAGGAAAATAATGCTCCAAGAAGGCAGCCACCCACTGGAACTCTAAGCTCACCTTCTCCTCAATCTAGTAGTCCATCAGGTGTCAAAGCATCAGGACCAAACAAAAGAACAACACAGTTGTTTAGGCAACATGTGGCTGCCTGCCCACCCTACGCTAGCAGTTCCCAAGCAGTACTGGGACCAAAACACTGGGAACTAATTTAAAACCCCTGGGAGGAAAACTCATTACTTGTTTTTGTTTTATTATGTATTTTGAGCTCTCGTTTTGTACTGAACCGCCCTGTGATCGTCAGATAAAGGGTGGTATACAAATTTAATTAATGACAAATGTGGATCTGCCTGGCCAGTGCCTGGATGTTTAGGAGACTGCCGGGAAGAAAAGATAAAAAGAAGACAACTTGATATCCCAATATTGATAATAGAGATAACCATCAGTCAAGTCATTTGAGCAGGAGTGGCTAACTTGTGACAACTCCAGATACTAAAATGCTCTCAGCATCCCTGGCTATATCGAAACAGCATTTATGCCAAATGTGGAGAGGAGGGACAAAAGTGAAGAGGATGGGATACAAGTCCAATCTGAGCTGGACACGTCCTCTTTTGAACAGACCTATTAGAATTCAAGGCCACTGTAATTCAAGCTGAAGGATTGCATTTCTGAGCACCTTCTGCCTCAAATGTACTGCTTTGCACCTGCTTAAAAATACACCACTGTTTTAATATACCCAAAAATGAGCCTTGAAATCTTGATTTCAAGTACGTTTCGGAGCAGAATTCAAAGTGCTGGTGTTGACCTTTAAAGCCCTAAACGGCCTCAGCCCAGTATACCTGAAGGAGCGTCTCCACCCCCATCGTTCTGTCCGGATGCTGAGGTCCAGCGCCAAGGGCCTCCTGGCGGTTCCCTCATTGCGAGAAGCAAAGCTACGGGGAACCAGGCAGAGGGCCTTCTCGGTAGTGGCGCCCGCCCTGTGGAACGCCCTCCCATCAGATGTCAAAGTGATAAACAACTACCTGACATTCAGAACACATCTTAAGGCAGCCCTGTTAAGGGAAGTTTTAAATGTGTGATATTTTGGTGTATCTTTGGTTTCTATGGAAGCTGCCCAGAGTGGCTGGGGAAACCCAGTCAGATGGGCGGGGTACAAATAATAAATTATTATTGTTGTTGTTGATAATTCTCCCATGTTGAAATCTATTTGTTTTCACCTCTACTAAAAGGTTGGGGGGGAGATCCAAAAAAAGACCACTCCCGGATTCTGCTAGCGATTGAGCCAGACATGAGCTTTGGGGCTCTTCACTATAAATAAAGGTAAAGGGACCGCTGACCATTAGGTCCAGTCATGGCCAACTCTGGGGTTGCGGCGCTCATCTCGCTTTACTGGCCGAGGGAGCCGGCGTACAGCTTCCGGGTCATGTGGCCAGCATGACTAAGCCGCTTCTGGCGAACCAGAGCAGCGCACGGAAACACTGTTTACCTTCTCGCCGGAGCAGTACCTATTTATCTACTTGCACTTTGACATGCTTTTGAACTGCTAGGATGCCAGGAGCAGGGACCGAGCAACGGGAGCTCACCCTGTCGCGGGGTTTCGAACTGCCACCCGCGTCACTGTAAATAGTTTCCACCAAAATAAAACCTGTAAAATACTTGTTTGGAGTTCTGCCTGCTTACTCTCGAGCAACCACAACAGCCATCTGACAGATTCACTGAAAAGCAAACAATTAATTTTGAAACTTCGTAAAGTTTACCTGCCCATAAGCAAACACGGTAGCATTGTATCCTTCAAAGCAGCCTTCAATCAGTTTTTCTATGCACTGTATATAGATTTCTTCTTGCTGGGATTCAATATCAAATACATAATCAAAGGTGAAGGCTTTATCTTTTCCCAGAAACACTTGAGGTTCTCCAGGTGTGACAGATGTGCAGATATGGCATCCTTCAATCTTTTCTTTGGCTAGTTGAGGTCTGATTCTGGGGTGGGGGGCGGGGGTTGGAGGAGGAGGAGAAATAAAATGCCAAATATTACATCACTGGAATAGAATACAACTTAACGCTTCATATTTCAAGAGTCCCCCAATAAATTTAAATCAGATATGCCCAGGAGGGACTGAAGTCACGTAGAATGCTCACCGCTCACCTGCAACAATGGAAAGTATGATCTATTTAATATTTAAGGACAAAAACAACCACCATTATGCACCCTTTCTGCTGTAGCAGTGGAATTCAAGTCTCCAAGGTGACTTTGTCCTTTTCAAATTGGCCTGGTTGTATTCTAAGATTACAGTCCCATTTACGTTTTCTCATGAGTAATCCCTATGGAACTCAGTGGGATTTCTGAGTGAACCGGCATATAACCGGTAATCAATAACTTACAAAAATCAGCCAAAAAAAAAAACCATGGCAGAACAGAGGACAATCAGGTCTAATATATCCACATTATTTTTGAACTGCAGAAGCCTGCCAAAGATAACAACATTGACTTGAATAGACCTACTATGGTAACAAGAATAGAAGGGAGATTATTTCAATTTGATTTTAAAAGCCTTTGGCCCACGGCAGAGTAAAAACAAATTATTTTTGTTTGTTTTTTAAAACAATTAGACCTCAGATGCTCAATAGTTTAAGAGGAGGTTATTCTAGCTTGGATTATATGGTGCAGCACTAAGCTAACAAGGGCCTGTTTCATCTCCCAAGCAGCACAAAAAGGACAACCTAGTTGTGTCATTATTTGTGAAAATCCTAACAGACGCTAACCCAAACATGAGCATAAGACCTTTCTTTCTTTCTTTCTTTCTTTCTTTCTTTCTTTCTTTCTTTCTTTCTTTCTTTCTTTCTTTCTTTTTGCTACCATTTAGAAAGTTACTTGTTTCCACAAGAACCCAGCTGGAATTCATGGTAACTTCTGGGCAAACAACTTGTCATACACGAGTATGTTTTTATTTAAGACACAACTTCAGTAGGCTGCAATTCTGCTTAGGAGTGCCACCTGTGTGTGTGTTTGTGTGTGTGTGTGCGCGCGCGTGTGTGTGTTAAACCATGCTTTCACTCAACAATTTAAGCTCCCAGTGGCTACTTTTTGTGAAAAACTATTGGAAGTGACTTCATTGCGGAATTGAGAGAAGATGGCGGCTGCCAGCAGCGAAAATATTTTTGGATTGATTCGGCAGAAATACCAGCATGTGAGGGGAAGTTGCATGGACAGAGGGGTATCATACACATAAAATCCACACAGAAACACATCATTTTACTTCAGCTCGCTTGTGGAAACAACTCAGAGGCCGTGAAAGAAGGAAAACAACAGGAAGATTTAAAGGAACTATTAGAAATGACTATCAAAAGCAGCAGAGATATGAGATGATCAGAGCCCCCCCCCCCGAACTTGAAGCATGGGAAGTACCAACAAAAAATTAATAATTTGGCAAAATATTTGGATTAATTGATATGTATATGTATAATTTGGAATATTTAATGTGATTTGATTGGATTGTTAAAATGGAAAACGTAATAAAAATGATTTTTTTAAAAAAAGGAAGTGACTTCATGGCATGCATTTGCCTTCAATATGTGGTTTGAAACTTACCACCACCATTTCAAAATCTGATACAACCTAGGTGGTTTATATCTACAATATAATGAATCAAATGCCAATCGCACAAGGGGCACCAAAGAAATTATTCTGAATTTACCTAAGATTGAATGTAAAACAGCACATTTATAGAAGTCTGGGGTTTCACCCACCAAGCACAAGTTTTAGCTCAGTACAGTGGTGCCCCGCAAGATGAATGCCTCGCAAAACGAAAAACGCACAAGACGAAAGGGTTTTTCGTTTTTTGCGTCGCTTCGCTAGACAAATTTCCCTATGGGCTTGCTTCGCAAGACGAAACGTCTTGCAAGTTCTTGCGAGTTTTTTTCCTTTTTCTTAAAGCCGCTAAGCCGTTAATAGCCGCTAAGCCGCTAATAGCCATGCTTTGCAAGACGAAAAAACCGCAAGACGAAGAGACTCGCGGAACGGATTAATTTCGTCTTGCAAGGCACCACTGTAGCTAGATCATAAGGCTCTTAAAATCAAGGTCACGGGTTCAAGCTCTATGTTGGGTAAAAGATTCCTGCATTGCAGGGGGCTGGACTAGATGACACTTGTGGTCCCTCTTCCAACTCTACAATTCTATGGTTCTATGAACTTGGACCTCTTCAGAACTATAAGCATAGACCGTGCAGCTGCAGTGATTGATGACAGACTGTGAATTCAGCTTCTTTGTGTCTGGTAATGAATTACCGTATTTTTCACTCTATAAGGCGCACCAGACCACAAGACGCACCTAGTTTTTGGAGGAGGAAAACAAGAAAAAAAATATTCTGAATCTCAGAAGCCAGAACAGCAAGAGGGATCGCTGCGCAGTGAAAGCAGCAATCCCTCTTGCTGTTCTGGCTTCTGGGATAGCTGTGCAGCCTGCATTCGCTCCACAAGATGCACACATATTTCCCCTTACTTTTTAGGAGGGAAAAAGTGAGTCTTATAGAGCAAAAAATATGGTACATTTTTCTATCAATAACTGGAAACATTTGAAAGCATCTAGGAGAAATCCTACATTGGGAGTTAGAACAATATAATGCAGTTCCCTTTCACTTAATTTCACCCCCAAATTTTACACACAAACGGCAGAATACGTGCAGATGATCCAACAATAAAAGCTTCACAACTACAAGGTATCATACCACACATCATGACAGCCCATACAATAGTTTATTTATAATACTGCTGTCAATTTAATCCCTTTCCAAGTAGACAAAGTTAGCACATGTCCTGAGCAAAACCTGCAGTACATGATGAAACTGGAAGAACCATTTATGACTATTCTTAAGGGAACAATAGTTTGTTTTTTTAAAAAACCAAAACACGCTCCAACAACCTGTCCAGTAGGGAAACAAATTTACAATACGGAAGTCTACTGTGCCAATATAAACATTCATGTAATCTTATAGTGCAAGTGATTTCTCCCTTCTGCAAGTCTACTCTACAAAACATCTCCTGTGATTTATGCCAGTATTAACTTGGGAGAGGCAAAATGTTTCAAGAATTGCCGTTAGAAAAATCTCAAGTCCAAGATCCTTATTCTGTCATTCGTCCACTTGTAGAAGGAGCTTGCTATCAGCTTGCTATCTGTGAAAGCGTGTTCTCACTAAAGGAGAGCCCATGTTGCGGATGGGGCCTAGCAAGACACCCCGTAGTTGCCAGGCAGGATAAGATAGAGGGGCCTGGCAAGGATTGGCTGTTTGAGTTGCTGGGATAAAATTGATGTTGCCAATTTGGGGGTGGGTACAGGTTATTTAAACAAGGTTCACAGCAAGCTGCTTTCTCTTTCAATGTGGGAACCGGATCGCCCGCCCGTCCTCCCTTTTGGGCTTGTGCTTTGACCTTGCTATGCCTGTCATGGGGTCGTCCGCCTTGGTGCGGGGGCCTGGTAGGAATTTTTCCATTTGGCTGATTAGTGTGTGCCATTTGGTTTTTGCTAATGCGTAGCAAATCGTCACAACTTGTAAGGTTGGCCATTAGGCATTGGTTTAAATTGGTTGGAGGAGGGGTGTGGATTGGCTGTGCCTGCCCCTCCAATGCCGCTGCTGCACGGGAATTCCGTTAAAGGAATTCAGGGGCTTACCATCCTCTCGTCCAAACCCCTGGAATCGGGTGCGGGCCGCGTAAGCCCCTGGGAGCATGCGGGGAGAAGCGGAGGGTCTGTGCCGCAGCTCCAGTTATCCCTGATCTTGTTCCTCCACACTGGCTTTCGCTGGAATCCGGGAGTCAGTGCTGTCCTCCAAGGTGGGGGGGGGGGAGACAGATAGTCATAACCAATGCCTAAGCAACCACTCACAAGTTGTATGTTTAATAAAGTTGTGGCCAAAATTATGCCAAAAACCTTAAACAAAAATTTATGAGTGACGTGTGAGTTATTGGGGTAGGGGTGTTTTGGGGGACCTCAGCACGCAACTAACAGTTGTATAAATGAGCCCCAGGGTGGTCTTTTAGGCATTCTTCCATCTATTAGTAGTTCCCACACCACATGAAGAACATTTAGAATGATTCAGTGGCACCGGAAGGGTGATTTGGTCAGAATCAATCAGGTTCTGAATCTGACTGTTTGCGGCTCAGTCCCCAATGTGGTGCCCATGAACTCCATGTAGACATACATACATACACTTGATACCTGCCAAGATCCCCACTGCTCCTATTTAAAGCAAATATGGAGGAGGAGGAGGAGGAGTAGTAATAATAATAATAATTAATAATAATAGTACATTCGGTCTTTTTTGTTGTATTCCTCCCTTGGGTGGCACTGTGTGGGAGCACAGAGTCTTCGAAGTACTGAAGTTTATCTTGCAATATGGTTTTATTTTTGCTCCTTTTAACATTATTTATTGTTATTTTCATTGTATGTATATTCAGTCATTGTTTTGACTGCTCTGGCAAATTGCAGCAGTCTGAACAGTGGAGTATAACTCTCCTAAATAAAGCAGGTCACATATTAGGTTCCCCCCTCCCTTTTAAACATGGTTAGGAAATAATAATTTAGGGTTCTCTTTTTAAAAAAAATATTCCTAGTTGGTGGATTTCGATTTATTTTTTTAAATATGCTTTGTTTGTATTGGGTTGGATGAAAAGTAGGGGAAACATTTTGCAAGTTGCTTTTCCAGGTCTTCACATCTCTACAAACACAATTTTAAAAGAAGTATATATACTTTTAAAGACTGCAATCTACTCTGAGCTCCCCTTCCAAGCCCGGGGGGGGGGGACACGACACAATTTATTTTTAATAACATTTATATTGGCTAGTTCCTAGCAAAGCCATTAATTTCAGCAAGTTATACAGGGGCAAATAAACCAATTCCTAGACATTCCTAGACATTCTGTAATGGACCTAAGTTTGTTTGTTTGTTTGTTCTGTGAACTGCCCTGAGACCTCCGGGTATAGGGTGGTATATAAATTCAATTAACAACAACAACAACAACAACAACAACAACACAATAAATAGGAATATCTACTTAAAAGAGCTATATTAAAAACCGAGGAACTGACAAGCTGTCACTTTTCACTGGCAGATGAGAAAGAGGAGTAATAGTCATAATTTAATTAAAAGCAAAATATGGCACTGGAGTAATTGGATTGATCGAATGAATGAATCATTGTTTGCATCAGCCATAGCAATAAAACAATAATACAATATACAAAGAATAGAAATAAAAAGTCAGTTATATACAATACATTTTAGGGTTTGGAATTAATAGTCAAATAGTGGATCTTATTCTGATTGCCCCAGCTAAAAACCTCGCAACCTTTGCTGTCACCGGAGTAATTGCATTTGTCTGGCAACAGTTCACATATGTCGCTGTCACGGTTTGGCTTGGCTTAATAAGATTTATTTCCTTAAATTAATTATCCTTTTCTGGACCTCACATCAGAACAAGCTCCTGTAGCCATTAAGTGAATTCACAAGAGCCAGGCTTATTCAACTGCGCCATAGTTTCAGAGGCAACCCATTTATATATGTTGATTTGGTTTTCTTGGACCTCTTGCCTTCATCACTGGGCAGTTGCTAACCTTAGCTGGAAGGAAGTCAAGCTGTGCTCTTCTCCCCCCTTTCCCCCAAAATAATCCTTTGGCCATTTTGTAATGGTCTGCCAGGCAGCTCAGTACAGACGGCATCCTCTTGCTGCTTGACAAGATCTTTTGTTTGCTTGCCAAGAAAAAAGCAAGGAGGTGGAGGGGAGAAAGAGAGACTGAGTGTTGGCCGTCAAGCAAATAGATCTTCTTTAAGCAGGTACCCAACTTTCTCTTGGAAGCCGTACACAGCAGACATGTCACATGGAAAACGTATCCAGTATTTCCACGTAAATTCTTCCTATATCATTTCAGCGCACTGCTCACTTTAATGTGTTTCATTAGCAATGTCATAATAACTGTTTGGCTGCATAACAGTGTAATAACTGTAGCAGCAAAGCAATATAAACAAGCTCATGGCACCTTAGAGACTACCACCCTTATATCTCTTGAAATTTTTCACTCACAATAAGCAATGTGAGAGTCGGGGAGGTGAACTCATGAAAAGCTGTGGATCTCATGTCTCTCATATGAAGTAGGATGCTTGAATTTTTCACAAAAGTTTTCAAAGAACTTTAGGGGTGCCTTTCATAGTTCAGCTTTGAGATACAAAGTGGTTGTGTTGTGTTGTGTTGTGTTGTGTTGTGTTGTGTTGTGTGGTGTGTTGTTTTAAGGATTCCTCCCCACAAATGGAAATAGCACAGGGAAGGTAAAGAAAACATTTACTCTGCCCTATACCAAAATGTCTTTATCACCCCCATTTAACATCCACAATCCATTTCTAGCATTTCATTTGGTTTTTTTTGGGTTTTTTGCCTTTCTGTCTGTCATTTGGTGGGTCTGTCAATCAACTTTTACAAATTGTTACATATTTAATTCTCCAGGAGGGGGGAAAAATCCTTTACAGTTTATTGTTGACTATTTCAAGTGAACAGAAGCGGCTCTGTTTTTAAACAGAAGGTAGGCTGTTCGCGCAAGGGCTGAACTGCTGCTATGAGCTGGTGAAATCTCACCATGCAGCAAGCAGAAAAAATGTCAGGATCACAAAATAGCCCAGCCTGAAAATTACATGCTTGCCCATACTGTACTTGGAGCAGAGTTACATTTTTGAACATTCCTGAATAGCAACGCTTGGTTCTAAGTCCACTAAACTTGTTACTCTCTGGAAGAGATGGGAGGAGTACACTCAGCTACAAGGGAAAGGAAAGGAGATAACAACCACATTGCTCTCCACTTCTGAGGTTTCTACTGACAGAGATTTACACTGACTTGATATTAACTCCAGGATTTTCTTAAGGTCCTAATTCATCCTTGTTTGTTTGTTTGTTTGTTTGTTTAAAAGTCCTATCTCTGCTGAATGGGTTTATGTTTGTAAAGCTGTGTTATTTTCTTACATAGATGCACCTGAACAAAATGGAGAGTTATTGAAAGGCATGATTTGAGGAAGATAACCAACACTGGGACTCTCATACTGGAATTTCAGATATAGGGAATACTACAGCAATCACACCAATTTTTCAGAGGCTGCCACCAAAGCAAATATAGGATATTCCTTAAGTTTCTGAATTCTGAAGGCCATTTCACGTGTTAAAATAAAGTGGGTAGACCAGACACACACAAATGTTGCACTGCTATCACACTTGTGATGCATGTCCCTTCCACCCTCAAAAGCAACTTCTAAGGCGTGTACTTTGCAAACTTTTGCAGGCAGAGTTCATCCCTGCGGGCTTGTTTTTGCACTTTACACAACTAATGTGTGCACTGTCCTCTCGTTGCAATGTACAAAGCTGTCCTGAACCTTCACGAGGAGGGAATACTTGGGAAACAGAGGGTAGATTCAGGTTTAGCTTCTTTTCTTCTATGATCCAGAGATTAAGATGTTGCTTTTTAAAAGGGGCATATATAAATGACATGTATAAAGATCCATCTGGAAATTTGATGCACCTTCAGGTAGAAGAGTTTGGATTTGATATCCCACTTTATCACTACCCGAAGGAGTCTCAAAGCGGCTAACATTCTCCTTTCCCTTCCTGCCCCACAACAAACACTCTGTGAGGTGAGTGGGGCTGAGAGACTTCAAAGAAGTGTGACTAGCCCAATGTCACCCAGCAGCTGCATGTGGAGGAGCGGAGACGCGAACCCGGTTCCCCAGATTACAAGACTACCACTCTTAACCACTACACCACACTGGCTCTACACCACACAGGTATTACAAAATTAATCCATCTAGCTCAGTATTGTCTACACCAGTGGTGAGACACCTCAAGCCTGCAAGTCCCTCTGGGGTTGGCCCAGTAGGCCATTTTTGGCATAACAAGCCTCACCTTTCCTGCTTCTGATGTCACATGACATTAGGGACAGGAAGGTTCCAGCCATGGAAGTTCAAAAAGATTTCAAGCCACAGCCATAAAGGAAGAATCAAGGCGAGTATGCCACTTGCTTCCTTTGATCTGTTGCCTCGCATGGCGAGAGAAAAAGCCACCAAATTCAGAAAGGGCTGAATTCAAGCTCCGAATGTGAAAGGAAGACTCTTGATGTTTCAATCACCTGGCATCATATGACAGCAGGCGACTGACAGGGGGACAATTCCACCAACCTATCAAGTGACCCAGATCAGGTTGGTCTACGCCGATTGTCTATTGCTCTCCTGAGTTTCAGCCTGGGGTTCTTCCCAGTGTTACGTGGAGATTGTAGGGACTGACACTGGGATTTTCGGCTTGCAAAGAATTGCTCTACCTCTAAGCCAAGATAAAGAGGACCTTTGGAAACATGAGGCCCACAGTCCTACTTGGGCAATCTTCCAGGAGCCAAGTATCAAAGCTGAGGAAGGTCACAGGCAAAAGTGGGCCAAACTCCTGCTGCACCTAACACACACACACACACACACACACACACACCTCTATTTAAGCAAGCAAGCATCATTATCACAGATCAATAATACATTTCCGCAGGAAAAAAAGCACTCAAGTAAGGCATAGAGCAGGGCTTGGGAGAAGTGTGGTCTGGAACAGGGGCTTGGCTTGTAAAGGTCCCAAGGACAGCATTTGACCTCAGGCTTGGGGGGTATGAGGGTCATAGCTTAGAGCAAGACTGGGGAACCCTCAAGTCAACTCTATATTGGCTGATTTCATAATACAGTGGTACCTCGGGTTAAGTACTTAATTCGTTCTGGAGGTCCGTTCTTAACCTGAAACCGTTCTTAACCTGAAGCACCACTTTAGCTAATGGGGCCTCCTGCTGCTGCCACGCCACCAGAGCATGATTTCTGTTCTCATCCTGAAGCAAAGTTCTTAACCCGAGGTAATATTTCTGGGTTAGCGGAGTCTGTAACCTGAAGCGTCTGTAACCCGAGGTACCACTGTATGCATATTCAAAATAATATGCTTGAAATGAGGACTCAGCAGCACGCCAACCCACTCTCACTACCTTTCCTTTACAATTATGCATAGGGCAATTTTGAGCACCCATCACGCAATGACCTAAATGCATAGATTAGCCCTTCAGAGTTAGATACAAAGTTTATGTCTGTCAAAACACACACCAGACATGTTGAGGGGGATCCTAATTTCTAACCAATTTCATCTGTTCGTCTTACAGTGTTAAGTCGCTTTGAGACTTTTTCATATAAAGCAGCTAAAAAATGCAGTAAGCAACAAAATAATTTTGTCCATGCATGTCGAAGTTGTGTTGTACGAAATTCATACAACTGCTGAGGATTTAGCTGGTTATATTGCATAGAATGTTTCATGCTACAGTCAATTTTTTATTTTTTATTTGCTTTGCATAATTTGTGGAACAATTCTCCCCTTATTCACACAGCTGCTGCCAGTTCATTTCTCTGCCAGTCTCTCATACAAAGTGGTAAACACCTGATCCTGGAGTCTCGCCTATCAGTTCAACGCCTTACTGCTGTTCCTTGGCAGCAGGGAGTGGGAGAGCGTCTAGCTTTCTCAGGGTCAAAAACTCCTCTGTTAAATCAGCCCTTATTTAAGGGGGAGGAGGGGAAGAATGAGAACAGTTCCAAATCATGCATTTCTCAGCTGCTGTATAAAAACCATTAAAAGCAAATTACTTCTGGCTTGGCTGTTTAACAGAAGTGCTCCTACAAGCACTAGGAAGGGGGAAAGACTTTCTAAAATGCAAGCTTAACTTCCTCAGCTGTGAGTTTATGTTCAAAGATAATGTGTCTAAATCAGTTCTCAAATAAGCAAAAAAAAATTGTTATTGCAATAAGTTGCACTAAGTGAGAACAATACAAGTTTTGAAGCTTTTCTGTCAACTCCCCAGCTACCAAAAACCTTCAGCACTGAATTGAAGAATAAGAGCTCAATGGGCACAGTCTGCCATTCTGAAAGAGGTTGACACCCGGGTGTTCAGCTCTTTTAAATTAATATATTGGTACAATTCAAAACGTCACTGTAAACCATAGTTAAAGTTATTTCATGAATGTACCCATCAAGGCTGCTCGTCTCATCCCCGTTCTCACAATCCCTCACTTAACATTATAGGAGGACCAGGGATTGCAGTTTGTATTCTTCCAACAAGTCAGGGGTCATGTTTTTGTTTCCTCTCAGTATGAACGAAGAGGGTGCAATTCTCTAGTACATGTACATAGGAAGACGAAAGTAAAAAGGAAAGCAATTTGCTGTAACTCAGGGCTTGGAGAGGCAATTTGTTACAACTGCCAACCAAACCACTCTCAACAGCATCCCCGCTTGCCCCCAGCATCTGACATGAATGCTGAAAAACACGCCCACTTTTTTCTACTTCTCCATTTCAAGTGGTCCACCTGCTTCCTGCATCCCTGTGAAAATCTCTATTTATTGCCATGTTTGTATGATGTCAACCTATGAGGTGCTTCCTACTGTGAAAGGACTCAGAGAGAACAGCAGCAATAGGTTAACACCTTCCTATTCAAAGGTAGCCCATTGACTGCACTAGGAGACAAAACAGGAGTACAAGGTCAACCTTGGGTCCCCAGATGTTGTTGGACTACAACTCCCATCATCCCTGACCACTGGTCCTGCTAGCTAGGGATGATGGGAGTTGTAGTCCAACAACATCTGGGGACCCAAAGTTGAGAAAGGCTAGTCTATGGGGCTGCTCATGACCTTATACTCCTGTTTTGTCCCCTAATGCAACATGATAGATCAGTCGGTAGAGCATGAGACTCTTAATCTCATGGGGTCCTGGGTTCGAGCCCTACCTTGGGTAAAAATTCCTGCATTGCAGGGGTTTAGACTAGATGACTCTGTGGTCTCTTCCAACTCTACAATTCTATGATTCAAAAGCAGAAGTTATATAAGTTCTCTGCCTAATCCTAGTTAATATAAGATTATATAACAATGTTCAGTTTAGCCACTAAATTTTAAGAATCTAAGAGAGAGCCATAAAGATGATCAAGAGGTCAAAAGCCATAAAGTAAGTGTGGTATGGGACACAGGTGGCGCTGTGGGTTAAACCACAGAGCCTAGGGCTTGCCGATCAGAAGGTCGGCAGTTCGAATCCCCGCGATGGGGAAAGCTCCCATTGCTCGGTCCCTGCTCCTGCCAACCTAGCAGTTCGAAAGCACGTCAAAGTGCAAGTAGATGAATAGGTACCGCTCCAGCGGGAAGGTAAACATTGTTTCCGTGCGCTGCTCTGGTTCGCCAGAAGCGGCTTAGTCATGCTGGCCACATGACCCGGAAGCTGTACGCCGGCTCCCTCAGCCAATAAAGCAAGAAGAGCGCCGCAACCCCAGAGTCAGCCACGACTGGACCTAACAGTCAGGTGTCCCTTTACCTTTAAGTGTGGTATAGTGGTTAGAGTAGTCTTCCACAACACACTGTCCTCCAGATTTTTGAACTACTGTCTCCCGTTGCCCCTGACCTTTTGCAATGCTGGCTGGAACTAATGGGAATTGGAGCCTGGCAACATTTGGAGGGCACCAGGTGAAGAGCACTGGTTTCAAATGCCAGATTAGGAATGGCGATGCCAGAGTTCAAATCCCCACTCAGCCATGAAGGTCACTGGCAGCCTTGGGCTTAACCTCACTCTCTACGCCTTCCCCACCTCACAGAGTTGTTCTGAGGATGAGGGAGATAAACTTCAAAGGAAAAAAATGGAGGATATACATATAATAAAGTGCTGGTATTAGTTCATGTTGGGACGCAGGTGGCGCTGTGGGTTAAACCACAGAACCTAGGGCTTGCCGATCAGAAGGTCGGCAGTTTGAATCCCCGCGAAGGGGCGAGTTTCCGTTGCTCGGTCCCTGCTCCTGTCAACCTAGCAGTTCAAAAGCACGTCAAAGTGCAAGTAGATAAATAGGTACTGCTCCAGCGGGAAGGTAAACGGCGTTTCCATGTGCTGCTCTGGTTCACCAGAAGCGGCTTAGTCCTGCTGGCCACATGACCCAGAAGCTGTACGCTGGCTCCCTCGGCCAATAAAGCGAGATGAGCACCGCAACCCCAGAGTTGGTCACGACTGGACCTAATGGTCAGGGGTCCCTTTACCTTATTAGTTCATGTTAACTGATATCAACTTTCCATGAACTATTTGACAGCAAGCAGTGATCCTATCACATAGTTCTGGTGATCCACCGTTAAGCCCCAGCATGTCATCTGGCAAGACATCAGTGTAGAGTTTCCTTTCAAGTCTCTCTCCCATCATGTAAGCCCAGGGGGGAGGGAAACTTTCCCAGCAAGTAGGTGGATCCCAACATCTCCCACTCCAGTAGCCCATTTTGACATGTGGGTGAGGGTGCTCGCCTATCACCTGATGTCATTACATCAAGTGATAACTTCAAAGGGGCTAGCTAACAGGGGTTGCAAATCGACAAAGCTGGGTCTTCCCCAATGGCAAACTCCTTGGCCCCATTTGCAAAGGAACAACCAGGAGCTCTCTTTAAGCTCCCAATAGTTCCTTTACAGGTGCATCCTTCCCTGTCCCTCATCACATATGTCAGGTGAGCAGCAGCTGAGTAAGGTTTGTAGGGAAACTGCCTTGCGGACCAAATCAGGACCTGTGCCAGGCCAACCTAGGTCCCCCACACTCAAAATAGACTAGTCCAATAGCTTTCAAACTTTTTAACTTGCGTAGACTCTTTCTACTCTCACCTATCTGCTGAGAGATGCCTGTATCTCTGTACCACATGCCTTTCTCTTACTTGAAAAGAGCATTGCACTGACGACTTACAATACGTACGTAATCCAAAACCCTTCTGAGCTTTGCCACTGGTTAAAGCTCCGCTCTCTGTTCTTTTCCTCTACAATATGTTTATCTGAAACAGAATGCCACTTTAACTGCTTTCATCCTAATTATCAAGCTTGTTATAATTCTAATCTGTCATCTGAAGTTTCTCTCAGTCACTCCCGTTTTTATTTTGTATCCTCTGTCTCATCTACAAATTTGTTAAGAATACTCAGTCATCCTAAACTTAAAAGCCTTACGTCCTAAGTCTATAATTTGATACTTGTACGGACAAGGCCGTGCAGCTGAGAGGAAAAAGGAAAGAACAAAGAGACTGAAAGGAGACTGAAATATTCATTTAGCGAACTTTAGAGCGATTCCTTAAGATGAGCCATGAAGAGTCACAAGCACATAAATGAAGTTTATAAAAATAAATAAAGAGAGGGTGACAGCGAGAGTCTCCAATACATGACCAGACAGCACTAACTTTATGTAGTCAATTGTGTGTAAGGAAATAAACATTCTGCCTCTGTGGGATCAAAGAGGCAGGTAAGGATGGGAGAGTAATTTGATTGTTTACATTTAAAGGTGAATTTACTAAATTTGCATTTTTTTAAAAAAACACCATCAAGAGTTACCTGACTGTCAGCTGCATCTTGCCAGGAGAAGGTAAGCGCCCATCGCTCCCCTACTATTCTTAATGCCTGATGCCCTGCAGAGGCACTGATTCTGTGATGTCCTGCTTTGCAAGCAACTTCCCTGCAGAATAGCACCCCACACAACAGGACCTATGTCTCTGCACAAGAGCTGAAGTGGAGGCACTGATCCTGCAGAATGCAGGGTGCTCACTTGCAGAGAAGCCATGGCTTTTTTTAAAAAATTAAAAAACTTAATGAGACATTAGCCTCACCCTGAACTAATTTGGGACTGGATCCAGGGGAGCCTGGGTTGTCCTGACTAAGGCTCCTTGAATTGGAGCATGGGTAAGCAAACTAAGGCCTGGGGGCCAGATCTGGCCCAATCGCCTTCTCAATCCGGCCCGCGGGTGGTCCAGGAATCAGCATGTTTTTACATGAGCAGAATGTGTGCTTTTATTTAAAATGCATCTCTGGGTTATTTTTGGGGCATAGGAATCCGTTCATTTTTTCTTTTCAAAATATAGTCCGGCCCCCCACAAGGTCTGAGGGACAGTGGACTGGCCCCCTGCTGAATTGGAGCCATGGGGAGGGCCACAGCTATACACAGCTGCACTAGAAACCCCATCTCTCTCCACACCCTTGCTCATAAAGCTGAGAGGCAGAAGAAAAAGCCTCACTTTTATTTTGAATTTAGTTTATTTGTATTTCTTTTCCACAGTGAAAAGAGCCCAAAGTGGCTAACAAACATCTAACCTTTTTGGGGGGAAGTGGGACACATTTGTTACAAAACCTGCAACACAAGACTAAAAACAATTCAGTCAACAAGAAGTCCCAGCAAAGGAAGAATGGATACAGAAACGTGTGGAATATGCAGAAATGGCAAAACTCGCCAGAAGAGTAAGAAATCAAGATAACAAACTTTTTATAAAGGAATGGAAATGGTTTATTGAATATTTACAGATGAATTGTAAACGGATAAGAACACTGGCAGGATTATTGTAATAAACTGCAACTTCTTAAGTGTATATATTTAAAGAAGATGAATAAATGAGTAAATTAAGTTAATCTTGATATGCAGAAGATATTAAAAATAAATTTAAGGAACCGCAGAAAGAGGAGGAAGGAAGTCAAGTTTTGAAATGTCAAAATGATTGTAAAATCAGTGAAATGTATAAACCTGAAAAGTATAAATAATTAAAAAACAAAAAATATTCAGTAAACATGAGGTAAATTTAATGTTATGGTAAAATATAGCCTTGACATATACCAAGTACAATGCAAAGTCAAAATTAACAGGCCAAAACAAGCCCTACTGCTGCCACAGCTTAAATAAAGCTCAGAAGAGGTGGGGTCTTCTGACCAGACTAGGTGATTTACAGCCTGGTCCCTCATCTCTCCTTCAGTCAAGTCTGAAAGCCACAAAAAGTAGGGGCAGGTGGAGGCAATGATGGTAAATAGTCTTCCCCAGCTGCTAGTGCTGATTTTACTGCACTGCTTTGAATCAAGGCCAGGACAAAGCAGAACCAGAAGTCTCCTCCATTGGCCTAAAGGAAAGGATAACTTGCTAACATCTAAAGAACAATGAAACCATCTGTTCGCGAATGCCAACGTATATCATTTATACAGCTACAGTTTTACAATTCGGAATGGGCAAGAAAGAGTTAACCGAAGAATCATCTCTGTGTTTTCCAGCCCAGTATTTCCAAAGTAATTGATTGATGGTAAAGAAGACTTAGCCCTCACATATCAGTTGCAAGAGTTCAGCGAACACAAATTCGCTTCGACCACGCTTACCCATCAGAGGTATTAAAATTGATCCTGATGGATAGGCTTCCTAATTGAGTCAGACATAAATGCAAATGGCGTCCCGTCCGGTATGGAATAGACAGGTGGCTCACCCCCTTCCTCATCACCAAATGTCTAAGACGAACAAACAGAAAACATTTGTGCAAAAGCTTCTTTATGTCCAAATAAGGGAAATCTGGGTGGGGGCATCTGCAGCTGTTCCTTTGTTCATACCACATACAATGAT
This sequence comes from Podarcis melisellensis, assembly GCF_964234715.1. Lineage (NCBI taxonomy): Eukaryota > Metazoa > Chordata > Lepidosauria > Squamata > Lacertidae > Podarcis > Podarcis melisellensis. The sequence continues at coordinate 16,514,294 of NC_138542.1, forward strand.
TCCTCAGGGGCACCTTAATCTATGGATAAAATGAGGTATAATCACACTTAACACATGTTATTCGAAAACCCAACCACAAGAAAGACCCTGAAAGAAACACATTTGCTCAAGAAAGACCCTGAGATATTATTGTTCAAGAGGCATAAAACAAATAAAGTAGAATTTCATTTCCATTTGCCTTCACATCAACTGGGGGGGGGGGTGTCAATGTGGTTGTGCTATGTTGGTGGCAGATGCCCAATGCTCTGTGTCATGAAATATGCAGGCAGCCCCTGGTACAAAGATCCTTGGAAACTGAAGAGCCTCGTGGGAAAGTTTGTTGCATGATCGGACTAGAGACTGCCACATTATAGTAGAACATCCATTTCATGCATCTGATGAAGCAGAGCTTATTCCACAACTTCTGTAAATGATATTTCCCATTGGGTCAATGCTTCTGAGAAAGTCATACAAAACTCAAAAGCTGTTGGTAACACGCCAACCCAAGCTTGCCTAATAATAGGTGTTCATTTTTTGCCTACTTGCCCATCTTCTGGGCAAGTGTCTACTTTACGTATTTCCATATTCCAAAATAATTTTAAGTATTGAATAACTAGGTCTGGCGCAACAAGTCAACTGATCAGCAAGTATTTGACCAAGGTGCTAGTGCAGACGAGAAACTAGACTCAATCCCTGGTTCAGCATTGATTGTGAACTTGAGACTATGGTTAGACAAACACACCATGATAAATAAGCCAAGAACAAGTCTATGGTTTACTGTAACAGCCGAATGTGTGTGAGAACCACTGCAGTATTTGAAGCACAAAGTTAGTTTTCAACTACCATTTTCCTCAAGTTCAGGAAGGTGGATTCTATAAAAGGGCTGCTAACCTTTGGAGCTACCATTCAGAAATTAACAGTTGCAGTTTATTTGCCTCACACAATGTCAGAGTTAGCTAATGTTCTCATCTTTAGCCAAGAGAGTAACTAAATCTTTTCCAAACGTCAGGAACATTCTATAAAAAAATGTTATATACCTGCAACTTCATTTTTAGCAGTTTATTTACCAAAAAGAAGTCATGTTGAAGAGGAGCAATATCCTTACAGTTCGAATTCTGATATTAACAGAAAACTCATCCCCCTTTTAACTTCCAAATCACACCTACAATTAATCTCTAACAAGGACTGGGTTAGATACCAGTTTTTCTAGAGAGATGATATACAAAAGCTTGATTAGGAATCAATACCCTAAAATTTATTGTCCCTTTTCTCAATAAACCCTCAAGAATTTTCTTGAATGTCATGTAGAAGACGACTAAACATTAAGTACATACAATGTAGAATAATTACATTCCTAGATCAGTTTTGTCATACAAAAGTAATTCAAGTGTACATAAGTAATAAGTATTAGCAGCACTATAACTTTGGGAGGGTATTGTATGAGTACCTACAAAATTTATAAATAGAGCCCATAGCCCCCCCCCCAAATAAGCAAGATTTTCCACACTATTGAGTTACAAACTTTAGACCAATAAAAGGCTTTATGCAAAATAATTGCTTTACAAACAGCTCTATGCAATTCTAGCTATGCTGCTTTCAGATCACAATGAATTTCCCTGTCAATTTATATACCTCCTGTCACTGCACGATTCATATACATTTCAACAGTCGCTGCTGTTTCAGCAAAAAATAAGATTGCCCCTTCTGATTAATCATTTATTCTAAATATGCAAGAGACAGACCAACAGGTTCAATCTATAACAATAAGACTCTTGAGACTATTATTGAATACTTCTAGCAAGCATTGAGATGGGGACAGAATAAGAGGAACTTGGAACACAAAAATGGGAAAATTGTTGCACCACAGAAAACCAAATTCTGGGCTGTCCCACAGAACTGAGACATTTCAAAAGCTCTTGCAAATATCCATAGCCTAAGGATCCCTTTGCTAACTTCCATATATGCAGGCTTTCCTTGTTTAATGTCATTGCCATGGTGACATCCTTGAAATCTAATTCCACAGCCATTCATGTTGTGGTAACTCAAGAGGTTCATTCAATGCCTGGAAGAAGACTGGATGCTAAGGCTCTGGCACGGCTTTTCAAAGAAGCTGAATGAAGGAAAAGTAAGGAAAAGTTAAGGGCAAATAGGGAAAGAATGTTTAGGAAAATACAGAACAATCCAAGTAAGTTCTGTAGTTCTGCCTCTTTCTGTGAAAGTCAAGAATGCTTTAGCACTAAATATTCTGAGAATGACCGGATCCATAACAAGCCGTAATGATGTTTGCCCATCAGGTATCAGCTACTCCATAGAAACACTGAAAACCACTAAACCTAACTTCCTGCAGCTAAATCAGAGTTGCCTACAGCAAACAATCTATACACATTTATCCAAGCTCTGTTGGAAATGACCACAGAGATTCCTTATGCATGAACAAATTGCCATTGTTCAACTGATTTAACGTTCAGAACCAACCTCCCTCGTATCTACATTTGTGTTTAAGGTGAGTAGGGCAGCCTTCCCTCAACACAATAATCTCCAGAGGTTTAGGACTAAAATTCCCAAGATGCCTGGCCATATGGGCTTTGCTGACTGGGGTTCATGAGAACTGCAGCAAAAATAATAATAATAGAGGGCATCAGGTTGGAGAGCACTGGACGTATGGACTTTCATGGACTGATTGGACGCAGAGGAATGATGGAAGGAACCAGCTGGGGAACCAACCAGGGAAGAAGGCGGCTCAGAGCCCTGGGAGTGGGACAACAATGAGAGGTCAAAGGGAGAAGACTGGGAAGTGGAGCTGTTGGCAGCTGAAGAGGTAACAGGGCTTATATGAGCTGGGAATCTGTGAGAAGTCCAGAATCAGAGGCAGAATCTGAAACAGGAGGATGGGAGGAGGGAGCCGGGAGCCCAAGAGGCAGAGATAGGTCAGGCTGGTCATGGGTGTCTCCCCCCCTCCTGCTGCAAAAAACTCCCATCCCCCCTTGTCTCCCAGAACCAGAAGAGGTATGAAAAGGGCAGCGAAGAGGGTATCTGCATGCAGGTGCAGTCTCCAATTGACTGGAAAAAGCCCTGGAGAGGAGGGGACTTAGATGGCTGATAGGAGGCCTGGACTTTCAGTCTCGGCAACTGACTTTCATGGAGTAAGGCCACAAGGAATGAGCTGCTTTGCTCATTAGGCTTGAAACTCAAACAAGTCTATGAAGATCATGTTTTTGCTAATGAGGAGTTAACTCCAACTCAGAACAGTGTGATTTACTGTTGGCTCGCTTTCTAACACTGTAGCGGGGAATGTTGGGAAGACTTGCCCTTCACTGCCAGCACACAAGCTTGTTCCACACTACTTGTGGGTTCCCAGCCATCCTACCAAAATGCCCATGCATTGAAATACCCATGAGTCCATACCCGCTATTATACAATTAATGGGAGCAAGTATTAAAGAATTCTGTTATCCTCAAAATTAGAGACATTAAAAAACCAAGAATGTTCAACCTATGACTTCACATAAAAAAAGATGGCACCAAATCTAGTTTACTACCAATTAGTAGCATTCATGGCATGAGAACCATTTCCCTGTGGTGTGATCAGCTACCATTACAACACATCCCGCAGGTGAGGTATAAGGATAAGTAAGTTGTGTGCAGGTTATAAGGACAGGTGAGTCGCGTGACTGTGTGAGCCTTACCTATAGATTCAGTACCTAGGAGGGAAGCAAAATTGGTTCTAGTTATAAATCTAAGCATCTTTGGTCATGGACTACCCATGTGTATGTCCAACCACACTACCTGATGGCAACAAGCACTAAACAGCTTGGTGCGAAACGCGTGACCACACTCAGATCTTGAGATTATATAGGCATGAGCAGAGCATAATGGAAGTAGACCACAGTCCACTACCACAGATCCACAACAAGGCTAAAAACATTTATAATGAGACAGGACCATATATCCTGTACTTCCTCCAGGTAGTATGAAATAGTATGAATACTGGTGAGTATGAATACTGGTGAGAACAGTATTAGGGAGCATTGCAACACCTCCTCTGAACAGAGAATGTTCCTGACACACAACATACATTTAAAGGGTAATTTTCCTCCCAGAAAATCCTATAAACTGTAGTTCGTGAAGGATGCGAGAAATTGCAGCTCCATGAGGATTTCCAGGATTATTTTTGGTGGGGAGGTTCTTTAAACATTTGATGTGTATGAAGCACTGGAAAGCAGCAAAATTTTCTTACTGCTTTTCAAGCAAGGAAGCTTTATAGAAGTCTCCAGGGAAATTCATTAGGAGACAAACAGGATGTTAATGTCAAATACATTTAAAAGTCATCACACCAAGAAGCTTACTGTCTAGAATATAATTAGATTGCTGTTTCAGCACCAAATCCTAGAGAGATTTAATTCCTATTGTATAAGTGCGGTACTCAGACCTCCAAATGGATTACATATACAAATCCCTTCTCCACTGAATGATCAATAGTCTGATGCAGAGGGCAAGTTCCATAAATAATGCTCAGGAAAAGAAACATCATTTGAATTCTCCATCTTGAATAAAACATCAGCAACTATTAATCTGATTTTTAAATGCCTTTCTTCCAGTTTTATACTGCTGGAAAATACTACTCAGTCATAACTGTATTAGGCGAAACTGAAGATACAGGCAGTGACTGTCCGATATGTGTGCAACCACACATTTCTGCGTATCACCAAACCCAGAAGTGACCCAAAAATGGCAGGAAAGAGGGTGGAATGGGGTGGGGATGGAGCAGGATGGGGCAACCTTACATGGGCCCTGCCAACACGAATGGGGGTTCAGAACGTAACTCCACACAAATTGGTTGCTCCCTGTACTGTATTGTAAAGGTAAAGGGACCCCTGACCGTTAAGTCCAGTCGCGGACGACTCTGGGGTTGCGGCGCTCATCTCACTTTACTGGCCGAGGGAGCCAGTGTTTTGTCTGCAGACAGTTTCTGGGTCATGTGGCCAGCATGACTAAGCCACTTCTGGCAAACCAGAGCAGCTCACGGAAACGCCGTTTACTTTCCCGCCAGAGCGGTACCTATTTATCTACTTGCACTTTGATATGCTTTTGAACTGCTAGGTGGGCAGGAGCAGGGACCGAGCAACGGGAGCTCACCCCATCGCGGGGATTCGAACTACCAACCTTCTGATCAGCAAGCCCTAGGCACTGTGGTTTAGACCACAGCACCACCCGCATCCCAGTGCCTGTACTGTAGTGCCACATTAAAATCCCCCATATGCAGCACAAGGGAATAAACATTTTAGGTAAACACACAAAAAACTAGAACATGCACTCTAGATCATTATAACAAATCATGCTGTTATTATGATGTTACAGGCAAGGTAGGACTGCATTTCAGGCAGATGCCAAGCAACAATTGCATAGGAACATGCTGGGGAGGAAATGGTTTTCCAATTACCACACCCATATTCTATGGAGGAAGAGTTAGCTTGTCAATTAAGTTAATACCTTGTGATCTGTCTGATTCAAGGAAAGCATTGCTAAGCTTGTGCATTATGTGTTTGTGCAGTGCTCTTGTGAGCTAATGGGATATTTCAAGTCCAGGTAAATGGAGACAAGGTTCTTAGTTGAGGCCTACAAGAGAGGTATTTTCATTTACTGGCTTCCTTAAGAAGACAGAGGCTACAATCCTAAACAAACTTAAGTTCTGCTAATAGCTGCTAAACTTGCTGATAAAGTAAACATGGTTAAGATCAGCAATTCTACATTTATACTATTAATGACTCCAGCTTTCATGTTGGCCCTGTTACTTTATTTTTAAATAAACTACGTGATGGTGAATTCAGATCAGCTTATCACCCATCTCAGTGATCTTTTCAAGCAGTGCTTATCACTACTAATCGCTGACTGTTTACTTACTTTTACCATATCACTGGGGCACTGAAGTCACAAACCATTGCACAGTTACTAGGGAGTCCCATTGAGCTAAGTAGTAGTTATTTCTCAGTAAGCATGATTGGGAAGTAAGAAACATTTCCAACATCTGTCATTTCCCTGCAGTTTATTCCCAGCTCCCTTATCACCATCACTACTAGTAAAATATACAGAATGAGGAAGAACTAGGAGCATAGGAAAAAGAACAAGCCAGGAAGGGTTTGGAGAGGCCCCTTAAATATGTAGAAAATTGTGAGCTTACTCAACACAATGAGTCTCAAGACTATTTACAGGAATTCATAAACACATATTAAAACAATAAAATAATAAAATTGCCACAGCCTATACCTGTATCAAATTATGCACCTTGCACAGTATAATTGCAGACTCATGAAGCACACATCATGCTATGCTGCTGATCCTATTACCTCTTGCTATCTGTGCTTAGGGACATGGGTGGCGCTGTAGGTTAAACCACAGAGCCTAGGACTTGCCAATCAGAAGGTCGGCGGTTCGAATCCCCACGATGGAGTGAGCTCCCATTGCTCGGTCCCAGCTCCTGCCAACCTAGCAGTTCGAAAGCACGTCAAAGTGCAGGTAGATAAATAGGTACCACTTCGACGGGAAGGTAAACGGCATTTCCGTGCGCTGCTCTGGTTCGCCAGAAGCGGCTTAGTCATGCTGGCCACATGACCCAGAAGCTGTACGCCGGCTCCCTCAGCCAATAAAGCGAGATGAGCACCGCAACCCCAGAGTTGGTCACAACTGGACCTAATGGTCAGGGGTCCCTTTGCCTTTTATCTGTGCTTAGAGCTGCAACAAGTTGAGAAATGGGGGAAATTATTTCTATGTTTTACAATAGTCACCACCAAACGACAGGCTTAATATTCTTACATTTCAGAACATGACAACATTAGCAAGAGTTTATCTTTGCTAAAGGAGTAATTGAGGCTGGAAAGATGGAGAACTGCCAGATGGATATTTCCAATCTTAAAAATAAGAGTTTATGGATTTTTAAAAAAAGTTGGAAGAGTAAAATATTTTGATATGTAGGACTGTGTGCAGCTCTTAAGTTAGGTCCTTTGTCTTGCAAGTTATAGCATGCAGATATACTTCTTTTGAGCTACCCTTGAACTCTTTGTTAGACAAGAATGAAAGCCACTAAACGAAGTTGACTGAATTCACCACAAGACACCAAGCTCAGTATTTTCTGCTGGGGAGTTCTCAGACAATTTTGGGATTCACATTTTTATTGCTTTCCAGAAAATTGGGCTCTTAAACTGGCTCCAAAGTTTGGTCCATTAAATAAATGGGGGGACCCAAGTGGTAGGAACACTGATGGGGCTTTGATGACTTTGCCCAACACCATCCTTCCGTTGGTGTAAAATTGAAATATTGATAAACTGTTTTTAGAAAACACGACACACAACACTCACTGTGCTAACATGATGTAATGCCAGAGACAATGTTCCAGCTTTCCCAATTATTGCAACCCTGAAGCTATCATCTTGCACACAGACTATTCCAAAATAATTATGGGGTAGCGAGCAGTGTACCAGATATTCCTGTTGAGTGAAGCCTGAAAGCCCTGAAAAGCCTTCTGGCAAATAATCTAAGCAACTAATATCAAACTTCCCAGAACAACAGTCATTCACTGTTGTCATTCCCTAATGCAAGACAGTAGCTTCAAATTATGACTTAGTGATGAACCACAGATTCAGCTAAAAGGTTTGCCATTTCCTCTGCGTCTTTGATCATGTACAACTTCTCAGGCAGTATGTTCCAAGTTAATCATAATCAAGCTTCTGCAACATTATCCAGGCATTTAAAATCTAAATGGTATCTTTGGTGGGTATTACACAGAAAAGAAATCAATGTTTGATTATACTTAAGAAGTTTCAGGTGCCTATTTAAAAAACAAGACATTTGATACCTGCTGACCTGAATCACATATTGATTCCCCTACCCCTATATGTATATAATACATAGGAGTCTGAAAGAAACACAATTTCCGTTCCAATTCAACTGCTCTGTCCAAATAGGTAAAAAGGTAAAGGACCGTAGGACAGTTAAGTCCAGTCAAAGGCGACTCTGGGGTTGCGGTGCTCATCTCGCTTTCAGGCCAAAGGAGCCGGCGTTTGTCCAGAGACAGCTTTCTGAGTCATGTGGCCAGCATGACTAAGCCACTTTTGGCGCAACGGGACACCGTGAAAGAAGCCAGAGGGAGCAAAAACGCTGTTTACCTTCCTGCCACAGCGGTACCTATTCATCTACTCGCATTGGTGTGCTTTCGAACTGCTAGGCTGGCAGGAGCTGGGACAGAGCAACGGGAGCTCACCCTGTTGCAGAGATTCAAACCGCCAGCCTTCTGATCAGCAAGCCCAAAAGGCTCAGTGGTTTAGACCTCAGCACCACCCGCGTACCTTGCTATTCAAATATCTAGTTTTATATCTCAAGGCCTCTTGGAATCCAGTGAACTATGTGATCAATGCCTCTTTCATGTGTATCCACAGCAGTTCAGGAACTGTTTCCTCTTGTAGCATAGCCCCATAAAGGTCTGCTATGTAAATATTCATACTGGAATGCCAACTCAATGGATCTCTTTCATCTAACCACTGCCCCAATTAAACAACAAAACCCTCCGATATCTGTCTATGTGTGGAAATACGTTTTTGAAACTTGCAGGTTTCAAAAACATGTTGCAATACAACATGGGAAGGGGCTGTTCCAAACCCAAGTTAAAGTTCCTGATTGAAATATACAAGACTTCAGACATAGCCAATGAAGCTCTTTGGACTGTATCTCGGATATACTGTTCCAATACTAGCAGCAGCAGCAGAAATATCATTAAAAGTATCCTATGTCATGGACCAAGCACAGTTGCCACATTAAAGCCGTATCTTGTTAATTTCTATCGAGAATACTGCTTTGGTCTTATTTCTCACAACAGTTAAGTGCATAAGACAACAGGCCTGTCACACAATTAAAATTTGTTTCTTTTTCCAAGGAAAGGATTCTAAGCTTGCATGAGCCTAACTGTGACATTTGATCTGAATCGCAGTGCCTCTTCTTATGACACATATATTCATTCTATTACCCAAAAACGGTTTTGCTATGTGGCATCAGGAGCTGCTGTTAGAGATACAAATCAAAAGCCCTTTGAGATGAGGCAAGCTAGTTTCATGCTTCTCCAGAACACAAGCCATCACCTCAAAGTAGGAAAGAGCTGGTCACAGTGTGATGTTTCACTTTTTATATGCATACATTGTTCTCTTCATACACACAACACATTGGTGCAAACTCCGGGCGTCCCCTTGTTTGATAGCTGGGTAGCTCAGTTGGGTAGGGTGTGGTGCTGGCAATGCCAAGGTTGCAAGTTCAATACCTGTATGGGACAGCTGCATATTCCTGCAATTTGCAGGGAGTTGCACCAGATGACCCTCAGCTCTATGATTCTCTGTGATATCCCTGCCCAACAACGAGCTTATCTGAAAGGAGAGCTTCTCCCAAGACTTTCCTACTCATATGTTAAAATCTGCTGATAATAATTTCCATTATTTGCAAGAATTTAGACACAGCTGGCCATATTCCACCCCACTCACAGGGAGACATCGCTAGCTGCTATTCTTATTAAATTTAAGAGAGCAGCTAAAACTTCTCTTTTTAGAAAAATGTTTCGATTGCTAGAATACCCGATTAAACCTATTTGTGTTGTTTATGCTTGAATTTTAATTGACTTTGTATTGCCCTCTATTCTATTTTAAATACTAATTTAAAAAAACTACTGTAGTAGTGCATTCCAAGGATGCAGATATAAGAGGCGGGGGTCAGCAGACTTTTTCAGCAGGGGGGCGGTCCACTGTCCCTCAGACCTTGTGGGGAGCCAGTCTATATTTTGAAAAAACAAACAAACAAATTCCTATGCCCCACAAATAACCCAGAGATGCATTTTAAATAAAAGGACACATTCTACTCATGTAAAAACACACTGATTCCCAGACCGTCCGTGGGCCAGATTGAGAAGGCGATCGGGCTGGATTCGGCCCACGGGCCTTAGTTTGCCTACCCAAGGGTTAAAGCATAGGTAGTATCCTAGTGGCTGGATCAAATCATATGATATACCAATGTTACAGAAGGGCATCCCATGTCACAGCTGGTGATGCTGTGCCGAAGTTGGAAAGATGTTATAATTAACATTTTGACATCAATATTAAAGACTGGGCTGTAATCATTTCCACCTATGACCAATTAATTCTTGCCCCCCCCCCCTACTGTAGTCATCTATCAACAGTAAGTATGGCTACTGTAAGTACAATGCAATTCACTGATTTTAAGTACAAAAACCATCAACCTATAGCTTTATGAGGCATTTCCTTGATATGATTATTGCCCAGTTACAGAGCCGGTGACACCCACCGTGAGCCCTAAAGCAAATGCACGTGAATTCAGTGACAACATTAATGTGACATCACCACATCACTTTGAAGAAAACGAATCCTTGCAGTATTCACTGAGTTTCATCCTCCAGCTCACTAGGCGTTGCCTTTTCATGCACGAGAAGCGCTGCCAAACTCACTTGCTATACAAGTATTACCAAACGTCAGTAACCAAAACCTCTGCATGTTCAATATCAAGACGTCGTTTAGCCTCATGATTGCTAAATAAGTGATAAGTTCTGGCAGAACAGTGAAAGCTAAATATGTTTCTTGCAGCACGATGTTCCAGCTAAAAGACATCATTGCGATTAATTGATTGCATTCGTTCTTTTATACAGCTCATTGTTTTTTGAACTATATCGTTATTTCATACAGTTGAAACCCAGATAAAGGCGGGGGGGGGTCTGTGTATTTTGTAAATGCATTGTTACTTCTACTAGAATTTTATGAAACAGAAAGCACTCAGGGGGCAGCATCTGAATGGGTTTCACACTGCAGGATCACCCTTGTATTGGTGGGACAAGGTGATGGCTGTACAAGTTTAGGCAGAAACTTTTGCTGTCATGTTTTAGCCAGGTAAATGACTAACACACTTACAATGCTCAGAATTCACCCCAGTGGCGTAGCGTGGGTTGTCAGCACCCAGGGCAAGGCAAGTAATTTGCACCCCTTAACCCGTGGATTTGCGCCCCCTAACCCCCAGATGTTGCGCCCGGTGCGGTCCCCCCTGCACCCCCCACACTACGCCACTGATTCACCCCCCCCCAAGTTTCATATACTTGGAAAGGTTAATTTCCAGGCATTTATAAACCGCTTGATATTTTTGAAACACCTCTTTGAACTGGATGTGTTAAGCCTGGATCGTCTAGTTCTCAGTTCTTGTACCTGTGTGAAGTGAAGGTTCGCTTACTGGTGCCCCTCACAGATGGCAAAGATGTAAGAGTCTTACCAGAACAACTTCAAAATCCCTGCCTCCTTCAGTTAACTATGGCACTATGGGGCACTAACCCCAAACGCTTTATTCATGCTGCTTGATCAAACTGGACACGCTACTCTCATATATGTCCTTGGGAATATTACTAGATTATTAAATGCGCCCATCTTTCCAACGAGAAAACTATTAACGTGGAAAAACTTATTTGATAATTTCCGAGGGAGGGGATGCGGCAAGTTGTCCGCAGCAGAACATGCAGGTTCTATTGTAAAGGCTTCATTAATTTTTTAGTGCCGGAGGATGATGTTGCAATTTTCCATCCCTGAGCAGAAAGCACGCATGAATTCACTGGCTGGTACTTCTTTACAATTGCAACTAGCCAATCCAGTTACAGGGCTGGCTGGCTGCAACAAAAGCCCCACAGACCCAGCACAGCAGTCTCTGGAATGCAATTCAGCACGAGCCAAAAAAGGGACAGCTTAAAAAACAAACAAACACTGCACACACACACTGCCCGTGCAATCGCTTAGTGTTTCAAATCCCAAGCAGGAATACATTCATCAACCACCTTTTTTTAAGTCTTGCCACAGACCAGGCCTAAAAGTCTGGATTCGCCTTCCTCCCCTCGTCCACACCAGCACCAGTTTCTGGGACACAGCTGATGCACCATTAAACACCAGAGATTAAATATGCAGCATCCGAAGGAAAGCGAATTCCTCCGTGCAACAGCTGCAAGCAGAGAGAGCCCAGCTCTCGGGTCAGGCCAGCAGCTGAAGCTCGTGCAGGGAAGCCTGATCCCGCCAGCATCCCAGTCCGTCCTCGCTAACTTGGCCATCGGGCAGCAGTTTCCCAGATCCACCTATGGCGAAGCCCCTCTCCGGGACCAGCCAAGCCCTTCCTGGAATTAACCTGGCGGCCAACGGCCTCGGTCGGACTGCTGCTGGCCCTCGCAGCAGGCCGCTCCCGGCTGCCGCCTCAGCTACCTGCCAGCCCCGCTGCAAATGCGAGGAGGGAGCGACGGGAGCGGGGCTGCGAGCAACATGTCCCCCTCTCAGGCCTGCGTCCCAGAGCCAGACCCCCGCCACTCTCTCCCCTCTCTCCCAGAGCCCCCGGCCAAATCTCCCCGGCTCTATTTGCCCCACAAGAGATAGCAGGTAACAAAGAAAAGAGGGAGGGAGGAAGGAAGGAAGGGAGGGAGGGAGGGAGGGAGGGAGAGAGGGGGGGTGTCGTCGAACAAGAAGCAACACCACGACGCCTTACCTGACAGCAACCCGGACGGAGCTCTCGTCTTGGCCGGCCGACATGTCTCAGAGCTGGGAGGCGCGGCGGGCTCGGGAGAAAGAGCGTGTCATTTAATTCGAATTGCGCACGGAAACCAAAGGTGAGAAGGGACGAGCGAAGGAGGCGGGAGCCGCTGTTCCGCGGCCCGAGGGAGCTGCGCGCCTCACCTCCGGCGCCGCCTCCACCTCCTCGTCTCTCCAGCCATTTTAGGTGACTGGCTGAATGAATAGGTAGCAGCCAAGCGGCAGCGGAGAGGGTTGACACTCCGCCCACCGCGGCGCGTTGCGCTCCCGGCCCCTCGAGGCGGAGCGGCGCTGGGTTTAGCCAGCCCTCCTGCCCTCCCTCCTGGCTCCGGGCCGCTGCCCCTTCGCAGCCCGCCTCCCCGACCAGCAGTCGCCTCGCTCTGCACCAGGCGCGCAGCTTGGCTGGCTGGCTGGCTGTCTCTCTGGCTGTGCCCGGGCGGCGGCAGCTTCAGGTTTTCTGCAGCCGCAATGCGTACCCAAGCCCGCCCTCCCCGCTCGCCTCAGCAGCTCGCAGGCCCATCTCGGCCGAGGGCTCCCAGGCGGAGCCGCGCGCTTGCCTGCCCGCTCTTGCCGCTCGCGCGCGCTCCGGGCGCAGCTGGCAGGCTCTTTCCGAGCGCGGAGCGAAGAGCGCGCGTTGCTTTCGCCTCAGCTGAAGCGTTTCCTCCGTCCCTGTCGTCGTTCGATTCGTCACTGTCGCCCGACCCTACATTTTCTAAGAATAACAACTTTATTATTTGTATCCCATATGAAAACATAATAAAATGTCAAACATTAAAAAAACTTTCCTATACTGTACAGGGTTGCCAAAGGTTGTGTGGTTCTTTATTTCCTTGACACCTGATGGAAGGGCGTTCCACAGGATAGGTGCCACTACTAAGAAGGCCCTCTGCCTGGCAGTGGCGTAGCGTGGGGGTGCAGGGGGGGCCGGCCGCACCGGGTGCAACATCTGGGGGTTAGGGTTAGGGGGTGCAAATCCACGGGTTAGGGGGCGCAAATTACTTGCCTTGCCCCGGGTGCTGACAACCCGCGCTACGCCACTGCTGCCTGGTCCCCTGTAACCTCACTTCTCGCAGTGAGGGAACCGCCAGAAGGCCCTTGGAGCTGGACCTCATGTTCAAGCAGAACAATGGTGGTGGAGACACTCCTTCAGGTGCAGTGGTACCTCGGGTTACGTACGCTTCAGGTTACAGACTTCGCTAACCCATAAATAGTACCTCGGGTTAAGAACTTTGCTTCAGGATGAGAACAGAAATCGCGCAGTGGCGGCGTGGCAGCAGCAGGAGGCCCCATTAGCTAAAGTGGTGCTTCAGGTTAAGAACAGTTTCAGGTTAAGAACAGACCTCAGGAACGAATTAAGTACGTAACCAGAGGTACCACTGTATACTGGGTCGAGGCAGTTTAGGGCTTTCAAGGTCAGCACCAACCAACACTTTGAAATGTGCTTCGAAATGTACTGGAAGCCAATGTGAATATTTCAGGATCAATGTCATATGGTCCCAGTGGCTGCTTCCGGTCGCCAGTCTGGCTGCTGCATTTTGGATTAGTTGCAGTTTCTTCGTCTCCTTCAAAGGTAACCTCACGGAAAGCGCATTGCAGTAGTCCAAGCGGGAGATAACCAGAGCATGCACCACTCTGGCGAGACAGTCTGCAGGCAGGTAGGGTCTCAGCCTGCATACCAGATGGAACTGGTAGACAGCCGCCCTGGACACAGAATTGACCTGCGCCTCCATGGACAGCTGTGAGTCCAAAATGACTCCCAGTCTGCGCACCTGGTTCTTCAGGACACAGTTACTCCATTCAGGACCAGGGAGTCCTCCACACCCACCTGCACTCTGTCCCCCAGAAACAGTAAAGGTAAAGGTATGACTCTGGGGTTGCATGCTTATCTCGCTCTATAAGCCGAGGGAACCAGCGTTTTTCTGCAGACAGCTTCAGGGTCATGTGGCCAGCATGACTAAACTGCTTCTGACGAAACCAGAGCAGCGTACGGAAACGCCGTTTACCTTCCCGCTGGAGCGGTACCTATTTATCTACTTGCACTTGACGTGCTTTCAAATTGCTAGGTTGGCAGGAGCTGGGACCAAACAACAGGAGCTCACCCCATTGCAGGGATTCAAACCTCCAACCTTCTGATTGGCAAGCCCAAGAGTCTCAGTGGTTTAGACCACAACACCACCCACGTCCCTTTCCCAGAAACAGTAATTCTGTCTAAAAGGGGAGGTGAGAGAAATCTGTCCTGAAAGCTTTTGGAACATAATGTATATTTAACAAGGTGTGCACATACCTCTAAACTCCCAAGCGCATTGCATCTCTCCCTCAGAAAGGACTGGGCCAGACATAGAACTCAGGGCCAGACATTTTGGCATCTCAGGTGAACCACAGAATGGTGCCCCTTCCCCAGCAAGGAAGAAGGGGTGAGTGAAGATCTACAACAGGAACAACAAGGAGGAAATGAAGATCTACGCTGAAGGGTGTTGAACTAGATGACCCTCTGGGTCCCTTGCAATTCTAGGATTCTATTATCTGCATGCTGCTGCTCCTGTGGATCCTGCTGCCAGAAGCAGTCGTCTCACTTGTCTCATAGGTGGGCCGGCCCTGGTAGAACTACCTGTTAAGCAGCGGTGCCTTGAGGGCAGAAGTCCAAGGCAGAATGAGCAAGTTTAACATGTTTTGATATACATCGTATATGCTCAATAAACAGATGACCTGGAAGCAATCAAAATGGCATATTGCGTATATAACTGAGCAGGGTACTTCATGGTACTGGATATAAGGCTGCAAAATGGAACTTTGCACTTGTATAATGGGCACACATTTTTTGTTCCTTTCACCAATATTTGTAAAGGGTCATTATTTTCCTGCCTCCCCCCACCAACTCAATATGTTGTTGAACTGTTGATATAGAGAGAGGCAGATATGCAGATCAACAAGGTTAGCTGTGAGACCCCAGTTAGATGTTTGAGCTCACCGATTCAGCAAATCCAAAGACGTCTCTCAATATTAACTGATTCACATTGTCACTATCAATCTCAGCAAATGTCACCCACTGGGCCAAATTAGTGACCCCAGAGATCTACTGTGAGCAAGACCCTAACTAAGGGGCTGCATCTGGCTAAGATTTGTGACACTGAGCCTGATGTTGGCGATCAGGTCCACTAAATCTAAGATTCATGTACAGGAACCTCCATCCTGGCCCAGATCTCACAACACCAGGGGGTACAGAGGTAGAACTGGGACCCACAAGGCACCTTTCCCTGGGTGTAAGAAATCAACCCACATACCTCACCATTGCACTAGAGCAGGGATCACACTGTTGGTTTCTGTTTCCCTCACTGAGCAGCTGCTGGTAGTCACAGGACTATGTTTTCATTCCACAGTCCAGATACTGTTGGATTCCCACAGGAAAGGGAGACGGGATGTGACCTTTACTGGTTTCCTGGTTTCCTTGTTCTGTCATTTCTTTGTTGGATTTGCTCTTTGCTTCTCACAGAGACAAGATGTATATTTGTATGCTCTCTGCATAGCTTAGAAATAAAGCTTAACAATGTAGCCATACCTGCCTCATCCTTCTGTTGCGGACTCTGGGTATATACTCTGCTGGGCTCAAGCCAAGATGAGCCGTATCAGCTTGGAGGACCGGAGCTGAATTTATCTAACACACACAAGGCAGAAGATCAGGAAGGACAGAAGTGTCTGTCTGCAGGATTGAGAGTTGACCCCTTAAGGGCTGCAGTTCTCACAAAAGGTGTGGAGCAGGAAGACGGTGGTCTGGAGGCAGAGGCTCAAACGGCCTCATTCCATCACTTATTTGCTAGGACAGAACATTGATGTTGTAGACCTTTGCTGCCAGCCATGGCAGAGCTCAGTGGAGGGAGTCTCAGGGGCGGTACTTTCCTGGAGGCAAAGTCCGTATACAAGGTTCAGTCCAGTCCTAAGGTCAGGAATATCTCAGTTCACGTAGTCAGACGATCTGGGTAGGTCAAGAAAGGTCAAGAAAGCCGAGGGTCCAAGGTCACAAGCAGCAGCAAGGTCTGGCCAGGAATAACGAATGTTGTTTCCAGCAACTGGCTGAGGCTGAAAACCCGGCTTAAGAAAGCTGGAGCCAGCTGGTTCTCATCAGCAAGAAGGCTGATCAGCAGGAGGTAAAGTCACTTCGCCTTCTGCTCATCAGGTGAAGTTGACTCCTGGCCCATGACAATTTAGGTCTCCTCCGCATAGCCAGGTAAAAAACCAACCCGAAAAGGGTTGAAGAAGGATCTACCACTCATGAACCCCAGGAGTTGCAGCGTATGTTACCACCCTTCCTTAAAAGAGAAGACCTAACACTAGCATATTTTATTTTATAAGTGACTGGATCACTGCAGTCTTTAAGGAGGTCAGAATTATAAAACTTTGACTTTCAGGAGCCATGATGGGCAAAACTCAAAACTAAATGTGATAGCCTTCAAAGTATGAACTAACTTGTTGACATTTTCAAGAGAGATTAGGCTTCATTGCCACAAGCAATCCCCAAACCTGGTGATTAAATCTTAAATACTTAGGATATTGATGTAAGTTATTGCTGCATGCATTCTGACAGGTCCTACTTGTAAAGAAAATCTCCTTATGCAGTTTTATCCAGAGCAGTAGTAGGTGGACGTGTTGATGATTCAAACCCCAATAATGTTAAAACAACTCGGTGACCGAGTATATTGTGGAACACACTAATTTTCAGAATTGAGAAACTTCAGGCTTTGACCTTCAATGGTCATAAGAGAAAGAACAATGCAGCGCTTAAAAGCAACAGAGAAACAGGTGTATCCTGTAGTCTTCATTAGCCATTTCTGTGCAGCAGTTTATATCATATAAATTAGTCATCCTAGTCATCATTCAATGACTCAATGTAATCCTTTTAGAGCTGATCACCACAAAACCAATGCTCGCTCCAGGATATAAGAAGAGTTAAAGTAGGCAATGCAAGGCAAATTATTTCAAGCTGGTAAAGTCTCATTTTCAACTATGTAGCATACATATATATATATAATCTTTAAGATGATAACAATGACAGAAATATGCTACTCAGTAACTTTTCAGCTTTAAGTGAGGACACCATGAATCCCAGGGGCATGATCATGATATTTATAAATAAAATATTTTTTTAAATGTTTCTGAGGAAATGGACTATTACTTCTTTGCATTAAAGAAAAAGTTAAAGGACTGAGAATACTTCAAAATGATACTTCCATGCTTAAATCCTGATCTAGTTCCCAATAAGTTTGAAATTTATTCCTAATCCTAGCTGTAACCACTAAACTAACAAATTACCTAAATTTACTTTGGATACTGATTCTGAAATCAGAAGGCTGTGGGTTTTTTTTTTACTACAGTTCACATGGAACCGTAAAGTTACTTGTACTTTATAGACTTCTAATTAAATGATTTGAGGGTTTCGATCTATGTTTATTTATCTATAAACCTCTTTTGCATTTTTACAGCTACGGTTACCATGCCTGAGCTCAGCAGCTTTTCCTGGCATGCAAACAAATGGGGAAAGCTTCAATTCTGATTAAAACCTGCGCATTGGGTTGTTAGCTATTAAAGGCACAGGAGAAAAATCTCGGTTCTCTTTGGTTGGTCCTATTCACAGAAGTCCACACTATCAGAGCTGCAGAACATGAATCTAAGCCGTACTATTTTAAGAAGTGTGTGCAAAGGGCGGAGACCTAATAAATAAATGTTTGTAAAGCACTGTGAGAACTTCACACAGAAAGCGTTATGTAAGATCTGCAGTACTGAACACATTAACTTTGGCTACCAGCCTAAATGCACTTGTTCCAGCAAAGCCGTACTGACTTAATGTATTTAGGCACTTAAGAGTTTTCTTAAGGACAATATAATACATTGTATTTGGAAATAATGTATGCCATTATGAAACACCGTTTCTAAACTGGGGTAGCCATTATGAAGTTTAAGGGCTCTTCTATACAGAAAGTATATTGCACAAATTTCAAATAATCTGTTTTCACAGGTACTACATTTGCTTATCACTTGTTGTGCGCAGACCGTATATTATCTCAGGCTCAGGTGCATGCCTTTGTTTGCAGAAATACCACATTTTTAGCACTCAAAATAAAATGTTTGATGCTGTGAAAAACACATGTGGCAAATCTAAGAACTGGATGTCTTTGTCAGTAACATTTATGCATGACAATATCCCGGCAGCACCAGCTCCCCCTCTGGTGTAATCCAAGTAGGACTTCATATGTTAAATGGGAAAATGCCCATTTTTGCTGCAACAGAACGACCTGGCTACCCTTCTGGAACATGTTTCTGGCTATATTTCTAAACACAAATATTATTGTGACACCGTAAAAGCAACCACAGAACGGCCTGAATTAAATAGGGACCATGTCACTGGGGGAAGTGTTCAACGGAGTTTGCTCCCAGGTTAGTATGCAAAGAAGATTGATTCTCAAGAGGAGTTGAAAACGTTGGCAGCATTAAGATAAATTCAACAGTGTAAGTAAGTTTTGATGGAATACTGAAGGGTTTAGTTTATGTAAAATACGCAGGGATTTATGGTATACTAAATGAACCATGGAAAGAGAAGAAGGGAAGTTTAAATGAGTATTCAAAACTGTAAAACAGAAAGATATATATATATATATATATATATATATTTGCTTTCGTAGATTTTCACCAAAACCTGCATATATATATATATATATATATATATATGTCTCAGTAGGAATAATCTTAGGCCTGCAGCCACTGTGAAAGGAGGACTGCAGAAAGCACAGTGACTTGCTTTCATTAAAAATAAAATGATTTTTATAAATTGCTTACTATTTTTTAAATGCATTAAATAGTAAGAAAAAGCATAGAGACAGTATTTTCCCTTGCTCAATAAAAGAGAAAAGGACAAAAAAAAACCCTTGGATTGTAAAGTGAACAAAGACATGCATTGGCCCCAAAGACAATTACCACAAAAATGATGTAATTTTTGAATTGTGGTACAGGTTTCATTATATATTCTTGTGGCACACTTCAAATATACTATGGAATAGTTTTGCAATAACCTAAGCTCTGTGTTATTTCTCATAGGGATTGGCCAGCGGCAGCTGTTACATCCATAATTTTAAAAGGCTGTAAAAATTAGCGCGGTGCTTCTCCACCTTTTCTCATTGCAGAATAACAGTAGTCACACCCTCCGTGATGCTTGTGCAGATATCAGTACACACCATGTTAGGGCTACACATAAACTTAACCTGGACAAGACAGGAGTCCTATTAATGAAAAATGTTGATTCCGGGGTAGAGCGATAACATGTTTTGGACAGAGTTGCATTTCCCTTGAAGGCCAACACTTTTACTCTCCAGTAGTCCTTAGTCTTGTTTGCCAACTGGTTTTCTTCCTAGAAAGGAATTACCTCGCCACAGTAATTCATGCTCAAATCACTAGATTGCTGTAACACAGTGGCGTAGCATGGGGGGTGCAGGGGGGCCGGCCGCACCGGGCACAACATCTGGGGGTTAGGGTTAGGGGGTGCAAATCCATGGGTTAGGGGGCGCAAATCCACGGGTTAGGGGGCACAAATTACTTGCCTTGCCCCGGGTGCTATCAACCCACGCTACGCCACTGCTGTAACATGCTTTATTTGGTGCTGCCTTTGAAGTGTTATTCCAATTTATAATTGGTAAAGGTAAAGGAACCCTGGATGGTTAAGTCCAATCAAAGGTGACTATGGGGTTACGGCGCTTAACTTGCTTTTTAGGCCGAGGGAGCCAGCGTTTGTCCACAGACAGCTTTCCGGGTCATGTGGTAGCATGACGAAACTGCTTCTGGCACAATGAGACACTGTGACAGAAACCAGAGCACACAGAAATGCCATTTACCTTCTTGCCACAGCGGTACCTATTTATCCACTTGTACTGGTGTGCTTTCGAACTGCTAGGTTGTCAGGAGCTGGGACAGAGCAATGGGAGCTCACCCATCGTGGGCATTTGAACCGCCGACCTTCCAGTTGGCAAGCCCAAGAGGCTCAGTGGTTTAGGCCACAGCGCCACCCACGTCCCCTACAATTGGTATACCATGCTGTTTCCTGATGGTTAACTAGGGCGAGAACATACAGCAGCAATCTAAAACAACAATCCCATTGGCTCCCTGTTGGTTTCTAGGCCCAGTTCAGAATGCTGGTGTTGACCCATTCCTTGGAAGTACCCAAAAGACTGCTTCCATTCGTATACACCTGCACATTACACCAGACCAGATTTATACCCAACACCTGGGTAATGGAAGATTATACAGCGGGGGTGGGGAATCTGTTTCAGCCTGAAGGCCACATTATGTTCTGGGCAACTTTCCAGGGATAACATGCATTTCTTCCTGTCAATAATCCTGTCTTGTTAAGTCCCTCCCACCGCCTTCCTGCACCAGTGTTGGTTTCATAATGTAGAGTTCCGCCCATGCTCATTAGTAAAATGTGCTGTATTCCTCTCACTATCTCAGTCTAATCTACCTCACAGAGTTGTTCTGCGGATAAAGTTGCAAAGGGGGTCAGGAACACAGATGATCCCTTAGAAGGGTGGAATATAAATGTTACTAATAAAATAACAAATTATTCAGTTCCACCTGTAGCTCAGGGACCATCAACACACAGAAATAACTACCTGAGGACCACTCTGTTAACTGTTCAAAAACTGAAGCTGACCAGAATAACCTCTTTATTCCAGCTCCTCTCCGGAATTGCACCATATTGATTTCTGGGTGTCCCAGCAGTTGCACAACCCAAAGTTTGCCTTGAGTGTACTCGTAACCAACACAGAGAAGATTTTGCAAAACCCTTGGCTATACCACAAACACCTTTGTTCATCTCCACCCATTGTAGGGTGTGGTTTTTAAAAAATGGCTGGTGAATTCCACATATTTGCAGAGTGCCGGATGATTCCAGAATGCTAGTCTTTATTAGACTAGCATATAAAATGCTAACCTGCTTCTGTACATAGAGCAATCCACTGTATCTTGTGTGATAGAGCCAGCTTTCCCAATATTCTGCTGATTAAAGACAGAAACGCTCCCAGATTAAAAAAAAGTCTTGCCATCAGATAAAAGTAAAAAATGTCTTTATTCCCCGTTGTTGTATTTGAAACATCTGTCTGAAATACAGCTGGTAATATCTATAGATTTTTTTCAAAATCCACCTCAACCAAGATGCAAATCCTTGTATTACACAAGGTTAGAAAACTCCCTCACAGTTTTTGTTGAGGCGAGTTCAAACACTTAAGTAGGTCTGGCCCTACCATTGGGCAGAATGAAGTGGAGATCTATGAACTCTAAGCCAGTCTGCTGTCCTCATGAGGCCAGTGTTCTATTAAAAAGGTAAAGGTAAAGGACAGTTAAGTCCAGTCGCGAACGACTCTGGGGTTGCGACGCTCATTTTGCTTTACTGGCCGAGGGAACAGACGTTTGCCCACAGTTTTTCTGGGTCATGTAGCCAGCATGACTAAGCTGCTTCTGGCGAAACCAGAGCAGTGCATAGAAATTCCGTTTACTTTCCCGCCGGAGTGGTACCTATTTATCTACTTGCACTTTGACGTGCTTTCAAACTGCTAGGTTGGCAGGAGCTGGGACTGAGCAATGGGAGCTCACCCATTGCGGGGATTCAAACTGCTGACCTTCCGATTGGCAAGCCCAAGGCTCAGTGGTTTAGATTAAAGCTCTACCTGCGTCCCTGGATGTTCTATTACCAGTGTAAAAATAAGATTCAGCTGCCAATCTAATCAGCTTCAGCATATGAAATAGGGGGTGTATCTTGTCCTCTGACTTGGGCAGGAAGATGTCAAATGTCCATTTGTTTCAGTGCATAAGATTGCAGGCTTAAATTATTTGCAGCTCAAGTCTGTGCATGTTTACTCTGAAGTCACATTGTGTTCAACAGGATTTATTCCCAATGTAACTATGCAGAGGATTGCGGTCTCTCAGAGCAACTGCAGCAATCAAGCTTTGCCTCACATTCTAGCTGTGAACTGCTTCTAGTTGCTTGGAATCAAATGCAGAACCGGAAATGGTTTGCGAGTCATGTGTGTCCACTGCTATTGTACTGATATACATCCATTGTTTCACCTATGTTGCAATGCTACAAGATCAGAAACACAGAGCAGTGCATATGTTAGCTGGTAAGTCTTAGCTATGAGTTCCCTTCATTGGTGTTTCATCTGTGGCCTTTAAAAATGTTCTTGCCCGTTTCCCATTTTCTAACCTGTCACTCTGCACGTCTACCTTGTCTGGTAAACGCTTTGGATGGCTATTGTCTCTGTAGCTGTTCATTAGCCAATTGGTCCCAGTCCCCTACTTGGAAATCACAATATGTCTCTGCAATATAAACTATTTTTCAAAAGACACTCTTCTGCAGGGGGGAAACCGCAGTGTAAACAATCAACCATCAGTGATAAGGGAGCCTGGGGCAGGTAAAAATCTGTATCTAGCCAAACAATCCCAACTGCTTTTTAAAATAACATAAACATTTCACAAGGGAATAGCAGAAGCACATGTATTTACAGGCCATGAAGAGCCTAATGACAATTCACTCCTAAATGTTTGATCAATGTTGTACACATCGGCCCACGAATTAAATACTTTCTATAGGATCCAAACAATGAAGGGCAGGGATGAGTGAAATAGAGAGGTGTTTACTGGGTGGCCGAAAAGATCAGTCTTCTTTTTTATTAAGTGGAGTTATCTATGGTAAGTAGGCATGTGAAAAGCACATGCTACTAAAATGCAGATTGTATTAAATTGGGTGGAGTTGCAATGTTCAATACAAAACAAGAATACTCATCGCAAAGTATTGGAAGACACAAGATCTACCCACCTTGGAAGAATGGCAGATGAAGGTGATAGACTATATGGGGCTGGCAGAAATGACTGGCAGAATCCGAGACCAGGGGAGAGAGACAGCGGAAGAAGATTGGGAGAAATTTAAGGACTATCTCAAGAAATATTGTAAAATTAATGAATGTTAGAATGACGTTGGTTTAGAAACTGTGTGGTTTCCAGCCGGATTGGATAAGTAGTAAGAAAATAAGGGTTAAAAACTAAACGAAATTAAGGGAAAGGATTTACTGAATTAATAAGACAGTGTTATGTCACATTTCTTGATGGAATAGAGACTGAAGCCATGGCAGGCAGATCCTGGGGTGAAGTGGTTGTTATCATGGGGGGGGAGTGGGGGGCTTTTTCTTGCAATATAACAACCAGAGCAGGGACGCGGGTGGTGCTGTGGGTTAAACCACAGAGCCTAGGACTTGCCGAGCAAAAGGTCAGCGGTTCGAATCCCCACGACAGGGAGAGCGCCCATTGCTCGGTCCCAGCTCCTGCCAAACTAGCAGTTCGAAATCACGTCAAAGTGCAAGTAGGTAAATAGGTACTGCTCCGGTGGGAAGGTAAACAGCGTTTCCATGCGCGGCTCTGTTTCGCCAGAAGCGGCTTAGTCATGCTAGCCACATGACCTGTATGCTGGCTCCACCGGCCAATAAAGCGAGATGAGCACCACAACCCCAGAGTCGTCCGCGACTGGACGTAATGGTCAGGGGTCCCTTTACCTAAGAACCAGAGCAATGCCAAGTAAATGGTGGGGGGAAAAACATTTGCAAAATCACCTCCATCTCCAAGCTGAAAACAAAGCCTCAATCTGCAGCATGCAGGACCTGAGTCATGCCAAGTAAGCCATCAGTGATGGGCAGAAATTAAATTCAGTTCACATGGACTTGTCTAATTCACTTTCTGAAATAATATGCAAACCTAAACAGAGCTATGCTTTGAAAAACGCACTTCTCTGAATTTTGCAGTGCAGTCCTCCAGCCATGTGTACAAAAATGCGTAGGCTAGGGTAAGATGCACACAAAATGCACGTATTAGTGAAAATAACATACAAAGCTGCATTGTATATGGGGAAATGGCTTTGCAAAAATGTGTATGTTCTAGAGAAAATTGCACCAAAATGCTAACGAATCTTCGTGAGAACAGTTTAAAAAAATCACATACTTATGTCAACTGAACTTACAACTGGAGAAATTAGAAGCTGATAGAAGCCAAAAACTGACAGTGTCAACCATCGCTATTAGCAATAAGAAGAGAAAGAAGACATCGGCACACAGTTATACATTTACAATGTTACGGCAGAAATGGAAGATGGAAGGAAAACTTAGGAAGACAGTACCAAAACTTGGTTTCAATGTGGAGTTCTAGTCTTCACTCTCTGTCAACAAAGCACAGTTTTCCAAGTTTGCTTGATCTTCAAGGCCAATATATGTATTTGCACACATTGAAATAATGTTGGTTTTTTAAATAATAATGTTGGTTTTTGACAAGTGCAGTGCTTAGTGTAATAATATAATAAGACTCATTAAAAAAAATCTGGAGCATTAGGAAGACTGCAGTACCAAAAGCAAGTGTTATGTTTGCCAGAGCAACCTTCTTCCACAACAGCAAAGTTAGCAACACACGTAATCCTGAGCTTTGCAGGAAAACATGCACTGGTGTGTTTGTCAGTTAAGGAAGAGAGAGATTTCCTCATATTACACCCCCTAGAGCCATTTCCCCAAGATAGCAAATTGGCAAACGTTGGCATCTTCTGTATGTGCTGGATCTGACAAAGACCCAAGATTCTATCTGATTGGACAGTTTCCCCCCTCCTCCTACCTGTCAATCACCACCCCTTCTGAAACACAAGATTAAAATGGGGAGGTTTGAGCTTGTCTTCCTTTCTGTTTCCTGAAGCCATTTGCTTGTTTACTCCAACCTCAGTGGGTCCTATGCATCTTATCTGCTATATATTTTAGAAAGTGGCTTGTTGTCTGGATGCCTCTTAAGGCATCGTAACCAAATTTTGCAGGATGGTTCCTGATGCTGAGGAGTAGGTTTTCATTTGGATAGAGCACCATAGCTGTCAACGTTTCCCCTTTTTTAAGGGAAATTCCCTTATTCTGAATAGGATTCCTCGCACGAAAAGGGAAACGTTGACAGCTATGTAGAGCATTTTGAATCAACCTTTCACAACAGCACTGATTGTTTTTGGTTTCTTAGAATTCCCAAGCAATTCTGGTGTCAGAAATGAGTTTTTCTCTAGTCAAACATACCAACTTTATCTCCAGTCATTTAATATCCTTGAGGTGGAGGTGTCTGAACTGGGCTTCTCGTGATGAAATGTTAATAACATTTTGTTTGTATTTTATTTCTACATTTTTCAACATGTTTCCGGCTCTGCTGTAGCAAACATAACCCCTTTTAAAAATCAGTTGTTAGATAAGGCCCAAGATCTATCCCTTATGATACATACCAAAAAGAAAAACAAGCGAGCGTTCTTAAAACGTCAAAAAGATTCATTCATATATGAATCAATTAATCAATCTTCCACAAAAGCAAAACAGACCTCCCTCACCATAATTATATAATAAATTCGTCACATAATCACCACTATCTGGCATCTATAATAACATCAATATCCCTAAGCATTTCCAAAATTAAATTCCTTTATTTAGGAGGATGAATACGTACTGTATTTACTCTTTAAAATTATAAATTTCAATGGAAAGCCAATTAAGAGCATGCACTGTCTAAGCATTTCAGAGGACAGGTCTGATTATATACAGATTGCTGAATTTTAGCCTATTCTTATTTTATATTTTTATCTACTATGGTCCAGTACAGACATAAGGTCCCCTTGCTTGCTCTTTTATTAATGTGTAATACAAGGTGTGACTGGAATGTTTGGTGAATGCGGCGGCGATCCCAGGGTTCCCCGTTAAAGGGGTTGTTTGGGGGGAAGCATTGGCCATACGCCAATAGGTTGCCATTGCTCTCCCCTGCGACGGCGGTGAAATGGGGGTGGGGGTACTCTGCTTGAACAGACGTTCTCCAGAGCCAGCCCAATCCCCACTCAATCTAGATAACCCTGATGTTCCCAGCTGGGAGGGGAGGGACTGGGAGGGATAAACGCCCAATGCCTAAGCCAAGGTCTCCCTACATCTGAAGTTTTAATAAAGTTGTGGCCAATTTTAATGCCATAATACAGTGTCTTGAGTCATTATTCCACCCGGGGGTCACCTGGGGCTGGGGGGACTCCACCTGTTCATGCACATCCAATACATTCAGGATTGGCCCTGTCCATAAGAAATCCAGTTCCAGCAGACTTAACTTAAATTTACAATAACTTATAATAAGTCTAAACTTTAACAGTAAGCATACTATGTACAGAACACCAGAAGGAAAAGATAAAAAGAGAAACCCAGGTTCTTTCTGGCCTCTTATTATAGTCAGCATGACCTTGAAGAAGAGATAACAAAACCAGTTTAAACTAGCTGTACTCAGCTTCTCTGAAGGAGAACCCAAACATCATGCTGGAAGTCTTAACAACAAGAAATATTCTAACATATAATCGGCATCGGAAACCCATGAAATGCTCACAATTGTGTATGGAGATGAAGCTGTAACTCGAAAGACAATATATGAGTGGTTTAAGCATTTCCACAAAGGGCAGCAAACCATCGAAGATGACCCTTGGTCTAGCAGGCCGTCAACAAGCAGAATGATGGCAAATGTCGACAGAGTTCGTGAGTTATTGATGTGGGATCAACGTTTGTCCGTCCAAATGATGGCGGAAGAATTGCCTATTCCACGTGAAATTTTTACTGAGGTTACTGAGTTGTCCTACCCTCCATATTCTCTCCATCTGGCCCCACCAGATTTCCTTCTTTTTCCAAAACTGAAATCTGCACTGAAAGGGCACAGATTTCCGAGCATTTCGCACGTCCAAGCTGCTGTGATGAGGGAACTGAAAGCAGTATGAAAAGAGGACTTCTCCAGAAGTTTCCAGCAGTTTTACGAACGTTGTCAATCGTGCATAGTATCAGAGGGGGCCTACTTTGAAGGCCTGGAAGGTTGCATGTTCGAATATTTCTCTTTGTCCTATTTCTGTGACCATTCACCAAACTTTCCGGTCACACCTTGTAGATTTAGCATGTAGTCGTAGCTGGATTCAGAGAACCATGAACAGAAGGAAAAGATGTCTTGGCTCTGTTTTTCATTACCTCTTGCTTAAGCGCTGGAAGAAGTCTTTGTACAATGCAGGGCAGTGATGAGTCAGGGACTGGGTTACAGTATGAGAAGGATGAATAAAAGAAGGTACAAGCTGTAGCACACTGGGCCTCGTAAAGGTCTTGTGCAAAGCCTCCATCAAGAATCTGAACAAATGGAGGAACTTTTCTCGTTGACCTTGCCATTTAAGCAGACACACTGCAAACATTCTGCAGAGCTGAAAAGGACATGGCCTTGAAATGTAATTTGAAAGCTGCATTATAGAAATATCAGTCGGTCAAATATTCATTTAAAGAATCGTCATTAAAGAAAGTGCAAAACATAAAATCATACAAAACTACTGTTTCAGAAGAAGCAGCTATGGGAAGATGACAACTTAGGAACTAACAATTGTAACAGGTCTAAAAGATATTACAGCATTCAGATTTTTATTATTATTAAAATTTGTATACCACCCTATACTCGCAGATCGCAGGGCAGTTCACAACACAAAACTACAATATAAAGAACACATAATACTTAATAAAAACAAGAACAAAACCAAACCAATACAGTGGTACCTTGGGTTAAGAACTTAATTCGTTCTGGAGGTCCGTTCTTAACCTGAAACTATTCTTAACCTGAGGTACCACTTTAGCTAATGGGGCCTCCCGCTGCCACTGCGCAATTTCTGTTCTTATCCTGAAGCAAAGTTCTTAACCCGAGGTACTATTTCTGGGTTAGGAGAGTCTGTAACCCGAAGCGTATGTAACCTGAAGCGTCTGTAACCCGAGGTACCACTGTAATCCCCCTTTCCACAGGACATTTAAAAGAGCATTGGATGTCAATCAGCCAAAGGCCTGGTTAAAGAGGAACATCTTCACATGGTGCCTGAAGGTGTATAATGAAGGCGCCAGGCAAACTTCCCTGGGGAGAGCATTCCACAGACAGGGAGCCACTGCAGAGAAGGCCTGTTCTCGTGTTGTCACCCTCCGGACCTCTTGTGGAGAAGGCACACGAAGAACGGCCTCAGAAGATGATCTCAGGATCTAGTTCATGTGGAGTTACATCGCTACCTGTTTAGTACCATATTTATTAGATCCCCTCAAGGAAGATATTTAAAGGGTTCTCTAAGGATCAAACAGGAAACTGTCTCATAAGGGGACAACTTATGCATTCTCTAATCCAGGCTTCCTCAACCTTGGCCCTCCAGATGTTTTTGGCCTACAACTCCCATGATCCCTAGCTAGCAGGGCCAGTAGTCAGGGATGATAGGAATTGTAGTCTCAAAACATCTGGAGGGCCGAGGTTGAGGAAGCCTGCTCTAACCCCTTGATAAAATCTGCAGTCGAGAAACACATGGGAGACTGTTTCAAGCTCTACGTCGGGAGAGAGAGGGAAAGTGTTCTTGGACTCCAGTTCCCATCTGCCCTGGTCAGCATGCCTAATAGTTAGGGATGATAGGAGTTGTAGTCCAACAACATAGGGAGAACCAGAGTTTCCCCAATCTCGCTCTAAATAATTGCAAAGGCAGCACCTATCATTGAAGAGAACTTCAGCCAATCTGCTGTCTAGGATCTTGTAGGTAAACTGCAAACACTTAAAAACCCAACCAAGAATTGTAGAAAAAATGGAAACATATCTGAAAGCAAATTACAGGCCCCCTCTTTTTTTACTTTTTCTTTTTAAAGGCTGACAATTCGAGCAATTTTTTTTTTTTATGAAGGAGCAGACAGTACTGCAGATAATTTTTAAGGAGCCATATTGCAGTTTGCCAAACTCTGCCAGAGAGGTTTGTGAGCCATTTCTTAGGGATGTCTCTTTTTGTACTAAGTTTTATGAAACACTTTATTCATGCCTGAGGAGAAGCCCTATTGACAAACAAGAAGGGAGTTCACAGAAGGCCACGAGGGAGGCAACCTTGCAAGGCTGATGAATGGATCAGTCAACAAGCAGACTCGGCAATGATGGATGGTTATGTGGGGGAAGAAAACAAAATCCTAAGTAAACACACATAACTTGGCTAAGAAACAAATTAAGCAGATTGTGACAGATGCCTAGAAATATTTGGATGGTGAAAACAAGGCTGGAGGTAAATTATTTAGGGTGGAGGTTATGGTATAATTATAACTAATAGGACAAAAGGAAAAGGGGGGTGGAATTACTAAACACCACTAAAAAGATTCTCAATCATGAGCTCTAGGAGCACGTGAAAAGGCTGTTTTTTGGAAGGCATTTAGAGCAATAAAGTCTGCAGCTAGTTGGCACTTGGGAATAATCAACTAATGCTGGAGTAGGGATAGCAGAGTCACGTGCAAGAGAAAACTGTGCTCCTGAACCTTTTATAGTTGTATTTATTGGAAAGGGAGTTTCAGCAAAGGCAGTTTGCATGGCAAATGCCCTCTTCTAGGCAAAATCCCCCAGGCCCCTCTTCTACACAGCTTTTAAGGGAGCAGGACTCAATTTGCCATCTAGTTTAAGGTAAAGGTAAAGGTACCCCTGCCCGTACGGGCCAGTTGTGCCCGACTCTAGGGTTGTGCGCTCATCTCACTCAAGAGGCTGGGAGCCAGCGCTGTCCGCAGACACTTCTGGGTCATGTGGCCAGTGTGACAAAGCTGCATCTGGCGAGCCAGCGCAGCACACGGAACGCCATTTACCTTCCCGCTAGTAAGCAGTCCCTATTTATCTACTTGCACCCGGGGGTGCTTTCGAACTGCTAGGTTGGCAGGCGCTGGGACCGAACGACGGGAGCGCACCCTGCCGCGGGGATTCGAACCACCGACCATGCGATTGGCAAGTCCTAGGCGCTGAGGTTTTACCCACAGCGCCACAGTTTAGAGATGATTAACCCTAAAAAGGGAGAGCAGGAGCCTTGAAGGGACCCATTACCTGGTCAGCAGGCAGGTTACCTGGCCACAAACTATGGTGAGATGTATTGTGCGTATACTATATTTGCATCTATAGCTACAAATTGCCAATCTGTGTCCACTTTTTTGATAACGCATTGGTTACATGCATGACGTGGACATGTCGAATGGCCTGCACACATTTCCATGTGATAGCCCCCTCCTTGAAAATTTAAGGGGGCCCTTGGCCCCTTGAGACCCCTCAGCCT
This sequence comes from Podarcis melisellensis, assembly GCF_964234715.1. Lineage (NCBI taxonomy): Eukaryota > Metazoa > Chordata > Lepidosauria > Squamata > Lacertidae > Podarcis > Podarcis melisellensis. The sequence continues at coordinate 16,545,028 of NC_138542.1, forward strand.
GTGGCAGATAGTGTTGGTAAAGGTAAAGGGACCCCTGACCACTAGGTCCAGTCGTGGTCGACTCTGGGGTTGCGGCGCTCATCTCGCTTTATTGGCCAAGGGAGCCAGCGTACAACTTCCAGGTCATGTGGGCAGCATGACTAAGCCACTTGTGGCGAACCAGAGCAGCACACGGAAACGCCGTTTACCTTCTCGCCGGAGCGGTACCTATTTATCTACTTGCACTTTGATGTGTTTTCGAACTGCTAGGTGCGCAGGAGCTTGGACCGAGCAACGGGAGCTCACCCTGTTGCGGGGATTCGAACTGCCGACCTTCCGATCAGCAAGTCCTCGGCTCTGTGGTTTAACCCACAGCGCCACCCGTGTCCCGATAGTGTTGGTAGGTGTGTGATTTTAAACAACACACACAATCTGGCAAAGCAAGCACATATATCATCTTACTTGCAAATGCATGTCTCAGCCATTCATTTATAAAGTCTATATACCATTTTTTAATGCAGAAGTGTCATTTCAGACTGCAGTAGACAACAGTGGGAAGCAAAGAGATCTCGAAAGGCGAAGCTAAATTCTCAACAAAGTCTCTTGGACACATTCAAGTTCAGACCATGAAAAAGCAAAAGGAAATGTTAATAGCATATGCTCTGTGTGTGTTTCTTTAAAAATGTAGATTACATTAACACAGGGGGTTTTTTTAAGTCGGAACTCAGTTCAGGCCCCTCTTAGGTGGGTGCCATTGCCATTACATTATAAGAGAATAAGGGAGGTGTTCACTGTGAGTTCCAGCACCTCTTCTTCCAGAAATACAGACTGCTTTTGCAGTGCAATCTGCTGTCTACCACATCAGGCTCCCTGATCAGAAGGGGAGGTCTTGCTGGTTCTGTTACCATTGGATTCTGCTGACTTGGCGCTGAACAAGGCCTTCTTGGTAGTGGGTCCCCATTTGCAGAATGCCTTCCATTATGAGACACATCTCTCTCCCTCACTGTTAACATTCAGGAGGAACACTAAAATATTCCCATTAATCCAGGTATATGGGGCTGAAAGATACTGTTTCTGGCAAGTCTGAAATTGTTAGATCTGACTAGATATGTGATTCTTTTTAATTTTTTGCGGATGCTTTTACTGTTTTTAAATTTTCTACTTATTCAGTTTTTTAACTCTGCTGTTTTGTTGCTCTGTTGTTTGCTGCCCTGGGCTCCCTTGGGAGGAGGGGTGGAATAAAAATGTAACTAATAAATAAATGTCTACTCTGAAGTAAGCATAATAAACTTTCCATAAAGTTTACTCCCAGGTAATGCTTCCAGCCACAATAACTGTTTTCTTAATTAATTTAATTTATTACTTGCCCTTCACCCTAAAGTCCCAGGGCAGGTTACAACTATTCAAAACCCAACATTACCAACCGTTGAAAATGAATTAAAAGCAGGGTGGGTCCTAAATATATACATCTCAGGTGTCAAAGACCATGGTGAACAGGTACATCGCGTTCGCTGGAAACGTAGTGAAAGTGCTGGATGCATCTTAATGGGGAGGGAGTTTCACAACTCGGGGGCTGCCTGCGTAAGTATCCATGTGTAGACTCATTAAAATAACTGGTGAAATACAGGTGCTTCTGATTAATAAATCACAAGTAATCTGAAAGACAATAGGGGCAGCAGCAATATCATAATTTATATGTTGCATTCAGGGCAGGGCTTTGCAGCAGAGGTCCGGGGCCTTGTTCAGCAAAATTAACAGGTGGACAACCAATGTAGCAGTTCTGATTTAAACAAACACACCTTAATAGTATGACGATATAAGGGACGCGGGTGGCGCTGTGGGTAAAACCTCAGCGCCTAGGGCTTGCCGATCGCATGGTCGGCAGTTCGAATCCCCGCAGCGGGGTGAGCTCCCGTCTTTCGGTCCCAGCTCCTGCCCACCTAGCAGTTTGAAAGCACCCCTAAGTGCAAGTAGATAAATAGGTACTGTACCGCTTTATAGCGGGAAGGTAAACAGTGTTTCCGTGTGCTGTGCTGGTGCCGGTTCGCCAGAGCAGCTTCGTCACGCTGGCCACGTGACCCGGAAGTGTCTCCGGACAGCGCTGGCCCCCGGCCTCTTAAGTGAGATGGGCACACAACCCTAGAGTCGGATACGACTGGTCCGTATGGGCAGGGGTACCTTTACCTTTACCTTTTATATAGGTAAAGGGACTCCTGACCATTAAGTCCAGCTGCGGACGACTCTCGGGTTGCGGCGCTCATCTCGCTTTACTGGCCGAGGAAGCCAGCGTTTGTCTGCAGTTTTTCCGGCTCATGTGACCAGCATGACTAAGCCGCTTCTGGCAAAACCAGAGCAGCGCACGAAAACACCGTTTACCTTCCCAGCAGAACAGTACCTATTTATCTACTTGCACTTTGATGTGCTTTCAAACTGCTAGGTTGGCAGGAGCAGGGACCGAACAACAGGAGCTCACCCCATTGGGGGGATTTGAACCGCCGACCTTCTGATCGGCAAGCCCAAGGCTCAGTGGTTTAGACCACAGCGGATGCATAATTACAGCAAAGCCCAGGTATAGGTAAGGAGAAGGATTTATTGGGAAACACAAGACCATCTAAAGAAGCCTCCCTTCACAAAAGTATGGAGTCTAAAATAACAACTCATAGCCTTTTTGGCATATTAAAGACCATGGCGGCTCCCTTCCTTTAGCTGCCCTGTTTATGGAGCATTTGCCCTGATTTTCTCGCATAAAACTGACATCTATGCCCAGACTATGCCCACTCCAACTAGTTATACAATGATAAACATTTACCCCCATTTCCATGCGCAGTGTTTATACGCCTTCCCATTAATCATTCCTCTATCCTACACCTTTCAAGACATTTCCCTATCCATTTTCTAACTGCAAAAGTCCATTTTTAAAAATTAAAAAAGTTGGGTTTTTTGTGCTAGGGCGCCACGGTTCTTTTAACTGCGCAAACCTACATTTCTCAAATGCATTCAAGTCCGTCCCTCAATATACTGACAGTCCAGAGGCAACTTAGGAAACTGGCAACTCTTGTTCACCTGGGACTTTCAGAAATTTTGGTAGGTGTGGATCTCTCCTCTGATAAATAAAGGAGCAGTTAGTGCCTCTGCATGTTTGGAATGCAGCAAGGAGAACTGCAAGCACTCAATTTGGCTGTGTTAAATCCCCACAAATTAGGGATTCTGAAGAATTTATGGGAAACTATTTTGCTTGGAGAAATCCTTCCACTGTCAACCGACCAGAATTTCATGCCATTCGGCACCTCTCTCCAGAGAAGCTCCACCATTGCCTGGCAAAACAAGAAATTGTGCCGCAAGCTGGTGTTTCGCAGAATCGTGCATTATCTTCATATTTGTACTCTAACATAGGTTATAAATTGCAGCTCTCTGAACTGAGAGGCATTCAGCCTCTGGTCCCTTGCAATACTAGTTTAAATGCTCTAGGTGAAAAAGGTGCATGGATGGAACATGGGTGTGTCTGCGTGGAAATGGGTGGAAGCAATTTTCCCAGGCAAGCAGGCATTCTCTTCTTGCATCTTACTTCGCCATTGTGTACAAGCAAGCTGGCTTCAATACAGTAGCTCTGTCATTGACTCACATTCCTGCAGAACTCTCTGTTGATATTTCCCATTGCGTGTGTAGGTCCCCAGGCCACCCCTCAAATAATTTCACACATAACACGTAATTTTGGTTTTGTTTTTTGGGCACTATTTTGGCCACAACTTTATTAAAATACAAAATCAGTGAGTGGTTGTTTAGACATTGGTTATGACTATCTGTCCCCCCGCCTGGGACAGAACTGACATACCGAGGTCCGATTGGAAGCCAGTAAAAGGGAAAGTCAAAATTGGGGATCATTTGAGCTAAGCGTCAGACCCACGCCGCTCACCCCAGCAGCTCCCCAAGGCTTGCCGGCCCTGGTCCCATGACAGGGATTGGAGGAAATCGTGGCAAGCCCAAGGATGTTTTTAACGGAATTCCCTTCAGCGCAATAGGAGGGGCAGGCACAGCCTATCCTTGTTACCATAAAGCACCAAAGCTGCAGCAAGCAAAGGCTCTAGCAGCTCAGTCAGCTGCTTGTGGCTGCAAAGCCAAACAGGATGTTTGTGACTGTTGCCATGGGAACAAAGGGGCAGCCCATTCTGTACTGAGCACCGGATGTTAGCTCAGTGTGTGTGTCATATGACCCGTACTGGAAGTACATGGGTGGAGTTTATTCTTACTGCTGTTGCGTGCAGACATGTTTCTCTGTACTAATGTAAGAGACAGAAATAAAAGATGTAAATAGATTTCTGTCTGCTTCTTTCCCCTCCCTGGGGGAACCAAAGGGGAGAGAGGAAGAACGGTGCGTTCCTCTCACACATCTGAGAAGAATCGCCAAGACCTCGGCTGCTTATCAGCAGAGTGGCGCAGCGGGGAGGTCGACAAGGAATATCTGCCGGTGCCTACGCTGTGGCACATTCCTCTGACCTGGCAGAATTCCAACAATCCTGACCACCAGCATTTTATAACCAATGCCTAACCGCAACCTTACAAGTTGTGACGAATTGCTAAGTAGTAGGCAAAAACCAAATGGCACAGCCAATCAGCCAAATGGCAAAATTCCTACTAGGCCCCTGCGCCAAGGCAGGTGACCCCATGACAGGCAAAGCAAGGTCAACCGGAAAAGAGGGCGGGCGGGTGATCCGATGCACTCTGCAAAGAGAAAGAGAAACCAGAGTGCCCCAATATTTAAAGACTATGGTCCCACCCACCCAATTTGCAACATACAATTTGCCCCAGCAACCCGGTTATCCAATCAAAGTACCAGGCAACAACCATTAACCTGCCTGGCAACAATAGGGCTGGCCCGGCGGCCCACACCACAACACGCGCTCTCTTTAATTGGAGAACGCGCTTTGGCCTAACAGACTGATACCTTCCTGTTATGCAATATTTTTTCCACAACTTATTCTTCACCCTTTTAGACCTGTCCATTTTGAATTGTTCCAGCCACCATCCTCTTGTGTGCAGCCTGCTTTCTAGATCCCATCTCAGAATCAACATTATGTTCATTGCTCTCAGGTTTTCACGGTTTCAGATAGAATTTTCATGTCCTGCTAGCAATATCCAGCCACGTTACAATGCATGCAGTCCTACCATATCAAGTTGACAATCATGAGAAGCAGTCGCTATCTCCTTTCTAGTAACTTGCTTGCATTTTTTAGACGTAGTTGAGAGCACCATCTAGTGCTAACATGAGTTTGTTGATCCATAAACAAAGTGCATCCACCACGTTGCATGCGCTTTCGTTTATTGTTTTCCTGAAACCTATTTACTTAACCAGACAGAATCTTTTGCGGGGACAATTTGAACGCATCATTCCATCCACGCCGGATAATGGTGAACGTGATTCTCAAATTGACTCTGATGCATACATCAAGGGTGGTGAACACAATACCTTTCAGGTGTTGTTGGACTACAACTCCCATCAACCCCCACCAGGTAGCTATATTGACCTTGGGAGACAGGAGTTGTAGTCCACAACATCTGGAGGGTACCTAAGCCAGGCAACCTCTGGCTTAGGACTAACCCTGTAACAACAACAACAAAAAGTGAAAAGTATTCAAGACTTCGTTAAAGGATAGAAAATTGTTTTGTTGTGTTTTTTAATTTCATTTATGCTTTTCAGGTCTATACATTTCACTAATTTTACAATCATTTTAACATTTCAAAACTTGACTTCTCCCCCCCCCTTTCTGCGGTTCCTTAAATTTTTAATATCTTCTGCATATCCAAATTAACTTAATTTGCTCATTTATCCATCTACTTTAAATATATACTCTTATCAAACTGCAGGTTATTACAATAATCCTGCCAATGTTCTCATTTATCTGTAAATACAGTGGTGCCTCGCAAGACGAAATTAATTCGTTCCGCAAGTCTTTTCGTCTTGCGAGTTTTTCGTCTTGCGAAGCACGGTTTCCCATAGGAATGCATTAAAAATCAATTAATGCGTTCCTATGGAAACCGCCCTCAGACCATGTCCGGGGACAGTCTGTCCCCCGACCTCTTCCGAAGGCGGGCGGGGGGCAAAAGTCTTTGCTCCCCCCCGCCTGCCTTCAAAAGCCGTCCGGGGGCTTTTAAATTGCCCCGGACAGTCCCGGGGCGATTTAAAAGCCCCCGGGAAGGCAGGCAGGGGGAAGAAAGACTTTTGCCCCTGCCCGCCTTCGGAAGAGGTCCTGGACCTCTTCTGAAGGCTGGCGGGGGGCAAAAGTCTTTGCTCCCCCCGCCTGCCTTCAAAAGCCGTCTGGGATAGCGGGAAGCGCTTCTCTGCTATCCCGGACCACTTTTAAAATGCTGGCGGTGGGGAGCAAAACCTTTCGCCCCCGCCGACCTTCCTGGACCTCTTTTGAAGTCCGGAGGGGGGGGGAAAGGCTTTGCTCCGCACTGCCAGCATTCAAAAGAGGTCCCCGGAGATTTCCTATGGGCTTTCGTCTTGCGAAGCAAGCCCATAGGGAAAATCGTCTAGCGAAGCGACGCAAAAACCGAAAAACCCTTTCGTCTTGCGGGTTTTTCGTCTTGCGAGGCATTCGTCTTGCGGGGCACCACTGTATTCAATAAACCATTTCCATTCTTTTATTTAAAAAAGTTTGTTATCTTGATTTCTTATTCTTCCGGTAAGTTTTGCCATTTCTGCATATTCCATAAGATTTTGTATCCATTCTTCCTTTGCTGCAACTTCTTCTTCTTTCCATTTTGGAATGAGTAACATTCTTGCCGCTGTAGTAACATACATGAATAAGTTTCTATACAGAGGTTGATGGAAGTCCTAGGCTGCGATAGCCAAAGGTTTGTTATATTGTATAAGATGGGATGTTATGTTTGGAAAACATGTGCAAAAACAAAAAAAAATTGTGTGTGTGTTTCTATACAGTTTCGGTAGTTCTGTCCCTATAATCCCCCCCCCCCCAAAGCTTCCTTTTCCCTTTTTTTTACAAAAGTTATTTTAAACATCCTTTTCAAATTCATTATATATCATTTCCGAGTAAGCTTTAACTTTACTACAACACCACCACATATGGAAAAAAGACCCTTCTTTCTCTTTCCAACACTTATTTGATTTAGATTTATACATTTTTGCCAAATTTACTCAGTGTTAGGTACCATCGAGATTTCATTTTCATATAATTTTCTCTTAGACCATGACATGCTGAAAATTGTTAACGACAAAATTCATTAAATAAACTGAGACCAATACAGGCAAGACGGAGGTGCTGCTAGGTGAGTGATGCTCAACCCATCACACACCCCTGAAAGGAAGGCATTGGACTCCTCCCAAAGGATCAGGTCTGTATCTGTGGTTGATTATTGATCCAACATTTATCTGTGGCTTGAAGCCCCTCTATGGCTTGAAGTTGCGACCATACATGAATGGCGATAGCTTGGCCACCATTACCCTTACTCTGGAAACCTACCATTTAGACAAGGGATGGGGAATCTGTGGTACTCCCCATGTTGCTGGACCATAAATCCCATTGTCCCTGACCATTGACCATGTTGGCTGGGGCTGCTGGGAGTGGGAGTCCAACCCAATCTGGAGGGGCACCAGTTCTCCACCTCTGGCTTAGACCATTGCACTACATTCTATATGGGGTTGCATTTTAAAAATGGAACAGAAATTGCACTTTGTCCACTATAGGGCCAGAAGATTGCTAATCGGGACTGGGCGATTCTTATCACATTACATCTGTGCTTCAAGAGCTACACTGGCTCCCAGCCCATTTCTGGGGTCAAATTAAAGTGTTGCTGTTAAACTTTAAAGTCCTTAATTACTCTACACAGGGCTGCCCTTGAAGCTGTCCCAGAAACTCCAGCAGGTGCAGAATGCTGCAGCGAGGCTCCTCACGGGGTCTCTGCCATGGGAGCATATTCACCCAGTGCTTTTCCAGCTGCACTTGCTCCCGGTGGAGTACAGGGTCAGATTTAAGGTGCTTGTTTTGACCTTTAAAGCCCTTCACGGCCTAGGACCCTCGTACATACGGGACCGCCTCTCCCAATATGCCCCACAGAGAGCCTCAAGGTCCAAAAATAGCAACACCCTAGTGGTCCCAGGCCCTAAGGAAGTTAGATTAGCTTCAACCAGAGCCAGGGCCTTTTCAACACTGGCCCCAGCCTGGTGGAACGCCCTGTCTCATGAGACCAGGGCCCCGCGGGATCTGATTTCTTTCCGCATGGCCTGTAAGACAGAGTTGTTCCACCTGGCCTTTGGCTTAGAATCAGTTTGATTCCCTCCCCCTCTTTCTTTTTCCTTTCTCCTCCTGTGAAGAGGCTGCATCCTAATGTTTGAATGTTGTATCTTAATCTTTTAAATTGTTTTTTAATCAACTTGTTTTTATTATTGGTTGTTAGCCACCCTGAGCCCGGTTTTGGCTGGGGCGGGCGGGGTATAAATAAAAATTTATTATTCTTATATTATTATTATTAATGGCTTGAGTTACCCCAAAGCTTGCCTTCTTCCGTATGTAGCTCTCTAAGACGTTCTTCAGAAGCCCTGTTCCAAATGCCTCCATGTATTCCATGGGTGTCCATTCCAATTTACCTACCTTTCCTGAATATAAATACTATCCTATTTATGTCATGTTTTGTTAACTCTTCCTCATGTGCTTCTATCAGCTCAAACCTGGTGGCCTCAGATGTTCAGTTGACTGGCGATATAGTCTAAATTATTATTATTATTATTATTATTATTATTATTATTATTATTATTATTAATTTGTAGCCCGCCCATCTGGCTGGGTTTCCCCAGCCACTCTGTGCGGCTTCCACAAAGACCAAGAATAAACTAAGATGTCACACATTAAAAACTTCCCTGAACAGGGCTGCCTTAAGATGTCTTCTGAATGTCAGGTAGTTGTTTATCTCTTTGACATCTGATGGGAGGGCATTCCACAGGGCGGGCGCCACCACCGAGAAGGTAGCTTTGCTTCTTGCAATGAGAGAACCGCCAGAAGTTCCTGGGCGCTGGACCTCAGTGTCTGGGTAGAACGATGGGGGTGGAGACGCTCCTTCAGGTATACTGGGCAGAGGCAATTTAGGGCTTTAAAGGTCAACACCAACACTTTGAATTGTGCTCGGAAATGTACTGGGAGCCAATGTAGGTCTTTCAAGACCGGTGTTATGTGGTCTCAGCGGCCGCCCCCAGTCTAGCTGCCGCATTCTGGATTCTGTAGTTTCCGAGTCACCTTCAAAGGTGAAATTTCTTGAGGGCACTGAGTTGGGGAAAGTTGATTTGAATCTACTGAATAAAGAAAATTAGAGAAGTGACAAGTGTCTCTAGCACACTGTTGCTAACTTGTTCAGCAGTGCAGTGGCCAGAAGCCAGATATGCTGGAAACCATCCTTTCCCTCCTACTGCTGTCCCAGAAAATCTTGTTTATGCTTTGAGAAATCATGCTTTTCTTTCCTTCCTTCATTTCCTTTAATTTTCCAGCTTAGGAAAAAAAAAACCTGTAAAAAGCACAGCATGCAGGAAAAAATTGTGGGAAAGTGCTGGATGCCTATCAGCTATTATTGAGTATTCTTTTCTATTTTATGCAACTGGATCTTGTGTGAATTCAGGGCTCGGTGTTTTAGAAGGAAGCTGAGGAAATGCCTCTTTGCTCTTCCTTCTCAACCCCACTTCTAGAGATAATAAATAATAATAATAATAATAATAATAATAATAATAATAATAATAATAATTTATTTATACCCTGCCCATCTGGCTGAGTTTTCTCAGCCACTCTGGGTGGCTCCCAATCAAGTGTTAAAAACAGTACAGTGTTAAATATTAAAAACTTCCCTGAACAGGGCTGCCGTCAGATGTCTTTTAAAGATAGGATAGCTGCTTATTTCCTTTACATCTGAAGGGAGGGTGTTCCACAGGGTGGACACCACTACCGAGAAGGCCCTCTGTCTGGTTCCCTGTAGCTTTGCTTCCTGCAATGAGGGAACCATCAGAAGGCCCTCGGCGCTGGATCTCAGTGCCCGGGCTGAACGATGGGTTGGGAGCTAATTGAAGATAACCAGGGCTGCAACCCTTCATTTCCCCACCAAATGCTTGCAACATCTGCCCAAAGAACCAATCATAGCAGGCCAAAGGTAGAGGTCTGAACTCTTCTGCACTAAGGTAGCACACCAGTCAAGATACTGGACTTGGGGTAGCAGTCTTTGTATTGCAGGAACCATAAGAACCACCCTGGTGGATGAGACAAAAGGCCATCAAGTCTATAATTCTTCCCGAAGATGTCTCTGGGGAAGCCATGGTTAGTGTATCTCATGGGTAGGCAAACTAAGGCCTGGGGGCTGGATCTGGCCCAATCGCCTTCTAAATCCAGCCTGCGGACAGTCCAGGAATCAGCATGTTTAATAATAATAATAATAATAATAATAATAATAATAATAATAATAATTTATACCCCGCCCATCTGGCTGGGTCTCCCCAGCCATCCTGGGCGGCTTCCAACAAAGTATTAAAATACGGTGGTCTGTTAAACATTAAAAGCTTCCCTAAACGGGGCTGCCTTCAGATGTCTTCTAAAAGTCTGGTAGTTGTTCTTCTCTTTGACATCTGGTGGGAGGGCATTCCACAGGGAGGGCGCCACTACCGAGAAGGCCCTCTGCCTGGTTCCCTGTAAGCTTCTTGCAGTGAGGGAACCACCAGAAGGCCCTCAGCGCTGGACCTCAGTGTCTAGGCAGAATGATGGGGGTGGAGATGCTCCTTCAGGTATACTGGACCGAGGCCATTTAGGGCTTTAAAGGTCAGCACCAACACTCTGAATTGTGCTCAGAAACGTACATGAGTAGAATGTGTGCTTTTATTTAAAATGCATCTCTGGATTATTTGTGGGGCATAGGAATTTGTTCATTTATTTTTCTTTTAAATATATAGTCCGGTCCCCCACAAGGTCTGAGGGACAGTGGACCGGCCCCCTGCTGAAAAAGTTCGCTGATCCCTGGTGTAGCTACTTGTCTGTATTGTCTGCCTGAAAGGCATTCTAGGGTTTCAGATAGGAGTCTTCCACAGCTGTACTTGGAGATGTCAGTGGCTGAACCTGGAATTTTTCAGCGCAAACTAGATGTTCTACTGCTGAACCCTCCCAATATGCCTCTCCACAAACATGTGGAAATACGTATTTGGCAATAAACTGAACAGAAAAGCGAATCTCATGAGAAATCTTTGCTCAAAGATCTTATCAGTCTCCTTTTTCAGGGAGGGGCAGTTGAGAAATCCATATAGCGGGGAAAACATAAAGCCAAATGTTCTCCTTGTAAAAGGTGGTTTACTGGACACTTAAGATGGGAGAAAATGCATTGAGCATCCTGGGAAAGAGTTGCTGCTGCTGTTCCCCAAACCATCAGACACTTTTGTGTCTCCCCATGGACCAGCCGGGGTGGAGAACATGCGTTCCTTGGCTTAGTTTGTTGGGGATCTCAATCTAATTTTATGTGAAGAGAAAGGGGGTAGGAAGGGAGAAAATAGGAAACGGGAAAGCAGATTTGACAACAGAAAGGGGGGGGGAGGAGGAGAGGGTTAGGGTTAGACAGAGAGAGTGAAAAGGGTGTGGCCCTGATAGGGATGGGTGAGTCTGCCAAGTTTGGTTTTTCTCAGTTTCTCATTTTTCTATTCTCTCTCTCTCTCTTAAATTTTTTATTTCCAAAACCGAAAAAAGAAAAATTACAAACATCAAATTCAACATCCATATTCATTTTCTAACATAAACCTATTACATAATTAACTAAATTAAAATATACCTAATTACTCTAAACTTCTCTTTGCTGTATACAAATATAACACAGTGAGAACTTTCATATTAAAGCTTTATATTATAAATATTTCAAATTCCCCTCTACCCCCCCATTCCCCTTCACCCATGTATGATCTCTTTTTTCCCCTTTTCTTCTTCTTCCGTCTTGTTGCGTTGTTATAATTTAATCATTGTTCAGCTGATTCTTTTATTATATCCTTGCTTACTCCTGAACGTTTCACACATATTCCAGTTCCGAAACCATATTTTTTCATATATTCCTTCACTCCCTCCCACTGTTTAATTATTCTCTGATTTGAATGGTCTCTAATAGTTGCCGTCATTTTTGCCATTTTTCTACTCTCAGGTACACCTTGTGATGTTCGTTTGCATTTTAGCACAATTTTCTCCTGATATACACATGGTATGTATGCAATTCTGCCTGATATGCACATGTTTGCACTAATATGGGCATTTTTATACACACATGACCATAGTATTTGTGTTTTTGTGAACACTTGGCTAAAGGACTGTACTGCAAAATTCTGAGAAGTGAGAATTTAAAAGGATGGCTGGGTTAAGATTTGTCTGTTGCTTTAAGAAACTGCAAATTATGTAGGTTTGCCTTTAAATGCAAACTGAATTTGATGTTCCAACCCATCCCTAGTCCCTGCCCATTTATATGTAGTAAAATTTATAGAGCTGCAACATTTACTCTGTTATTTGATTAACAATTAAAAATCTTTTGATAGAAAGAGCGGGCATGATTATTAAGCATCCAAAATAATGAGACATTGCACACAGTTATTGAGCCTAAGTATTGCCCTGCCCCCAAAGTTACCAGTCTAATAACCAGGGCTTTTTTCCAGCCGGAACTCCTCTCAGTTGGGCGTCATTGCCATGATAAGAGAATAAGAGAGGCGTCCATGGTGAGTTCTGGCACCTTTTTCCCTAAAAAAAATAGCTCTGCTAATAAATGATAACTATAAAAGGGTGGGGAAGAGTAAAGCAAAAATGAAATAAAGAAATCAGGGATAAGATGGATAGTAAAAAACATACAAAAAAACCCTGGAATAAATATAATTTTAAGAGGGAACTCCACAGAGAATTTGAACAAAAGAAAACATTCACAAATGGGACACAAGGTTTTATGGAGCAAACAAGGAACTAAGGAATGAAGAGATCATAGAAAGATATTTATGCAAAGAGGTCACTTTCATAGGAAAGATATGAGGAAACCACGCAACTGACCGTCTTAAAAGCTAATAAAGCATCTTGAACTAAAGGGTAAGGAATCTGTGAAAATAAATCACGGAAAGAGTCACATGATCAAAAATAATAAATAAACAAGCCAAAGAATGAAAAGCAAAAATAATTGCCCTGCGATGAGAGACAGGAAAACCAATAAGCAAATAATTACGATAATCCAAGGGAGGCAGTGAAAGAAAGAAAAGGAGACGTCTTAGAAAGATAAAAGAGCAAAAGAATCAAAAGTAGTTACTAGAGCAGAATTTAAAGAGGAAGCTGCAGCAACATGAGCCGACATTGCAGAAACAGAAGACAGATATTGTATTAGGTGAGCTGAAAAAAAGTTTAGATTTATGGCTTTGGTTGGCATTTTTGGAGCTAACGTCTTACTGCTTTATTGAGGTTTTATTTGTTTGAATAATTCATTTTATGATGTTTATACTGTTCTGGTGATTGATTTTATAAAGTAGCTTAATAGACACTCATAAACTCGAAATTCTGGCTAGGCTGCAATCACCACAGTAGAAGACAGGGGAATGCATATGGTATACTTCTCAGTAGTGGAACACCCTCCGATCAGATGTCAAAGAAATAAACAACTATCGGACTTTTATTTTTTTTTATTTTTAAAATAATTTTTATTAAGATTTTCCAAATTAAAACAAATAACATCCAATTCATAAACTTTTTTCCAATATCCAGGACTTCCCCTCCCCACCCCCTCTTGTGTTCCAAATCTTCCAAAAAGACAATAAAATTCAACAAATTCTTATTCCCAAAATACACTCATCCTCGTTAACTTAATTTATCCAAATTTCCATCCCCTAAGGTCGATCTATTCCCTTCCACGAGTTCCCCCCTTTCAAATATAATACTAATAATAATAAAATAAAAACAAATAATAGTTTTACAACCTTTGGATTCCAAATTTCCCTCCCCTCGTTCCCTGTTGCATTCCTCCTATCCCTCCACTTCTAACCTCTTCCTGAAGATCCCACATTTCAATAAATCCACATCCCTCTGGTCCTTTACCGGCCTTTTTAAATTGCACGTGTCCAATCATAAAAGGGGTCTATCAATAAAAAGGGGGCCCATTTCTTCTATCCAGATTTTTATAACCAGGAGTAAAAACCCCAAATTTATATCCATAAGCTTGTCAAATCTGGATATCCCAAATGTTCCCACCCCAATTCTGTCCTATTCTTATTATTTCCTTGTTCTTGCCAGTCCAATCTTAAAAGGAGTCTGTCAAAAAAGGGGCCCATTTCCTCTATCCAGACTTTTATAACCAGGAGTAATAACTCCAAATTTATATCCCTAAGCTTGTCAAATCTGGATATCCCAAATGTTCCCACCCCAGTTCTGTCCCATTCTTGTTGTTTCCTTGTTCTTGTCAGTCCAGTCTTAGGAGGAGTCTATCAAAAAGGGGCCCATTTCTTCTATCCAGATTTTTGTAACCAGGAGTAAAAACTCCAAATTTATAACCATAAGCTTGTCAAATCTGGATATCCCAAATGTAAGAACGGACCTCCGGAACGAATTAAGTACTTAACCCGAGGTACCACTGTATATAGTGAGAGGGTGGGGAGGGGTATTACTCAGATGGGTGGTGGGAATGGGTGATTGGCTGATAGGCGTGGTAAACCTGTTGACAACTGTTAATGACTGCAATTGGTCTTACAGGAAAAAGCAAGGGGTGAGAAGGCAAAAAATAGCTTTATCATGTATAATGAGATAAGAATCCTATGTCTCTATTCAGACCAGGTCTCTCCATGGTTTTAAGTTTGGTAATAAGTTGCAATTCAGCAACTTCTCCTTTCAGTCTATTTCTGAAATTCTTTTGTAGTAAGGCAGCTACTTTGAGATCTCTTCCAACGGTGGTACACCATTTAAGCATTGAAAAAAAATTGTTAAAACAGGGTGCCTGTTTTGTAAGCCAGCCAACACACTTAAAGGGGTGAAGTTTCTCTTCATTCGCCTTTGAAATGTCCTAGTGCAGTTGGTACTCCAGGCTTCCCATTAGTCAAATGGGGCATATTCCTGGAAGGCATCCATTATAAGGAATGTCAGATAGCCGCTTCCTGCTATTGCTGTCTCTCCCAGCAGTGAGAGGACAGAGGAAAGAAAGCACTCCTTCACACAGTGCAAACTATGCACTGTTTTTCCCCCACAGGAGGCAGTGATGGCCAGCAACCTCGATGGATTAGATAAATTAATGGAGGAGAAAGCTATCAATGGCTATTGGCCACAATGGATTTGCTCTGCCTACCCCACTGGATGAAGCCAGGCTTCTGAAACCACATGAAGGGAGAGTGCAATGAGGCTGAGGGTACGTTCTGTAAGATGTAGTGGATTTGTAAAAGGGTAAGAGAGTACAGTGGTACCTCGGGTTACATACGCTTCAGGTTACAGACTCCGCTAACCCAGAAATAGTACTTCAGGTTAAGAACTTTGCTTCAGGATGAGAACAGAAATCGTGTTCCGGCGGTGTGGCGGCAGCAGGAGGCCCCATTAGCTAAAGTGGTGCTTCAGGTTAAGAACAGTTTCAGGTTAAGAATGGTCCTCCAGAACGAATTAAGTACTTAACCTGAGGTACCACTGTATTGGGAAATAATTTATAATGAATTGGGGGGGGAAATGTTTAAAAGTACTTTAAAACACACACACACACACACACACACACACACACCAGAGTCCTTTTGGTTGGGGATAATTCAGGTGGAAATTCCCAGGTGTCAAAAAAGATTATTTATGTATGCCACTACTGCGGCCTATGTTTTGTTAGCCCCAAAATGGAAAACGAGCGAGGTCTCAAATAAAGAAGAATGGCGACTTAAGCTGATGGAATATGTTCAGCTTGCAGAATTAACATAGAACAAGAGAAGAACAACATACGTTTAGAGAGGATTGGAAAATGTTTATTGGATATATTGGTGAAAATTGTGTACAGCTGAAAACACTGGCAGCATTAAGATTAATTCAACAGTGTAAATAAGTTTTGATGGATGTAATAGTGGAATACTGAACGGTTTCGTTTATGTAAAACATGCAGGGATTTATGTTATGTAAAATGAACCCATGGAAAGAGAAGGGAAGCCATTGCTATTTTAAGGTTCTTTAAATGAATATTCTAAAATGTAAAATAGAAAAACTTAATAAAAAAAATTATATATAAAAAAGAAGGGAGAGTGTTTTTGTGTTCAGTCCTGCTTGCAGAGTTCCCACAGGCCTCTGGTTGGGCCATTATGTTCTTATGACAGACGTGTGCAACAACTAAATGGGACCGGGGTGGACTTTGGTAATATGGTGCCCTGAGGGACGACAAAATTTGCCACCCCACAACTTTGAGTAGGTACCCATATACATATAAGTTGTTGTTGTTGTTGTTGTTGAGTTATTGTTGTTGTTGTTTTGCTCCCCCTCAGCTTGGTGCCCTGTGTGTGGGAACCGCCAGTACCATCCTAAATCCGGGGCTGATGGGGCAGACCAGGTAATGACTGGTGCAGAAGAACTGATATGCTGAGTTGTTCAGGGTTAACCCTATATAAAACTACCTTTGGTACCGATAGGTCCTCTCAGGTCTCCACCTGGAAACTGCCAGGAACCAAACACACAGTAAATAAGTTTTAAGGCAGGGCAGCTGTAGAACGAGTAAAGCTCCATTGTGGTTTCAACATCTGCCAAGATGTGCACGATCAAGTAAGGAGGGTGGAGAAAGTAAGCAGAAGAGCAGATAAACGAGAAATATAAATAGCTCCATTGAAGCCACAGATAAGTGCAAGTACGCTCAAGGCATCTGTACACGTGAGGAGCCAAGGTCAGAGATGTCTCAAACCAAGACTTCCAGCAACCAGTTGTGTACCTCGTTTGTTAATAGTGCTCTGTTTCTACTGCCAGGTGGATAGCCTGAGCTCTGGTCTCCAGGGGGGCCAGCAAGGCTCCAGTATGTAAAGGTAAAGGTAGCCCTGCCCGTACGGGCCAGTCGTGACCGACTCTGGGGTTGCGTGCTCATCTCGCTTAAGAGGCCAGAAGCCGGCGCTGTCCGAAGACACTTCCGGGTCACGTGGCCAGTGTGACGAAGCTGTTCTGGCAAGCCAGCACCAGAGCAGCGCATGGAAACGCTGTTTACCTTCCCGCTATAAAGCGGTCCCTATTTATCTACTTGCACTTTGACGTGCTTTCGAACTGCTAGGTGGGCAGGAGCTGGGACCGAATGACGGGAGCTCACTCCGCTGCGGGGATTCGAACCGCCGACCATACAATCGGCAAGTCCTAGGCACTGAGGTTTTACCCACAGCGCCACCCACGTCCCTGGCTGCAGTATGAGCTTGCCTGAATGCTCAATCTGCTGACTCCAGTGGCCAAACCCTGTCCACCAGACTCTATAAAGCAGGGGCCATCAACCTGGCACCCACGAAGGCTTCTGGTGGTGCCCCAGACTCTGAACTCTCATCTAAAGTACAGTGGTACCTCAGGTTACAGATTCTTCAGGTTACAGACTCTGCTAACCCAGAAATAGCATCTCGGGTTAAGAACTTTGCTTCAGGATGAGAACAGAAATTGCACGTTGGTGGCGCAGCGGCAGTGGGAGACCCCATTAGCTAAAGTACCTCAGGTTAAGAACAGTTTCAGGTTAAGAATGGACCTCCAGGACAAATTAAGTTCTTAACCCATGGTATCACTGTAAGTCTCTAGCCCTCCTAGAAAGAAAGTTACGGGACAAAATGTGCAGGTACCTTCTAAGTGATTTAAGTGAAAAGACAGTGATGTGGCACCTTGTATAGTATCCTTATACTGCAGAATGCAGAACTAGACAGCAATAGTTTGTTTGCATATGACACACACACACACACACACACACAGAGAGAGAGAGAGAGAGAGAGAGAGAGAGAGAGAGAGATAGAGATAGAGATCTATAATCAGGACCAGCAGGACATAGCTGACTTCACATGGTAAACATAAGGCTGTTGAGGGTGGTTGTCTGTCTCATTTTGTGTTATGACACACTCCCTCCCTGGCAGCCATTTTGTGACTGGCACCCCAGCACATTCTCAAAAGTCAAAATGTGCTCACTTGTCCAGAAAGGTTGATGAAGCTTGCTATAAACCTTGAGCCTCAGAACTTATCCTCAAGTAGCTTGTCTCCTGTTTTAGAACTATCTGCATACCCATCTCCGCTCTAGAAAAGGAAAATCAGATGCAACAAAAACAAACAGAGCAATTCCAAAAGGAAAACACGCATCTGAAAAATAAATTAGCCAACATGGATAGCTGCCAAGAAAGAGAAAGCATGGAAGAAAGAATTAAACTAGCAGACCTTGAAGATCACGGTAGACGCTGCAATATCTGCTTCCACAATTTCCCTGAGAAAATGGAGGACAAAAACTCAGTCAATCTCATCATATGCGGGCTAAAAACCACAATCCCAAACCTGAAACTCGTAGGCGATCTGGAAAGAGCACACAGAGGTCTAAGACCCATGCCTAAAGCCAACATCCGTCCGCAACACATTGTTACATGCTTTGCCCACTATAAAAATGGACGACAAATGGAACAATCTCAGAAACACAACCAGCCTCCGATATGGAGAAAACCCCATTCTGGCCTTTTAGAATTTATTGCAAGAGACCCTAAACCGAAGAAAAAACCTACGCCCATTTATCCAACGTCTTCAACAAGCAGGAATCAAGTACCAATGGGGCTTCCTCTTTTGCCTCATTGTAACAACTGACACAACACAGCACACGGCCACCGACATACCTGAAGCCCTGCAACTACCGGAGAACCTCGGACTTAACCCTCCACCAAAATAGCAACCATCAGACCCACCGAACGACAACCAAGATGGAAATACAGTGAATAATTGGAGGACAGTTAACATCGAGAAAGAAGAAACAACAGAAACGACATGACAATGCAAACCAAGACAGTCAAGTACCACTCACAGAACAGCCCCGCTGAACACACAACAAAAGACTACAAACCAACCAACCAGGCAGAGGGCCTTCTCGGTAGTGGTGCCCACCCTGTTGAACGCCCTCCCATCAGATGTCAAGGAAATAAACAACTATCTTACTGTTAGAAGACATCTGAAGACAACCCTGTATCAGGAAGTTTTAAATGTCTAATGTTTAGACATTTTTATGTGCTGTAAGCCACCCAGAGTGGCTGGGGAAACCCAGCCAGATGGTCGGGGTATAAATAACAAAATTATTATTAATTATTAATTATTATTATTATTATTATTATTATTATTATCATCAACCTCAGCTAATGTCACGGTCTGGTCTACAGGCGATCAAAGTCCCGGCTGAGGACGTCGGAACCGGGGGCAAGATGGCGGGATGGGAGCAGGAACGAGAGTCATGAAGTCAAGGGTCCGAGGGTCGAGAAGCAAGGAGTCAATAAGCCAAGGTCCGAGGATCAGGAAGCAAGAAGCCAAATGCAGCAAGACAGGAAATGTGTTGCTGTGGCAAAAAACCAAAGGGAAATGCTGACCTTATATCCCTTCCCGGCTCCTGCCACCAGGTGCCGTGAGTTACCAAGTGGCCTCACCTGTGCCTCTCCAGAACAAACTTAGGAAGGCCCCAGTCCTGCGAAGGCCTACTAGTCACAGGGCCTGACTCCTGCATGCACACCTGGCAGCTAAACCCAAACACCACAGACTGACAACCCTGCAACAACAACCACTGCCAAATTAAGCAGCCAGAAACCACCTTGAACCAATGGACTGGTGAACTGGCCCTTCCCCCCCCCTTTCCTCTCCTCCCATGCTATCCACAAAGACCCCTCCCATACCAACACCAACCCAGATGACACTCACCATTGCCACCCTTCCCACCCCACCCCTCCACAGGTCAGCCCAGGTGACAGTCCTCCATTCTCTCCAACTCCACCCACCCAGCCCCTAATATGGTTCCGTTGTTGAGACATTTCTATCTGGCTCCTAGGAGGAGGAAGGAGGAAGGGGGAAGGAGGCTGTGACGTTTGAATAAAGTTTTAGGGTGTGTTATGTGTGTGTGTTCCATGTTGTGCTTGTAAATAAAAATGCTTCTAAAGATTCTGAGATATTCCACACACAGTTATCTCTCTGTGTGTGTTTCATATAACTTACATTGTATTGCCACTGAATTAACCTCTCACTGATCACACTCACCTGGTGCCTTCAAAACATATACAGTGGTACCTCTGGTTAAGAACTTAATTTGTTCCGGAGGTCTGTTCTTAACCTGAAACTGTTCTTAACCTGAGACACCACTTTAGCTAATGGGGCCTCCCGCTGCTGCCACACCGCCGGAGTACGATTTCTGTTCTCATCCTGAAACAAAGTTCTTAACCCGAGGTACTATTTCTGGGTTAGCGTAGTCTGTAACCTGAAGCGTCTGTAACCTGAGGTACCACTGTATTTAGGCGTTTCTTCTCCCAGGCCTTTGGCTAATTATATTATTATTATTATTATTATTATTATTATTATTATTATTATTATTATTATACCCCACCAATCTGGCTGGGGTGTTGTTGTTATATTAACATTTATACACTACCCTTTGTTTGTTACTATGTTACGCATTTTTGCTTTTTTATATTGTCAACTGCCCTTGGGTGAAGGGCAGTATAGAAATTTTATTAATAAGTAGCAATAAATAGTAAATACTTTTGATGAGCTGAGGCAAGTTCCTTGACCAGTGCTTTGCCACTGGGAGTGAAAAAAGAATAATCATCATGGTCAGCTCTGTTTATTATTAAACGTTTCCCCCTCCGTTAGGCCCGTGCCATTAATCCAGTCAGTCTAGTCAGATTTGGCCTGTGTTCCGGAACACGAGGCTAGGAATACTAGCATAAATGGTAAGGTTCACAGCAGACGTAATTTGTCGATCTGCCTGTGCCACTTTGGTCCACTGTGACACAAATTAAGAATCTCCTAATAAACCTAGAGGGCCCTGCAACATGCCATATGGCACCCATATAAATGAAGATTAGACAGGAGTAGAATTCCCTGTAATATGATTATGGTATATAAATAGGAGCAGCAGAGACCGGGACAGCACCTCCCCATTCATTTTGCACTATCCTGGGACGCACAACCCTTTAACAAGCTCGCTCAGTACATACAGATTTGTTTAAAAGTCGCAGCTATGACGGCAGGTCCACCCTCTGCCAGGGCCAATATACTTGCTGTAAATCCCCAAACATCCTCTATTTAACAACCTATTTTGTGCAGTTCTTTTGATCAAAGCCTCCCCTCCCTGAGCCTGGGGATTAAAGAAAGCTCAGATGAACATTAGCGTTTCAATTACGGTGCCATATTTATGTATGTGATAAAAACACTCCACCTTTTTGCCCCACCTCGCCGTAGTTCAAGGCAGCTTACAACAAATCCCATTTTCAAGCAACAAAAGATAACAGAAGTTAATAAGAACAACACGAGGGCGCAATCCAGCAAAAATGAAGCGTGTTGACCTCAGTGGGGGAAATGAAAGCACCTCTCCTGTTTCTCCATTGAAATAAATAGGTATTAAAATGCATTAAAAGTGGCTGGATCGTGCCTATGACAATTTTAAAAAATATAACTAAAATAACAGCTGCTGGGGGGGGGGGAATCGTCTATCCTGCCTTACTGGTTCTACGACATACCACACCTTCAGTCATTATTCAAAGGCCTTGAGGAACAGGTGTGTTCTGTGCTCTGTGGAAACCACAAACGTCATCTGTCGTTCCACAGCCTCAGGGCCAACACAGTGAAAGCCCTGCTCCTAGCAGGTATTATTCTAACTTCACACTGCAAGAACGAAACCCTACCTAGTTAAAAGATTGCACTTAGCAGAGGAGTGTATATGGGCCAGGCTCTGAGTGAGGGGGAGAGATCTGTCCTTGTGCAAGGTTTTAAAGGTAAGTATATGCCCAATTTCACAGTAGGAATGAACTGCTTTCAAGAAGTTAGTATGGTAGGTTTTTAAGGCTGCAAACACACCATACATTTAATGCACACACACACCGGAATCATGGAAACTGTCATGTATTAAAATAAATTAAAAAATTGTCCAGTAGCACCTTACAGACCAACTAAGTTTGTTCTGGGTATAATAAGCTTTCATGCACATTGCTGTTGTTTAGTCGTTTAGTCGTGTCTGACTCTTCGTGATCCCATGGACCAGAGCATGGCAGGCACTTCTCTCTAGGTTTGTCATTGCTTTTCTCCCAAGAAGCAGGCGTCTTTTAATTTCGTGGCTGCTGTCACCATCTGCAGTGATCATGGAGCCCAAGAAAGTAAAATCTCTCACTGCCCCCATTTCTTCCCCTTCTATTTGCCAGGAGGTGATGCAACCTGTTAAGTTGTGGGTGAACATATCAGATGACACAGCGATTCTTCCAAAGCAGCTCTTTATTTGTAAGATGAAACAGAACTGAACTTAAGGGCTCAGTCAGCCTGCTTATATAGAACTCCAGTACCTTGTTACTGTAACAACTTTCTAAAACTATCCAATCACTGAACGTCACTTTCAATCCTTCATTTGCATAACTATCTACAGTATCCATCCAATCACTGAACGTCACTTTCGATCCTTCATTTGCATAACTATCTACAGTATCCCCCTGCTGGCCCAGGGTGAGAACTTCAGTACATAACACGACCAGTGGCCATGATCTTCCTTTTTTTGATGTTGAGCTTCATACCATATTTTGCACTCTCCTCTTTCACCCTCATTAAAAGGTTCTTTAATTCCTCCTCACTTTCTGCCATCAAGGTTGTGTCATCTGCATATCTGAGGTTGTTGATATTTCTTCTGGCAATCTTAATTCTGGCTTGGGATTCATCTAGCCCAGCCTTTCACATGATGAATTCTACATATAAGTTAATTAAGCACATACCCAGAACAAACTTAGCTGGTCTCTAAGGTGCTACTGGATTTTTTAATTTTTTAATTTTTTAATTTTTTAATTTATTTTGACTGCGTCAGCCAACACGGCTGCCTACCTGAATCTAGTGTCATGTGTTAAGTGTGCTGGGAATTATAGCTCTGTGAGGGCTAGGAACACAGTTCTCTGGATGTTTTGGAAGTTAATAATCTGCTTTCATTGTATGGTTGTGTATGAAGTAAGAGCAGAGTATGACAAAACTTATCTTATGGCAGATGTTGGGTAGAGTGGAAAGCAAATGCTCCATTCATTAGGAGGGCAAAATCTGAGCTTCTGGTGATTTTCTTCATGGCCTTCAAATAAAAGAGAAGTCAAAGAGTTGCTATGAAAGAACCTTGGAAGTTGAGCACTGGATGAGATTTGCAGACGAGGTTGTATTAATACATTATTGTTTCTGGACATGCTCTTTGATGGGTATTAGTAAGAGGATATAGTAATTACAACTGATCCTCCACAGACTCTCGTGTGTGGGTTAACACAAAGAAAGGTGGCTTGTGCTTGTTTTTGAAATGCAGGGTTTACACATAAAGAGCCCAGTAGCAGAATTTAAATCCCATCATTAGGCAGATTAAATGGAACACAGAAATACATTTTTCAACCTTTTTAATACGTTCCTGCTCCTTAAGGAAGCTGGCACCCTCTTCCCTGTTTCTCAATAAGACAGACCACAGACTGCAAGGTAAGTTTAAAAATGCTTTACTTACAGTTACTAAATCCCAGACTTGCAGTTTCCTTAGTAGCAATGATAACATGCAGGTTAATGTTCTTAGTTGAAAAATATACAGCAGGGGTGGACAACGCCCAAAAGACTGCGATCTACTCACAGAGTTAAAAACTGGCAGTGATCTACCCCCTTTTGGGGGGTTCAGGTCAAAGTTGTTGAATTTTTTCAGGGAGCTTTTTTTAGAGGAGCAACAGTTGTTCAGCTTCTTTGGGGGGAGCCAATGATTTACCAGTGATCTACCACAAACGTCCAGTGATCTACCGGTAGATCACGATCTACCTGTTGGACATGCCTGCCTGATATACGGCAAGGCAGCCTCAGATCTGAGTCAGAGAGCTATGTTAAGGCATGTCTTTTTCTGTCCTCAGTGGGAGCTGGGGGAGGATAGGAAACAAGCTTTACATCACAGAGCCTACTCTAGGAATTTAGAACTCTGTGATTCTTAACCCCTTCACATACTAACTAGCATTGTTAGATTAGACTGCAAATCTCCCACACTCTTCACATGACAGATATGGTTGTTTATCAAGAAGTAACCTATCACCATGGGCATGTACCCAACTGCTAAGCTGGTCCTCAGTAATGTTCTGCTAAGTGTCATGGAGGATGACATCACTCTTAGCTTCCCGGGATTTCCAACCCGGTTTGAATGTAGCAACCACCAACTTTCCGACCACCTCACAAAATGGTTGCACGCACATCACCTCAAGGTACTGCGGTGAACAATAATCTGTACTCACTGCCCATTGCCTGCAGCAAAGTTCCATATGGACAAAGAACCAGTGCATGAACCAGCAGCCCAAGTCACATGCAAATAGAATGTATGGGACTCACACTGGAGCCGAAACAAATGGCTCTCCAAAATTCAATTAGCCCTGCAAATGCTATGCATATTAAAAGAGATTGCAATTGTGGTTCTCCAGTTTATGACAGATTACCACAGCGTGTCTGAGTGTTGAAATGACTTGTCCCTGGTTTGGGATGTGGGTTTGAGCATAAGAGACAACTTTGATTGAAGTCCCTTTTGCAGCCCAGCCTTGTTTGATTATCATTTTAAGCACATAACATCACTGCTCAGGAACATTGAACAGCAGCAGTTTTCCTTACAGCTGCTTTAATACTGAAAAGGCAAAAAAATAGGTTTTAATCTTTGTTGCCTCAGGGAACCGTGTTGCAGCACAAGGGGCATGCACATAGCGGGGGGAGGGGTGTCTCTCATTAGAAAACGCAGCTTTGGTTTCAAATTAATAATTTTGTGACTACAGAACTGAGCTGGTTAATATCCTTTGATGTGTGAGCAAAGAGGCAGCTCTATCCCTTAGAGGCTCAGTTCATAAGCAGCTTAGACTTGTTACAGCAGACATATAATCCAAGGGGCAACACAGGGCCATCCCTACTTCTGACACCAAAAAGTGTGGCTTAGGGAAACACTTACATAAAAGTGTCCCCTAAGTACTGCCAAAACCAAGGCGAATGACTAGCTCATGTCTAACAGGTCATCTCCTCTGTGTTCAGCATATTGCATGTGAGCCAGGCCAAACCACAGCCCCAAATTGACTTGAGCATTAACTCAGAGCTTCCTGGGAGTCATGGCTCAACCAGTCCTACAACTTCAGGATTTCAGATTTAATGTTCTTGTATCAACTTGGATTCAAATGGCAGGATTAAACTGATAAGTGCTTAACATGTACGATTAGGAGGAGGCTGAATATTTCACTTACCTACTGAACTTGGATGCCAGAGTTCACACAGAGCTGTTGCCAAGTATTTTGGTTTGCTGATCAGTTTGTTCAGCATCAGTATTTGTTCAGCATCAGTATCACCTCAGGTTCAGTATCAGTTTGCTGTTCAACGGACACAGAAATCTAAGCCAGGTGGTTTAATATTTTTCTCCTATTGACCCTCCACCCTCTTGCCTGCCCCTAAAACCTATCAACCTTTTTCGCTGCCCCATCAAAATCCAGTACGGCCTACTGTTGATCTGCCCAAATCTTAGCTCTCTTCCTTGACTTGCTTAAAAATGTGAAAATTCACCTTCTCACTTTCCAAAATTATATTAGCCTGCACCTATTCAGAACCCAACAATCCATTGTCGCCTGATCAGGTACTTTCACAATCTCCGATTGGCAGGCCTAGGACCACACAGAGCCACTAATAATAATAATAATAATAATAATAATAATAATAATAATAATAAATGTTATTTATACCCCGCCCTCCCCAGCCAAGATCGGACTCAGGGTGGCTAACACCTGGTATAAAAACAACTGATTAAAATACAACTTAAAAATAAGATTAAAATACAACATTAAAATGCAGCCTCATTTCAGTAGAAACACATTATTGACACATTTGCAATTAAATTTCCTTCTAGATTAAAGGAAGCTGCTCTTGGTTTCCTGAGACTGTTGTGGGTACATTTAAAACAGGGGCCAGAATTGTTTATAGCTTCTGGCGGAAATGACTGGCAGAATCCGAGACCAGAGAGAAGAGTCGGTGGAAGAAGATTGGAAGAAATTTAAAGTTTATTTACAGAAACATTGTAAAATTAAAGAATGTTAGAAGGATGCTGGAATGAAGTTATGTGGTTTTAGCAGTAATGTTGCAAAGGATTAAGTAAAAATGGATTGTTAATTGGTGAGAATGTAAAGTTATATTATATTAAGATAAATTATTAAGACAAAAACAAAGATGGAAAGGATTTGCTGAAATAGTTAATTGAACTAGAATACAAAAAAGGGAGGTGTGAGGAGGTCAAGGAAACAAGCAAATGAAAGATAGGTTATGGAAAGATTGATTTGTTTTTAACTTTTTCTATTTTTCTGTGGTTTCTTTTTTTCTTCTTCTTTACTTTTGTAATTTTTTGAAACTTTAATAAATATTACTTTAAAAAAAACAGAATTGTTTATAGCTTCATGCTCAGAGGGGAAGTTTAGTGACTGTGGACCTCTGAGGTACCGTATTTTTCGCTCAATAGGACGCACCGGACCATAGGACGCACCAGACCATAGGAGGGGGTGAACAGGGGAATTTTTTTTTCTTGTTCTCCCCCTCTAAAACAAGGTGCGTTCAAGGTGCGTTCAAGAGCAGGTCAGGGAACAGTGCAAAGGCTTTCCCCCACCGCCAGCCTCAAAGATCCCTGAAGCCTTTGGAGCGCAGGTGCACTCCAAAGGCTTGAGGCTTCGGGGACATCCTTTGTAGCCTCCGCAGGGTTTGCGCAGCCATCCTAAAGCTAGAACAGCTTTGGGCTGCAGGCTGCTATCCCCAAGCCTTGGGAGCCCGGAGGGAACTCCTGCCACGCTCTGAAGGCTTGCAGATAGCTTCCTGAAGCCTGGAGAGCGAGAGGGATTGGTGCACACCGACCCCTCTCGCTCTCCAGGCTTCAGCAAAAGCCTACATTTGCTTCATAGGACCCACACACATTTCCCCTTCATTTTTGGAGGGGAAAAAGTGTGTCGTATAGAGCAAAAAATACGGTAATTTTTGGAAGGCAGGCCTATCCATGATGGAACTATGTCAGGCCTTACGAAATTTACCTCAGGGATAGACAACCTGCGGCTCTCCAGATATCACTGTATTGCATCCCTGATCATTAGACATGCTGGAGTCTGGCAACACTTAGAGATATACAGGTTCCCCTGAACAGGTTAGTTCTTTTGTTTTTGTTTTTAACCTGCTAAGAGGATTATATCCAACTAATCAAGATTGGAAACCAGTACATTGCAGGGAAAGAGCTTTAGGTATTATTTATTATTTATTTTATTTTATTTTATTATATCCCTGCCTTCCTCCAAAACCCCTCAGTTAATTCTACCATTATACAGCAACGATACAATTTGCAATATTAAAATACCATAGTACAGCACTTGCTTTGTTTTTGTGGTTTTTATTCTATATGAAGGCCAATTGTGTTATACTTTTTTTTATTTATTAGTTTACTGTGAATACCACCTTTATCCGGAGTCACAGTACAGCTTGCATCATTAAAAATACAAAAAATTTAAACACTATATATTTGCAACCCTGCCTGGCGTCATTTGGTGATTAAAATAACTCATCATCTGGCATTTGGTTTTCTGTATACTTGGATTTTTGTTTTAAAATATGGATGAACACTTGTTTGGCAGATGGGAAAATATATGGCTTAAATGTTTGGTTTGTTGTTGTTTTTTGCAAAATTAGGCAAGATATATGTACCTAAAATAAAAATATTTGGGCCAATTTTTAGTGACCCAAGGAATTTATTTCCCAATTAGGTTGGCCAGATGCAAAAGAGGACAGGGCATGTGAACCTTGAAAAACTGTAAAGAGTGGATTTCAGTAGGTACACCTGCTGAAACTGCCCCTTCTCCATGACCATCAAAGGTATGGAAGCACTATTGTCTCTTGTTGCATGTAAACATGTTGTGTCCACATGAGCAGTTGTACCAAAACAAAGTTTGGGATGCTTGCTTCAATCTCCATTCCATTTAACGTACAGTGGACGCTTGGATTGCGAATGTGATCCATGTGGGAGGCACGTTTGCAACCTGCAGCGCCGTGTCTGCATACATGCGGGTTGAGATTCGGCGCTTCTGCACATGCGTGACCGCCGAAACCTGGAAGTAACCCATTCTGGTATTTCTGGGTTTCAGCATGTCCGTAACCCCCCAAAATGCAACCTGATGTGTCTGTAACCCGAGGTATGACTGTAATGCTGTGTAGATATATCCCACTTATTACTCTTACTGACTTAACTTGAGGAAGAAACCTTACTCATGGGTAGGGAATGGGGATAAATTCGATTCAGGTCTCATTTGAAGCTGAATCTATAAAATTTGCAATTTCCAAAACAATATGTGAACTGAGGCACAGGTATGCCAACCAAACCATGCTTACAAAAATGCATCCACTGTGGGGAAAGTGTGCATAAAAATTAATGTATTGATGACAATAATGCACAAAATGCATTATGTTAGGGAAAACTGCCTGCAAAAATGTGTACAGTGGTACCTCAGGTTAAGTACTTAATTCGTTCCGGAGGTCCATACTTAACCTGTTCTTAACCTGAAGCACCACTTTAGCTAATGGGGCCTCCTGCTGCTGCCACGCCGCCGGAGCACAATTTCTGTTCTCATCCTGAAGCAAAGTTCTTAACCTGAAGCACTATTTCTGGGTTAGCAGAGTCTGTAACCTGAAGCGTATGTAACCTGAAGCGTATGTAACCTGAGGTACCACTTACATGAAAAATGTGTTTATTAGCAGAAATTCGCACAATAATGCTGGTGAATTTTCATGATGATTTTTTTAAAAAAAGAATGCAAATTGCTGCCAAATGTAGAGAACTCAATTTAATTTTAGTAAAATGAGAACCAAAACAGACAAGGTCTTCCATTCAGGGCCGGATTAAGACCTTTAGAGGCCCCAAGCACGTAAAAGAATTGGGTTGCCCCCAAATATATCTAATTCAAAATACAAACAATAATAAACCGTAAAATAAAACTTTATTTTTTGAAACCAAACTTACAGTAAGATGGAAAATAATGTTTGTTTTTGTAGATTTGTATAAAAAAATGTTTGTTTTTGTTCAGCTGCACCATGGTAATTCCAGCAATGGGAAATTTCTGTGGTGCTCCCCTTGATGTGCTTATATTGTTTAATGGTTACTCCAGCACAGCTTCCATCCCTACTTATGAGTAATTGCTATATAGCATGAATGTGACCTGTTGGATCAGGCCTTTTGCAACTGGAGCTATGTTTCCTCTAAACTGGTTCTGTTGTTTAAATAAACTGGCTGCCACACACCTGTTTGTGCAGGCCCACTGAGAGGTTGGTTTCCAGCAAAGCATACCTGCTGTAATCTCCACACTTTGCAAACTGTATTTGCAGCATCCATCATAAGGAAGGGCAGAATTGGCGTGAACACCTGGCTCCCGACAAGCCTCTACAAGACGCAGCAGATTTATTTTCTGCGCCTAATGAGGCATCGTAAGCACCTGCTCTGAAAGTGCATTTCCTGAAGACAGCTTTGTGTAGCATCAGCCTGTCAGAGTATCTTTTTGCAATGGTTTATTTCTGGGCGTGCCGCTATTAAGCATTGGACACAGCAAACCCAGCAGGGCTTTTAAAAATGTGCCAGTCACAAAACAGGCAGTTTTAGGGGGGGAAATGCGGACTTCTAAATGTTAGAAAGATGTTGGAATGAACGTATGTAGTTTTAGGAAAAAATAGACTGTTAATTGGTGAAACGAGGGAAAGTAAAGTTATATTATATTAAGATGAATTACAGGACAAAAATTGGAAAAGATGGAAAGGATTTGCTGAAATAGTTAAACGAATTAGAATACAAAAAAGGGAGGTGTGAAGAGGTCAAGGAAACAAGCTAACGAAAGATAAGTTATGGGAAGATTCGATGTGTTATTATTTTTTTTTTAATGGATTTTATTTTTCTATTTTTGTATTTTCTTTTTCTTTGTTTCTTTTCCTTTTCATATTATGATGTGTTGTTTTTGTTGTTGTTGTTTAATATGATGTTTTTACTTTTTCTTTTTGTAATCCTTAAAACCTTAATAAATATTATTTTTTTAAAAAAGGAAATGCGGACTTCTAAAAGAACATTTGCGCAGTTCAAAAATGCAAAGTTGCATTTTCTACGGTGCCGTAGCAACTGACAATAACAATTTTTAAAAAGGAAAGTGACCACAGACACTGACCACAAGCCATTTTTCTCCCCTTGCCAAAGACTTTCCCGGTGGACTCTGTTTTTATGTCTCATAGCACATCCACCAATGTTTGAAAGACGAAGGAAATCATTTTAGAACAAGGGGAGCCCTTTTCTGACAAGTTGTGTGACGTTGCCGATGTCATGAAAAGGGTCAGAAAATATCCAATATGTGTCAAAGCAGGAATCTGGAACAGGCCAGCAATAACGAGGTACCAATTAACTCTTTATTCAAAGGGAAAAAAACAGCTTAGGTCTAGGGATCACAGCAGCCCTTCGCAGTAGACCTTGCCCCAATGAGGCAGTTGCGAGGACTGAAAGTCCCCATCTTCCCACTGCTCTCTAAGACTCCTCCTCCCCCAGGTCCTTCCCAAGCAACATGAGACTTTTCCACCTTGTCTGTCTTTGCTCTACCCTCTTCATGCCTCTTCAGGTTCTGGGGGACCAGCGGAGGAGCGGGTCTCAGCAGGAGGGGGAGACTCCCTGGCTTCTTCAGTAGAGGGCCTTCTCGGTAGTGGCGCCTGCCCTGTGGAACGCCCTCCCATATGTCAAAGAAATAAACAACTATCTGACTTTTAGAAGACATCTGAAGGCAGCCCTGTTTAGGGAAGCTTTTAATATTTGACGAATTATTGTATTTTAATATTTTGCTGGAAGCCGCCTAAAGTGACTGGGGAAACCCAGCCAGATGGGTGGGGTATAACTAATATATTTTGTTGTTGTTGTTGTTGTTGTTGTTGTTGTTGTTGTTGTTGTTGTTGTTGCCTGCTTCATTTGTCTCCTGCTCTCACCTCCTCTCCTGGCTCTAATTCTGGACTGCTCTCTCCCACAGTGTCTTCCTGCTCACTGAACCCACTGCCAATCCCTTGGCTCTCAGTGTTTTCACTGGGGAGGGGTGTTCCTTAGGGGCTCCCCCGCATTCCTTTGCATCATCAGTCCACAGAATCACAGAGTTGGAAGAGACCACAAGAGTCACCTAGTTCAGCCCCCTGCAACACAGGGATCTTTTGCCCAACTTGTGTCTCGTGCTCTACCAACTGAGCTACCAATGCATCCCATACATATAATGTTCTTAACAAGTACCTTAGCTATGCTGCACAAAAGATTTGTGGCTGAAAGTTGGGGCTGAGCGACGTCTGGCTTTCAACATCGTGATATATCACTAGTTAAACATCGTGAAATACCGAAATAGCATGGCGACTGACATAAGGATGTAACTTTGTAGAGGTGAACGGGGTAATGTCCCGGAAACTGCTACTAATTAGGGATCTAAAATAATAATAATAATAATAATAATAATAATAATAATAATAATAATAATAAATTATTATTTATACCCTGCCCATCTGGCTGAGTTTCCCCAGCCACTCTGGACGGCTCCCAATCGAATGTTAAAAACAATACAGCATTAAATATTAAAAACTTCCCTGAACAGGGCTGCCTTCAGATGTCTTTTAAAGATAGGATAGCTGCTTATTTCCTTGACATCTAATGGAAGGGCATTCCACAGGGTGGGTGCCACTACCGAGAAGGCCCTCTGTCTGGATACATTTTTACTTTTAACATATTGTTACAACTGTTATTTTATAGTACAGTAGTACCTTGGAAGTCGAATGGAATCTGTTCCGGAAGTCTGTTTGACTTCCAAGGCGTTTGACTACCAAGGTACAGAGCAACGGGGGAGAAGGAATCATGAGAGAAGCGATGACTGGCTTCACGGTTTCCTCATACTGCAATTTTTTGCATAGCGCGCACACACACAGAGTGATTTGTGATATATCACCACGTTGATTTCAGTAAAGAGGATTTAACTGCTGTCTCTGTGCAATTCTTGGCTAGGGGTCAGTAAAGAGCTACCTTTCCACAGTCTAGGGCTAAACTTACCTTTTCAGTTTCAAAAACTGTGAGCAGCTTCATATTTCTTCAGGATTACAGAGTAGGGCGAGCTGAGGTGCTTCTCCTGTATCATTGATCACTCCTCACCAAACACGAGTAGCCTTTATCATGCTTTATCCTAGTGATTAATAAACACCGTAGCATCAAAGTAAATACAGCACAGTTTATTTAATGCTGGATTGAACTACAGCTGTAATAAAGCAAATTTATTGCTTCCAAACCGGTCTTCTTTTCAAAACTTGAACAAAAACAGGACAAGGCCAAAACGTGATGTTTTAATTAATTCATCAAACCTTCAGACACAGGCACATGTACAGGAGTAATTTAATTTGATGTCATACAGCTCGTAAATTTTAGGAAGCTTCTAACACATCCACTATGATAGCTCAGATTTCTTCAAAGCTCTAACGTATCTTTAACCAAGGAAAATTTCCCCAATGTAATCTGTCCTGATTATTTAGATGCTATTCTAACTGGTTTTAATGAGGTCAGTGAAGTAGGACCACACCTGAAGTGAACTTTGGAAAGTCTCAAATCATACTGGCTTTATTTGCTGAGGAAAAATATTTTAGTAAATGAATTTTAATTGTCCCAATTAATAAACGCCTTTGTTTTGTTTTAAGCTCCTATTAAAAAATCACATCGGTCTCTGCATTTTGCATCTCGCCACCTTCAACATGGTTTGCAACAGTTTTCCATTAGCACTCTTCTTTTTAAAATAATAATAATAATAATAATAATAATAATAATAATAATAATAATAATAATCCACTGCTGTGACAACTCCAACCTGCCAGCATTTGCAGGACAGGCTATTTATTCACAATGGCCCCATTACCAGTCAACAAATAAATGTTGCAGGTAGGACCCATGAACAGCTTCTCCAAGTCTTGATTACACAAACAACAACAGCCAAGCAGTTGTCAACACTGGCTTGAACCCAACAGTATGTAAAATTCAGGTGCACAGCATGAGTTTGCCATGCAAAACATCTCAGTCCAATTCCTGACATCTACACATCCAGCTTCAAACTCTAGAAAGGACTGTCAGTCAGTGAAAACCAGGGAAGGGGAACTTGTGGTCCTCTAGATGTTGTTGGACTTTAACTCCCATCAGCCCCAGGCAGCATGGCCAATAGTGAGGGACGATGGGAACTGGAGTCCAACAAAATCTGGAAGGCCACAAGTTCCCCATCCTTTGTGTAGATATATTGGACTAGATGGGCCAAAGGCCCAGCCTGGGAAAATATAGCTTCCATTACTGCTGAGAGGGGTGTGGGATCTCCAATTGCCAACAGTTCCCACTCCACAGCTGCAATCCACACACTCCGGCCATGTCAAACATCATTCCAGATGGTTTCCCAACCTTCAGAGGCAAGCAAAGAAAAGACAAAGCAGAAAAGCTCCGTTCCAATAGTGGAACTTTGCTTGCAGGTCTTAGAATCCTGGCTACCATGTTTACAGTAGCATGCATGATATGAACGCATGCATCCCAAGTCCTTGTGCAAAATGCTGGGAGCAATATGAGTCAGCATCCCACATGGCACTGCAAAGGATCCTAGAACATACCACAGTCTTGCCTTCGTAATGAACGGGCAACCACCAAGGCCATGTTAAAAACTAGGCTATGGGACATAGATCGCCAGGAACTAATCTCAGCTGCGGAAAGAACATGTTCCCCTCTTTATTTTCGACTCTCTTGGGAGCAGGAATTTAACCTTTATTACTTACAATTTTTGTTTAACCCGCAAGAAAGAAGGGCTTTTTTACTGGTTGGGTTCTAATCCTTCTAACCTCCTTTGGGGTATGTTTGCGGGTATGGCAGAAGGGGATAGGATCTGCCCATGCGATGCCCTGGTGGAAACTCTAGCTCACATGGCCCTTAAATGTAAAATGTATCATGATCTCCGCCAACAATTTCTAGCCCATCTATGTATTCCAACATGGAAACCAGAGACAGAGGTTATGCGCTTCTTATTACAGGGAAAAGACCAGGAGCTCACCTAGACAGTAGCTAAATTCCTCTATTTGATTTTTTTGCCGCCGAAATACGCTACAGGATTCTGCCCTTGCTGGAGACCCACAGAGGTGAAATAGTTTGCTCGCCTCTTCTTCCCTTTGGCAAATGACTGTACTGTTGCAATGGTGACGAGATCGCACTGGCCTATTTATTCTGAATGTTTGTATGTGATGCCAATAAAGGTTTGATGATGAAGATGATGGTAATGGACTGGATGAGAGCTAACAAAGCAAAGCTCAGTCCAGTTAAGGCTGAGGCACTGCTAGTGGGTGGTTCTCCAAACTGGAAGGATGGGAGGTTGCCTGTTCTTGATGAGGTTAAACTCCCCCTAAAGGAGCGAATATGTAGCTTGGGAGCCCTTCTGGGTCTTTTGCCGCTGCTTGAAACTCAGGTGGCCTCAGTGGCACCGAGTGCCTTCCATCTGCTTTGGAATATGTCAGCTAAAACATGCCGTCGAATTTTGAGAAAAGCAAAGTTAAAGGAGAAAGTGGAGCTCCTGCTCAGGCAAAGAGGAAGTAAAAAAAAATGCAATCAAGGGGGAAAAATATTAGTTTGATTTTACAGAACAGGCATCACAGCTTAGTAGCACCCCCATTTTGGGGGGGGGTCACACTTTAACTCTCTTTAGTGGTAAGGCAGGGGTGTCAATCTACCTGACCACTAAACCATGGTTTGTTGATTGGGAGCACCCTATAAATTCACACATCCCCCCCAAATTTCTTGCATGTGCCTTCCTTGGTTAATGTTAGCCATGGTTCAACATTATATCTAAACCTTAAAGAGTTACTTTTTACTGAAGTTTGCTTTTAGAGCAGAAATTGACCTGAGCTAAATTCAGCCACTAGTTTAAAGGCAAACTACAATTCACTCTAGATTGTTGTTGTTGTTATTTTACTTTTCGTGTTTAATTTCTTTATTTGATTTGAGCCATTTATATCCCACCATTCCCAAAAGTTCAAAGGTGCAGACTAAAGGAAATACAACAGATTAAAAAAAGCACAATCGAGATATGACAAAACGCTAAAGCATCATTACTTAGAAGAAACAGAGCAGCAGAAACCTTAAGAACAGTGGCAAAAAGTTCACCAAAATTATTAAGAAGATCATCAAGGAAAGATCAAGAAAAAGGGGAGACAGCTCTCTCTGGGCAGGGAATTCCAAAGTCTGGATGTGGCCACTGCAAAGGCCCTGTCTCTTATTTCCCATCACACAGCCCACTGGGCCTTCAGTAGGCTTAAGAGAGAAGATTTTAAAAAACAACAACATATAAACAATTAAAACTATGGTTAAATACATTGAAATATAACACTGAGCCAATTTATGCTATCCATAAGTTGTGATTTCTGAACAGGGCCCAATAATGCCGTTAACTACAAGCTGGTTGCTGAATTCTTATTATGAAACACTTGCTGGTCTGCGACTACATATCAAAATTAGCATTATGATCTTAGGCTTCTCCCAGACAGCCTGTTTATTCAGCATTCACCCTGATTCGTTTGCGGGGAGGTTAGATGATATCATGTCAAGCAATTGTTACCCCACATTTTCCAGAGTGCATTTTCTCATCGCATTCCTTGCCACCAAGAGCCTGTTTTGAGGGGGGAAGCAAGTTTGTTGTGGAAGAGAGCCAAATCAACTTTAACTGCGCTACTTGAATTAGCTGGCATGTTTTTGAATCCTACTCAAAAATAGTGACAGTCTGGAAGTGTCTATTCTTATCTTTTCTCTTTTCTCCCATATTAGTTTATTAAGAAATTCCGTTATCAAAGAAAAACAAGCAATTACTTTTCAATTGCTGGGATTTGGAAATTGTTAAGTACTCTGTCTACTCCAGTACAGCAGGGTTAGAATCAGATCATCCGCTTTTGCACTAAGACGCACAGTAATAATTTTAACATGCAGGAGGGAGCAATGGCAGGACACATGCTTGGCATGCAAAAGGTCCCAAATTCAATCCCTGGCACCTCCAACCGAAAGCATGAGGTATCAGGTAAAGTGAAATACGTTTGCCTGAGACTCAAGTAGACAGCTGCTGCGAGTCAGTGTAGACAATATGGGGCTGAATGGACACACAGTCTAACCTAATAGAAGGCAAATTCCTGTAGCTTGTCGGTGGAAGAATCAACAAGCAATGGGCATTTCAGTCAGGTGCCTGGAATTTGGAACGGGATCAAGGAATGCACCCTAGGAAGCCGCAGAACCCAATCGGAAGTAACGTGGCATTTCCCAAGGATAGACCATTCTCTCCCTCTATTGCTATTACAGTGATAACTATAATAGGAGCAACAAGGGAAGCAGCGTATAGTTTTGGGGAAAATAAATGGAATAAACTCGTAGTATATCACCTTGAATTACTTTAAGTGAGACGTAGATACAAGTGCCCATTGTGTTACAGAGTGCAGATGCATGCCTCCCAATGTAAGAGTAGAAAACAGCCTCCAAATTTCTTCTTTGTGATGTACTCGCCATTTTGTGCACAGAATGAAAAGGCCAGGGCCGTCCCCTTATCTTCTAAACTGCCTGTCATTTTGTTGCTTCCTAAGAAAGCACAGCTGCTGACATGCATGTGTTATTATCTGCAAATATCATTTTTACAGAGTTTTTTTTAGAAATAAACAATGATCCCCCTCCATATATGTTATATTCCACCTCCCCCTGTCCACCATGCACCTGAATACTCACCAAGCCCTGCCCTTCTGTCGCTCCATGCCTGCACAACACACCAGGCATATCATATGCCCAAGGCAGGATGGGGGGAGATCATATTCTACCTCCTGGCTTTGAAGCACGAATCTGTCAGGGTAATCCAACCACACAAGGAGCTTCCCAGGAGCACCGTGAGCTTGGAAGGTAGAACGACTGATATATACAGTGCGTTTCTTGACAATTTTCTGGGGTTCAAACTAGTGCCGAGCTGAAAAGGAGGAACGTGTTTTGCGAACAGTTCTATCACACCACACACCACCGTGACACAAGCCCTACTTTTCCAGCGAATTTTCTGCACCTTTTTGCAAAGAAATGTCAGTGCTCCCTTGGTGGTGGGTACTAGGGTCTTCCCGGTGCTCTTTTTCTAGAAAAAGAGGTACCAGAACTCACCGTGAACACCTCCCTTGTTCTCTTATATCATGGCAATGGCGCCAGAAATGAGTTCAGGTGAGTTCTGGCTGGGGGAAAAGTCCTGATCAAGATCTGCAGGCTCAGATTCACCTGGGGGCTCCTTAAGAGAATTTACTAGGCCACATACTACGGTTGACTACTGTTCCGGGCTCTAAAATACTGTATTTTTCACCCTATAGGACGCACTTTTCCCCCTCCAAAAATGAAGGGGAAATCTGTGTGCATCCTATGGGGTGAATGCAGGCTTTTGCTGAAGCTTGGAGAGCGAGAGGGGTCGGTGCGCACCGACCCCTCTCGCGCTCCAGGCTTCAGGAAGCTATCAGGAAGCCTGGTGAGCCTGCGGGAGTTTCCGCAGGGCTCCCTAGGCTGCGGATAGCAGCCTGCTGCCCGGAGCGCGGGGTGCGTTGAAGCAGACCCCGCGCTTCGGGCAGATATCCTTTTCTCCTCTAAAAACTACGCTAGGTGCGTTTTTAAAAGCTTGGGCTTCCCCCGCGGCTGGGGGGGGGAATAATTTTTTTTCTTTATTTCCCCCCCCCAAAATTAGGTGCGTCCTATGGGCCGGTGCATCCTATAGGGCGAAAAATACAGTAATAATCCAAGAACAATGCAGATGGCGGATGCCATCCCTGTTTCCAACCATGTCCTGGAAACAAGAGGTTTTCTGGGGCATTTGGGCTCTTTGCTGCCTCCAGCCACCCTTGTACGTCCCTCTTGGCCCCCATAAATGTTAGGGGGGCACCATGGTAAAGGGGTCCTCGCACAACAGCACTTTGCCCAAAGCCCACACAGTCCAGGAGCCAGTCCTTTATAAATATAAAGACAGCTCAATACATCGTTAGGACATGATGTGGGCAACCATTTGGATACACATGCACACCCATTGCAAAATGGATGGATGGCATCCGAAATTTATATGCGCAACTAATGCACATCCAAATGTAGACTTTCATCCATTAGATCTGCATCTGGATGTACATCTTCTGCATTCTCATTCTGTCCCAAACTGTCAAGCATGAGAATGCACAACATGAACTAGCTGGCAGCAAACAACTTGCCATACAGCACGAAATCTAGGGAATTCAAGAAGCTGCCCTACATTGAGTCAGAGCATTGGTCCATGTAGCTCAGTGTTGCCTACACTGACTGGATGTGGGTCTTTAGGGCTAGGACTCTAGAGATGCTGGGGATTGAACATAGGAGGTTGGCATGCAACCCATGTGCTCCCCCACTGTGTCACAACCCTTCTCTGAACTGGGAGTTAAATCCAGTTGCCTCTTTTGCCCCCCAAACTCAGAGCATGTTGTCACGTCTTCAAATCTGATTTGCTCTGTGGTGCTGTGCCTGAAACCAGTCCTAAAACAAAGCCCTAAAAATCGCATCGAACCAGGAGCATATTAAGAAGATAGAAGATTTTGCAAGAGCCTTTTCATACACCTTCCCAGAACGTTTTTTCCCCACACCGAAAACCAGAACTCACTAAAATTCAGGACAGCCTTAGTTTGAACCATTTTCTTCCTTCACATTATGAAGTTGACAGTTATCTCAAGCATTGAGTTTGTGGCCAATTCCTTACAGTCTACACTAATCAGGTGCATGCAAACCATTGTGTCTCAGAAATCAAAGTGCATCGTTAACTTTTAAAAAATTGGGGTGGGGAAATGAACTAAAAACATTTATTCTTCTTTGTCCATTGTTTTAAGCACGGAATCTTCCCCTAAGATTTTGCAAAGTTCGTTCAGTCTCTGCTGCATTTTTGGCATTCCTGCAAGCTGGGATTCTAGTCTCTGTTTCTCCTCACTGAGGGTTAAGCGGATAGCATTGTCCAACTGCTCAAAGCGCCAGTGTCCTTCCCCATCAAACTGTAGCAAGTGTGTGTGGTACTTCCTGCAGGAGAAGAAAAGAGACACTCAGAAATCCACCAACAAAACCTCAAACATTCACAGGAGCACCATGATGAGCGGGCAGACTCTCAGGAAGAGACCAGAAACACAACAAGTTCCCTAGGGTTAATTCAGAAGAGCATTTGCAAAAGCTTGGAAGCTGCAAGAATTACAGCGTCCAGAAACTAGTGCTATGTCTGCAGAGAGCAACCACCATTGGCTTCAACGCTTAAGAAGACAGTTTCTGCACGTGTTGTAGAGGGAGGTGAGGGGCAGAAGGGACTTGTCAACCTGGGAAGGAAGCCCATCTAGGAGAAGGAAAACTCTGACCCTAACCGTTCACTGCCTTTTTTGATAAATATAAATATATAGCTAGATGACCAGATAGATAAAGATTTTCCAATATTGTTCCAATAACAGCCTCATTACAACAATGCCAATTTTATCCAATTAATACAATTATTAAAACCAATTATTTATATGCTGAATTATACAGTTTAGTTAAAGTGACTTCCTCACCTGCTAGTTTTGATGGGTTCCTCTTTGTTTTGTTTTATTTTCTGCGTTCCAAAAGCTTAATAATTTCAATTGCATTCCCTTCAAGATAGTAATCCCTTATACAACAGCTACAATCTTATGGTTTCAATTTGTGTTAACATATTAAGTAATTTATAAAGTTTCGAGTGAGGTACTCAAGTCTGTAATGATTGTTCTTTCCTATGTGTGGTTATTCCCCCCCCCAATGTTGTCCCAACCATATATGGTGTCGTGTCCTTCATTCTTCCAACTGTTGATATTTCCTGTCATAAGTGGTTGTCTCACAGTTTTCCAAAAGCCTCTATATCACTTCGTCCCGTGATTGTAAGCTTGTAAGAGACTCCTCTGTTTCAACAAATAAACCGTCCTCATCATTTCCCCTCCCCCCCAACCTAGGAAGAGCAGTCCAATTCCAAACTGCCAGAAAACCTCTGACCTTGGAGCTGGCAAACTCCTCTCCTCCTTTAAATTGAAAAAATTATAGTCAGTTATCTTTCCAGTTAGATTACATTCAAAATTGTCTCAGCCTCCTTCACAATCCTTTGAAAATAACAGAGAGTGGGGGTGGTTTCGTTCTGTATTCCAACACAGTCCTTTAAAAGGGTGAAACCCCCCTTTCTCTCTCTCTCTCTCTCTCTCTCTCTCTCTCTCTCTCTCTCTCTCTCCCATTCCTCTCACACATGCAGTTCCAGTTTGATGTTAAATTTCATGTTATTAATCCAGTTTCTTCAGTCTTCACTTTCTATATTATATTTTAACCTTGCATTCAGTGGAGGGTTGCCAAATCAGAAACGTAGAAGAAAAACTTTGAAAAACAAAGTCTGTGGCACCGAATGAAACCTTATCTCAATTCCAACCTTTAAATCCTTGTAGCTGAGATGTTCCGCAGTTTGTTGTCCCATTGCCTCTAGCACATGCCTTTACTTTACTTCAGCCCTATCAGCAAGATATTCTCTGCTTCTGGGACCAGATCGGGGGGGGGGGGGTATGATAGTTACAATGCACCCAGTGCTTTTACCTGCCCTCACATTCCATAGGAAAGCGAGTGCCAGACCGCAGGGCAATCTGCAGGTGAGAGCCCATTCCTCTCCCACCCAGAGAGGAATTCAAAGAAAGAGTTTTCCCCATGATTCTTTGTTTATCTCCGTCTGTCTCTTCCTGCAGTGTCGAGGGAGACCTCCATTCCTGGCACAGGCAGAAAGCCACTTCCGACATCAGGAGGAGGTCGGGTTGCGGGCTCACGCACCCAACATGCGCACGGAGGCTGGTTTCCAGCCCCGCACAATTAGGGGAATCCTTGGGCCGCGTCATTCCTTGAGCCAGCCAATCAGCTGGCTCAGGGGGTGTAGCTTGCCTCATTTAAGGCAAGCGTGGCCCCGGAATCTCCCTCTTTGGTCCACGTAGCTGTTGTGGTTTCCCACCCACCCGCCCTTTAAGGTTTCCCTTCTGACCTTACTATAGACTTCGGTTGGTTAAGGGGCCTGGTAGGAATTTTTTCCACTTGGCAAATTGGCACCGGCCATTTGGTTTTTCGCCTACCTCGTAGCAAATCGTCACAACTCCTTGGCTTTGGCGGTTAGGCATTGGTAGGGGTATTGTTATATAGATGTGTTGGGGGGGAGATGAGGGTCTTGTTGGCTGGGCAGCCCAGGACCTCCAGACATGTTGCCCAGGCTTGCGCCCCTAGGAGGTCACTTCAGTGCTGCTAACACAGTGGTTTGACTTCACACCTGGAGGTGCACTTCATAGTCTCTTGAGACAGACAGATGCCAACAATAGGTGCTGTTTGCTTCAAGAGTCTTCCTGTAATTGGGAGTGCCACATAATCGTGAGGTGAATACAGTACCTGATGAAACCTACATACATTATCTGGCAACAAGGTTTTTTAAAGACTCACCAAAGAGATGGTCTGTGTGTTATTGAAAGCAGGGATATCCCAGCCCCCTTAGCAGCCTGAAATATCTTTCCTTCGACATCAATGCTGACAGCACTTGTACACTCATCCAGCAATGCATATTTGGGCCTTGTAAAGCAGGAAAACAAATAGTTATTCATTCACTTTTTGAAACAACTAAGAGGCATGCTTTAGGCGAACAAAGATGCACATTCTCGTGCGAATCACACTTGCAAGTGTGCACTGGATTCCCCCCACATGCGCTGAAATTTTGGATTCAGAGCAATCATCTTAGCTATATACTGAATGCAATTCCCCCCTTTTTATGTGGTAGGCTGCCCAAGATAACTTCTGTAAGCTAAATGAAAAGTTACATCAGAGACCCGCATATTAGAAATTCAAGGCAGCTCAAGGTGTGTGCACCCATGAGAATGATCCACACTTGAACTTGAAACAGACTTAATTGACGTGACATGCAATTTGCTCTCATGATCACTATGAGCTAAGCAAATGGGGATCCTTCAGACTGTGAAACTGATTTCAGCAATCCTCTCCAAAAAAGTTGAAGATGATCTTCCAAAATGCTACCAAGGACTATATGGAGTATGGAAAGATGGAGGTCTGCATCAAGTATTTTTCTTGATGCCCCCAGTGACATAGGGAGCAGCTGGTGCAGAGATTTCTTCACCCCAAACGATGTCTCTTTTGAGTTTTTCTCTGGAAATCCACGCTATTTCCCCCACCATGTGCTTGACCAGGCATAGGCAAACTCGGCCCTCCAGATGTTTTGGGACTACAACTCCCATCATCCCTAGCTAACAGGACCAGTGGTCAGGTATGATGGGAGTTGTAGTCCCAAAACATCTGGAGGGCCGAGTTTGCCTATGCCTGTGCTTGGACTGTCCCTTAATTTCAAAGCAACCTGGACCACCTGCCACAAGTAAACTTACTTAAATGCCTCTTCTGTCAGCTTGGCAAGACAAGTTGCTGGACCTTAAGAAAATGGTTGTTTTTTGTGTGTGTGTTTTTGTTTTTCAGCACAATAAGGTTCTTGTTTGTACAGACTATAAATGCGCAAAGAGCAACTCGGGAACAGCTAAAGTCTCATGTTGCCACCCTCCAAACCTCTCAGGGAAGGGGGACATAGAAAAGGGCCTCAAATGACGAGAGCAGGGTCCAGGTTAGTTTGTATGGAGAGAGGTCTTGAGGCTTTAAAGGTCAATACCAGCACTTTGAACTGGGCCCTCTACAGCACCGTGTGCTTTATTCTGCCTTGAACCCCCTGAGCAATACCAAAACAATCTACCTATGTCCATCCTATCCATACTTGGAAAAAATGTACTTACTTATGGTAGAACATCCGAGCCATCCCCATTCTCTGCTTTTCTCCTCCGGACAGGACATCCTTCCAGTCTGTAACAGCATCCCACCCTTCAAAGGCACCCAAAGAGAACAGGTACGTTTTACTCTCCGACTTAAACTTCCTTTTCTTTCTTTTCTCCATTTTTGCCTTTAAAAGTTCAGCTTTAGAGTATCATCCTAACTATGTCTACTCAGAAGAAAGTCCGGCTGAATTCTAAGGAACTTATTTCCAGGTAACTGGAGTTCAGAGAGCAGCTTTAAGTAACAAATGGACATTTACTATACTGTACTTTGGGTATTTTTATAAATTTGGTTTATAAACATATGCACAGTGCAGATGAGCTGCACAAGGGCTGCAACTTGAGAGAGGTAGACTGGGCATGGGCTTAAAAGTTGAAAGCAGACTGAGCTTAAAAGGCTCAGTCTGCTTTCAACTACAGTGGTACCTCAGGTTACAAACCCTACGGGTTACAAATGCT
Organism: Podarcis melisellensis; assembly: GCF_964234715.1. Lineage (NCBI taxonomy): Eukaryota > Metazoa > Chordata > Lepidosauria > Squamata > Lacertidae > Podarcis > Podarcis melisellensis. Next base: position 16,588,572 of record NC_138542.1, read on the forward strand.
TCGGGTTACAGACTCCGCTAACCCGGAAGTAGTTGTTCCGGGTTGCGAACTTTGCCCCAGGATAAGAATGGGGATCGTGCAGTGGCGGCAGCAGGAGGCCACATTTGCAAAAGAGTGCCTCAGGTTAAGAACAGTTTTGGGTTAAGAACGGACCTTTGGAATGAATTAAATTCATAACCCGAGGTACCACGGTACAGCAAGTTTCTACAGATAGTTCCTTGGAGCTATCTGTGGTCCTGCAGCAACTGCCCTGCCACCTTCTCTGGGAGATCTGGCAATGGCGCTGAGCACAACATCAGATTTGGAAAAAGCCCAGCCACAATTATATTGCTATTAATTACCATATTTTTTGCTCTATAAGACGTACTTTTTCCCTCCTAAAAAGTAAGGGGAAATGTGTGTGCGTCTTATGGAGCGAATGCAGGCTGCGCAGCTATCCCAGAAGCCAAAACAGCAAGCGGGATCACTGTGCAGCACTCCCTCTTCCTGTTCTAGCTTCTGGCTTAGCCCCTCAGTCCCTTCCCCCACCTCCCGGAAAAGCCCCAAAGAGCTGCACTCCCTTTAAAGAGTACGCGCCTCTTGCTGGCTTTTCCGGGAGGTGAGGGAAGGGACTGAGGGCAGCCCATCAGTTCCTTCCCCCACCTCCTGGAAAAGCCCCCAAGAGCCGCGCTTCCTTTAAAGAGCCGCGCGGAGCGTGTCTTGGTCCCTTCTCCCTCCTCGGGGAAGAGCCTGCAAGCACCACACACACACACTCCACACAGCTCGTGAAAGGGAGCGCAGAGCAGAGCCTGGGATGCATACAGGCTCTGCGCAGCGCTCCCTTTAAAGAATATTTTTTCCCTTGCATTCCCCCTCTAAAAAATAGGTGCGTCTTATGGTCAGGTGTGTCTTATGGAGCGAAAAATACGGTACTTGCAAAGTCAGAAACCTTTCCAGACTGAAGGCAGATCCTGAGTTCTCCCAACAGACCCCTTCCTCCTCCCCTCTAAGTGGGCAGGTTGTGTCTGACGTTACTGGGACGTTGGTGGCGCTGTGGTCTAAACCACTGAGCCTCTTGGGCTTGCTGATAGGAAGGTCGGAGGTTCAAATCCCCGCAACGGAGTGAGCTCCTGTTGCTCTGTAACAGCTCCTGCCAACCTAGCAGTTCAAAAGCAAGCCTATGCAAGTAGATAAATAGGCACCTCTGCAGTGGGAAGGTAAACGGCATTTCCGTGCGCTTTGGTTTCCGTCACGGTATCCCGTTGCGCCAGAAGCGGTTTAGTCCTGTTGGCCATATGACCTGGAAAGCTGTCTGTGGACAAATGCCAGCTCCCTCGGCCTGAAAGCGAGATGAGCACTGCAACCCCACAGTCCCCTTTGACTGCACTTATCTGTCCAGGGGTCCTTTACCTTTTTACCTAGACATTATTGGGGCAGCCCTGAACTTGCTCGATTTGAAATAGGAGACCTCAAGCGTTTACCTCCTTCTCTTTGCACTATGTGATTCAAATGAACGATCTGCAGGATGCACTCCAGATCCTGGTCTTGGTAGCCCTTCTCGCGCATGTCGTCCACAGAGTCAGGATAGATCACTTGATCCCGCAGCGTTCCAATGGACATGTAAGGTCTGTAAAGCAGCAGAGAGAAAATTAGTCGCCTCCCGGGGAGTCACATCTCAACCCTGCTGTTTAGGGTTCTTTGAGCAGCGCATAATGCTTTAAATGTGGTGTTTCTAAATACTGTAATTATTTGAGGGTGACTGTTTTAGTAAACACACTCTAGAGAACAATGCCTTGTTTGCAGAACAGACTGCAGTGCAGCGACATGGATCACTGTGGCTCAAGAGCAACCCGCCTGATAAAGAAGAACCGCACATTATCCTTCACACAAAAGTCACCTTGCCTGAGCACGCAAGAGCATAAATCGAAGTAGGAATGCATTTTCCTGTTCAATTTCTTCCAGGTACACCGTGGAACTCTCATTTTTGAGCCCCGGTTATTCAAAAGCTGCAATTTTTCGAAATTAACGTTGCCCACATCTAACAGTGAGTAGAATGGCCCACACCCCATTTTCCAAGACAACGGATTATTTGTATACATTTATCAGGAGCTCCCAGGACTTAAGCAGGGAATCTTCAGCTCTTTGCTGCTCTCTATGGTGAGCCACTAGGACTGCAGTTTGCAGCATATTTTTTTAAGGGATGTACTAGTTCTCAGGTGCTCGACTGGTCCTACCCACCCAGGCTGGCCACCAAATCCTCCTAACAGGAAGAGCTACAAAAGCCTTCCTTCTCCCAGGTGTCAAAAAACAGTTATTTATGTAGGCCAATACTGCGGCCCGTGGTTTGTTAGCCCCAAAATGGAAAACGAATGAGATCCCAACCAAAGGACAATGGCAACTAGAGCTGACAGAATACGCACAGCTTACAGACTTAACATGTAGAATAAGAGAACAAGAAGAACTGGAAAATGTTTATTGAATATATCGGAGAGGAGACTGGAAAATGTTTATTGAATATATCGGTGAAAATTGTGGACAGCTGAAAACGCTGGGAGCATTAAGATTAATTCAACAGTGTAAATAAGTTTTGATGGATGTAATAATGGAATACTGAATGGTTTAGTTGTTGTAAAATATGCAGGGATATATGATAATCAAAATGAACCATGGAAAGGGAAGTAGGAAAATCAATGATATTTTAAGGATGTTTAATGGCAGATGAAGTTGATGGACTACATGGAACTGGCGGAAATGACTGGCAGAATCCGAGAATAGGGAGAAGAGTTGGTGGAAGAAGACTATTTACAGAAACACTGTAAAATTAATGAATGTTAGAAGGATGCTGGAATGAAGTTATATGGCTTTAGCAAAAATGTTATAAAGAATTAAGTAAAAATAGATTGTTAATGGGCCAAAGGGGAAAAAAGTAAGGTTAGATTGTGTTAAGATAAATTATAGGACAAAAATTGAGAAAGATGGAAAGGATTTGCTGAAATAGCTAACTGAACTAGAACCCAAAAAAGGGAGGTGTGAGGAGGTCGTTGAAACAAGTAAATGAAAGATAAGATATGGAAATATTGGATGTGTTTTCAATTGTTTCTGTTTTTTGTTTCTGTTTTGTCAAGATAAGTAGTGTTTTTTGTTTTTCATGTATTGTATTGTATTGCTTTGCTTTGTTTAACTTTTTTTCTTCTTTTTGTAATCTTTAAACTCTTAATAAATATTACTTTAAAACAAAGATATTTTAAGGATGTTTAAATGAGTATTTTATATTGTAAAACAGAAAATATATATGTACACACACACAGCCTTCCTCCTTGGGCTAGAACAGGCATAGGCAACCTCGGCCCTCCAGATGTTTTTTGGGACTACAATTCCCATCATCCCTGACCACTGGTCCTGTTAGCAAGGGATGATGGGAGTTGTAGTCCCAAAACACTGGAGGGCCGAGGTAGCCTATGCCTGGGCTAGAACTTGCCCGGGCAGCAAAAGCCTTCCCAGCTCTGGCACATTTTGGATTTACTCTTTCTTTAAGCTTTCAATCCTAGCTTGTTCCTCAGTATTGACTCCTGACTTGACTTCCCAGCTCTGACCTCCTGGCACGACTTTCTGGTTTCCAGCTTCACTCTGACAGGTGGTCAGCCTTGAGAATGTCCTCTGGCACGTTCAGATAATGGCAAACACTGAAAAGTGGGCAGCCTGACGGACTCTAAAACTGTCTGTGCCACAAACAAGCAAATACAGCAACATTTCACCAGGTTTACAAGCAAAGAAGAAGAAGAAGAAGAAGAAGAAGAAGAAGAAGAAGAAGAAGAAGAAGAGTAGTAGTAGTAGTAGTAGTTTGGATTTGATATCCCGCCTTTCACTCCCCTTCAGGAGTCTCAAAGCGGCTAACATTCTCCTTTCCCTTCCTCCCCCACAACAAACACTCTGTGGGGCTGAGAGACTTCAAAGAAGTGTGACTAGCCCAAGGTCACCCAGCAGCTGCATGTGGAGGAGCGGAGACTCGAACCCGGTTCCCCAGATTACAAGACTACCGCTCTTAACCACTACACCACACTGGCTCTACAAATATTTACAACCAGGGTACATGAGAACTAGACGTAAGATTCAATATTCGTTCTCCGCAAATGGAGCATAGCTGGATGCCTACAAATAATTATTTCATTTGGGCTTATGGATGGTAGCATTTTTGCAATGACAGAACAAACGAAATTTCCAGGCAAGCTAAATTCTCCTATAGATAAGCACACAGGCAGCCTAGAGCGCTCCAGTTGGAGAACAGCCTTTACCAAAGGTGTCATGGACTTTAAAGACACTTGAACTCAGGACGCAAGGGAGAAATGTGCTAAGAGGAAGGCACGCTTGGCAAATCTACACCGTGATCAACTCCTGCCTGGAAACCAATATCCCCACTGTGGAGGGATGTGTGGATCCAGAACTGGCCTCCACAGTCATTTATGGGCTCATTGTTAAAACCGTGTTTATGGAAGACAATCTCACTCCACTACGAGTGATCGCCAAAGAAAGAAGAATATTTTTGAGCAAAAAGAGTAATTGCTTTGTTGTTATTTTATGGCAGGTTGAAGGTTCATCCTAAACAGCTTGTGAGAATATTTGGTTCATAGTTCCACAATGTAAGGCCAGGACTAGCCACCTGAGAAACAGTTTCTACGCAAATGCAATTCTGGTTCTAAATGCAGCATAAGGGGTCTCTATAGTATAGTGTATTTGTGGTAGTTTTATGTAGTTTTGTGGTAGTTTTATGTAGTTTTGTGGTAGTTTTATGTAGCTTTGTGGTAGTTTTTCAATTTCATTGTTCTACATGGGACAATGACAATAAAGATATTGTATATGTTTGTTTTCACATGAAAACTTAGTCTACTTTTATAGAACTAGATACTAGAAATACATTTTCACAGAATCAGATGCAATACCTAAATAAACATGATATTAACTGTAACTCCAAGGCTTGTATTTCAGATCATCTGTGACATATCAGGACAGAGTTAGAGCACCAGTGAATATTTGCTTGACATTATATGATGGCTACCCAGAAATATGAGCAAATATTACAATGTATTTGGACAGAGGCTATATAATATTATAAGCCATTTGAGCAAAGGACCCTGTTTTATGTGTGAGAATCCCCAGAATCTCTGTTTTACTTGCTTTTATACACTTGCATATGTTTTAAGGTTGTTTCATTGGTTTTTTGTTATATTATTTGTTTTGATGGATATCGTTTTTATACTAGAGATAGTGTACACCACTTAGGGGTTTTTAAAGGGCTAAAAGGTTTAGAAATTCCTTTAAATAAATAACTAAATAATGAAATATACATGAGCACAGCAGTTGTAGAAGGATTCAGGATCAATATGCGCATGTGAAATGAGCTTAAGGCGGAACTGAAGTCTTTTGCTGTGGCTTACTAAAGGAATTCATTTGCTCTGGGCATTTAAAAAGAAAACTGCACTCACTGAATACTGGCACCCAGTGCTCCAAAAAATGCCTCCTTCTTTGTGTTACATGGACACATGCTACTAGTGACAAATGACGTTGACTCAGTACGAAATCAGAGTCAGGATATGGCATGACCAAAAAATGTTACATTCTTAAGGGTTTTCCAGCTTGGTTTTTTTTGCTTTCTACTAATGTAAGGGACACGGGTGGCACTGTGGGTTAAACCACAGAGCCTAGGACTTGCCGATCAGAAGGTCAGCGGTTCGAATCCCTGTGATGGGGTGAACTCCTGTTGCTCGGTCCCTGCTCCTGCCAACCTAGCAGTTCGAAAGCACGTCAAAGTGCAAGTAGATAAATAGGTACCGCTCCGGCGGGAAGGTAAACGGCGTTTCCGTGCGCTGCTCTGGTTCGCCAAAAGCAGCTTAGTCATGCTGGCCACATGACCCGGAAGCTGTACGCCAGCTCCCTTGGCTAATAAAGCGAGATGAGCGCCACAACCCCAGAGTCGGTCACGACTGGACCTAATGGTCAGGGGTGCCTTTACCTTTACCTAATGCATATGTACATATTACCCATATTTTTATTCACACGGTGAACATATATGTGATTTGAAACTAATGATACTATGTGTTCCCAATCAGAAAGCTATAATAATATTACCTGAATTTATTACTGATAATTTTACCCGATGCTGAAAACGAATGTGATCAGAGGACTTTGGCCCTTCCTTCCTTCCTTTCCAAAGAAACTGGCCTATATTGCATTTCACAAGGGTCTTTGTCTTCACAGCAGTGGGAAGAGAGACAGTGTGGCGCAGTGGTTACAGTGCTGGACTAGGACCAAGGAGACCTAGGCTCAAATACCCACTCAATCACAAAGCTACTACTCAAGTCATCTCAAGCTCCTTGGAAGCATGGTGGGATATAATTGCAATAATAATAAGTGCTACGTCATAAATAGAAAGAAAATCTCCGACTGGAGAGGTGGCTGTCTCCGGTTCTCACATGCAATGGGCATCACTAGAGTGAAATCTCTGAGAAGACCGCCAGCTCAATCCACAATTCCTCACACACCATTTGCCCGCGATGCAATTCCACACGCATATTATTTGGATGATGGTCCATGTTTCTAGAATGAATGGCCCTTTAACATGCTTAATAGAATGCACTTTATTTCAGACATTGTAGGTGGCCCAGCTTTTTGAAGCACCTAGCCAGTTATCTGAACCCACTGTCTTGCCTCCTTATGAGAATCTCTGCAGCAACGATTGATGTCTACAGCAATGTGAACTGAATCTGGCTCAGCAGGACCACAGACACACTGGTCTGGCAAAGAACCACCAGTGAACCTGGAAAATGTGGGGTTCCATCAAAATCCACCAATGGGCTCACTAGATTAAGGTGAGGGGGACTGAAATAGCATCCCTTTGCTTCAATTCTCTCTTCATAAACTAGAAATAATTCTGCTGAGTCATGAAGATAGTTAATATGGCCCTTTTAATGTGAAAACGCTTTAGAGTCCATGATCTATGTATAAATAGGGGACTGGATCATTTGAAAAGTGATTTAAAAACACAGAATCAGAACTGAGACAAACAACTGGGCAGTGAGAGCTAGTAAAGGTAAAGGGACCCCTGACCATTAGGTCCAGTCGTGACCGACTCTGGGCTCATCTCGCTTTATTGGCCGAGGGAGCCGGCGTACAGCTTCCGGGTCATGTGGCCAGCATGACTAAGCCGCTTCTGGCAAACCAGAGCAGCGCACGGAAATGCCGTTTACCTTCCCGCCAGAGCAGTACCTATTTATTTACTTGCACTTTGACGTGCTTTTGAACTGCTAGGTTGGCAGGAGCAGGGACGGAGCAATGGGAGCTCACCCCGTCATGGGGATTCAAACCGCCGATCTTTTGATCGGCAAGCCCATGGCTCTGTGGTTTAGCCCACTGCGCCACCCGCGTCCCTAATTGTATGTAACTTGGGATATAAACATTGATGTTGGGCGAGAAGGAAGTCACTAGTTCTGTTGAATTGGAATATGATTGTTGAGTATCAAATGTAACTTTCTATATGGAATAAAGAATAAAATATTTATTGTAACAAAACAAAAAACAAAACAAAATAAAAATGTACCGTAGATTTGCCCTGTTGGAAGTTAAGTTCTGTTATATACATTTGTCCATCATAACGATGGATGTGGAGGAACTGCTAAAATATACACGTCTAGTGGGATGTCTATAGCAATATCCCACTCCATTGAAATAAGTTCAAGGGTGTTTTAGGGCAAGCTGCAGTTTCCGCAACTCTCTCCAGATATAAATAATTGATTTGAGCCCAAAATAGCCAACCGTAAGCTTTCCTCTCCAGTATCCAAGAGCGCCTGCTAAATATTTCAAGGAGCTCAATTACCAAGCCTGAGCATAATTACCTTACACCCGCTAACATAGTTTACGGGGCACGGATCATAGAGCTTTCCCAGCACGATGTGTAATTAGAAGCTGCTGTCACAGGCAGAAATATATTATTGCACAATAAACAACCAAACCGCAGAAAGAGCACAAATCCTTAATCTGGAAAGGAAGCCGTGCGATTGAATGATCAGCCAGGTTAAGCAAGGCTCCTTGATTTCATGAAATTTTTATCGGCTCCCTTGCAGCTGCGCAAATCAGAAACTGCCTCCGTCAGGGATTCGGAACCACTGGGGAGACGCAGCAGGGAGCTGGCTGTCAATCACGATAAAGTCAGCGCTATGGAATCTCAAGCAGCTGTCGGGACATTTCCTGCCCTTTATGACGCTTCCTTTGTAAGACTCAGGTGCCAAATGGAGGAGCCGTAGAGTTGGGGGAAAGATTAGAAGAACACATGGCCTGAACGTAATGCATGGCCGTGACATCAGCAAGTCAAAAAGGCGGTCAGCTTTCTTGTTACATCACCACTAGGGAGCACACTGGTGAACAGCTGTTGCTGACATGATCGTTATTGCTATTGTTATTTACATACAAGCCAGTAGAAGTATTTGAACAACTGCCACCCTAACAAATAGGTGTCAGTATCTGTTTCAAGCTGGGGGGCACACTGGGAAAACTGGCCAAATCTATAGTAAGACAGAAGCACTTACTGTGTTGGCCTGAATATAAGCCTCACTTTCCCCCCAAATTCCAACTGTGAAAAGTTTAAGTGTGGCTTAAATTCGTGACCTTACAAAAAATGGGCTTTTACGATATTGCTGCTGAAGCAGATATACAGTAAAACGGAATGGATGTGAGTGCCTGTGGAAATTTAAGGGAGTGGCTTATATTCAGGTATTGTCTTTTTTTATTTCCTCCCCCCCCCCCTTGAATATTAAAGGTGCGGCTTATATTCGAGCCAATACGGTATGTGAAACCATTCTAAACCACCGTGCAGAGCTGAGATGGTATAGGTTGACATGACAAAACTATGCAAATATTTGCAACCAAAGGCCTACAAAAACAAGGTGGGAAAGAAGTACCATGTTCCTAAGATATGGCGACCGGGGGGAAAGTATTCAGTGGGCAGATGCAAGACATGTAGATTTTTCAAATGGGGTGTGGGTAGCTGAATCAGTTTACAGTGGTAGCTCTGGATGCGAACGGGATCCATTCCGGAGCCCCGTTCGCATCCTGAAGCGAACGCAACCCGTGTCTGTGCGTGCTGCGATTCGCCGCTTCCGCACATGCGCGTGACATCATTTTGAGCGCCTGCGCCTGCGTGAGTGGCAAAACCCGGAAGTAACGCATTCCATTACTTCCGGGTCACCGTGGAACGCAACCCAAGGCTACTTCAACCCGAGGTACGTATGACTGTATAGTCACTGTATAGTTAGGTTTCCTGCTAAGCATATGAAGACAGAATTCAGAGTCAGGGAACTCTGAAGAAAGGGCTGTTCATAAAGAATTGAAATATTCTACTGCACCATACAACCCAGTAGGGAGCAATGGTTAGAGTGGGAGGCACCCAATGTGGTCCTTTCTAGAAGTTGGAATAAAACTGGCCCAGGACCAGTGAAGATGGAGGCCAGGTTCAAAAAGCTCTCTCTCTCTCTGTGTCATATTGCTAGCTCTGGGTCTGAGTATTGGATACTCAAATCTGCAATCCATCCAGGAAGCTCCTTGAGCCAGTGATCCTATCACAGCTTAACCTACCACACTGGGCTGATCTTGATCTATAACGTGGAGAGGGGAAGGACCCTGAACTCCCTGCCTGAGCTTCTTGAAGAACAGCAGAAGCACCTAGGAAGAGAGGAATTCAGGGATATTTAAAAATAATAATTTTATTAAGCTGCATGTTCTTGCTTCTTAATTCCATCCTTTTACGTGGTTTTGTATGGTTTGTGGCATTTTATGCATTGTGACTCGACGTTGTTTTTATCGATTGTAGTTTAGTAATTCTTTATTGTAATTGACAAGTGTAAGATGTTTAAAATTAAATGTCGGCAAATAATACTGTTTACTATTAGATTCTAATGGATTGTTGAATCTTGCTTTATTTGATATAAGTTGTTTTAAACTTTTAAAGTTACTGTTAGTTTTTTATACTGGGTCAGACTGTTGTTATTAATGTTTGATGTTTTATTATGCTTTTATATATGTTGGAAGCTGTCCAGAGTTGCTGGGGAAACCCAGCCAGATAGGCGGGGTATAAAATTATTATTATTATTATTATTATTATTATTATTATTATTATTATTATTATATAAGCTGGTGAATGTAATAAGTAATAGCAAGAAGTATTATAATAATCTGCAATACCAACTAAATGAAGAAAGCAAAATTATGTACAAAATGTTTGCTTTGGATGTAATCTACATAGTTTTCATTATTTTAAAAAAAGGTTTTTAAAAAGTTATTACGTGACATTTACACACACCTTAGGGTGCAAGTGTAAATATGTGTTCCTTAACTTTGACCAAATCCTCCGTCATTCAAAACCTCCCAGGCAAGGGGCATTATAAATATCAACTTTGACGTTGTGCAAAGTATTTTAGGAAATATAATCCCTGTCTGGGATTTCTCTAACTCTAAGCCCTGGTTCTAATTAGCAGACGGCCAGAATGCCTGGGACGCTAGGGGAGAAAATGACAGTTAATCTCTAAAGCTAATATTCCCTTCTTGGAGACTTGCCCAGGTTCCTCCTATACATTTTATAATGGTAAATAGTATTGTCACATTTTTGGGTCGTATCTCATGCTATATCAGTAGGCACAATGATACAAAAACAATTCCTAAGGCTATCTGCGTATTCACTTATAAATGGAGAGTTCTTACGGACAAAGGCAAGCAAAATTCTCAATTAAACCATGTGGAATCAAGACAATCCCCGTCTGGGCAGATTCAGCTAGGGCTACATTTAATTAGGAAGGCAACACAGCATGTTGCCTTAAAGGGCTAGTCTACTAATTCAGAGAAATCCAATACAAATAGTGGCATTTGCAAACTGTGCTGAGTAAGATTCAAGCAGACAATGGCTGCAATGTCTCCTTCATTATTGACTTTCGGGAGAAGTTTAAAAACATTCCTGTTTACCCAGGCATTTGATGGCTAAAAGATACAGGTCAGGACAACTTGAAACCAGTAAGCTTTTAGATATTATATTTTTTTAAATGTTCTTAAAGGTAAAGGGACCCCTGACCATGAGGTCAAGTCGTGGGGTTGTGGTGCTCATCTCGCTTTATTGGCCGAGGGAGCCAGCGTACAAGCTTCTGGGTCATGTGGCCAGAATGACTAAGCTGCTTCTGGCGAACCAGAGCAGCGCACGGAAACGGCGTTTACCTTCCTGCTGGAGCGGTACTTATTTATCTACTTGTACTCTGACGTGCTTTCAAACTGCTAGGTTGGCAGGAGCAGGGACCAAGCAATGGGAGCTCACCCCATTGCGGGGATTAGAACCGCCAACCTTCTGATCGGCAAGTCCTAGGCTCTGTGGTTTAACCCACAGTGCCACCCACATCCCCAAAATGTTCTTAGGTGGGTTCAAAATGTTTTAAATAGGTTTTTGTTACATTTTAAAATGTATTGTTTTGACTTTTTGATGTTGGCTGCCCTGGGCGACTTTGGGAAGAAGGATGGCATAAATAATGACATAAATCCATAGATGTTTTCCGGCACTAGCCCAGTTGTGGTGAGCCCTCGGCCCTCCAGAAGTCGCTGAACTACAACTCCCATCAATCCTGGCCACTGGCCACACTTCTTGGGGCTGATGGGAGTTGTAGTTAGGAGCATCTGAAGGTCCACAAGTTCCCCACACACCACCAGAAGCCCCTTTCCCTTGAAAGATACTCACACAGAAAAGCCTCATGGTGGTTTAAGCTTATTGTCCCTACTTCAGTTGAGAGTTATTCATGGCTGAATCTCACGGAAAGCAACAATACCAACTCTTCCATTGCTTTCAGCAGCTAGGTAAGAGCTAATGTGCTTTTCATGTTAGGAGTGGGCAGTTTTTAATCAAGCTATTGCACAAGATCCAAACATCTTTAAAAGTCCCACTTGCTTTTGTCAAGACAGAGCAATATTCTATTATTGGACCACCCTAATTACTCTTCAAATTGGTGCTTACCCTGTGTCTGTATCTGGCGATGAGTAAGTCCCCTCTGTTCCTATATCCTCCCACCTACCACGCCAGTGTGAAAATTTCAATAATCCTCCTTTTGATTTTTCCTGTTTAGAGATTGTGAAGCATCCCTAGTGCCACTCTAGTGGAAGCTAAAGGTAAAGGTAAAGGTACCCCTGCCCGTACGGGCCAGTTGTGTCCAACTCTGGGGTTGCGTGCTCATCTCGCTCTAGAGGCCGTGAGCCGGCACCATCCGAGGACACTTCCGGGTCACATGGCCAGCGTGACGAAGCTGCACTGGCGAGCCTGCACCAGCGCAGCACACGGAGACACCGTTTACCTTCCCGCTATAAAGCGGCCCCTATTTATCTACTTGCACTTAAGAGTGCTTTCGAACTGCTAGGTGGGCAGGAGCTGGGACCGAACGACGGGAGCTCACCCTGCCGCGGGGATTCGAACCGCCGACCATACGATCGACAAGTCACTGAGGTTTTACCCACAGCGCCACCCACGTCCCATAGTGGAAGCTAGTGTAGCCTTTTTAAAAGTCTGTCAACAATTGTTGACTATGGCCTTTCTCTCGTTTTTCTAAAATCAATACCTGCCCCCTGCCCCAGCTGACACTCGTAGACCTCTGATAATCTTATATTGGTTAATTGTTTAGTTCCTTTGAGTTGCCTTGAGCACTATATGTTCAAAAAGGAGGGGAACACTTGTAATTTATAAAAATATATTGTTTTGCGAAAACAGATACAAGTAAAAGCACAAACCTTTGAGGAATGTAGAACATATGCTGAGGAGGTGGTTTGTAAAGAACTCCTTCATAGACAGGCCACAAACCACTTAGAATCCTGAAGAGAGAACTCTTCCCGCAACCATTAGGTCCAGTGATTAGAAGATGCATACCTTCTTCCACCTACAAGTTATGAGAAACACAATAACCTTTGAGAAAGCAATTATTTCCACCAACAATCTAACACAGGACTGACTTGGATGCAACGTTAACCAAGAGTTATGACAATGCGTCTCAACAAACTGTGGTTTTCTGTCTGAACTTCAGACTACAGCTTAGGAAGTAGGCTTGTTTCAAGCAACCATAGTTATGACAAACCACAGTTTAGGGTTTAGGCAACATGCTAAACTGTGGTTAATCTAACATGAAAGCGGAAGCTTCCCATCTCTTTCTTGTTGCTGCGGCAAAGAGGCGAGGCGGGAGGGTGATGCAAACTGGAATGTTAAGCCACAGTTTAGCATTAAATAGTGTTTTTTATGCACATGATTTGCAGCGATCCACACAATTGACCTATTTAATATTATGTTTGGGGAAAACACGGCAGTGAAGAAGAATGCTGCAGTGAGAATCAAGCATAAAAAACACTGTCTTAGACTAGCCTTCTGTGCTCCCACTGTGGCTTGGGCAAGAAAAAAGCAACTGAAACAAATGTGGAGCCCCATTTAGCATAACCAAGAACAGTGGCTATATATATATATATATATATATGCTTTCGTAGATTTTCACGGGTACAGGAATGCAGGTTTTGGTGTCCTCGGGTGTCTTCCCGTGTAAAAGTTGGGGTGTCTAGGCGACGTTTCGACGAGGTCTCACTCGTCATCTTCAGGCTGGTGCTTTCGGCTTCTTGTTACTGGAACAGAGCAGGATCTCAGTGTTTGAGTTCCTATAAATACTGTTGAGGGGGTGTGGTGTATAGCCTCCAATGTTCTGGGCAGAGAGGAAGTTCCCAGGCTAGTGTGCCTTTTCTTCTTTTGTTCCTTAATTACTTGAGGGATATCTTGAGTGATTTCTTGAGTGATATCCTGAGTACCACTTAGGTGGGTCATTAGGTGTCATTAGGATAAAATCCAGTTGGAAAACCAAGGGGTCTATGAAATACCCTGCAAAGTCTGCCCAGCCACGTACATTGGACAAACAAACAGACGAATAAATGCACGTATCGCAGAACACAAGAATGCCGTCAAAAAAGAAGAAAAAACTTCCTCTCTTTTCCAACACATGAAAGAAACAGGACACGAAATTAATTTTGCAGATTCCAAATTGCTCTTTAACATGGAACATCACCACAAGAGAATAATCATGGAAGCCATCGAGATAGAGAAACACCCTCACAACATGAACAAGCGTGACGACACATCCCGCTTGCCAGACATCTGGAAATTAGCCCTCCCCACAAAAACTGACACCAGATCCAGAGGCACACAGAACGCCATCACCAATCAACCACACCAGACCCAAACCCAGACCCTCTCCACAGATAAATTACAGACACCATCCAGTAGCCAAACCATGGTGGCACCTCCGGATGCTGCACCCCCCTGCAATCCCTACACAGATCTGGCTGACACAGGCCACAAAACCACAGCTCGCCCCTATACACGAAGCCAAGCCAGAGCACAACTAAGCGCAGTACAGCCATCTTCTCAGAAAAACTCTTCACAAAGTTCAAGAGGTCAAGACACAAAGACTTTAGCAACTAATCCACACCTAATGACCCACCTAAGTGGTACTCAGGATATCACTCAAGAAATCACTCAAGATATCCCTCAAGTAATTAAGGAACAAAAGAAGAAAAGGCACACTAGCCTGGGAACTTCCTCTCTGCCCAGAACATTGGAGGCTATACACCACACCCCCTCAACAGTATTTATAGGAACTCAAACACTGAGATCCTGCTCTGTTCCAGTAACAAGAAGCCGAAAGCACCAGCCTGAAGATGACGAGTGAGACCTCGTCGAAACGTCGCCTAGACACCCCAACTTTTACACGGGAAGACACCCGAGGACACCAAAACCTGCATATATATATATATATATGCAGGTTTTGGTGTCCTCGGGTGTCTTCCCGTGTAAAAGTTGGGGTGTCTAGGCGACGTTTATATATATATATGCAGGTTTTGGTGTCCTCGGGTGTCTTCCCGTGTAAAAGTTGGGGTGTCTAGGCGACGTTTCGACGAGGTCTCACTCGTCATCTTCAGGCTGGTGCTTTCGGCTTCTTGTTACTGGAACAGAGCAGGATCTCAGTGTTTGAGTTCCTATAAATACTGTTGAGGGGGTGTGGTGTATAGCCTCCAATGTTCTGGGCAGAGAGGAAGTTCCCAGGCTAGTGTGCCTTTTCTTCTTTTGTTCCTTAATTACTTGAGGGATATCTTGAGTGATTTCTTGAGTGATATCCTGAGTACCACTTAGGTGGGTCATTAGGTGTGGATTAGTTGCTAAAGTTTTTGTGTCTTGACCTCTTGAACTTTGTGAAGAGTTTTTCTGAGAAGATGGCTGTACTGCGCTTAGTTGTGCTCTGGCTTGGCTTCGTGTATAGGGGCGAGCTGTGGTTTTGTGGCCTGTGTCAGCCAGATCTGTGTAGGGATTGCAGGGGGGTGCAGCATCCGGAGGTGCCACCATGGTTTGGCTACTGGATGGTGTCTGTAATTTATCTGTGGAGAGGGTCTGGGTTTGGGTCTGGTGTGGTTGATTGGTGATAGCGTTCTGTGTGCCTCTGGATCTGGTGTCAGTTTTTGTGGGGAGGGCTAATTTCCAGATGTCTGGCAAGCGGGATGTGTCGTCACGCTTGTTCATGTTGTGAGGGTGTTTCTCTATCTCGATGGCTTCCATGATTATTCTCTTGTGGTGATGTTCCATGTTAAAGAGCAATTTGGAATCTGCAAAATTAATTTCGTGTCCTGTTTCTTTCATGTGTTGGAAAAGAGAGGAAGTTTTTTCTTCTTTTTTGACGGCATTCTTGTGTTCTCTCAACAGTATTTATAGGAACTCAAACACTGAGATCTTGCTCTGTTCCAGTAACAAGAAGCCGAAAGCACCAGCCTGAAGATGACGAGTGAGACCTCGTCGAAACGTCGCCTAGACACCCCAACTTTTACACGGGAAGACACCCGAGGACACCAAAACCTGCATTCCTGTACCCGTGAAAATCTACGAAAGCAAATATATATATATATATATATATATATATATATATATATTTCATAGCTTGTGTTTTATTCCTGTGTGCTTCCTCTATTGGCTATAAACTAACTGCAGTTTATTGTTTACTAAGTAGGAACATTTGGCTTCTGCAAAAATAGGTGTGTGAAAAACACGCCCATGCAACATGTGTCATAATCAACGAGAGTCCCAATATTTCTTAGACTGAGCCTACAGTTTTAGGACAAAACCTTTCCTCGGGTGACTTGACCACACTAAGGTCAAAATCGTAACATTTGCTTTCCACAATGTGTTGAGTTTTGCGGTCTTCATGCAGTGAGATTAATATGGAAAATCTAGGATCTCACTGTATGTGAGCAATTTGTCTTTAGTAAAAATGAATCTGCTTATATTTAGATCTAAATGAATATCAGAGCGGAGGAAGTAAAGCTATATATAAACATGGAATTTTTTCGCCAGAATTTTTACCCCTTCTGCACTTAGAAAGTGTCTCTTTTTAAAGGGACCGTGTATAGTTACAACAATCATAAATGTTATAGTGCTAATAAAGTATGAGACACCCCCTTTCCCCCCAAAAAAACTAATTACACACACACACACACACACACACACACACACACACACACAGAAGTGGGAACTGATACCCAATGCCACAATCTCATACCATTGTGTGTAAAACATTATCATTGGGCAGTACTGCCAATTGCTTGGGTTATTCCCACCTGATATATATTCCCCTACTGCCAAATGAGGAATAGCGCAGTCGGTAGAGCAGGAGACTCTTAATCTCGGGGTAGAGGGTTCAAGCCCCACATTGGCTGAAAGATTCCTGTATTGCAAGGGGTTGGTCTGGCTGATCCTCGTGGTCGCTTCCAACTCTGCAATTCTACAAATCTATGATTCCTAGGGAAGTGCTGATCAGGCGAGGAAAACCCACGCGATCAGTCCTGGCCATATGGTTGCAATATTAGCACACATTTCCTACTGGGAATTCCCCACTAAGATGTTCTGGGGGGGGGGGAGTGTGAAAGATTTCCTGGTGTTTACAGTGGTACCTCGGGTTAAGTACTTAATTTGTTCCGGAGGTCTGTTCTTATCCTGAAACTGTTCTTAACCTGAAGCACCACTTTAGCTAATGGGGCCTCCTGCTGCTGCTGCGCCGCTGGAGCACGATTTCTGTTCTTATCCTGAAGCAAAGTTAACCTGAAGCACTATTTCTGGTTTAGCTGAGTCTGTAACCTGAAGCGTATGTAACCTGAAGCGTATGTAACCCAAGGTACCACTGTATTTCCTGGCACTGAAAGTTCTAGGAATAAAGATGTACCTACTAATTCGCCAGGTATAAAGCACCGTATTTTTCACTCTATGAGATGCACTTTTCCCCTCCTAAAAAGTAAGGGGAAATGTGTGTGCGTCTTATAGAGCGAATGCAGGCTGCACAGCTATCCCAGAAGCCAGAAGAGCAAGAGGGATCAGTGCGCACCAATCCCTCTTGCTCTTCTGGCTTCAGGGATAGCCACCCAAAGCCTCTTGAGAGCAGCAGGAGCGCTCCTCCCTCTTCTCTCAAGAGGCTTTGCGTTGCTTTCTTGTTTTCCTCCTCTAAAAACTAGGTGCGTCTTATGGTCGGGTGCATCTTATAGAGCAAAAAATACAGTATTGCTGGCTCACAGCATCTACATGATCAGCTCTCAGCCAATTAATGTGGCTGAAAAAGTTTATCACATCAGTGGGCCAAACGCTGATTTGCATATGAAGCCATGCAATGCTATCCACTTGGTGAAGTAATGGGTTCACCATCATCATCATTATCATCATCATCATCACATATGACTCACCCCCCCCACCCCATGAGGAAGCAGCGTGGAACAATGATATCACATGGATCTATGCATATGTAGGGAGAGAGGTTATATGCTTCTATTCTCTACTGTGGAGGAAGCCCCTAAAAGGATCCTCTAGGAAAAATTATGGGCTATCTGGAAAATCACATAGTCCAATTCCATTGCTGATACTCTGCCATTTATGGTGTCCTCTGCTCAGGTGGGTCCTGCTTCATCTCAGCGGGTGGAACTGCAGAACACGCAGAAATTAATGTATTAAAATGAATGGGAAAGCCACAGAAACTCTTGGGTGCATATTGGTGCTGAAGCACTTATGTGTCAGGATCAGGAAACCGTATCAAGAACACAGAAGCACAAAGATAAATTCCCTCCCTACTGACCATGTCCTAATTTAATAATTTTTTTTTAAGATTCTGCTCTGAAGTTCGCAATTCCGTAGCCTGCACATTTGCTTAGTTCCTTAAAACTCAAGGTCCGTTTGGCTGGAAATGAGCCATGCTTAAAATCCTGAAGGCTCCTACGCACTTTGAAAAGGAACAGGATCAGTTTACTGATATACAATCCTTGTTTACAGACTGCAAAAAGACAGATCGTGAATCTCAGGGCCCAGTCTCTTTGGACGCACTACGCTATTAACCAAAGGTCACTAACCTAAAGCCTGGGGCCAGATCTGGTCCAATCGCCTTCTCAATCCGGCCCGCCGACAGTCTGGGATTCCGCGTGTTTTTACATGAGTAGAATGTGTCCTTTTATTTACAATGCATCTCTGGGTTATTTGTGGGGCCTGCCTGGTGTTTTTACATGAGTAGAATAAAGTAAAGGTAAAGGGACGCCTGACCGTTAGGTCCAGTCGTGACTAACTCTGGGGTTGTGGTGCTCATATCGCTTTATTGGCCGAGGGAGCCGGCGTTTGTCCGCAGACAGCTTCCGGGTCATGTGGCCAGAATGACTAAGCCGCTTCTGGCGAACCAGAGCAGCGCACGGAAACACCGTTGACCTTCCCGCCGGAGCGGTACCTATTTATCTACGTGCACTTTGACATGCTTTCGAACTGCTAGGTTGGCAGCAGCAGGGACCGAGCAACAGGAGCTCACCCCGTCATGGGGATTCGAACTGCCGACCTTCTGATCGGCAAGTCCTAGGCTCAGTGGTTTAACCCACAGCGCCACCCGTGTCCCATGAGTAGAATATGTACTTTTATTTAAAATGCATCTCTAGGTCATTTGTGGGACATAGGAATGTGTTATTCCCCCCCCTCCCAAAAAAATAGTCTGGCCCCCCACATGGTCTGAGGGACGGTAGACCGGCCCATGGCTAAAAAAGGTTGCTGACACTTTTGGTGAAGTGAGAATTTCAGAACACATTTCTTCTCCCACAGTATATGGGGGAAATCCCCATAGTGTTTTGTTTTTCACAATTACTGAGTAAAGTAGAGGCTGACACCTTGCCTTATGTAGAATCTGGCCACTCGCCTTCTAGGTAGTGGTGCCCACCCTGTGTAACGCCCTCCCATCAGATGTCAAGGAGATAAGTAACTATACAACCTTTAGAAGACATCTGAAGGGAGCCCTGAATGGGGAAGTTTCAAACGTTTAATGTTTTATTACGTTTTTATATATGTTGGTAGCTGCTGCTCAAAGTGGCTTGAGGAACTCAGTCAGATGGGCAGGGTACAAATATTATCATTATTATTATTAATTCTCAGTAAAGGTGTCTAGATGAAAGCGAAGAAAAACTAACTCCTTACTGTAAATCTAAGTGAAGGGGTCACATCCACATCAAGCACACCCACACGCCCACCTGAATCCTGGGAACTCTAGTTCACCCCTCAACAGAGCTACAATTCCCAGTACGAACAATCCTTTCACAGATTCTTTGGAGGAATCTGTGTGCTTTAAATGTGCTGAGAAATAATGTATGTATGGAATGTATGCTATCAACCGGCCCAGAAGGATGGGATAGATTAAAGAAGTATACACAAGCTAGTTAAAATTATTTTCAGTAACTAAAGAAACAAAACAAAAACCAAACCCAGTAGGTTCTGTTAATACTTCCAGCCAGCTATCAAGCATGCTTTCCCATCTTCCTGGCCCTCAGGATCACGGATTCTGAAGTCTCAAGGCTGTCTCAGCAGTAGAGCACTCACCCAACTTTAATACTCTTTTCTTGACTTGATAATGTTTTTAAGGCAAGAAGCAGCACTGCTTGTCTAGTTAGGAGGCAAAGATAGGACATCTAACACTAGCAATGGAACCCAAGAGTAGCCCTTAGGTGATCTGAACATTCCAGCTGTCGTTATTAACCCAGAAATGGCATGATAATGGAAAAAGGCCATCCTCACTGTCTAGCCCTCTTTGCACATCCCAGTCCACACATTTAAATCAATGCATTGAGGGTGGCAAAACTGCAGCAACTGGCCTTGTCCTTAAGCTAAGGCCTGTGTGCCAGTAACCCCATTCCCCATAGTTTAGTCAGTATAGCTGAAATCACTGATTGAACAGCGTCTGAAGGACCTGGAGCAACAGAACAATCTGGCCATTATGAAGCGCTGCCCTTGGTATGCCTCCCCCCCCCCACCGTTTGACTCCCTGGCACCATATTTGTATAAATTAACTATCCCAAAATACAGACGTGCCTTCACATTGGCCAGATTGGATGTGATGCCCTCTGCCATACTTGAGGGCAGATACCGAAGGATTCCAACTGAGAAGCGACTCTTGAAACAGTGGCTCAAGTTCTCCTGTCTTGCCCCCTTTATAAAGACCTGAGGAATGAGATCATCACCTCACTCCTACTTACCATCCCATCTGAGGCCACATTGTTCTTCCTGTTGTCAGATCAGAATGATCAGACAACAGCAAAGGTTGCTAGGTTTATCGAGGGTGCAATGAGATTAAGGGCCACTATTTGAACGATGGTCTTGGTCATTTGATGGTCCTTTTTATCCATTGTTGTTGTTTTTTAATTGTATATATGGCTTGTTTTATGTTGCTATGGCCGTTGGCTAATGCAAATAAAGTTCATCTATCTAGTCAGTATAGCACGGCACTCTTAATCTCAGGGTGAGGGGTTTGAGCCCCACATTGGGCAACAGATTTCTGCTTTCCAGGGGGTTGGACTAGATGACCCTTGCCGTCCCTTCCGGCTATATACTTCTATGATCCACTCATTGGGTGGAACAAGAAAAAGGACTGTACTTACACAGGGCCTGTATACATGGCAAGGGCTCCTTACTACAAGTACTGTTCCTAGATGTGTAATAGTTTACATGAATGTATAGTCTTTTCTCATGATCTCTGCAATGGACGGGGCAAAGACCAATAGATGCCTGTTTTCCTCTGTACATTGATTTAATGTGTGGGCCGCAGCATGAGAAGGGGAATCCTGTCTCCCTGTTTACTAAAGTCAGAGAAACTGTAAGCATCTGCTTCTAGCGTTGAGTCACTATGTCTGCCTTGCTTGATTCCCCCTCTTTTCTACATTGTTGTCCAATTAATTAACAGAAGGTACGTGAATTTCATGGTGCATTTGTGCTAACTGTGGTGGCCACAGTCGGAAGATTCTTGCACATCGTCTTACTTTGAAGTTTAGCCTTGACGCCACCACATCTCCATTTGGGGTAATGATAGGAACGTTTTCACAGATAATTCCATGATCAACATCTATTACTCTTCCTGCAAGTAAAACAAACAAAAAATACAACATGTTAGTGAAGCACACACATGTACAGGAAGACAGACAAAAAGCTGTCAGTCTTGGGAGTGCTTATTCATGCATCATCAGATCAATGGATGCTTATACATGCATTGATCGTTGGTGGACGACCTTCCTGTGAAACACGTAGGACCCTCGTACCTACGGGACCGCCTCTCCCGGTACGCCCCACGGAGGACCTTAAGGTCCATAAACAGCAACACCCTAGAGGTCCCGGGCCCAAAGGAAGTCAGATTAACCTCAACCAGAGCCAGGGCCTTTTCAACATTGGCTCTGGCCTGGTGGAACGCTCTGCCTCATGAGACCAGGGCCCTGCAAGATCTGATTTCTTTCCGCATGGCCTGTAAGACAGAGTTGTTACGCCTGGCCTTTGGCTTGGAATCAATTTGATTCCCTCCCCCTCTTTCTTTTTTCCTTTCTCCTCCTGTGATGAGGCTGCCTTTTAATATTTTGTTTTATTTTAATCTTGTTTTTTTAAGTTGTATTTCAATCAGCTTGTTTTTATATCGGTTGTTAGCCGCCCTGAGCCCGGTCTTGGCTGGGGAAGGCGGGGTATAAATAAAATTTATTTTATCATCATCATAATCATCATCGAAAAACACCACACTTTCTGTGATGGCTGGCTGTTACGTTCAGTCTTTGTTACTCAGCTGGTGGTCATCTTTACAAACCTCACAGACGTCACTCATACACCAAGTAGAAGAACAGCAAACATGTATTACCGTACTTTTCCCGTCTATTTTGAGGGGCTCAATTTTAAGAAAATGAGGGGGGATGGCCCAAAGTTGTTGAGCCTCTCCCCTCACGCAGCTGCGAACAGGAAACACACCCTAGATTGCTTCATCTGCGCGATGAACTGTTTCAAAAGGACTGGAGCAAATTTCTATTTTATATGAAAGAAAACTGTAAACATTTGAAAACGTTTGTAGGTCTGAGTTGAAAAGTTCGGTAATGTGAACATAAGGAGCTGATTCACATACAAGGAGGTGAACGTCAAAAGATAGATATAAGGTAAAAAAGTGGCAATAGAAATGTGAAGAATTGGTATGTGTGGAAGTCAGTAAGAGGGAGGGAAGGCGGTCGATGCTTTGTGTAAGCAATGTTTTAAGTTACGGATTTGTGTAATGAAAATGTATGAAATATGGAAAACTCAATAAAAATTATGCTTAAAAAAAAGAGAGATCGTTTCTCGGACGCAGGTAGGGAGTGTTTCCCTCACGCAGCCGCATTGGGGAAAGCTGTGCACCGCCAGCCAGTGCCCCCAGATCGTTCCTTGCGCGCAGCCGCATCTCGCCCCCCCATGCCACTATTTGTGCATTGGACAACCCCAGTTTTTTGACATGATTTTTGTGTCAAAAAACCCTCGTCCAATACACGGAAAAATACGGTATGCAGTATTTACTCTATGTTTTTGCCACCAACTCCAGATGGGAAAGGGACGCGGGTGGCGCTGTGGGTTAAACTACAGAGCCTAGGACTTGCCGATCAGAAGGTCAGTGGTTCGAATCCCCGTGACGGGGTGAGCTCCCGTTGCTCGGTCCCTGCTCCTGCCAACCTAGCAGTTCGAAAGCACGTCAAAGTGCAAATAGATAAATAGGTACCGCTCCGGCGGGAAGGTAAACGGCGTTTCCGTGCACTGCTCTGGTTTGCCAGAAGCGGCTTAGTCATGCTGGCCACAGGACCCGGAAGCTGTACACCGGCTCCCTCGGCCAATAAAGCGAGATGAGCGCCGCAACCCCAGAGTCGGCCACGACTGGACCTAGTGGTCAGCGGTCCCTTTACCTTTTACCAGATGGGAAAGGTGTAATGTATATTCACTAAGATTGCAGTCTATCCCTGCTTCCAAGAGCAAGGAACTTACAGAGGAAAAAGCCACATCTGAGAATGTTTTATGTGATGAACATGCATTATTATGCTTCCTCAAACATAACTTTCAAATTCTGCTTACAGCTGTGTTGAAAATATGGAGTTTCCTCCTTTAGAGTTTCTTGACCAACAAACGGTTGATATTATTCCCCCTGTGTTCAGGCCATCGGGTCCATTCTCATTCAGAATAAGACACCTGAGTGTCATTTTCCTCATTTCCCTTCTATGGAATTTTGCTGATTCCCATCAAGGGAGGGAGGTTTGTAGCTACTCCACTCCTTGCCCCTGGAGTCCATGCAAGTGGCTGCAGGAGAGGGACCTGAGCAACATCACGGGTCACGTGTTTCTAGGACTGAGGCAGGGTTTCCCCAAACTTGGATTTTGGACTACAATTCCCATCACTCCTGACCACTGGGGCTGCTAGCTAGGGATCATGGGAGTTGTAGTCCAAAAAAACAGCTGGAGACCCAAGGCTGGGAAACACTGGACAAAGGTAAAACTGTGAAGCTCCTTTGTTATTTGTACTATGGGATGCTGGCTGCATGTTGAACAGCACCATATTCTATTTATAGTATTGAAATGCAGCTTTCTTTATGTTTCTATATTTGCTTATGTTGATTTCCTATGTTTTGCTACAGTTCCTTTATTGTTTCACTATGTTATTATGAAACTGTTTTTGCGGTGTCTGTTTGAAATGTGTTCTTGTTTTCTTTAGCGTAAGCCGCTTTGAGCACAATTTGTTGTGTAGAAAAATGGGACGCAAATAAAAGGAACGAACAGCCGTTAAAGGCCCCTTTACAGGCAGCTGGCAACTGCTCTATCTCCACTGCTTGGGAGGCTAGAGGCACAGGAACATTTATCACCCATTTAAAAACTTTATATTGCGTTAGCTCTAAACCCCACAGAGACCAGGCATCTGTAGCCTCTGGACAAGAGTAATTGAAGCGCTGAAACTACTGTCACTTCCTTCTATTCCCAAGCAGTTGCTGGAGGACGGCAAAAATCCTCTTGCCTCTGTCAGGGATAGTCAATGTGGTGCCCTCCAAATGCTCATCACCCCTAACCATTGGCCATGCTGGCTGGGACTGATGGAAACTATCGTTCAACAACATCCTTTGCTACCCCTTGCTCTGTGTGGTCACCTGCCATCTTAGTAAAGCTAAGGTACTCCTGACCATTAGGTCCAGTCATGACCGACTCTGGGGTTGCGGCGCTCATCTCACTTTACTGGCCGAGGGAGCCGGCGTACAGCTTCCGGGTCATGTGGCCAGCATGATTAAGCCGCTTCTGGCGAACCAGAGCAGCGTACGGAAACACTGTTTACCTTCCCACCGGAGTGGTACCTATTTATCTACTTGCACTTTGACGTGCTTTCAAAGTGCTAGGTTGGCAGGAGCAGGGACCGAGCAACGGGAGCTCACCCCATCGCGGGGATTCGAACCGCCGACCTTCTGATTGGCAAGCCCTAGGCTACAGCACAACTTCTGAACCCACCCTTCTCCTTTCTGGATCTTCTAAGTCTGCAAAGCACTCCTTGGCTTCACCTTCACTTAGCATTAGAGAGAATGAATGGTATTAGGGGTGATTAAACAGCATTAAAGCACACTGCATGGTTATTTCTTTTAAGTCCCAGCAGATGGAGCAGGAACGCTCTTTCCAGCCATTAACAGGAATACGATGTTGTGTGTTGGGCCACAGAAAGGTTAGCCTGTCTTCTTTTGGCTGGATGTGAAGGGCACTGCCTTACCTAATGCTAAACAGGAGTCTCACAGCTGCTTCTCTCTGTGAATCTGATCTTAATTACACTGAAACCAGCCTCTAGCTTCTGAATTCACTGGTTTAGCATCGTATTTCAATATCCAAAGCACGCTTCGCTACAGATGAGCAGAAACTGTTCAGAAAGTACTAAGAAAGGCGAAGCCATTTGACTTTTTTTTTTAACTTATATGAATCCACATGTCTAACCTAAATACTGAAACCCTCCTTCATCGCAAGAATGTATCACTGAATGAATGCAATACCTTTTCTCAAAGACTTAAAACTGTTTCAAATAGCTGAAAACTATTCCACTATTGTTCCTAATGTAAAATAAACAATAGATTCATTATAAAGTCTGGCAGCATTTCTCTGAAGATTAACAAGAGTTCAGATATGCTTTTAAATAATCCAGATTTGTAACCAGGGAACGACTAAAGTAGTAGCAGCATACTATAGCCACACTTTTGACAATGTATTTATAGAATGACCTTCCCTAACCCCCATTGTTGTATGCCACTATAATTGTAAAGGTAAAGGTACCCCTGCCCGTACGGGCCAGTCGTGTCCAATTCTAGGGTTGTGGGCTCATCTCACTTAAGAGGCTGGGAGCCAGCACTGTCCAGAGACTGTCTGGCGAGCCAGCACCAGCACAGCACACGGAAACGCCATTTACTTTCCCGCTATGAAGCGGTACCTATTTACCGTATTTTTCGCCCTATAGGACGCACGTTTTCCCCTCAAAAAATGAAGGGGAAATGTGTGTGTGTCCTATGGGGCGAATGCAGGCTTTCGCTGAAGCCTGGAGAGCGAGAGGGGTTGGTGCGCACAGACCCCTCTCGCTCTCCAGGCTTCGCGGACCTCTCCGCAAGCGGGGGGAGCATTCCCGCTGCTTGCGGAGAGGTGCCTGCATGCGGAAGCCTGGGCGCGCTGAGCTCAGCACGTCCAAGCTTCACGCACCTCTCCGCAAGTGGGGGGAGCGCTCCCGCCACTTGCGGAGAGGTGCCTGCATGCGGAAGCCTGGGCGCGCTGAGCTCAGCGCGTCCAGGCTTCGCGGACCTCTCCGCAAGCGGGGGGAGCGCTCCCACCGCTTGCGGAGAGGTGCCTGCATGCGGAACCGAAAGACCGGAGCTCACCCCGCCGCGGGGATTCGAACCGCCGACCATACGATCGGCAAGTCCTAGGCACTGAGGTTTTGCCCACAGCGCCACCTGCGTCCCTTACTATAATTGTAGATTACAATAAATACAGTAGTGGGCTATATAACTGATTTATTATACACTTTTGACCATGAGAAGTGAAGGAAACATAATGGTATAGGGTAAAATGCCTATCCAAGATGTAGTTAGAAATATCTAAAGTCAAGATTGTCTCCTTTACAGTCTCCAATAAAAAGGTTGTGATTTTCAACTCATGGACTTTGACAGAGAGCTGGGAGTACTATCCTCAGAACACAAAACTTAACCAGAAAATGTGGTTACAATTTAGAAAAGTGCACACGATTTGAAACCTCACTGCAGAACCAATAATTACTTTTCAGTAAGTTCTCTTAAAGAACCACTAAATGAGGGTGAAAGAGGAGAGCGCAAAATATGGTCAGAAGCTCAACATCAAAAAAACGAAGATCATGGCCACTGGTCCCATCACCTCCTGGCAAATAGAAGGGGAAGAGATGGAGGCAGTGAGAGATTTTACTTTCTTGGGCTCCATGATCACTGCAGATGGTGACAGAAGTCACGAAAAGATGCCTGCTTCTTGGGAGAAAAGCAATGACAAACCTAGACAGCATCTTAAAAAGCAGAGACATCACCTTGCCAACAAAGGTCCGTATAGTTAAAGCTATGGTTTTCCCAATAGTGATGTGAGAGATGGACCATAAAGAAGGCTGATCGCCAAAGAATTGATGCTTTTGAATTATGGTGCTGGAGGAGACTCTTGAGAGCCCCATGGACTGCAAGAAGATCAAACCTCTCCATTCTTAAGGAAATCAGCCCTGAGCGCTCACTGGAAGGACAGATCCTGAAGCTGAGGCTCCAAGACTTTGGCCACCTCATGAGAAGAAAAGACTCCCTGGAAAAGACCCTGATGTTGGGAAAGATGGAGGGCACAAGGAGAAGGGGACGGCAGAGGACGAGATGGTTGGACAGTGTTCTCGAAGATACCAGCATGAGTTTGACCAAACTGCGGAAGGCAGTGGAAGACAGGAGTGCCTGGCGTGCTCTGGTCCATGGGGTCACGAAGAGTCGGACACGACTAAATGACTAAACAACAACAAGTTCTCTTCGTTTGAGTAAGTCCTCCAATCCTAACCTATTTCACAACATGCTAGGATGCTGTGGAATTCCATACATATTTGGCAGCACCTTATAAGCCATCATTTAACAATCCTGCAAGCAAGATGACCCCCAAAATAATATACATGTTAATAGACAGAATGAGGGGAGGTCAAAAATCAGTTGGGGGGAGGAGGAAGAGTATGCATTGGAAGCAATGAACAAGAAAAGAGTATTTACTAAGGTTTGTTAAAGAGAAGGGAGATAATGGGGAAGGAAGTTTTCTGGATAAGCCAGGAAATAAAATAAGTATTCAATGAAGAGTTACAAAAATTTATTTGGAGAGGGCTACTGGAAGGCAAGCAGCATGGCGTTCCATAAGAAGTAAGAGGCATGAAGAGGAAAGCAGAGAAAGGGAAAGCTGAATGAAAATATTGGGATTCCATTAACAGAAGACCTTCACGCAAATGTACTCATGCAATTCCTGGGATTGCACCAAGGTGGAAAAGTGAAAGTTTGAATTGTGCTGCCACATTTTTCATTCTATCATGGAGAATACTAAACTAGAATTATCTTCCTGACATGCTATGTTTCCATGTGCAGGGGAATTTTGAAGTGGTGGAGTATTCAGGTATGTCACCTTCCATCTGAAATGGTGCAGCCACAGGAACCAGGTAACATGTTGCTTTTACTATTATTATTATTATTATTATTATTATTATTATTATTATTATTATTATTAAATGCACAGATCAGCCTTTAGCATCTCACAGAAAACAGTTTATAAAACTCAAGAGTTGGATGTGGAATATGCGTAGCTGGGACCAGAAGGTACCAGGATCTATTATTCTAGGAAACAAATTAAGTGGATAGTTTTGTTTAAATAGCTGTCCCAGGTTTTCAATTTCAAATTGCAAGTTCTTAAAGAGGAATCTTAAAATAAATAAATAAATGCATCATTCATTACCCTTGATTTCCAATGGGCCGTCGATATGTTGCTCTGTTTTATCTCTTTTCTTATTGTTGCTTTCACATTCTTGAGAAACAGCTGTCCTTTTGTAAATGCCCCTCTTCACTTCATCGAAGACTGAAAACATGTTGTACACACGAGCTGTGTAGCCTGCTAGCTCTGTGACCTGCAAAACGATAAACGATTAAAAACAGAACTGTGCCGATGAATTATTGTAGCACGTGCTTTTACTCTACCAAGCATACCACCGTGTAATGTGGATTGTATTCTGTTATTCCAGAGGAACAAGATGATTCCATGAAAGCACTGAATCCAATTTTGATGGGCATTCAGATATTTCTTCCTATGGGTAGGAGCTTCCTATAGAAGTTCAGCTTCTTAGCAGTTGTAGGGTATGATGATGACATCACCACCTGAAAATCACTGGATGGCTGGGGCAGGAGTGACTTCAGCAGTTTTAAGTTGTCTGTGATTTGTGGACCAATAAATAACAACCTCAAGGAAAAAGTAAGTAGTAACCTTTTCTTTTACATTTCTGCTGGCGCTGCCAGCTTCTTAGAGAAAGGCAACGCTGTTCACTTGGCTTCAACCAGCATCTGGTGACTGATACAGAAAGCAACTCTAGGCCTAATGCCCTCCTGTTTGCCTGTCAAAGACTGGCTGGCTTTCAGATGCACTCGTAAACATTAAATTCTAGGCAAGTGTCAGGACACCCCACTGTTTGATTTAAAAGTAGGGCTTGATGCCTGTTTACCAATTTATTCCCCCCTTCCCCTTTGGAAACATTTGCTTGAGATGTTATTTGAAGGAGGAATTTTGCATATGAACGAAAACTGGATTAATGGTCTGTTGTGGACTCCCCAATTCATCTACATCACGGGTAGGCAAACTAAGGCCCGGGGGCCGGATCCGGCCCAATGGCCTTCTCAATCCGGCCTGCGGACGGTTTGGGAATCAGTGTGTTTTTACATGAGTAGAATGTGTCCTTTTATTTAAAATGCATCTCTGGGTTATTTGTGGGGCATAGGAATTCATTCATATGTTTTTTTCAAAATATAGTCCAGCCCCCCACAAGGTCTGAGGGACCGTGGACCGGCCCCCAGCTGAAAAAGGTTGCTGACCCCTGCATGCACACACACTCATGCATGCTCACATATCAGATCAAACACAACAACATTCAGACTACTATTGCACACACTTTCAAGCATACTGTGATTTTTTTATGTCTATGTCCTGCAATGTTCTGGACATGCCATTGCTGTTGAAGGTGCAGCCAGATTCAGCACAGCATGCACCCACTGTAACCATTTTACATCCCTGCTTTTATTTTGCAATTGATTTTTAAATACGGCTGTAGGATTTTTCTGGCTTTAAAAGAAAACAAGAGATGTCCAGCGCTACAACAACATGCTGCTCTAATCCTATACTGCTGCACAAGTGGAATTCCACAGTGTTGCAATCTTATACACCTCTCTTTAACTAGAAAATAATTTGAATGATAACTGAAAGATTGACTTTAACAAAACAAAAACGGGCTCATAAAATGGTACCCACCACAAGGGTTATAATGAATGGGTGTTAAATAGAGATAAATTCCCTTCCTGATCTGTCCCTGCCCATGTCTAAACCCCACTATTTTAAAAAGATTGACAAGTAGTGCTAAAGGCATCTACATTGCGAAAACGGTGCAATTCTTCCATTCTCTTTTTAAAAGACTGCTTTTTGCAGTCTGAGAAGAGACAGAAGGGACAAGTGAAATAAATAATAACTAATAATAATAATAATAATAATGGGGACGCAGGTGGCGCTGTGGGTTAAACCACACTGCCTAGGACTTGCTAATCAGAAGGTCGGCGGTTCGAATCCCCGCCACGGGGTGAGCTCCCGTTGCTCGGTCCCTGCTCCTGCCCACCTAGCAGTTTGAAGGCACATCAAAGTGCAAGTAGATAAATAGGTACCGCTCCGGCAGGAAGGTAAACGGCATTTCCATGCGCTGCTCTGGTTTGCCAGAAGTGGCTTAAGTCATGCTGACCACATGACCCGGAAGCTGTACACCGGCTCCCTCAGCCAGTAAAGCGAGATGAGCACTGCAACCCCAGAGTCGGCCACGACTGGACCTAATGGTCAGGGGTCCCTTTACCTTTACCACCTTTCTGCCTAAGGCATCCAAGTCAATTTACAATTTTTATGGACTAAAAAAATGAGATAACATTTAATGCTGGCTGTGGGGAGGGAACAGTTCTGCTAGAGCAGGCCTTATTGTTGTCTGCTTCCTCCACACCCTTCCTCCTCCTCACAGTATCCCAATGGATACCATCTGCCCAAGAGAGGCAGGAGCAGTCTGGCTGGAGCAGGCCTGGTGTTCTCCTTCCCTCAGCCTCTTATTTCTCCTGACAGGGCAGATGGTGACTGACAAGGATTAGATGACAGTGTTGCGTGAGAACCTCATTAAACACAAATGAACCAAACCTGCTGATTCAACCCTGAACATCCATGTGGAAGCACTCCCCCCCCCCCACACACACACCAATTTTACAACAGAATCATTCAGTTGTGTCTTGACCCCAATGAAAGAAGATGCCGTGGAAGTTGCCTGGATTTTTGTGTGTAGGAAAATGTTTGAATGCAAATCCCATTCACCCTCACTGGAATAATGTTGGCTCACTCTACTCAGGCCCTCACTCCCTTATCTGATTCTTCTGCGATGCCTCTGTTATAGACGGCGGCTGAAATTATTCCTATGCCTTTGGCCTTGGCTCAGCCCGTCTTCCAAAAATGTAGGAAACCACACCCAAATTTCTGGGGTGTGCGATGGATTCTGAAAGCTGGCGAGTTCCCAATCCACAAATTATGACAACCCCAAACTGTAATGTGCCGTCTCCATCTGGTGGCAGAAAGGAAGTAGGCCGAAACATCTGGACCAGGAAGATGGATGAAGGCAAAAATCCATTTAGCCCAGAACTCAGTTTCCTACAGTGGTCAACCAGATGCCAACACAGGCTTGAAGCAATACTTGTCTCCTGTTTCTGCTCCCACCAACTGGCATTCAAAGGTACAGTGGTACCTTGGGTTACAGACGCTTCAGGTTACAGACTCTGCTAACCCAGAAATAGTACCTTTGCTTCAGGATGAGAACAGAAATCGTGCTCTGGCGGCACAGCAGCAGCAGGAGGCCCCTTTAGCTAAAGCGGTGCTTCAGGTTAAGAACAGTTTCAGGTTAAGAACGGACCTCCGGAACGAATTAAGTCCTTAACCCGAGGTACCACTGTATAGTGTATCTGAACCCGGAGGTCACAGCTAGCTCTCACTGCCTCCCCTCCCACTTTCCAAAGCCATATAAGCTTGCGGGCATCAGCAGGTCTTCTCAGGGCAAATTCCATAAATTAATTGAGGGCTGGCAGAATTTTTGGGCTTCATCGCTGGTACTGAGCTCTCTGTGCCCTGAAACAGAGCTGGTAACCTGTGTGTGTGTCCCCAAACTGGTTTGCCAGTTTGGGTGGGACCCGGGGTGTTTAACTGTGTCACCGGAGTGGTACATGCTCTGGTTATCTCCCGCTTGGACTACTGCAATGTGCTCTACGTGGGGCTACCTTTGAAGGTGACCCAGAAACTGCAATTAATCCAGAATGTGGAAGTTAGACTGGTGATTGGGAGCAGCCACCAGGGCCATATACAATGGTACCTCGGGTTACGAACTTAATTCGTTCTGGAGGTCTGTTCTTAGCCCGAAACCATTCTTAACCTGAGGCACGCTTTCGCTAATGGGGCCTCCTGCTGCCACCGCTGTGCGATTTCTGTTCTCATCCTGAGGTAAAGTTCTTAACCCGAGGTACTACTTCTGGGTTAGCAGAGTTTGTAACCCGAAGCATTTGTAACCTGAGGTACCACTGTATAGCACCAGGCCTAAAGGATCTACACTGGTTCCCAGTATGTTTCCAAGCACAATTCCAAGTGTTGGAGATGACCTTTAAAGCCCTAAACAGCCTATGGTCCTGAAGGAGCATCTCCACCACTGTCATTTAGCCTGGACACTGAGGTCCAGCTCTGAGGGCCTTCTGGCAGTTCCCTCACTGCAAGAACTGAAGTTACAGGGAACCAGGCAGAGGGGGGGCCTTCTCAGCACTGACGTCCTCCCATCAGATGTCAATGAGATAAAGAGCAACTTTTAGAAGACATCTGAAGGCAGCCCTTTATCGGGAAGTTTTTAATGTTCAACGTTTTGTTACCGTATTGGCCCAAATATAACCAGCACCCGAATATAAGCCGCAGCTTTAAAATTCAAGGAGGGGGGGAGACAGAGACAATTCCTTTAAAATTCCACAGGCACTCACACCCGTTCCATGTTACGGTATGTCTGTTTCAGCAGTGATATCTCAAAAGCCAATTTTTGTAAGGCTGTGAATTTAAGCCGCACTTTAACTTTTCATGGTCGGAATTTGGAGAAAAAGCGAGGCTTATATTCAGGCCAATACGGTTTGCTCTTATATGCGTTGGAAGCTGCCCAGTGTGGGTGGGATAACCCAACCAGATGGGCAGGATAAGAATGATAATGATGATTATTAATAATAAGTGGCCAGAAGCAACAGTGTCTTAAAAAGCGACACACACATTTAAAATGCCACCTTTTGTGATGGCAGCAGTAGGTTTCCTGTCCTGTTCTCCCCATGGTGCTTTCTATTAAAGCAGCAGGGGCTGGGACTTCTCCACTAGCTGCCACTATGTCTTCCTAGGTGCCAATTAAAACACAGGTGGGGACTGGGGGTTCATGTAGGGAGATGTCTCTGCCTTCGTCACCGGAAGTGATATTAAAACTGTTATGTACTGAGTTGAATAGGATCCAGAATGCAGCAGTCTGATTGGTCCTAGAACAATGCAGCAGTATGATTGGTCTGCAGGAGCCACCCAATCCAGCTCCAGATGGAAGTGAATCCACAACCTGATTGGCCTACAGGAGAATTCCGGAATTAGCCAATCACATGCAGCCCATTGTGTAAATAATGTATATAAAGCAGATACTTTGGGGGGACTTCCATTCCTCCTCACCCCTATGAGCTGAATAAAGAGCATGAAATCCACTCCTGACTCTGAGTATATTTCAAAAACATTACAGAAAGTTCCTGCCACAGACACTCTGCTAAAATAATAAGATATCAGCAGATAGGCGGTGACTTCAAGCTTGCAGCCCTTCCGAGATTCCCAGCCAATCTCAGCTGATCCCAGAGGAAAGTGAACCCTGAAGTTGGTGCCAATCAAGCTTTAAAGCAGGGGTCAGCAAACTATTTTAGCAGGGGGCCAGTCCACTGTCCCTCAGACCTTGTGAGGGGCCGGACTATATTTTGGAAAAGGAAAAGAAAGAATTCCTACGCCCCACAAATAACCCAGAAGGCGATTGGGCCAGATCTGGGCCCCGGGCCTTAGTTTGCCTACCCATGCTTTGAAGCCTGGATAAGCTCAGGTGGTTAGAGCATGGTGCTGATAATACCATGGCTGCAGGTTCAATCCCTGTATGGGACTGCTGCCTTGGCTTCTCCGGGTCCCATCCAGGTCTACAATTTGAGGATTCTATTTAAAAAAAAATATTTTTATTAAATGTTACAAAAAATAAAATAAATAAATAGAAACAATACATAACCGTACATAAAAACATTTATCTACACAATTTTCCAGAATGCGGACTAGAAAAGAAGAAAGACGAAAAATAAAAGAAAGAAGCAAAAAAATGAAGGAAAAAAACTTTTCATAATCAATAATTCCAAATTCATACTTCAAACATTACAATATAGAAATCCTAGTTAAAATATTATAAAAGACTTCCACCGCATTCACCACACGCCTCTTGGTTATCTAATTTTTTTTCCCCCACCATTGCCTGAGACAAAATCGCGGCCAGGACACTTCCGGCGGCTGAGGCGAAGACCAAGAGGGAAACAACCAACCAACCAAACAAAACTCTTGGTTATCTAATTCACCTCACAATTTGAGGATTCTATGTCTGAACAGTAGCTTCAAGGCCTGCTGAGCTGTACTAGGATTTTCCATTCTAGCACAGCCCACCACACTGGAAAGGAAAAATGAGTCACCCGATATCATAGCGTTATCAGGCGTCTATAATGTCCCTGCTTGCTCACCTGTCTTGTGAACTATATAACCCTACCCTGCACAGTTCTCAATGAAATGTGCGTTCCCATGTATACTTGGATGAACACCTGGAGACATCCTGGTGGGAAAAAGTCATATATAACTCTTTATTTGAAGGCTCAACCAGTCCGAGTAGGTGTTGGCATTTGTTTGAAAAGTTTGCACTGAATATTAAGATTATTATTATTACATTCTCATCTTGCCTCTTATTCCAGAAGGAGCCCAGAGTGGCCATTTAAACAATGAATAAATACAATTTAAAAATCATGACAGGTAACCATCTCAAATATGTCAGAAAAGATGACAGTTCAAGATGCAGGGTTGAGTTGTCTTTTAGCCCAAGCAACCCGGGTTCAAAAACAGTCCTGGCAAAAAATGAGGAGCCTGGTGTTGGAACTTTCTACACAATTCAACAGATTTGTACTTGTAAACCTGCACGTGTAGCTCTAGTATTACATTGCATAGTATTGGTTTCATCATGAATAAGTAATAAATAATAATAATAATAATGTGGACATCTATTTCACAGCAAGAACTTGCAGAAATATAAACCAACTTGGGAAATAAACACACAGTTTTTAACCGTCTCTGGCACTTAAGTTTGGACTTGTAGATTGCAAATCTTAACATTGCCTGTATAGAGTAAGATTGAGCCAAATTCTTCATTCACTCCACAGAAACACCTGGGGTAACCCAGTACACTAGTGGAAGCCACTACAAGAACTCTCACTGGCACAATGGATTTCAGTGTTTCAGTGTTTGATCTAGGGAAGGGTTTGTACCAACCCCTGACCAATGAGGAATTTGTCAGCAAATGGCAGAAAACCATGGCTAAAAAAGCCACCTCTATTGGTCTGTCACCCCCCCCCCCGTATTACCTGGGTTATGAAGGCGCCCTAAATACATTAAAGCAAAGATTTTGGGATAATGCACACAGTGATTTGAGATCTCGATCAAACGCAGTCTGTAGTCCGCTGGCAGTAGGAGTACAATATGGGCATGTCTTTAAGTTAACATCTTACATTAAAAACCTGACAGTACCAAACTACCAAAGGCTTTTCACCAAAGCCAGACTAAACGTCTTTCCTTCTGCAGTGTTGGATGGCAGGTTGAGAGGAGTTCCCTACCAGGAGACACTTTGCTCGTGTGCTCAAGACATCGATTCCTTAAAACATATTTTGCTGCACTGTGCAAAATATGAGCAAGCCAGGGCTGAGCTGATATTACCCTTGCTGGTACCTTTCCCGGGAAAATCAGAGGCTCAGTATGTCAGGCTCCTATTGGAAGACCGGACAAACGCTAGAACATTAGCAGTGGCAAAGTTTTTATTGGTGGTTGCAAGAACCAATGATCCCTATATCCGGAACAAAATACTTGTTTAACCTGGAGGTAGGCTGTATGAATTGTGTATTGCTTTGTAACGATTTCTTGGGTCTCTGGACCCAAGTAATAAAGATTGATGATGAATATATTGATGTTGCTAAATCTGAAGTGCATGTACAGTCGGGGGCACAGCGTGGGGATGTGTGTGTGCTGGGAGGGCGTGGCCCCAGGCACACAATTTTTGAGGGGGCGTGAACCAGGTGCCCCCACGCAAGCGACCCCAGAGCAGCCTGGCCTGGTGCTCCTCTTCACCTGTCAAGGGCTGTGTCGGCTGGCTGGGCTCCCCCTGGGCAGGTGGCGCAGCACAGCCCCACTTTGTTCTGGGGGGGGATGGGGTCGCACCAGCAGCATCGAATGGGCTGACGCCCTCCCCGCCCAGCGCCCGCACCCACCCACCCACCCTGGGCACCAGCAACTGATGCTACACCACTGTGTACAGTAGCTGTGGTGGCAACTCACCCTTCCCCCGATGATAGTCTCTATAATTTGGATCCCAGCCTTGCTTTCTAATTGCATGTACAAAGCAGTATTTCAAATACTCCAGGCGACATACATCCCCCAAACCCCAAGCTATTTACATTCACTTAACAGGAGTTCCCTATCTCACATCCCCCTGCTGGTGGTGGCTGGGTGGATTGGAGAATTCTTGAGAATGGTGTGAAATATCCTGCAGGAAGCTGCTGATGGAGGGGGAGGTTGGTGAAAATCACTTTATGTGAATAGAGGAGCAACTTGGGATTCAAGTCTATTTATTCCTTAGGAAGACTTGCATCTGTGGTCATTATAAGAAATACAGTCATACCTTGGAAGTTGAATGGAATCCATTCCGGAAGTCCGTTCGACTTCCAAAACGTTCGGAAACCAAATCGCAGCTTCTGATTGGCTGCAGGAAGCGGCTGCAGCCAATCAGAAGCCGTGGAAGCCCTGTTAGATGTTTGGGTTCCAAAAGAACGTTCACAAACTGGAACAATCACTTCCGGGTTTACGGTGTTCGGGAGCCAAAACGTCTGAGTTCCAGGGCGTTTGGGATCCAAGATACGACTGTATTCAAAAGTAGACACAACAAATGCTCTTTAAAAAAAACACCTTGGGATTTAATAGTGACTATATCGAGGAACTTTTGAAGCTTCCTGTGAATCTTGTCTGGATTTCTTGTTCCCACCCTCCCTCAAATGGGTATACACAATTGCATTTTAGACTACGTTTGCGTCCCCCCCCCCAAAAAAAACCCCAGTTGTTATTATTTCTGCTGTCAAGCGTATTTCATCCAGTACCTCTTTGTAAGAAGACATAATCCTTTCAATGGCGTCTGCTCCAGAGGCCAGTAAATTTCTTGAAGTGGTGAAGGTTTCCGTCCTCTCGCTGACCATCGCTTGTTTCTGACCATCTTCTAATTCTAAAGGAAATAAAGAAAGCTTAATTAGAGCAAACCTACTTGAAGCATAGTCTAACTCCACTAAAGAGAAACTTCTCTAGAAGGAAAGGAGATGTGGGCAAAATTTGTGTAGTAAAATCAGAATCAGTCAAACGCAGTTGCCAAATCCTGACTCAAAGAACGGTCCTGTGGCAGCAGCAGCGTGTCAAGGAGACCTTGACAAATACTCCTTCTCTTGCCAGCACACTCAAGGAAAGGAAACTGCAGCATCTGCCTAAAGTCTCCCCACTATGCAGTCATCAAAAATACAAGAGCATTTGAGTAATTCCGGTTTTGGAAGAACAGTTTAGGAGAGACTGCAGCAACTGGATTTCATATTTGCATCTCAACATAATTCACCGGTTGTTGTTGTTGTTGTTGTTTAGTCGTTTAGTCGTGTCCGACTCTTCGTGACCCCATGGACCAGAGAACGCCAGGCACCTCTGTCCTCCACTGCCTCCCGCAGTTTGGTCAAACTCATCAAATTCACCGGTAGCTACATTTAAAACCCTACAATCAGGTGGCAAATACGTAGTCTGATACGGCCCCTGAAAACCCCTGGTAGTTTGGCGGCAGCAGCTGCAAAAACAAATGCAGTCCTACCGATCTCATTTGGGTCACATGGTGAAGTGCCTGGCATAGATTTCTGCTGCAGTTGGCAGGGGGAAAGGATGTGGGGGAAATTGTGTGCGGGCAAAATTGTGCTACGATTTCCATCTAGGGCCAAGGATCCAAATTCCACAGCCTATCATGGTGTGTGTGTGTGCGCGCGCTCTGGTATACATACGTGTGTGCAAGGGCACTTTTATACTACACACATTTTGGGTGGCATTGACAAGTAGCCAGTGTGGTGCGGTGGTGAAGAGCGGGGGGACTCGTAATCTGGTGAACCGGGTTCGCTTCCCGGCTCCTCCACCTGCAGCTGCTGGGTGACTTTGGGCTAGTCACACTTCTCTGAAGTCTCTCAGCCCCACTCACCTCACAGAGTGTTTGTTGTGGGGGCGGAAGGGAAAGGAGAATGTTAGCCGCTTTGAGACTCCTTCGGGTAGTGATAAAGCGGATATCAAATCCAAACTCTTCTTCTTCTTCTTCCTTGGAGGACCATGTAACTATCGGGTCATAAAGCTTTGATCCAAAGGCAACGGATCCAAAATACCCAAAAGAATACATTCTGCTATATCAATTTACCTGCTCCCTCCACTCCTCTTAGTGCGGAGCACAACTGATTGTGGCAAGAGATAGGGCTTTTGAGGTGCACCAAAAACCATGTACCACGCAGGGGTAAAAAAGCCACTCTCTAGTTGTCATGTGCTGATTGGTGTGGATGCAATTGGCCTCCAGCGTCACTTACAGACTCATTGTTAAAACCGTGTTTATGGAAGACCATCTTACTCGGCTATGAGTGATCGCCAAAGAAGAAGGAGAAAAGAAGGTGAAGGCTTTTATAAAGTTTGGCAAGCTTTTTCTTTGCTGAGAACCTAATATTTTATTTTAAAAGTGTGGTTCATGTCTCTGCTTCTGTTGTATTTTCACTGAACTTTAACTGGATTATTATTATTATTTATTATTTATTAAGTTTCTATACAGCTCTTCATCCAAGGATCACAGGGCATTTTACAATATAAAACTGAAAATTCAGGAAGGGATTCACGATTATGTGGATTTCAAAAATACATGTGTTGTTTTTAAAGGACAGTAAGGTTTTAAATTGTTGCAAGACACCCTGAGTTCCACCATAGGGACCAGAAGGGTGGGACAGAATTTTTTTATATAAAAATAAATACAAATAGTATAACATTAGCAAACAAATGGCAACAATTGTCTTCGGCTTTGCCATTACCCAGTGGTTTGTCACCCAATGCCCCATGATTCCTGTTTGTATGTCTTAAAAATATTTCACTCGTTCGTTTGTTCATTCTGTCCCTGTTTTCATCATACAAAATGATCCCAGAAGGGAATACAATCAATTATCATTAAAATAAAACATAATCCATAGTGCAATTGACTGAAGGCAAATTCTATTATGTGTGTGTAAAAAAACCAACCAACCTGTCATCAAAGTAGAATTTAGGAAGCCTTAGAAAGTCAAAGAAGAATTTAGGAAGCTAAGGCTTCATTCTTGTACACACTGTATATATCTATTTATAATATTTATAAGCTGCCCTTCCCAAGGTGACATAGAAATTTACAGTTATTTATATTGCATATTGATTATTCAAAAACATAATGCTAAAAATGAAGAACAAATAACACTAGCGACATTTAAAAGCAAGAAAACACGTCTAAGTCACATGGACCGCCATATTGTTCACCGCTGGAAGGTTCCAAATTATCTTTAAAAAGCAGCCATATACAGAGCATCACCTCCCTTGGAGAAGCAGATGGAAACAAAATTTTCAATCAGAGAGTGATGACACTTCAGGCAAAACCTCTGCGCTACAGCAGAACCTTGGTTCTCGAACACACTCCATTCCGGGAGTCCGTTCGACTCCCGAAACTGTTCCAAAACCAAGACGCAACTTCCGATTGGCTGCAGGAGCTTCCTGCACTCAGGCGAAGGCTGTGTTGGATGTTTGGCTTCCGAAAAACATTCAAAAACCAGAACACTTACTTCCAGGTTTTCGGCGTTCGAGAATGAAGATACGACTGTACTTCCCTCAATTTTTGCATGCAGGTGTTAAAATGCACGGGGCACACAATGGAATCTTGTGGCACACCGTAGGTCAATGGCCAACCCAGCAAAATGCTCCAGAAAGATACCATGTTTGATGACATGGAAAGTTACTTAGAGGTTCAGGAGAACCAATCCGACTGAACTTCTTCATCCAGCCCTCAGTGTAAGTCGTCCAATAAGACAACCATGGCTGTGTCTATCCCATAGACAGGCCTGAAATTGGGAGGGCAAGCTTCACTGAGCTCAGGGGCGGATTAGAGTCACATAGGATTTGTACTGTAAATCCTGAATAATTTCTTCACCTCTACCATTAATCACTGATCATTACTAGAACTCTATCAATTTGTTTCATTAGGGAAGTTTTTAATGACTGAAGTTTTAATGTATTTTTAATCTTTTGTTGGAAGCTGCCCAGAGTGGCTGGGGAAACCCAGCCAGATTCGCGGGGTAGAAATAATAAATTATATTATCATTTATATTCACTATATGTTTTCCACAGAATTCAAGGTGGTGTTCCCAGGCACTGGCAAAGAACTAATTACTTTCAGAAAAGTCCCTGTGTTATGTCCCTTCAGAGCATGCGCCGAGAGAACAAATTCCTCTCAAGGCTCGACATTCATTTGCTTGTTTTGACTAGAACAGCTATTAAATATGTTCTTGTTATTTTAGAAAACAAGCCCCCCCCCATTTGAGAATATTACAATAATGCAGTTGAATAATGAAATTTACTTTGTGGGGAATCATTTTATTTTTTAATCATTTTATGTTTGCGTTGTGAGGGAGGAAAAACCCTTTACTTTTTTTTAAAACGCAAACTGACAAGGAAATGTGGAGAAGTTTGGGAAAATGACAAAAGGGAGTGAAACTGAAATTCAGAGATTTATGTATCCCAAGTCAAGCCTCTTTTGAGGCATGGGGTGGGAAGGAAAGAGGGAGAATAATTTCCTGGAGTATCCTGACATGTCAGGCTGCCCATTCATGTTTCAGGCCCTATTTGCATATATCCACTGCTGCAGAGGGATAGGCGATAACTAAATGCTGAATATAATAAATAGTGTTTGCACAAGTCAGTATAATGTATTGATTACACAGTATGAACTGGCTAGAATTCATCTCATTTTCTCTTTCTTCCTGAGACTGCTTGCAAGTGGAGAAAAGGTCTTGCATGATGTGCTAAACTAGTTATCAGAAACAATTAAGAAAAGAACAAAAATTGCACGTGTGTAATAGCAATAGCTGGACCCACCTTTATTTAAAGGGCAACAAATCTGTAGTTGTTTCTTTTAGTATTATTGTACGTTTACTGCCAAGAAAACATGGTGGGGGATTTTCTGCCTCAGGCACCAAAGTAATTTGACCTACCTTGAGCACTAAGCACCTTGACTTGAGCCTGGGGGAACCATTTACTATTCTGCCCAAGGAAACAAAAGGTTTTTGGATAAGACAGCTGTTTTTATAACTTAGTTTTTCCTAGAGTTATTCCAGCTAGCCACACAATGCTGGGCAGACACAGGGTGGCTGCAGCTAAGAATATGTAGACATCTTTCTGACTGATTCCTCCAGATAATCCCACTGGGACGAAACCGCCACACAAAACGTTTCACGTTCAATAAAATGTTATTACCGCCATCAGCAAATCCCGTCGCAGTGATGATAGGCACGGCCACCATAATCAAGCCGCTGCTGCTCCAGACGTACTTCATCAGAAACTGCTCCAGCATGATGTACCATAAGCGTTTGGACAAAATGAGGTTCATTTGGTCTGCTAGAGCTTTGTAACTTTTCTGTAGCTGGTTCATTTCTACCTACAGTTTAAAAATGCAGATACTGATAAGAGCATGGTACATGTGATTATGTATGCACTTCAAACAGATAAGCCTAAACAAGTGAATATATATCTGTACAGAGACAGACAGAAATCAACAACACCAGGTGACCAGAAAGAAGACTCATATTCTTACCTGGCTTTTAGGACACCATTAACACCGGTCCTGAAAGACCTACGTTGGCTCCCAGTACATTTCCAAGCACAATTCAAAGTGTTTGTGCTGACCTTTAAAGCCCTAAACGGCCTCGCTCCAGTATACCTGAAGGAGCGTCCCCACCCCCATCGTTCAGTCCAGACACTGAGGTTCAGCTCCGAGGGCCTTCTGGTGGTTCCCTCACTGCAAGAAGCCAAGTTACAGGGAACCAGGCAGAGGGCCTTCTCGGTGGTGGCGCCCACCCTGCGGAACGCCCTCCCGTCAGATGTCAAGGAAATAAACAACTATCTGACTTTTAGAAGACATCTGAAGGTAACCCTGTTTAGGGAAGTTTTTAATGTTTGATTGTGTTTTTGATATTCTGTTGAGAGCTATCCAGAGTGGCTGGGGAAACCCAGCTAGTTTGGTGGGGTATAAATAAAATAATAATAATAATAATAATAATAATAATAATAATAATAATACTGTTAGGCAGGGTCTCAGTTGGTATATGAAGTTTTGATCAACTCAACAACCCAAACAGGGTAGCTTGGACGTATCTTCCTAGAAGTGAGATTTGCAGCGGAGGCTGGAACATTAAGGCAAACAAAGCACTGCTCCACCAACCTCAGCCTGCCCCTCACCCAATCCCCACCCGCTTGCCCAAATTCTTACAACAAGCAGTCCAGCGAGGTGGCACTACTTGTCACCTTCATCCACCTTAGCCTCAGAGTTGCTCTTGCAGAACTCAGCAGGGAGGAGGATGGAGACAAAACTAGAATTAATTGACTCTGGTTTTCCTTACTGCCTTCTCTCCTACCAATCCTAATGGGCAACAGCCACCAATGGAGATATGTTAATTCCCAGGCTTTGTGTAAGATAATGATAATAAGCACGGCAAGAGAGCGTTACTCACTCATGCTTCCACTTTGTGTCCCACCTGGAACCACCGCAGAAAAGCAACCTTTATATTAATATGGTCACATTGGTAGACCTGTTGGTTCAAGACACCTGATCCTGGTTGTTTCACATATTAAAAAGGGTAAAGGGACCCTGACCAGTAGGTCCAGTTGTGACCGACTCTGGAGTTGCAGCGCTCATCTCGCTTTATTGGCCGAGGGAGCCGGCGTACAGCTTCCGGGTCATGTGGCAGGATGACTAAGCCGCTTCTGGCGAACCAGAGCAGCGCACGGAAATGCTGTTTACCTTCCCGCCGGAGTGGTACCTGTTTATCTACTTGCACTTTGACGTGCTTTCGAACTGCTAGGTTGGCAGGATCAGGGACCGAGCAATGGGAGCTCACCCCGTCACGGGGATTTGAACCGCCGACCTTCTGATTGGCAAGTCCTAGGCTCTGTGGTTTAACCCACAGTGCCACCCGCCTCCCTGTTACACATATCACATAGCAGCAAATCAAGGTGTGTACACCCAAGAGCAACCTACCCCAGTTCCATGAGGGCTGTACCTATAGCCCAAACACTGCCTACTCTGATGGGCAGAAGACCTCCAGGGTATTAGACAGAAGTGC
The DNA here is from genome assembly GCF_964234715.1 of Podarcis melisellensis. Classification (NCBI taxonomy): domain Eukaryota; kingdom Metazoa; phylum Chordata; class Lepidosauria; order Squamata; family Lacertidae; genus Podarcis; species Podarcis melisellensis. Next base: position 16,632,044 of record NC_138542.1, read on the forward strand.
ATCTCAGCCCTGCTTCCAGATCTATATAGAAATGTGAGAGGGTTAAATGTGGGACACCATACATGTTCTACCACCAAGCTCCATCTCCTCAGTCACATAAAATGGTGACTCATTACAACTCTACCCATTCTACAGCTTCTCCATCAAGTTCAGTGTAGATCTTTGCACTATCCTATGGCATCCTTTCAAGCTGTAATGTTATGGAACAAGGTACACCCTCTGGCTCCTATGGGACACTGCTGCTTTGGAATAAGAGCTAATCCTTTAAACATCATGCAATCCTCTTCATTTTGCTTGGGTAAGGAATCTCTACCAACATGTACCAGCTGAACATCTGTCCAGTTAATACTAGCATCAACTCAATCACTTACAGCATGGATGATGATAATACTTTCATAACGAGTACAGATATTTATGAATCAGAATTGCTGTTTGCAAATGAATGGTGATTTTAGCAAAGACCCATCTTCAAATTAAAACGAAACATTGCGTTGTTATTTTTAACTCCATCAAAATACAAACCAGGAGCCAAGGCAAGGATAAATAACTTAAAAGCAAATTATAACTTAATGGCTTTGTTGCTGCTTTTAGGTTCAGACCTGCAAGTCTTACTTAGGTCAGAGAATTCTAGGAGCTTTGATTCAGCCAAACTTGATTATAAAAATTGCTTTTAATAATTTTGTGTGCTGCTGCCTGGAGCTGTGATCTTTGAAGTCTGGTGAAACATCATTTGCTGGACATCCTCAGGAATTCTCAACTCTGTTTTTGTGGGGAATGCTCTATTTAAGTGCATAACTGATACAGGCGTAGCTACCTGACAGATGCTGAATGTGAAAATGAGCAGTCCGTTATTTTTCAGAGGATTAACCCTTCTATAGGTTCTGTTATACACTCAGATAATAATATTCCCTTGATCAACTTTCCTTTCTGTTTTCCTCTGAATGAGCCTGAGACTTGGTTCAGACTCCCATTGGCCCACATGCAATCACTTGTGGGGCTGCATGGGTTCTTTATCGGCTTGGGTGGATGCTCAGACAATATGAACCACTGCCTCCACATGAGGCCCACACACACAATCACTGTAAGTTGCAAGAGGACTGCTAAAACTGGTACAAACTGTGATGGCTGCGAGTGCCACATCAAAGCACTTATCGCCAGCAGTGCCACATTTCCCCATGCCAAGCAGTTGAGTGGGCATCACCAAGCACATGCCCACGTGCTGCAAGTCAACTGCAAATTCCTCAAATGCTGACAGCTAAACTTGCCCATGGCTGCATATCAATCATTTCCTGCATAGCCTTAAAGGGTTATGAAGGCTATAGCCAATAAACTTCTATTCTAGATAGTAAGGTAAAGGTAAAGGGACCCCTGACCATTAGGTCCAGTTGTGGCCAACTCTGGGGTTGTGGCACTCATCTTGCTTTATTGGCCGAGGGAGCTGGCGTACAGCTTCCGGGTCATGTGGCCAGCATGACTAAGCCGCTTCTGGCGAACCAGAGCAGCGCACGGAAACGCCATTTACCTTCCTGCCAGAGTGGTACCTATTTATCTACTTGCACTTTGATGTGCTTTTGAACTGCTAGGTTGGCAGGAGCCGGGACCGAGCAACGGGAGCTCCCCCCATCGCGGGGATTTGAACCGCCGACCTTCTGATTGGCAAGTCCTAGCCTCTGTGGTTTAACCCACAGCGCCACCCGCGTCCCCAGATAGTAGGGTAGGAGAGCTGAAAAGAATGCCAATATATTTCACATCTGGCAAACAATGCACACCTTTGGTTTCAGATGGTACATGGGTAGATGAGTCTAAAAAGCCTGGGACACAAATTTTCACAGACTTCCAGTGTCTATGGTGGTTCATTTACCAGAAGTGATGTATTCAGCATTAAGTCTGGAAGTGTTTACTCAATTCTGACCAAACTAAGCTTCTTGATGTATTATTTTGTTCTAGGAGGCTTAGTTTGTTCTGGGTTTTCTAGTCTTGTTTACCCATGTACCATCTGAAACCAAAGGGCACATTGGTTGCCAGATTTTATTTTATTTTCAGCTCTCCCACCCCACTAAGAGAAAGCAATGTTTTGGGGGAAGTTGGAGATACAGCTGGTATGACTCAGGCCTGCATTGTTCTTGCACCAGCTCTCAGTCTAGGCTAGTTCCTTGTTCATCAGCACAACCATGATGGGAGGCTCTCCTTGTATTGCTCCAAGGAAGACAACTTCTCCTTCCACCTGTGCTAAAGACCAATGTGACACCATAAGAAGCTCTGGCGCAAGCAAGACCCAGGTCCAGGTTAGTGACATAAGAAGAGCCTGTTTCTAAGGTGGAAGACTCTGTCCCCACATTAAAACAATTTTTTTTAAATGCGCATTGAATAAATTTGCCACCTTGATTTTTTAAAAATACTCATTCATTTTATGTAACTTTAGTTGTTAAAGTACCCACAACACTTTGGCCTGAGCTATTTAAAGACTTTGTAGCGCTGCATCTCTGCTCAGCTACACAGATCAATGGCAAAGGTTGTATTTGCTGTCCACATTGAAAGAGCAAAGTTTTCCCCAGGCTGCCAAGTGAAAGTGCTGCATTGATCAGGGTGGGACAGGAGGGGGGGGGAAATGATTTCTTGCAACCAGTACATTTGAAAGAATAGGAAGAACAGCCTATAAGAAATGAATGAAAACAAAGCCCATTTTATGTTTAGCCCTCACATGTGTTTTCTCAGGAGTGAGTCCCTCCAAGTTCAATGGCGCTTACTCGCCAGTAAGGGTTTAGGGACTGCAGCCTTTGGCACTCTTACACAGGAGTAAGCCCTACTGAATATGATGGATTTACTTCTGAGTTAGCCATGCATAGGCCTGCACTATCAGTCATCCAAACAGCTGGGAGAGAAAGAGTAGAAAATGGGGTTCACATGGGAGTGTTTAGATAAGTCTGTGGCCTTTTTATTCTGTATTAATTAATCCCAAACCTCAGGTTCTGCAGCCACTGTGGGTGCAACAGAAGGGAAATTGACCCTTTTGTAGGAAGAAAAGAGTGCTTAGCACGTATTAAAGGGAGAGAGCTAATGATTGTTAAGCTACTACTGCCAGTACTTGCTCTGGCCTTTTCCAGGTAAAGGAGAAAAACAAGGCTCCTTTACTAAGCCTGCAGGAACCTAGATTGTAAACAGGTCTGGGTGTCATAGGAATTCAACTCTCCCAGGGATGAGGGCAGCAGCAGCAGATGAGATTGCCAAGTACTACAGCTGAGAGGTCTCTCCTGTCTCCGATGTCACCCAGCTCCTGTGTCTCCTCCGCCTCCTCTTCTTCTTACCTTGTGGCCCCTGTAGAAGGCGATCTCCTCCACGTTGGCGATGATCCGAGAGTGGACGTAGCGCAGGTAGCCCTTGCGTTGGGCCTCCTCGGCCACCAGCTTGCCAAACCTGGGCGAGCAGGCTTTGAGCACCTTGGCGGTGGCGTAGACCACCAGCCCAGCCAGGAGCGTGGGCCCGATGGGGCTGGCCCCCCTGGACCTGGCCGTCTGGATGAGGGTGTAGGAGGTGAGCACTACGTCGAGGATGGGCTTGGTCAGGTTGGAGTAGAGGTGCGCCACCGACTGCGAGAACATGGCCATGTCCTCGGTGAGCGACTGGTCCGGGTTGGCCAGCCGGCTGTCCATGTTGATCACCTTGTAGTAGGTCTGGTCGGCGAAGTAGGTCTGGTAGGCGTGATCCACCAGGCGGGTGCGGAAAGCCAGCGCCAGCTTGCCCTCCAGGTAGCGGATGGCGCTGTTGACGAAGGTGGCTGGGATGGCGATGGCCAGCCACTTGATCAGCTTCCAGGCGAAGCTGCGCGGCCGCTTCTCCACGATGCTCTTGACGATCTTGCCGTCCAGGCCGGCCACGTAGATGGAGAGGAAGGTCCGCGACACCAGCGCCGCCGAGTGCAGGCACAGCCAGCCGCTCTCCGCGCTCACCGCCCGCGGGAAGAGGATCTTGCGCAGCGCCAGCAGCTGGCGGAAAAATTCCGCATTGGCCGCCGGAGACGCTCGGCCGGCGGCGGCGGCGGCGGCGGGGAGACCCGGGCAAGGCAGCAGCTGCAGCTCCGGAGGAAGATCAGCCCGGCTGCCGCTGGCGATCTGCCTCTGCTGCGGGTCCTTCTTGCAGCCCGCCTGCCGGAGCCGCCTGCGGACCAGCGGGCACAGGATCTTCAGCCCGTACACCGCAGCCAGCAAGCACGCCGCCCTCTTCGCGGCGCCCGAGCGGCTCCATTTCTCGCGCCCGGGGGGCATTTTCCCGGGGATCCTCCTCCTGCCTGGCGTATCTATTCCACCCGCCCAGAGGGAGGGGCGCAGGGACGGCGGCCGCTCATCCAGGCCTGGGGAGACCCATCTTCACGTGGCCCTCTTCCCCCCACGCCGCCGATCGCGCCCGCGACCCAGGCGGAATGACTCCGGGTCCGCCGGCAGCCGAGGCTTTTTCCCTGCCGCCACCGGCGAATCATTGCCCGCCCCGCCGCGGCAAGCCACGCCCCCGCCGCCCGCTCATTGGTCGACGAGGCCTGGGAAATCCTCGGCCGGCGAGCGGCGTCGCTTTCCTTCTGGTCCTCCACGGCGCTCTCGGTTAAAAAGTGGGATTCCGAAGTCGAGCAGCGGAAATCCTTTCCGCTGCCGGGTTGGTGTAGCGTCGAAAGCATCTGCTGTCCTCTCTCTCTCTCTCTCTCTCTCTCTCTCTCTCTCTCTCTCTCTCTCTCTCTCTCTCTCATTGCTGTCAATTTACAGATTTGAAAATAAGGGACCAGCAGCCTCGAAAATAAGGGATCAGCAGCCAGAATAAGGGATTTTGCTTGGTTTATACAGTGATACCTCGGGTTAAGTACTTAATTCGTTCCAGAGGTCCGTTCTGAACCTGAAACTGTTCTTAACCTGAAGCAACACTTTAGCTAATGGGGCCTCCTGCTGCCGCTGCACTGCTGGAGCACGATTTCTGTTCTCATCCTGAAGCAAAGTTCTTAACCTGAAGCACTATTTCTGGGTTAGCAGAGTCTGTAACCTGAAGCATATGTAACCTGAAGCGTCTGTAACCCGAGGTACCACTGCACATCAATCCGGCACTGATGGAATCATGCTGCTTTGGCTGTGATTGTGTTTTGCAGTCCCACCAAAGAAGAGTGCCAGACAAAAGATGAACGATGTCGAGACGGCAAAGCTTACAGTCAGAATTAGAAACCAGGAAGAGGACCTCTTTAATAAAGAATGGGGAAAGTTTATAATTTGTTTAAAAAGCTATTGTAAAGAGTTACATACATTGGTAGGACTGACAGAAAACTTGTAGTAAAAATTTGAACAATGGCTGGACAAATGATTTATAAAAATAGAGTTACGAAAGGGATGCAGAGGGGGAAATCACTACATTAAAATGCTGCATTGGTTGGAGGGTCTGCTAAGCAGCACGTCGGGGCTGCCGTTGTCCTGGCGCGAGGAGTTCCATCGGCCTTTCCCTGCCCGAGAGAGAGGGAAGGAGACTCTTGCCGACGCCGCCCGCGAGGCCGGCATGAGGCGGTTGCGGCGTCGCAGTGGCCACTAAAGCGCCGTCCTTCTGCGTCCCTCCCCATCCCCTCCTTTTCCTCCTCCCTTAGACCACCTCCTCAGCCGCTTTCCCTGGCATCAAGGCGGAAGTCTCGAAAGAGAGGGGCTGCCTGCCCACCCGCCGCCACCCGTCTCCTCACGACGCGCCCCTGAGGGGGAAAAGGGAGAGACAGAGACGCGGCAGCTCGTGCTCTCTTTCTCTCAAGGCGGAGGACCCCGAGCCGCTGCTTCCCTCCCAAGCCAGGCGAGCATGAAACCCAGGAAATTTGAGGGACATCATCAATCCGGGACAGCAGTGGGAAACTGTACTGGGATAAGGGAGTTTCCCGCCAAATAAGGGACGGTTGACAGCTATGCTCTCTCTTCTCCCAGTGGTGGCATGCGGTGATCTCGGCGCGTTCCCTTTCGGGATCTGCTGCCCCGCACATGCTCCTGTCCTGGGGGAAGGTGTGGAACAGAGAGGTGGAAGGAGGGGCTCTGCACATCACCACAGGATTTCCGAGATCGATCTGTAGCCTAGTCTGCAAAAACTTGCCCTTCTCTCCCCCCGTTGCTTCTGTCCAGTTGCAGCCTTCCCAAAAGGGTTGCATTGCGAGCCAAGGCAGGGGAAGCTGAGAAATTGTCCCTGCTCACATCCAGGGCTTTAAAAAGAAGGGGTCTGCACATGCAAGTTCCCCGTGCATAGTGCTGCCTTGCATATTTGAATGAGCCTTGCAATCAGAGATGCAAAATTTGGAATCAACTTTAAAAAACAACGAAGTTATCCCTGGAATGGGGACTGGTCAGGTGACTTGAGAATTCTGTGAATGAATCTGCATGTGCAAACTATTCTTAAGGTAAAGGGACCCCTGACCATCAGGTCCAGTCGTGACCGACTCTGGGGTTGCGGTGCTCATCTCACTTTATTGGCCGAGGGAGCCGGTGTACAGCTTCCGGGTCATGTGGCCAGCATGACTAAGCCGCTTCTGGCGAACCAGAGCAGCGCACGGAAACACTGTTTACCTTTCTGCAGGAGCGGTACCTATTCATCTACTTGCACTTTGACGTGCTTTCGAACTGCTAGGTGGGCAGGAGCAGGGACCGAGCAATGGGAGCTCATGGGGATTCGAACCGTCGACCTTCTGATTGGCAAGTCCTAGGCTCTGTGGTTTAACCCACAGCGCCACCGTCTTAGTCACATCAAAATGTTGTTGTTGTTGTTTAGTCGTGTCCGACTCTTTGTGACCCCATGGACCAGAGCATGCCAGGCACTCCTGTCTTCCACTGCCTCCCACAGTTTGGTCAAACTCATGCTGGTAGCTTCGAGAACACTGTCCGACCATCTCATCCTCTGTCGTCCCCTTCTCCTTCCCAACATCAGGGTCTTTTCCAGGGAGTCTTCTCATGAGGTGGTCAAAATATTGGAGCCTCAGCTTCAGGATCTGTCCTTCCAGTGAGCAACAAAGTATTATTATTGCTATTATTAATAACCCACACTTCACCCTAAGGTCCCAAGGAGGATTACAGCGATTAAAAGACATTGTTAAAAGCAGTTTTAAATAATTTCCAATCAGAAATAAGGTGGGTCCTAAAAATATACATCTCAGGTGTCAAAAGCCAGGTTAAAGAGATGTCTTCAGCATCTTCTGAAAGCTGTATAATGAAGATGCCAGACCCACCTCTGTGCGGAGGGAGTTCCACAATTTAAGGGCTACCACAGAGAATGCCCTCTGCTGGGCTGCCAACCCCCCAAGTTTCAGAGAGTGATGGAACCACCTCTGCTGATCTTAACACCTAAGGGGGATTCTGTAAGGAAGAAGGCAGTTTTTTCAGATGGCCTACTAAGGAGAAGAGCTCTCTAGTCATTTCTATACCGTTCTCAGACAGACCCTTGAGCAATAGAAAATAGGTTTGCTGCTTTGGAGATGAGGGGGACAGGGCCTTGGTACCATATTGATGCAATTGCATGTTGAGAAAAGTTTTGTTTTCTGCTTCTGCTAAAGGCACAGATGCCGCATCAGAAAAATGGTGGCAACCTCAAAAGGACAAAAGGATGTTAGGGCTCTCTGACAGCACTCCATTGATAGCAGAACTTGGCTAGCAGAACCTTCCTCATGCGCTAAGTGCTGAACTGAAAGACAAAGTGCTAAGAAGACCACAGCACAGTAATTATCGTCTGAAAAAACCCTGTGTGGTTATTGCTGCCCTCATCCTGACATTGATTTAAATAACGTACAGTACATATATAAACATCTATTCTTGTTTGTGAGCTAGCAAGAATACAGTTTAAGGCTTGAGGTTTTCACTTTCTGCAAGCCCATCTTTTTTATGGCACTGTTTTGATGCTGACTTGTCTCATGAAGGCTGTGATCCTAACCACATTAATCGTGGAACTTTTCCCACTTTTTAGTATTTTAGGTTGCAACCCAATGGACTGCCAACATGGTGCCCATGTCAATGAGCTCAAGCTGCAGCTCTCCTTTCCATGGACTTTTTCTTTCTGCTGCGGGCTTGGCCGATTGTGGAATTTGGCCCCTAAGTTATCGTATTTTTCGCTCTATAACACGCACCCCGACCATAACACGCACGTAGTTTTTAGAGGAGGAAAATCCGTAGGCATGCCACCCATAGGCATTCCCTCCATAACACGCACAGACATTTCCCCTTACTTTCTAGGAGGAAACAAGTGAGTGTTATGGTGCGAAAAATACGGTACATACAAGGAAAACATCCAGTACACCACTTTAACATGCTTTAAACAATTTCTTAATTAAAATACCTGTAAGCACCAACACAACAATCCATTTTGCAACAAGAGGCTTGAAATGTCTTTTTCTTTTACAATGTGACTAATAGCCATTCATGTCCTATCTAGTTTTCTTCCTTTGAGGGCCAACGCACACCGGGAAGCAGCTGAAATACTGCTCATGTTTCATGGCCTAGGTTTTGGTCAACGCTGTACAGCTTTTCTGCACACCTATGACTGAGAGGCCATCACGTATGCAAGCCAACTTGCCAGGTTCACCTCAAAATAGGGCACCAATCATCTCCACATCCCTGTAATTAAGGGGCAGGTGTACACATTGCAAATACACACACACAACAAATGTGGCCATCATTTCTCATAAACAATGTAGTGCATATGAGTGTGTTTTGAAAGCTCATGCACCCCCTTTAAAAACGGCTTCTGGTTGGTAACTCTGGTTTATCTGTCTGTGTTGAGTGGCCCCAAAGTGTCAAGTGAAATAAATGAAATTTATGCGGACAGGTTGTTAAGTTTATGGAGGTCACTTTGATCTAATTTCACTGTTAGACACATAAACATCCAGAAATGTGTGTGTGTGTGTGTGTCTTTTTAAAATACAGTTTGGTTATTTTAATTGTAACTGTTTTTAAATAAATGATATGGTTCAGAATGGAACAGCCATTTAATGGGGAGGGCATGGATGGGTTTTGGAGGCAAAGCATGTGGACCAAATAATGTGGTATTTGGAAGATTTCTGGAGCACTGCCATTACAGTAGCAAGAGGGCAAGTTGGAGAACTAACTGAAGGCAGAGTTCTGCAATGAGTCAGGAAGCCCAAAGTTAGATGTAACTGCAAACCAAAGTGAAGCTCGATAGAACACAGTCTGCACAGCAAGCTTCGTTTATTCAGCTTTTTCATTTAACCATTTATATTCCACTTCTCTACCAACTTGAGGCAGCATGCAGTATTCTGAAATCACGTCAGATATCACCACCCATATATAATAAAAAGCTCACAGCACTCCAAAAATGACACATTGCACAAAGCAGACCATATCAGCAGGATATGCAACGTCACTCAGCTTGCAGTATTTTAAAATCACACCAAGTGAATTAGCACAAATATCTAATTATATATAAATACATAGCGCTATAATTATAAAACATCGCACAAAACATAGCACGTTAACCAAGCATGAAATATATATTTACTTTTTAAAAAAAAATATTTTTATTGATTTTCTTTCTTGCAACAAATATCCATAATCATTACTAAACATTCATTTTCCAATTTCCCCCCTCCCTGTTGACTTCCCTCAACCTCCATTTCTGGTTTGTTACATCAGATGGTAAAATCTACTGTTTATATGTGATACTATGTTTTCCCATTGTTATATTTCTTGTTCTCTGTAAATAAAATTGTAAATGTTTATTTAAATCCTGTCAGTGAGTCCATAATTTTGTTGTTTCTGCAAATATGTTGTAAAGGGTTCCCATTATTTTTCAAAGTCACTATTGTCCTTTTCATGCAACTTGTCCGTTAATTTTGCTAACTCTGCATAGTTCATCAACTTTTCTTGCCATTGTTCTTTGGATGGTTCTTCTCCGGTTTTGTGCTATTAACATTCTTGCTGCTGTTGTAGTACACATAAATAATGTCTGTTTTTCTTTTGGTGACTCTTGTCCCAAAATACCCAACAGAAAAGCTTTTGGTTTTTTTAACAAATGTTATTTTAAACATTTTTTTTTCAATTCATTGTATATTATTTCCCATTTTAAAAAAATAATCTTGCAGTTCCACCACATATGGTAAAATGTACCTTCCCCATGAAATATATATTTACTGACCAACCAAATGGGTGGGTTTAATGGCCCTTTTTAAGGACTAGAAGGGAAAATACCTGACCAAGGCTGCAATCCTATACACATGACAGGGCAATGGGGTCATATTTAGATGTTTCCCCCCACAATCTGAGGTATGGTGGTGACAAGATGCCAAGCAGATATGATCCCTGGCTCCTCTCATTTTAGAAACTGAACATGAAACTGAACACAGGGAAGGGGGTAATTAGGGAAACTTTAAAAAAAAGTATTTGCCAGACTTGAAGGGCAAAACTGGCTGTGTGACTGGCATGCATCCGATCCCAAAGCTTGGAGGAAGGGAAAGAAAATCTTAATACATAAAGCAAATAAATAGGTTACCCAGAATAAAAGAGAATGGAATCTCATGTATAGCTCCCCAAATATGTTTCCATCCTTGCTGTGCTCAACCTTTTAAAAGCAAATCTGCTACAAGTGTTTGAGCAGAAACCTGTTGCTGCTTTTACAGTGTTCAGTAAAGACTTTGGGCTCATCTGCAGATGCAGTTTTAATTGAGGACCCAAGGGCAATGAGCTGGGTTGCTGAGGAAAGGTACCTGCAAATGATATGACAGCAAAAACAATAGAGCTAACTAAGGTGCATGGGGAAAACAATGTGTTCAGTACCAAATATTCCACACCATAAACACAAGATCACATCCTTGTCTGTATTCTGCTTTGTTCCAGAATTAACACCTTTCTGGTTTCACACCCAACAGCGGAGAAAGAAGACTGTAATTCCTACTGTGACCATGACATGGCGGTTTAAGGTTGTTAAAGGATAACTAATCCAAATGTGGAACGTGCAACCCTCAAGTTATGAACCATCTTTTCTCCCGGCAAGCTGATTTTAAACCTGCCAACTTCAAAGTAGTTGTGACTTTGTGTTTGTGTTTAACTTTCTACAACCTTTGGGGAGACCAAATCACTGAGAATAAGACAACATTATACATAGCTGTCAACCTTCCCTTTTTTTTTTGTAGGAAATTCCCTTATTCCAGCGCCGTTTCCCACTGCTATCCCGGATTGTTAGATATCCCGTAGACTGTCCCCGGGACAGGTGAGGCTGCTGATCCCTTATTTTCGAGGCTGCTGATCCCTTATTTTCAAATCTGAAAGTTGACAGCTATGCACTATAGTCCTCGGCAGCCTTGAGAAAACAGAGGATCATAGCTCAAAAGACCACAGTAGGGTGACACCAGACTGCTAAATTATTCCTCTACAAATATGATCTGCAGTAGGTTAATTTCATGTCCTCCAATGAAAATAGGGACGACAACAACAAGAAGTGCTATTTTTCTAGAAAAAGTGCTGGAACTCACCAGAAACACCTTCCTTGTTCTTTTGTAATGGCAATAGCACCCAACTGAGAGATGTCAGGACTGAGTTCTGGTGAGTTCCAGCTGGAAAAAGCCATGATGATAATAATAATAATAATAATAATAATAATAATAATAATAATAATAATAATGATGATGATGATGATGATGTTATTATTTATACCCCAGCCATCTGACTGGGTTGCCCCAGCCACTCTAGAAGGCTTCCAACATATATAAAAACAAAATAAAACATTAAAAAAAAAACTTCCCTATACAGGGCTGCCTTCAGATGTCTTCTAAAGTTACTTGTATCTTGCATAACTCCAAATGCTGGGGTGAAAACTGGTGGAGATTCTATATCTTTCACACAGTACAAGCCCCTCCCAAACATGTTTAAATCATGTATGGCCATGAACACACATGCAGAGACGAGAGGGGGGCGGAACGCAGTGTTCTGTGTGGATGTTCAATCAGATGGGATGAGGACTTTGGCCATTGTCTAATTCTACCCCAGCTCCTCAAGCCTTTTGATTACACCCTTATCTGCCCCCCCCTTTTAAATAATCTTTCTGGTTTCTATTCCTTATTTAACTGCTGGAGAAAAGCTGCCTCTGACTTTGCTCCTTCCAGAGCTTCAAGGAGGCCTTGATGGTCTCTGAGGGGAAGAGAGACGCAGAGGAGTCTGGCCTTCGTGCCACATTCATTCCTGGGGGGCTCATTGCAAGAGCCAGTTGCCTTCTTGCAAGGCCTTCCTAGAAGGGTGTTTTTTTAATATATATAAAATAAATAAATCATCCATAGGCCGCTCTGTTTTCTTGGGAGAAAAAATGAACTGGGTTGGTGGCTCTCGGTGAGTGCAGCCGAAAGGGCCTCATAACTGCTAAAGCAAACAGCTTGCAGCAGAAATGAAGGCCTCTGACCTCAGGCAAAGGTTTTGTGAAAGAATTGCCAGGAGACAGCTGGGAGCATATTAAGTTCCTCAAATGCAGATTTGCAAATGTAGATTTCCTTAAATCATTATGTTACGCTTCCTCAAATGTAGGTTTTGGTTTCTTTAAATCATTACATTACACTTATTGTGCTTCTGGGAGCTGTAAGGCCACCAAAGCAGTACCACAATAGATAAACAATGAAGCGTTTATTTTTATGAAGCTTTTATTTTTATTTTTGCAAGGGGAGGCCTTTGAATTTTTGCCTGCTGTTTGGGGAGAAGATGGTAGCCATATTGGAACTGATCTGTGCAGCTCAGGTGCAAAAGGACAGCATCTCTCCCTATTCATTAGAACACTTGATTTTTAAAAGTGCTTTCCAATGAGCGTTGTGTTTGCCAGTTCAAAAAGTTGTACTGTTTATAATTCACAATCGGGCATTTGAGGATGACAGAAGCGGATGTGCCCAAGATGGCAAATTCATTCCGTGACCCAGGTTTTCCATATTTGTGGTCTTAGAACCACACAGGCTTTGACTAAGGCCTAGTTTTCATTCAGGTGATAAAAGCTGCCTCAGGGCTTCACCGCTTCAGGTCAAGGCTCACATGACTGAAGGTGAAGAGAGAGAGAGATAAAGACTAATATTATAATTGTGGTAGACGTTTTTGCTACAGGCATATTCTTACATTGTTGGGGGTTGGTCTAGATGACCCGCAGGGTCCCTTCCAGTTCTTCTGTGATTCTGTGTTGAGGTATCTGTATTCTGGGAATGGGAAATCATTACTATTTTCACCACACTTCAACCATGCGGTAGGCTGCCTTCCGCATCTAACTCCACACACCAATGCACATTTTTGTTTGTAAGAAGATCCCACACTTCTTTATATGTGCATTGGAAAGACACAAAGTATAAACATGCTTGACTTTCTCATGTTTGGAATGTTTCTCCAAATATACATTCCTTCTGCATCCAAGACTGGATATTGGGAAGAAGGGTTCTTGCCTAGACCCTTGTCACATTGATTTTTCATGTCAGGAATTGCTTTTTTAAAGAATTATTGACAGAGGCCCTAGGATTAGACAAATCCACAGAGGATAAGACTAGCAATGACTATGTTCTGCCTCCACTGTTGGAATGTCAAGTCACTGGAATCACAAACAGGCAGAGCACTGTTGTGCTCAAGTCCTTTGCTCAAAATGTAGAATTCAAGTATTTTTCTTTATTTTATTGGTTTTCCCTCCAGTGGAGAGAAGTCTATCACTGGCCAGTTGGCTTTAAAACTTTGAATTAACAGGCATTTAAGAACTCAAGCATTCAATTGATTAGTGCAGATTAGCTTTAGCTGATGACCTGGTGAATAGCAGAAGGGTATTAAACATGCACTATGTAAATATCTCCTAAATGTCTGCAATCATTTATTATTTCTGTATATTATGAATGTAATTACAAATTATTGTTTCTTTTAAATCTTTCAAGTAAAAGAATCATGCTCACCAAGGAGAAAAGAAAGCAGAAGGTAAGGAGGGATTACACTGAATTAGGAGGCAGGTGCAAATGTGATTTCTGCTTGCCAGAAATCAACAACAGAGAAGAGAGTATTTGCATCATTCAAGTCTGGAAACAGATTAATTTTTCCAGGTAGATGTGATATTATGAAGCCATTCACAGTGTTCAAACACTCCAATTTTTCTGCTTATAGACAGAAATGTCCCGTGATTGGAAATGAGGAATTAAAAACCCATGCAAGTCAGCCATTCCCAAATCACGTTTTTTCGGTTCATATTGTCAGTGTCCTTTTCAAGGTTCTACTTTCAGGCTGAATTCTTTCACAACTGCTAACTCTTCTCTTTTGCTGCCAATGGCACTAGCTGTTTTGAGGATCTTGGTGGAGTGATCGAGGGAAAGTTCCTTTTTTTTAAAAAAAAAAGGCAGTTTGTAATTGTTTGCCACCTTGAGGTGGGATATATGTATGACCAAGGGCCTGTTTCTTTAGCAAGGAAGTGTACATTGTTATGACATTTTCCTGTCATTCTTAATATAATAGGACTTCTTCGAAAAAGAAAAGCTTAAATCAAAGATGAAGCTGTTGGGAATTTCTCCCCTTAAAAGCTCAGCTGTCAGCTTAGATCTCCTCAATCTGTGTGTTGTTAATCAGATATCTACCAAGAAAGATTGTTCTGGTGAGTTTAACTGCAAACTTAATTGTCAAAGTTTTACCATTAAAAGCATCACCATAGGAAAAATGTGGCTAAGTTCTCCAACATTCACTCCATCAAATTTACTCCTACTTCATCAAATCTGAACCACAACCTTTTTGTGTTCATTGAATGTCCTGCTAACTAAAAATAAAAACATAATGCTGAAAAAGTTGTAACCTACAATGAACATATCAACAATAATGAATACTGTATAGCACTGTTTAAAAAGTGTTTTGGTCCTGCAGTCTTACCAAAACTTTGGATGTCCCTCTTTAATTCACTCAAAGGACTGTTAATCTTTTGAGTACTTTCATTACAGAAAATGTTCGAAAAGCAGTTCATGTGGATATTAACAGAGGAGTAAAATTCCCGCTGAGAAGGCACAATGTAGAACTTCCTGAGTCACCACAACGTAGACAGCCCAAACCATACCAAGATGACACTGAGCACAGGTACATCCCAATTTAATTTTCTGAACTGTAGTATTTTGATTAATTGTATCTGTCTACCTACCGATGCACCTACCTACCTATCATAGACTACATTAGCATGCAGGTGCAGCTATGTGAAGAGTTATAGGTTCTAGCTGAAATGAAGACATCCCAGGCAAATGTTGTAATCATATCTGCACATCACAGATTCTTAGCTCTTTTTCTTATATATGCCACAATCTCTCTCACATTAAAGTGAAAATGTCAGTAGCCTATAAGAATGCTATGGAATTTTCTGTGGAATGCTATGGAATGCTATGGGATTTTCTTATGAAAATCAGTCGCCATGAGATGCTACTGTTTCTTTCTGAAATCAGAGGATCCCAACAAGACAAGCTGAGAAAAGTTTTAACATTATGAAAGAATGGTGACGTTGGCAGTGGTTGCATACAGCTTGAGTTCCTGCTTTAAACAGATTAATATATCTTCCTGTTGGTGTAAAACTGTGAATTTTTTTACATTTATAAAGAGCTGTTCCATGTAGAGATGTGTTTGGGAGCCTGTCACAGCAGAAAGCCCTCTTTAGTGCCCCTAGTAAAGCTATTGGGCTCAGAATCAACATTATTTATTCAAATAATAAAACATGACTTATTTATTTGGGCTCTGCATAATAAAGTGACGCACCTCATTATCTTTTGCTTGGCTTGGCCTTTTAGTGTTATAATTACTATCCTTTGTTCTCCATTTGACAAAGTGGAGTCTGGGACATGAAAGTTTATGCCACAATATACAAGTTAGCTTTGACTCAAGGTCCTGGAGGAGACCACAGCCTCCTTTTGCTGCTATACACCTGAAGTTTGTCACTAAGGCCATGAGTAGATAGGCATAGGATTACATTGTAAGAGTTTTAATTTTGCCCGAGTGGGCGTCAAGAAAACCCAAGAATACCAAATGCCCTCTACTTACTCTGATAAAGATGAAAATCTCAGTACCTCTGAAAATATGCAATTTTTTTCTCAAACAATAACACCTTGGAGGTCCCAGGCCTCAAGGAGATTAGACTGGCTTTGACCAGAGCCAGGGTCTTTTCAGCCCTGGCCCCAGCCTGGTGGAACGCTCTGTTGCATGAGACCAGGGCCCTGCGGGATTTGACATCTTTCCGCAAAGCCTGCAAGATGGAGCTGTTCCGCCAGGTCTTTGGCTGGGGTCCAGTCTGACCCCTTCTTCTTTTTTTTTTATATAAGACCCTGTATGCAAGTGGCCTCCCTAATCCTTTCCACTGGCTCATATAAGACGAGCACAAACATTTGGGCCTGGTGAGCACTCAATACTCCCAACCCCTATAGTATCCCAACCCAATCCGTGGGTTGCCATCTGATTTTATTCTGCTCCTGATTTTAAGCTGTATTTTAATCGATTGTTTGATTTATGTTTTTAATGTATCATATAATTTGATGTTAGCTGCCCTGAGCCTGGTCCTGGCCAGGGAGGACAGGGTATAAATAAATTATTATTATTTATTATTATTATTATTATTATTATTATTATTATTATTATTATTATTATTATTATTATTTTTACTTGTCATAATAGGCTACAACAGGAAGTATTAGAAAACAGAAGAAAATATCTATCAGAAAAGCAGAACATTCAGTCCCAAGTAAGCTATGCTTATACCATGCCTACCAAGCTTTTTATGTTACACTCAGTTGTGTCACTGTTGGCTCTATGCTAGTTACAGCATAATATTTTGCATCCACCAAATGGCTCTTGCTACAATTCCTGTGAGATCTTGTACAATAAAAGTTTATGCCCTAGTGATTTACATTTATTGCATAGTTTTGTTTAATAGTTGTCTTTCCCAAAATAGTGCTGGTGGTGGCATATAAACCCATAATCATCAAAATACTATTTTAAAATAAGATTCATAAGCATAAGTAAATCAGTGTATGCTAGTAGAAAGTCTCAAGGTTCATTTGATTGTCTATCAGGGGAAAAAAACAGATTTCCCAGGGTTTTAGAAGTTAAGCAAGTGTCCAAGGACATACTGCATCTGCTACAACGTGTTCTTATAATCTGTTGACAGTGCCTACAGTCTTCTCAGCCAGCAAATACTATGTGTGAAGAACCTTGGTTTTTAAAGGCTGCCTGCAGGCAAAGGAATTTCAGTAACCCAGATGTAGACACAGCTTCTGGTCTATATCTCCAGCAGTTGAATAGGTAGGGACAGGCTTTATATTGCAAATAAAATATAATGCAGAGTGGATTTTTATCCGCTTAAAAATATAATGGCTTCTGAAGTGCATAATTATATTACTTTTTGGTTTTTTTGCATCTTGAAGATAACACTTGAGCTAAGATATTACTGTACTAGGCTTGCTGCGTTTTTTGTTTTTTATATACAGAGAATTCAGTTCTTTGTTGTTCTGAGAATTCAGATTCTAGAGTTGTTTTCACAACATATATTGTGGTATTGCTGGAGCTTTGTGCAGACATTGGAGACTAGGCATGGTGAGCATATCAGAATCACGTTTCCCCTCGCACAGAACTCCAGTCCTAGCATCACATGATGGATTGTCATATTTACAGAGGGGCCTATGCTCATAGAGCCCATTGCCTGCAGGGTGCAGCCGCCTAATCTATACATTCTAATTTTGTCATGTACAGATTGCATGGATGGGGCCTTGACATTTTTTACTACAAACTTAAGCCCATATGCAAAAGGATGAGCCAATATAAGATCATTACAACGTGGGTGGGTAGGCACATCAGATAAGCAACCAAACATCACAGTTGTGATCCCTGCACCATGCATATCAAACATCTACAGGACGCTTCGGTTTAATGTAAATTTCTTCTGCCAGTTCTTGCATTAATCACTGTGCTTAATTTATGAATTTGCTTATGACGAAAGAGGATCAGAACGCTCTCATAAATTACATAAACAGAACAGGGAACAAAGCCAAATGGACTATTGAAATGACACAGCGTGACAATTATTAGCTTCTTTTGTCTCATTAAACCATACTTGCACAAATGGGATCGTAGACAACTGATGCTCTCAGCAAACACACGGCCTATTTTTAACAATACATTTAAAATGTATTGTTAAGTATTGCATGATAGTATTCTGAGAGCCATTATGGATCCAAACATGCTTTCAGAATTCTATCACAGTATACATGATAGCCCATTAGGTGTTGCATATTGCTAACATCTTTCCCTGTGCTTTTCATGCAAAAGTGCTTTATTCCTCTCCTCTTGCTACTGTCAGGTTTACTGCAGTGGAGCTGCAGTGACATACAGTGGTTGAACTAGTTAGTCACAACTGCTTAAAATAAGATGTTTCATATGATTCTGAAAAAGACTAAAACAAGGTCCCAGTTTCTCTTCATAATCGAGATATAACATGCTTAAAGTATTCGGAATTCTAAAAAATTGGGTAATTCCACAGAGAGAGAGAGAGAGAGACAGAGACACACACACACACACACAGAGAGAGAGAGAGAGAGAGAGAGAGAGAGAGAGAGAGATCATATTGAAGTGAAGAACATGCAGGTTTATAAGGTAAAGGTAAAGGGACCCCTGACCGTTAGGTCCAGTCGTGGCTGACTCGGGTTGTGGAACTCATCTCGCTTTATTGGCCGAGGGAGCCGGTGTACAGCTTCCGGGTCATGTGGCCAGCAAGACTAAGCCGCTTCTGGCAAACCAGAGCAGCGCACAGAAACGCTGTTTACTTTCCTGCAGAAGTGGTACCTATTGATCTACTTGCACTTTAACATGCTTTTGAACCGCTAGGTGGGCAGGAGCAGGGACCGAGCAACGGAAGCTCACCCTGTCACGGGGATTCGAACCGCGACCTTCTGATCGGCAAGTCTTAGGCTCAGTGGTTTAATCCACAGCGCCACCCGCGTCCCATGCAGGTTTATACTATTAATGTAATATGTCTGCAGATTATATGTTGCTTAGCTGTTTAAGTGCTCACCTTTTCATTTTCCCCATCCCCACAAAGTCCAGACTATAGTAACCCACTTGGCAAGTCTCCCAAGGTCAGTGATGACACAAATTTCAGAAGCCATCGCAATGAAGAGCCATTGTTTGGGTTTGTGAATAACATATTAGAGGCTACCGCTGGTGAAAGCTCTCGACCCATTGCAGCTTTCTTTGAAGAGGAGAAACAGCAGTTTCCAACTGCTCCTTCTTCCGATTCCAGCCATTCTTTTGGTAACAAAAGCATCATCGACCAGCTGCTTACAGATTCAGCTAATGCAAATGAAATATCCAGAATGCCTAGTCCTTACGATATGGAAGAAATGCACCAGATGTCAAGTTGTGCTCACAGGTGCCCTGCTGAAAGAGACCTCAGAGGCATTTTCACAGCTCCAGAGCAGATTCTCTTCCCAAACAGCCAGAGCTTAAATGCAAGTACCCAGGAGTCCTTTAATCAGCCAAGAGATTACTGTATTCAAGAACGAAAGCCTGTAATGTTTTCTGAACAGCAAGAGAATGCTAAAAACTTTGGAAATACAGGTAAATGTAAAGTAATTACAATGTAGAGGTCTTCTCATATTTAAGGAGCCCAATAATACAATTAGCAAAATGTCCTTTGTTAATATAAGTGCTTCATAAAGTAAAGGTAAAGGGACCCCTGACCATTAGGTCCAGTCGTGACCGACTCTGGGGTTGCAGCGCTCATCTCGCTTTACTGGCCAAGGGAGCCAGCATACAGATTCCGGGTCATGTGGCCAGCATGACTAAGCTGCCTCTGTTGAACCAGAGCAGCACATGAAAACGCCGTTTACCTTCCCGCCAGAGCGGTACCTATTTATCTACTTGTACCTTAACGTGCTTTCGAACTGCTAGGTTGGCAGGAGCAGGGACCGAGCAATGGGAGCTCACCCCGTCACGGGGATTCGAACCGCCAACCTTCTGATCGTGAAGTCCTAGGCTCTGTGGTTTAACCCACAGCACCACCCACATCCCTTAAGTGCTTCATATGAGGACCTATATATCAAAGGGACCTCTTGAGGACCTATATATTGAAGGGGATACACACAGATGCACTGCACTCACCATAGGGTGCTATTGGTTGAGACAATGTCTCTTACACACTGCTTTCTTTTTCTCCATGTAAGGGAATGGCAGCCATTCACTTGTCTGGGAGAAATTAGAGGGAAGGGTTGGGTGCTGAAGCTGCATCTTACTAGGCCCAGAATCCTAACTGAGGAACAATATTTGCTTTCTCTCTAATGTATTTGCACTGCATCCCACTTAACTTTATCCCATATTATTGCATGGATTCCATCAAGAAAGAGGACAGAGAGCCAACCTCTATGCAAAGCCCCACTTGTGCAGAATACTTCTTGGCTTTTAAGCTTATTACCAATACCCTTGTCTTTTAAAATAAGTTACCAATATCATCATTATATGTGCAGTGCATTGGCTTCCTGCCAAATTTGGAAGTGGATTAACAGCATACATAACTGTTCTTGTCATGGAGCTATGGGGAGATGCAGCAACAATGATCACTGCTGGTTATCTGGTTGCATTTAGAATTAGATTACAGAGAGACATATTGATCCAGAATTCTATGTGTGTATATGAAGCTTCAATACAAGTGGGGATTCCCATTCATTTCCAGGGAGGAAGTCAGTGAGCGAATGGATTCCCATTAAAATTAATGGAGAAATTGTTCCAGGGAAAGTGTTTCATTAAGATTCTCCACACCTAAAACACAACACATCACATATGTGCGGTACATACGTGGTTGTTGTTTTTTTTAATAAATGGTTATTATGGACGTATCTGAAGTTATATTTTATAACTTTTTTATTTTCAGTGGGATTTGAAAGCCAAAAGAGAAATATCAAGGTAGCAGACAGCATGCAAATTTGCTTAGAGAAAAGGTAAGTCTTTGAAGCATTTGTGCTTCATTTAACCCAGGGGTCGGCACGGTTTACCTCGCCTGGGCCAGTTCACTCCCATGGAGATCGCTCCGTGGGCCAGATTGCGTCTGCGCAGATGCGATTTCTGGCACCGTGGAAGTGAGTCCCTGCTCCGTGCCGGTTTAGCGCAAGCGGGTGGCACGGTTTGGGGGCAGTTCATCGGCCATTTAAACGACCCCCGTGGGCCGCTTGTGGCCCATGGGCTGTAGGTTGCCAGCCCCCAATTTAACCTTTAAAGTAGTGATATGGTGCCTAGTGCATATATTCAAATATTTCTGTTGTTACAATCTCTATAGCACTCTGGCTCTCCAGTTTCAGTGTCCGATTCAATGTGTGCCATTTGATAAAGCCACCGTGGCCAGAAAATAGTTTTATGATCCACATCTGTCAGCTTGCACACCACAGGTTAGTGGTAACCAACACGGCCCCCTCCATATCTGGCGGACTACAAGCACCATGATCATTGACTCTTGGCCATTCTGCCTGGGACTGATGGAAGCTGAAGTCGGACAATGTCTGGAGGGCAACATGTTGGTTACCACCTGAGGTAAAGGGTATAATCCATGATAGCAGTTAATTAGTGATAGCTTTTGTTCAGCAAAGCATCCTAGATGTTTGTGTACTTACTGCAGTTTCTCAGAGTAAGTCATTGTGCAGTTGCCCTAAGGCCTAAGAGTTTTAAATTGATCTGAATGACAAAAGGACATACCAGCATATCACACTCAAGGTTAGGCTGGTGTTTGTGTTACATCAGAAGATCCCATGCTATCACTCCATTTCAGGTTGCAAGATACCTCACACTCCTTCCCCAACTTTGTTTCATAACAAAAATGGTTGTGTTGGGAAATACAGCAATACCTGTTGAATGTTTAGCAGTTATTATTGAGCAAGGAACCTACTGCTTATTGCATGCAATTATTATGGAACAAAGATCAAGGCTGACCATATGACTTATTTTAGAATTACAGTCTTTGGCCCCATTAGGCTAATGTTTTATATGATAATGCATCTTATTCCTCTGACTTCTACTGTTACAGTGTGGTATAGAACAGGTGCTTTCAGATCAGGGTCCTAGTGTTAGATCTCAACTATTAAAAGGGTATAAACTATTCAGTTAACACTATAAATAGTTTAATTATAGCTACCATAGCATACCAAAACACCACTAGCAATGTTAGTTTTAGTTTGGTGATCAGGGACTGAAACTGCAATGGAGGTGACTCCCCTCTCCCGATATTTTGCAGCAGAAAGGCTGGATGGGCAGAACATAATCTGAGTAACTTGCAGATATTTGGACTTGAACAGGTAAAAGCTCTGTATGATTTGCATTGTGTGTAAAGGGAAGCAGCTCGAGTAGAATATGGAATGCTTTCAGTGCTACTTATGATCTGAACATAGAATTATTTTATGCCGTGTGCCCTCTGGTGCTGAAACCTGGCATCTTGAGCACTTTTCTCATTATATGAGGAAAGGAAGTCTCTTCCAATGAGCTTAGGTTGGGCTCTTGACTATTCCTTAATTGTCTGAATACTGGTTGGTGGGGTATGTTTTGAAGAGTAAATTTTCAAAAATGCTCCAGGTTAGCAGTACTACTTAGAGGAGCACGACTCATGTTTGTTTCAAACACTGCATTTCATGTCACTGTACTGAGAGTACAGTGGTACGTCGGGTTACATATGCTTCAGGTTACATACGCTTCAGGTTACAGACTCCGCTAACCCAGAAATAGTGCTTCAGGGTAAGAACTTTGCTTCAGGATGAGAAGAGAAATCGTGCTCTGGCGGCGCGGCAGCAGCAGGAGGCCCCATTAGCTAAAGTGGTGCTTCAGGTGAAGAACAGATTCAGGTTAAGTACGGACCTCCAGAACGAATTAAGTACTTAACCTGAGGTACCACTGTATGTGCAAACAGACACATCATGATGCTAACTAAACTGGAAATCAGAATCGATTGTGGGTGGAGCTGAGATTGCAAAAAAGAAAGCAGGGACAAAGTGATGGAATATTACAGCTGAGAATGTAGATGGCAAGCAGGTAGATACTATGGAACTCCAGGACAGGATAGCATCATGCAGGTTGTTTCCCCACCCCCTAACCTGGCAGCCACCATGCCTCTGTGGGCATGGTGAAATGAACACAGCGACACATGTTTTCTTAACAACACATGGACAGAGTAATTCGCTGTGGGGTTTCCATTTTTTGTTGGCCAACCCACATTTGTTGTCACATCTAGATCAGCCTATAGAATCAGCCCTTAAGAACTCAGTGGGAGCAAAAGGCTGAGGAGTGAAAAAGAGAGATCAGTATTTCCTATGCTGGGATAGCTCACTCGGTAGAGAATGAGACTCTTAATCTCACGGTCATGGGTTTGGGCTCCACGTTGGGCAAAATATTCTTGCATTGCAGGTTGGATTTGATGGCCCATAACTATAGGATTCCATGACAGCTCTTTGCTCTTTCTTTTCTAGCTCTGCTATAATGTCAAAACAATTATTAAAGTTAGTATAATTTGAAATTAGTATGACAAATGCCATTATTATTATTATGGGTAGCTTTTACTTGGGTTACCTTGGAGTGGAATTTTGACTTTTTTTTTCAAGTATAAAATTGACAGCCCTTTCTATAGATTACCTGATATGACAAGCATCAAGACCTTGACATTTTAGTTGTTTTCTCAAACTCAGTATGACAAAATGTTAGGTTCTGTATAGAGAATGGCATTAGTATGTTGGCAACTGACTTGTTTTTGAGAGTATGATTCAGCTGTTAAGGGGGAGTTAATTATGAAGTGGGAAACTATTACTAACCCAAAGAGGACTGGCTAATTGCCACTCATCATTCCTGTGGAAAGTGGGCAAATTCCCAAGGATTTATATCAGATATGAAGGTTGTGATGAGGAGAAACAGTATTTGATTTTCCTGAAGTGTTTTATAAATTAATTTGTCTGTTTTATTTATTCATGAAATCTATATCGCACCCTTCCTCCCAAAGGGGCCCATACTTTCTAAGTCATCTTTCAGGGTTACCCCTTCTAAGCCAGCTTCCTACATATTGAAACAAAGCGTATTAGAAGAACAAAAGCATAGTGTAAAAAACTACATGGCTCATCTCAAATGTGTGTGACAAGAGCCTATGTGCTGCAACATGATGCTCTCGAGTGTTACCCTTCCCTATCAGTTCAGCGCTTATTTCTCTTGTGTGTGTGTGATAAGGGAAAAGCTGGAATATTAGAGACTGTTCTCATTCTGCAGTGGTCCAGTTGCCTGCCATTCCCCCAAACCGCTCTCAGCAAATCTGAGGGCCACATCCCTAGAGTACATATGGAGAAAAGAGCTAGATCACTGTAGAAGCAGAACTTGGGAAGATCAGATCAACTTGGTTCAGGCAGTGGAGCTGCACAGATGAAGAGCGAGATGATTCTCCTAATCATGCCCTCCATTTTTAATAGCATCAGATGTTGAATAAACTCATTTGTCTCATCTGGTGGTGAAAAGATAACTTACCTGGTTCAGACCAGGATAGAGGAACGGCCTAGAATGACGGAGATGCAGGAGAAAACTCACCAGACTTGCCAATGGCAGCGCTCAATAGGATGGGGGAACAAACTCCTGCAAAGAAGAGCCTCACTTCCCCCATTTCATTTCAGCAAGCTGTGTTTGTGCATGAACGAGAAGCTACAGTGCTTTTGTCTCAGGGTGCAATCTGGGGGTTGACTGCCTATAGTCCAGCCCTCTACAAACTGTAGTTGTAGCAATAACAATGAAGCACAACTCCCCATCTGCAGCTTCAGGTGAGGGAAGGTCCTTAGGTCAACTTGGCTTGATAGGTGTCACCATTAACTCTTCCTTCCCATCAGACTTAGCAATAGCAGAAATTCAGTCCTACATGCATGTCGGCCTCTAGTCCTTTCCACTTAACCTGTGTCTCATTCAGTGAGGATTGTGAAGCCTAGGAAAAAAGTGTAGGAGGCCTGGTTGCTTATACTGAATGACCTCTTCTATGTAGAGTCAGTGTTGTGCAGCAGTCTCATGAGTGAATATCTACACATTGTCAAGTCTTTTAGCAAAGGTCCAGTGGGCCAGTTGCTATGAAGACAGATAATGACCTAGTAATCTTTCTTTATGTAAAAGGAAAGTTATGTCCATTTTCCTGGGTTAACTTCGAAGCTTATGGTTTGAGATCATGGTAGAAATAGGAGAATGTGAGCTGCTTAGTGCAATATTATTGGAATGACTGGTCAACAATTTGTGGGATTTGCCTGAAACAGAATTGAGGAACCCAAAGTAAAATGTACAGTAAATGAAGTTAGGCTAACATCATCTTTAATTTTCTTTAAAAAACCAACAACCCGAGAAAGGAAGCCTGCAGTTACTATGATCAGCATTCAAAACATGGAAAACAAAAAGGTTAGTACTAATTTCAGATTCCTTAGTTTTCTTAATGGTCAAGAAGAACAGAACACATGTTCTTTAAGTCTGAGTATCTCACCTAATGAGTTGTTATGTAGCTTTAACTCTTCTTAAATAGGTAAACCACTGTTGATGGACCTGTTGATGGCATTTTACCATTGTACTGTGGAGAGTGTATTAACTTATGGTCTGTGTGTGTGGTTTGGGAGCTGCATGGCCAGGGGAAAAATAATGCTGTCCAGGGTTGTAAAGACTGCAGAGAGAATAATTGGGTGCACTCTTCCCACCTTAGATCAAATCTATGCTGTCAGGTGCCATAAGAAAGCTGCAGAGATAGTGCAGGATAGTGCGCACCCCGGAAATGATCTCTTTCAGCTTCTGCCTTCTGGAAGAAGGTATAGGGTTATAAATACCAGGACTAGCCGCCTGAGAAACAGTTTCTACGCAAATGCAATTCTGGTTCTAAACGCAGCATAAGAAGTCTCTATAGTATATTGTATTTTAAAATGGGGTTTCAGAGTTTTTAGGGGTTTTTGAATGTTTTATGTAGATTTTCAATTTCATTGTTCTGTATGGGACAATGACAATAAAGATATCGTATAAACCACTGGGCGGAACAAGGCTATGAGGGTGAGGAGGGAGAATCTGCGGTGGAAGATATCACCCAGTCCAAAGCCATATGGGGCTCTTGACAACAGAGCAAAATAAGTGTCCTTTAATTTCCTCCTTCCCACTGTCCCTTGCCACTTAGTCATTTTCATTTTTTAAAAAATGTTTCCCTCCCATTGGTTCTAAAACATGGGGAAATTAGACAACATTCTTTTTGAAAAGTTTGTTAGTGCTTAAAATTTTGAGATATATATTGTTTCAGATGAAGAATCTCAGCTAAGCAACCAGTCACCTAGTTATTCTCCAAATCGAACAGAGAGCTATGCCACTACTACATCTGTGGAGGTAAAGCGAGGCAAATATTGCCACAACTGAGTTTACACAAGCTTATCCAAGTGTCTGGGAATAAGCAGGGGTGCCAATGGTTTTTTGTTTTGTTTTAGCCCAGTAGAGTGTATATATTTATGAGCAGGGTTTAATTCAGCGGGTCACATAAACAGCAAAAACCATTCCTATATGACATTAACTATAATGGTGATTCCCTGGACCCAGATGTGCACAATTAAACTGACAATTCTGTTTCAACAGTCTGAAGAGGAAGAGCAGGATGGAAGAGCACTGTCTTACTTTGAGAACTCTTTTGCAAGAAATGAAGGCAATCCACTTCCAGTTTCAGGAAATCAAAAGCTGCAGTGCAGTTGCCAGTCAATGGCCATGTATTCCATTTTCCTCGACAAGAAAACAACTGACATTCACCCCCAGGCAAAACCAGCCAGGCCCCTGAAGAAAGATATGTTGCGCAGAGCTCAAACACACAGATCGTGTGAAAATAAACATGCTAATTTCAAGGCGCAGCTCAACGCTTGGTCGCAAACAGAGACACGTGCTGAAGAAATAGAAAAATCTGACGCAGCCGTGCAATGCAATATAATGCAGGCTTGCAGCTGTAATAACGTGCCATCCTCTGTCCATAGTGCTGAAATCACCACTTCCGCCAGCAAGGTAGAGACCACTGGAGGGCAGAACATTCCTGCAGATGAAAGCTGAAGCGCTGCTCTGAGAAGCACCCATTTGTTGAGAGTTAAGAGTTGGTCTCTTGAAACAGTACATGGCAAAATAAACTTAGGCATTCTGGATTACAGTAATAAAGGAGAGGCGTGTGATTAAATAAAAAAAGTCATATCAAATCAATCTATATGCTTATTAGCTGTTTCATAAATATGGGAGTTTTGACCGATTTATTCTTTTTAAAGAATGTGGACAACACATATTTGTCCTGCTCAGACACAGTTAAATCCCTTGGCCATGATCAAACATAGGGTTAAATGTATACTACAGTGATTGTAACAGGCTTAAGCATGGTTAATTTAGTGTTAATTGGAGCCAGTTTAAACAAGGTGTGTTGCGTTGGGTGGCGACCTCTTTTGCACAGCTGTTTGCTCCCCCCCCAAAAAAAATCAGTATATCCTTCTGTAGTATACACAACTGATAAGAACATATTATGGTAAAAGAAATGTCTGTCTGTTTTCATTCTGCCTTTTTCTTCTCGAAGGCAATGGACCAATTCAGAGGTAACAAGTTGCTTGGACAAACCATGGTTTGTTGGTAGATGAACAAGCTTGAACAAGCCCTCCTCTACCCCATCCCTCAACCTCCTCCATGTGTGCTCAGCTGCAGAAAAAACTTACAGGTTTCTTAAACCATATTTGCCTGTGATCTCCAAACTGGAGAACTGCGGTTTAAGCACTGACTACAAGCAGAATTAGTTTGCAGTGCTGGTTGGGGGACAGCACTTAAAACACAGTTTCTGGGTTTATATTCAAAAACTGTGGTTTATAAAACTGGGTTTCCTCTGCAGCTGACTGTGCAAAAGGAAGAGGAATGGAAAGGGACAGGATAGGGCAAGCTTGTTGCTTCTTCATGTGCCAAGAAACTGATGGCTTGGAAAAGGCCCCTTACATCTGAATAGGATCGTGGAAAAGGGAGTCTTTATATAGAACCAATTGTTTCCACCTCTGTTGTCAACACACAAAATACTCTTTTCATTATCTGCATTAGAAATTGCTGAACAGGAACATAGAAATTCATTGTGCAATTATAACTGTTAACCAAAATTATTTCATTGTAATCTGCTATTGCATAAACATTACGAATGGTAGTATATAAAATAAAAAACATATTCCGAAACATCATTTTTCAGCTGTTTAACTTAATTTAACCACTACCGGCTTTTACTTTGTTTGGATGTTTTTCTTGAGCCTGAAAGGTTGATATTTACTCTTATTTTATTCAATAGCTATGTGATCTGCAATCTGAAATAAAATTGTTTTCTTTTACTCCCTGTTCTTTGAAACGTAACTCTGCTATGACACCCAAATCCTCTATTGGCTGTTGACTGTATTCCCTGCTTCAGCACTGCTACATCAGTGTCAGTCAGCCCTGACAAGCTGTGGTTGAACAGAACCTCCACTTTCATTTTAAACTCTGGCGTTCTGATTATTTCCCACGATCCCATTTTGTTAGGAAATGTTTTGGGTCAGAAGAGAGACATTAACTGCTGTTCTTTCAGTACTGCAAGAAAGGCAGGGATTAACTGAAGGTTAATATGCTGTGCCTCTTTCCTTCTCAGTGAGCATTGTTGAAAGATTTGCTGACCCTGCTTCAGCTGGGTCCTTCTGGTAGCATGTTTCTCATTCAGGAGATGTTGTCATGTAAAAGGTTTGTGTGTGTGTTCTCCGGCATTCAAACTGTGTTTTAAAGCACCAGAAACAGATCCACACATAAAACAACAACGACAATTTTCCTTGACAGGCAACACACAAACCAGTAGACGTTGGCCAAGTAGGTGTTTCTACTGCAGGACACTCGAGGGTGCTATAATTCCTACATAACCGAAAACTGAAAGAGCTTCTTTTAGAATCTATAGCAACCTGCTGGTGGCAGAAGAATCCAGAACAAAGACACAAGACTATTTTCTTTACTTGGTCATTTCCATCTTCTGCAGGCAAGATTTAAGTGTCCATTCTGGGCTTACCAGTCTCTTCAGTCTTAGTAACTAAACTGCCTTGCACTCAACATTTTTGGGAAAGGCAATATATACAAACAGATTAGCAGAACTAGCACACATTGTTGTTTAGTCGTTTAGTCGTGTCCGACTCTTCGTGACCCCATGGACCAGAGCACGCCAGGCACTCCTGTCTTCCACTGCCTCCCGCAGTTTGGTCAAACTCATGCAGGTAGCTTCAAGAACACTGTCCCACCATCTCATCCTCTGTCGTCCCCTTCTCCTTGTGCCCTCCATCTTTCCCAACATCAGGGTCTTTTCCAGGGAGTCTTTTCTTCTCATGAGGTGGCCAAAGTCTTGGAGCCTCAGCTTCAGGATCTGTCCTTCCAGGGAGCACTCAGGGCTGATTTCCTTCAGAATGGAGAGGTTTGATCTTCTTGCAGTCCATGGGACTCTCAAGAGTCTCCTCCAGCACCATAATTCAAAAGCATCAATTCTTTGGCGATCAGCCTTCTTTATAGTCCAGCTCTCACTTCCATACATCACTACTGGGAAAACCATAGCTTTAACTATAGGGACCTTTGTTGGCAAGGTGATGTCTCTGCTTTTTAAGATGCTGTCTTTTTTTAAAGATATTTATTAAAGTTTTACAGAAAGAAAGAGGTTACAAAGTAAAAAAGAAGAAAAAATAAAAATAAAAAAGTACAAAAATACAAAGAAAAAATACAAAATACAAAAAAATAGAAAACAGTTAAAAACAAATAAATCTTTTTATATCTTATATTTCATTTACTTGTTTCCCTGACCTCCTCACGCCTCCCTTTTTTGTATTCCAGTTCAATTAGTTAATTCAGCAAGTCCTTTCCCTCTTTGTTTTTATCTTAATCCTTTACCTTAATGTATTGTAACTTTACCTTCTCGCCTAATAACAATCCATTTTTACATACTCTTTTATAACATTATTGCCAAAACCACTTAACTTCATTCCGACATCATTCTAACATTCCTTAATTTTACAGTATTTATCTAAGTAGTCTTTAAATTTCTTCCAATCTTCTTCTACCAACTCTTCTCCCTGGTCTTGGATTCTGCCAGTCATTTCCGCCAGTTCCATATAGTCCATAACTTTCATCTGCCATTCTTCCTGGGTGGGTAGATCTTGTGTCTTCCAATACTTTGCGATGAGTATTCTTGCTGCTGTTGTGGCATACATAAAAAAAGTTCTATCCTTCTTTAACACCAATTGGCCGACCATGCCCAGGAGAAAGGCCTCTGGTTTCTTCAGGAAGGTATATTTCAATACCCTTTTCATTTCATTATATATCATCTCCCAGAAAGCCTTAATCCTTGGGCATGTCCACCAAAGGTGAAAGAATGTACCTTCATTTTCTTTACATTTCCAACATTTATTATCGGGCAAATGGTAAATTTTTGCAAGCTTGACTGGTGTCATCTACCTGTTGGAATTCTGCCTGGGTCAGAGGAATGTGCCACAGCGTAGGCACCAGCAGATATTCCTTGTCGACCTCCCCGCTGCGCCACTCTGCTGATAAGCAGGCGAGGTCTCGGCGATTCTTCTCAGATGTGTGAGAGGAACGCACCGTTCTTCCTCTCTCCCCTTTGGTGTCCCCCAGGGAGGGGAAAGATGCAGACAGAAATCTATTTACATCCTTTATTTCTGTCTCTTATATCAGTACAGAGAAACATGTCTGCACTCCACAGCAGTAAGAATAAACTCCACCCATGTACTTCCAGTACGGGTCATATGACACACACACTGAGCTAACATCCGGTGCTCAGTACAGAATGGATTGCCCCTTTGTTCCCACGGCAACAGTCACAAACATCCTGTTTGGCTTTCCAGCCACAAGCAGCTGACTGAGCTGCTAGAGCCTTTGCTTGCTGCTGCATTGGTGCTTTATGATAACACTACCACCTGTATATCATTTTCATAATATTCTCTCTTAAGGCATTACATGCCGTAAATTTCATACCTGTGGTCCATAACTGTTCCCAGTCAGCCAACATAATGTTATGTCCAACATCTTGTGCCCATTTTATCATAGCAGATTTCATCCTGAGTATTCCATTTCAACAGCAAGTTATACATTCTTGATAGTGTCTTAGTTTTGGGATCTAACAGTTCTGTTTCCAATTTTGATTTTTCCACCTGGAAGCCAATTTTCTTGTCTAAATTGTAGGCCTCCCTTATTTGATAATAATGAAGCCAGTCTCGCACTTATTTGATAATAATGAAGCCAATCTCGCACTTTGTCTAGCACACATACAGCACCAATATTTCATCCAGTTCAAATGTCCTTTATGTAATAAAAATCAATTCAATAAACACATTTCAGCAAAGCAAGCAAAAAGAAGAGTATCAATTATGCATCAGAAGAGTGTATATATTATATATAAACTGGGATGTATGTGATAACTCTAATTACTGTAGTTAAGAATACTGTTTCCAAAAGTTGTGAGCTGAAAGTCTTTCCTTTTACTAATAAACGTGCAACATTTTTGCTAAGGACTGGTTTGCACTGCCTTTCTCGTCTGAGCAACCAGCAGCCTTACAATCAAGGGATTCAAGTTCCTTGTTGGAATACTTGTTTGGCTGGAGTGCCGCAAGGAAAAGGTGGGGTTTTCTGGTCTAAATGCACAGTATGGGAGCAAAGCTATTCTAAGCTAGCATTTCTCAAAGTCAACTGTGCCTTT
Organism: Podarcis melisellensis; assembly: GCF_964234715.1. NCBI lineage: Eukaryota > Metazoa > Chordata > Lepidosauria > Squamata > Lacertidae > Podarcis > Podarcis melisellensis. The sequence continues at coordinate 16,663,748 of NC_138542.1, forward strand.
GGGTGGTGAATGATAAGTAAGAACCAGAAAGTGTTTCCCATAAGTGCAATGTGAGAAGCTGTACCTGCCCTTCACGGCCTAGGACCCTCGTACCTACGGGACCGTCTCTCCTGGTATGCCCCATGGAGAGTCTCAAGGTCCATAAATAGCAACACCCTAGAGGTCCCAGACCCTAAGGAAGTTAGATTAGCTTCAACCAGAGCCAGGGCCTTTTCAACACTGGCTCCGGCCTGGTGGAACGCTCTGTCTCTTGAGACCAGGGCCCTGCAGGATCTGATTTCTTTCCGCAGGGCCTGTAAGACAGAGTTGTTCCACCTGGCCTTTGGCTTGGAGCCAATTTTATTCCCTCCCCCTCTTTCTTTTTCCTTTCTCCTCCTGTGATGAGACTGCATCTTAATGTTGTATTATAACCTTGTTTTTAAGTTGTATTCATTCAACTTGTTTTTATTATTGCTTGTTAGCCGCCCTGAGCTCCCTTGGCTGGGGAGGGCGGGGTATAAATAAAAATAATTCTTCTTCTTCTTCTTCTTCTTCTTCTTCTTCTTCTTCTTCTTCTTCTTCTTCTTCTCTACCTGCCATGCAAATGTTACAGAATACAAGGTAATCTATGGTAGCACTAGCTGAAGCTGCATAAAACTAATGCAGAAAGAGGAAAGCCTTTTTAGATATATTGGCTGTGTATGTTTGTGCAGTCTTTGAATTCACCTCGGGGCACTGCGACATGGATTCACTGCTGTTGCTCATCCATTCTCTTCTCAGCCTCGACATAAATCAAAACACATTTTCATCAGGGCACAGTCCCCACATAACTAAGTCATTTCAAGAGTGCTTTGGCAGTTCATCGTGGAAAATATTTAGGAATGCGCCCCCTTAAAGAGACAGCTGGTTTTCAGTGCATCACTGCAAAACAGTTAACAGGTTCCCCCACAGGCTATCAGTCCCAAAAGAACATTTCCATTGAACGTCTCACTTGGTTGAAGGAGGGCACATAGAACATGCCCTTATAAATCACACTACCTATACTTTATAATGTATTTTAATATAAGCTATGGTGCATCAATCGCTACCTACTTAGATGGAGTGCTTGCTAAAATAACTCGAAAACTTAACGTGTAAATCATTCAAAATCCATTTTCAAAAGGCCCCATGGACTGAAGATTAGTAAACATTGTACACTGTATTTGTCTCACCCTTGTCTCACCCATATATATATATGCATGCTCCTACTTTTGTCAGTGCTAAATTATCAAGCTGGTTATATATGGCAAGGCTAAGGCTCAAGGAAATCCTAATCACATGATCTCATTTGCATTTTGGCTGTACTATTGTAGTCATGGTTACCAGGAGCCAGAGCAAGTTTCTTAATGTAGAGGAGCATACCTGCCAAGCTGGCTTTCTGGTCGTAGAAATGAATTTATCAACTAGGCACCATGACCAAGCATGGAAATTCCATATGCAGGGTAACAGCTGTTTGGCCCAGCATAAGGATACTTCACAAGAATAAATGTTTCCTTTTAGAAACCTGTGATCCTAGGCTTGTTTGTGCTGTTTGTAGTTTCAATTAGGTACCTGTTCTCTGAATTCTGCACTGCAGGGATTTAATGGAAAAACTCTTTTCATCGTTCTTCAGCTGCTTATATCTCCCAGTGATTTTTAAAAAATTATTTATTTGGTTTTTCAAATTAGAATTTTACATTCACATATCCAACATACAACATAAAGGCAAGATTCCAAAGAATCTCCAGGACTTCCCTCCTCGCCTTTGTGGGTCCTATTATTAATAATCATTTCTTCCTGCATCTTTTAAAATAATCCAAATCTTTTACATCTCCGTTATATCCAAAATTCACCATTAAACTACAAGTGTTAGTCCAATCCTACTAATGATTTTAACTGTTTACAAAGGCTTTTAAGGTAAATTATAAATTTTCCCTATTCCTTATTTAAATTTCGGTCTTCCTGATTTCTGACTCTTCAGGTCATTTTTGCCATTTTGGCATAATCCACCAACTTAATCTGCTATTCTTTGTCCTCTTTCCATCTCTTGGCCAATAACATCTGCACAGCTGTGGTTGCATACGTAAATAGGATTTTCTGCTCCTTTGGGATTTTGATATCTCACTATGAAATCTAATGCATTTGGAAAGAGCAAGGTCCAGTTGTGCAGATACATACACTGATTCTCCAGCAGGAAGCTATCTAACTAAATAACCATTTCCAAAACTCAATTTGCTTGCAAGAGGATTTGATTTCCAGGCTGCATTCCACACAGGCTCCTTTGTCAGCTACATCCGTCACCTCAAAAAGGGCCTTCAAACCTTTGCCAAAAAGGAATCAGTTCCAACAGAATTAATAGTACTGCCAAGCAAATATGGCCACATGGTCCAGAATCAACATCCAACCTTTAATAGTTATTCTTTCCCAGTAATGTTTCATAAAGTGGTCCCATCACAGTTACCTTCAAAAATCCATCTGCTCATATAGAGGGCTAGCAATCTTAGGAAGGGTTTTAGCATAGCCTCTCGTGCAATCCTAAGCATGTTTACTCAGGAGTAAGTCTTCCTGAGTTCAATGAGGCATTCTCCCTAGTAAGTGCGTTTAGGATTGCAGACCAAGATTGTAAATTGCTTGGGTGTAGGGATTTTTGCTGTGCTGTTGACAATGCTATTTATACAATTATTTCAAAATGTATGCAAGACACCATTGGAGTAAAAGTAACTAGTGCTTGGTTATGTTCCATAGTTAAATACTACTTTTGTTCACTGGGAAGCAGTTTGAAGTTGTATGTATTACACTGGCTAATCATATTAATAATAAGAATAATAGCAAGAATTCATTTATATGCCACCCATCTGATTGGGCTGCCCCTGCCACCCTGGGCAGCCTCCAGCAAATTAAAACATCAAAGCAGTAAGACGTCAAACGTTTAAATACTTCCCTCTACAGGGTTGCCTTCAGATGCCTTCTAAAAGTCAGAGAGTTGTTTATTTCCTGGACATCTGATGGGAAGGCGCTCCACAGACCAGGCACCACCACCGAGAAGGCCCTCTTCACATTTCCATATTCCAAGGAACTGTGATTAGTAGTGCGTCTCAGGTAGATAAATATGCTCATGTTGGATAATATGCGAAGTAGCCGTACGAACACTGTCAGAAGGGTAGACCTCAGTGACCTCATAAGGTCACCCTTGATCAACGTTCTCACCAGTGATGCACACTGCAGAGAAAAAAGGCTAATTGTCACATGGAATCTGGCGTCTGTGACCACGCCGTACGTGGCACCGCGTAACCGAAGTCACCAACCCGCTTCATTCATATGTTATTGATGCACGCCCATCCACAAGGAGACATCAACTTTAGAGCCTATATGAAGGCAACGGCAATTCCAGCTGCTGTTTCCTAGGATACCTGAGTCTCCTGACTCTGCATTCCCTTGTCCAGATTAATCTGAATTTTGTGGCAGCAGCTGCATTCTGCCGAGATGCCAGCTTGCTCACAACAAGCATATGTAAATAGCAAAAATATAAAAAATCTTGCCGATATAGAATGAAGCCAGTGGAGCAGAATCGTCGCAGACAATCACTCTTTGGAATCTCATTCGGGCTCTCTATCTCCAGATCTAAAGCTTTCGCATTTTCCCAACGAATCAGATAGGTAGTAATGATTTCTGACCCCACAGGGAAGTTTTATTTAAAAGCTATCAAGCGGGGGGCATAAGCCATCTTCCTCTCTAGCTCATAAGAAAATTGCTTACTCCGTTGCGGCTACTTTTATGTTATCTCTGACGACTCCCGTCTTTTCCAAGTAATAAGCAAGCAGCAGGTGCTGCTGACTTGTGACTTTGCTTTGATGCCACTACACAGCACACAACATACCCCCCCACCTCTCCCCAGCAAATTCATTAGGCAGGATTGCGTCAAAGCACCAGGGAATAGCAGGAGGGGAAGCGGTATTCGCGCCCACGCAGAAAAAGGTTTCGCTGTCATCTTGCATCGGTGGCATTCAGGGAAGATGCAAAATCATCAAGTCTACTGCGGTTAGACTGCAGATCAGCAGGACGGGCAGTTATTATCTGTAAGTTGAGGCCTGGATCCAAAGAGCTGTGCAACCACTTTCCGCACACCCAGAAAGCTTTGGATCTCAAGTTCTTCCTGCAGATCTTCCTCATGGCAAACCTTGCTGAAACTGAGGATAACTTGAAAAGCAGTCTGCATGGCACAACCTTCCGGCAGATCAAAATAAAAATCACCGTCGTGGCCAAACCCTCAGCCTTTGGATCTTGACGCTATTAAGGTGGATCGCTTCTCAGCAATATCTTCATGCAGTTTTCACATAGGTACAGGTGAAACTCGGAAAATTAGAATATTGGGGAGAAGTTCATTTATTTCAGTAATTCAACTTAAAAGGTGAAACTAATATACGAGATAGACTCATGACATGCAAGGCGAGAGATGTCAAGCCTTTATTTGTTATAGTTATGATGATCATGGTGTACAGCTGATGAAAATCCCAAATTAACAATCTCAGAAAATTAGAATATTAAATGAAATCAGCAAACTTGGCCAGCAAACTCGCCTGACCTGAACCCCATATAGAATCTATGGGGCATTGCCAAGAGACAGATGAGAGACATGAGACTGAGCAATGCAGAAGAGCTGAAGGCTGCTATTGAAGTATCCTGGTCTTCCATAACACCTCAGCAGTGCCACAGGCCGCATTGAGACAGTAATTGATGCAAAAGGGGCCCAAATCAAGCACTGAGTCCATATGCATGCTTCTCCTTCTCAGAGGTCCAATATCGGTCTATTTGCAATCCTTGTTTTGCTGATTTCATTTAATATTCTAATTTTCTGAGATTGTTAATTTGGGGTTTTCATCAGCTGTATGCCATGATCATCACAATTATAAAAAAAAGAGGCTTGACATATCTCGCTTTGCATGTCATGAGCCTATCTCATATATTAGTTTCACCTTTTAAGTTGAATTACTGAAATAAATGAACTTCTCCACGATATTCTAATTTTCTGAGTTTCACCTGTATTTTAGCTCCACTTGTGTTCACTTATGGTATACCTTGAGAAACAAGGGGGAGACCTAATGTTTTACCATATGACGACATTAAAACTTGCCTTCTGGGTAAAGATCTGAGGATTATATGAGAAATGCCATTTCTTGTCCAAATTAGCATACACAGCTGTAGGCCTCAGATACCCATTTGCAATTTTAAAGTTTTGCTGCCGGGTCTAGGTGGGTGTCTGAGTAGAGAAGACTTCCTAGCTAAGGCGATTGTTAAAAAAATAAATAAATAGACATTTGAATTCTATACCAGCTGCCTTAAAAAGCAGAATATTTTGCTTTTCACAGTCACAATTTGTGGGTGGTTTTAATCGAAGCATAGTGTTAACTTTTGACACAAAAGGCAGCCTTTAATAGGTCAAAGTTAACAAATGACCAGATGCTACATAGATCACTATGGATTTTATGACGTGTCTTGACATTTATCAGTTTAATTGCCATAAAATCAAAAAGTGCTTCAAAAGTGACCTTTTCACATGAAAAGGGATCTCTTTTTCGGGGTTGTTTTGGAGCAGAGAAGAAGTTAGTTTCAGACCATAGCTAAGTTACCTTGGGCTCTAAAGTTAAGGGTGTTCACTGAAGGAAAGTTTACAACTCCAGGAGCCCATAGCACCATTTTCCTGGGTATGACTGTTTAAAGCTTGCTGAATGAAGGCAAATGCCAAAATCTGAGACTGGTTGACATAATATTGGAATCAGAACCTTTGTGCTGCATCGTTCAGCAAGATTTCAGGAGTTTAACCTTCTATGAATTTTACTACCACTTAGGAGAGGTAAGTGTCATTTTGCGAAACATATTCACACAATTCCTTATCAGGTTCTGTCACAGCAGTTTCTTGACAATGTTCTTTAAAACTCTGTCAAGCACAAATAAAACCCCAAGAAAGATTTTGTAATCAAGTGCCTCACCTTTATTCTTGTTCATTTACAATTGTCAGACAATTCTTTAATAAAGATATTTATTCTTATGTAGAGACACACTGAACTTTCAGGAGGGTAATTTGAACATAAAAACATTCAACTGTGTAGCACTACATTGTCATAAAATTTACACCACTTTTTATACATTATAGGCTTGGTTGGTTGAGCGACAAAACGGCGTTATGTTAAATGTGGAGGGAGGGGAGGATGACTGATTCAATACGTGCCTTTCTGATGTCACAGGCAGAATTCCTCACGTGTTATTTCACCACCCAAATTTCACACGGCGAGGTGTTTGCCTAAAAATCACCTGCATGTGAAAACAAATGCTTGTGATGAGGCGTAACTGCTTTTGGACAACGCCAATTCAGACTTGGGCGGCAGATCGGTGGAGAGATAGAGGAGAAATATGACTGAATATTCTGCAGCAGGGGAGGTAAGACAAATGTATAACTAAATTTTCTTCCATAAAAAGAAAATCCCTGACATCTAGCTTTCTAAGTGCCGGGAACTTTAAAAAACAAACATAAAACAATACAGTACAGTACCAATCATGTACTTAAACATGTTCCAGGACAGAGGCAGCTCTAATACAGATTTTTCTCTTTTATATCAATCCATGTGACCCTTGAAGTAGAAAACATCTACTTCCCTTCTTTGGTATGTTACATAAAATAAAATAAAATGTCAACATCTATTTGGAAAAGACCCAAAGAATATATGTACTCCAACATTATATATTTATATGTAAAGCTTTATAGTTACACATGCCCAGTTCCTGAATGTAATATAGTTTATATTTATTACATACAAAAATTTATAGAAACTAGTTTCTTAACCTAATTTTAACTGCTTTGATTTCAAGAGATGCAAGTCAGATTAGGAAATATGTTTTCATATTGTACTAACAAATCTGTTGGCTAAAATATTTTCATATACAGTACTTGGAACAACATTAGCACTTTGTTACAAAACACCACAGTGATTATTATTGGCACATTAAAAACCTTTCTCTATATGAAAATACACAAAATAAATAACTTCCCAATATTTTTCTTATTTTTAAATCTATGTAATTACCTTTAAATAATTTACTCTCCAGTACTGGAGCCATTTTTACCGAGAAGAATATACTTTGCTGACTTCTTACCTTGAAAACATTATCTCAACTGAAACCATTCTAGGTTACACCAAATGGTAGCTGTACACAAGGCTATTTATAGAAAACAACAATTTTGCAAGGAAAAAAAATGTGACTTGTTTAATCCAAAGAATAATTCAGGATTATTTTGTCATCAGTAGCTACATTTAAGCTGTCAAAGTTACCCGCAATAACACACATTTTAATAATAAAAAACCCCATAAAACACATATTGTAGCCTCACTGCTTCTGGCCTGATACACATCCAGAAAAGAGGCAAAAGAAAGAAAAACGCACAAATCAATTGATTAAAGTGCTACTCAGATAATTTATCTTCACATTAATTTTTCAAATACTGATTTCATTGCAGCTTCTCTCACATTTCTAGAAGTTTTAAGGACTACTGGGAAACACATTTGACATTTAGCGATAACCACGGGCACAGTCCACTGGGAGCTTCTCCTACGAAGGGCCATCAAGTCAAATGGAAGATGTACAAAAACGTCAAAATAAAAACTCACAGATCCAGAAGCAACGGATCCAGAAGCATGCTCATTAGGTACATTATGTTGCTTAGAGACACTGGGAAGTTAAAGCTGGCCCTTTGACATGCCTTGAAACGATCTTCCACTAGGTAAATTTCAGAAAGGGGAGAGGGAAATTGGAAACAGGGGAACCTGGAGTCCAAAAAACCATCAGGCCAAATATGGGTTTCCGCTGTAATTAATGGTGCTCCTTTATTTATTTTTAAATGGGCACACCCTTCTGAATCCATCCAATTCTGAGAGCCAACTCAGTTCTTCTTGGTGCATAATGCTGACTCATTGCTTGGCATGTATGTTGGCTATATGCTTATACGCAGTCTGTAAAATTCTCAACCAGGAGCCACCAAGCTTTCTGGGCCAGTGGGCGTTCTTGGAGTTTTGAGAAGGTGCCATGGGCAGCAGGCACAAATGGCTACCATGGGGACATGGCATAATGGATGCCACATCTCTGAGACATGGGACCAGAAAATGGTGAGGGCATTCAATGGTGAAAAGGGCATCTGTATCAGCTACTACTGCACTCACTCGCCAAGAATTTGTACATCATTTCTGTTCTGAACAGATGGGAGGGTGGGTTGTCCTGGCATCAATGAAACGTGGGCATGTTTAAAGGACCATGGTCAATATAGGAGGGGCCAAGCCAGTGCAAACAGGAACAGAGCAGAAACAGCCAACAGTTTCTGGTGTCTTGTGGATTTCTGAGGTCACGGTAGGAGATACTGGAGGATGAACTGGCACCTACTGGCACTAAGTTGGCAACTCTTTCCCAATGCCTGCTTTGAGACCCCTCTTTTTGGTCCTATATAGGCGAGCTGCTCTATGTCCAAGATGCCACGCATCCTTGTACAAAGCCTTCTATGGGACAGAGTCTACTATTTTGGTATATTTACTGAATACATTCCAAACCCGCTTAATGTTCTTTAATCTTTATAGAATTCTCAACGACAACACCTCATCCTTACTAATAGTGGGCATCAATCATAACCTGTTTCCTTGGCATTTCCCTCAGTGGTCTTAGACATTAAAAACATATTGACTTCCCATTCCTAATGTGAGCTTCCTTCAAAATAAATTCTACATGATCTCCTGCTCTCATTTTGCTCGTAACAGTGCTTTCACTATAATTTACAGGACAATAAAAGTTATGGAAATTTAGTTTGGCGGACATATAACAAGCAAGGCTACTTGTTTTTATTAAGTTCCTAAGAACTCACCCTATTTACTCATGCTTAATAACTTAAGGGGGGGGATGTATAACAGAAAATAAATGAATATTTTCTACTTAGCTAAATCAGTAGGGCATGGGGCCTCTTAATCTCATGGTTGCGGGTTTGAGCCCCATGTTGAGTAAAATATTCCTGTATAGTATGATACCATTCTATCATACTATGAGACAAATAAAAATCTACCTGAATGTTGAATAAAATAGAAGATATGGATAAACTGGGGCGGGAGGGGGAGAGACAGAATTAACCAACAATCCTGAATTATCATTATTTTCCAAAGGTGTGTTTGTAACAATGATGTGCTATTTTAGAGTGGGCTGCATGGTTTGTGACAAACATCTATTTAGAGCAATCGCCTTCTGATTCAATCAGACAAGCAACAAATAAGTGTTATTGTCCCAAAGCAGGTAATTAGAGCCATAAGATGGTGAGCACACAGTACCAATCATCTGCCTTATCAAATGTGCTCCCTTGGACCCGAACTGGTATGGTCCATTGCACACACAACCCTAGGTGTAGACAGATGCCACCACTCCAATCTTGCACTGCAAATTTTTGTGCCCAAAGGACCTGATTGCTTTTGCTAGGCTAAGATGAGTTCTTAGAAGAGGTATTTTAAGATTTCTCAAATATACCATATCTGAAACTACTAACTGTCCTGAAGCACAATAGAGCTGAATCAAACAGACCTAGAGAAACATGTGGGCATCAGAAAGTTTGAATAAAAGTGTTGTGCTTAGGTATGCTGTCCGTGTTCTGTTACAAATAAAAGTCCTAGTAGAAATTGACCTGCTACACTGGAGAACATTCAACATTAGTCATACTTAAGTGACGTCCACCGATTTCAATGGGTCTACTCTTGAGTAGGGCTAAAATACATATCATCTATTGTAATTAAATAGCTGTATCTCGAATATTAAAACTAGGCTTTTCTGACAAAGTTAAGATGTAAAATATAAACAAAAATATGCTGTAAAATAGAAACATTTCTCCTTTACTCTTTGATTATAAACATTCACAGATTCCAAAAATAAAACCCCCAATTTTGTAGGACTTTTTCAAGTAACATTCGATTCATTGTTATTATAAGTAATTCTTGGTACTGTGACTAAGGCATTATTACAGCATAAAGCAACATCAAAAGGAAGACTTATGCCAGCGTGTCTAGAAGGGAAAATAAAGCAATGGGAAAAAAGGTGGCTGTGGATTTTGTGCTCTTGTTAGTGAGCTCAAATATACTGCTTTCGGCCTCTAACAGGTAGAGAGAGGGGGGAAATGTCAGGCCTGGCTTTGAAAAAATATACTCCCTAAGAAGATAAAATATGTTTCAGAAAAAGAGATGAGGATGGCGGATGGCTGAACGTCATTTGAGAGAATGTCAAAGAACCAAAATGCTGGCTAATGCTTTTCCGTTGATAAAGACTTCAGCGCAGTCTGGGAAAATAAGAAAGTTAATATAAATGGGAACACTATTTTCAATGCTCAATGCATGGGCTTGTGACAAGGTTCTGTCTAGAGCAGTGTTTCCCAACCTTGGGTTTCCAGCTGTTTTGGGACTACAATTCCCATCATTCCTGACAACTGGTCCTGCTAGCTAGGAATGATGGGAGTTGTAGTCCCAAAACAGCTGGACACCCAAGGTTGGGAAACACTGGTCTAGAGCAATCGTCTTTTGATCTGATTGGGAGAGCAAGGAGCAATTTTTATTGTCCCAAAGCAGATAACCAGAGCCACAGAAGACGAATAGATCACCAATTAAACACCCATATCCTATGTGGCTTTAAGTCCCAACCCTGCAAATTTCTGAGATCAGTTTGAAATCTCCTCCTGGGCATACCTTTCACACATTTCCCCTCAATTAAGGCTTTAGGCAGGAAAACCAGTGAAGGCCTATTTAAGGACTGGCCCTATTAAAGGCAGCATTTTGGCACAGATTTGATTATCATTGGACTTTATTGGTCATAGCAACCAATTCCAAGAGGATGTTTAAGGGGCAGGCAGAAACCAGTTTCATCATAACAGCAGACCGGTTTGGTGTATTTGCCCATTTTTAAAAGGCAGGTGCAGATTAAACCCATTTTAAGGCAACACTGTTCGTTTGATGGAACCATACATTTCAAAGTTGAACGGTGGCTGTGGAAAATGTGGAATTGTTCTGGAAACAGAGCAGCTAGCTTGAAAAGGTGGAGCTCTACACTTGAGAAAGACAGCACTTCCTTTCCATCAGTTCCCTGCCTGAAACTTCAAAAGGTTAAAAGGGCAGGTGGATGTTTAGCAGAAAGAGCCAGTGGGAATGCAAGTCCTCTTTGGGGTCACTCTCATGCCAAACCTCCCAAACAGTTTTTCAAATGTGGGTTTTACAAGCAGCACTTAAAAATGAATGAATAATTTGCCTTTCAAAGGTATCTTTTGCTGAAGGAAATTCTTATTTCCTTTCTCCCAGTCACAAAGGAGGATGCATATGCCTTAAATGCAATTTGGAAGAGGCTATAAACTACAGATCTGGGGTCTACAATATTATCTCCTTAACTGGCTTTTTTAAAAATCCCAAAAGTCTCTTGAGCCAAATGCTATCCAAGGGAAGCAGAATCGGAAGGGGCAGGGGGAATAAGAGGAGACACCCATTCGACACAGCAGAAATTCGATGGCAGGACTAACTCTTTGATTGGTGCAGTTGCTAACCTAGGCATGTGCTTTTAACTTCTTGTTCTTCTGCAGAACCACCTTTTCCTCAAAGGTGAAGGGACCCCTGACCATTAGGTCCAGTCGTGGCCGACTCTGGGGTTGCGGTGCTCATCTCACTTTATTGGCCGAGGGAGCCGGCGTACAGCTTCCGGATCATGTGGCCAGCATGACTAAGCCGCTTCTGGCGAACCAGAGCAGCGCAGGGAAACGCCGTTTACGTTCCCACCAGAGCGGTACCTATTTATCTACTTGCACTTTGACGTGCTTTCAAACTGCTAGGTTGGCAGGAGCTGGGACCAAGCAACGGGAGCTCACCCTGTTGCAGGGATTCGAACTGAGACCTTCTGATCGGCAAGTCCTAGGCTCTGTGGTTTAACCCACAGCGCCACCCGCGTCCCTAGTTGATAACCTAGGCATGTGCTTTTAACTTCTTGGTCTTCTGCAGAACCACCTTTTCCTTAGGCATACAATTATATGCAGGAGGAGAACTTTGTGGCCTTGGGACTACAACTACCACCATTTCTGACCACTGGCCACACTGGCTGGAGCTGACAGGAATTTAGGTTCAACAGCATCCCAAGGGCCACTGGACCCCCCCTCCTGAAGTAGGCTTCAGAGTGCTTAGAGTGCTTCACACTCATTTCTGTACTAGAGCCCTTTCATTTTTACTTTTCTGTGTTTAGCTGGAAGTGAATGTTCTGCACAGGATTTAATCCAGAACTATATTACCAACCATGCTCTCTTCAATGGCCAAGAGTCTTCTGTAGTGTTTATCCATGAGCAAGTTTCATTCAATAAAAGGTGCTCAACCAAGTTAATGGAACGTTTCCTGTGCACAGGTCCTACTTGTTTGTTTGATCTTTGGGAGGATTAGAGATGAACATTAGTTGCTCCAATGGTGCTTTCCATTCTTTGGGGAGGGCAGAATAAGGGGAAATAAATGGACGCTAGGAAGCTCTGTGTATCTGCCCCTTCACCCTATTTATGGTAGAAGTTCTAGCTCACCCATAGCTTCATAAAGGAGAAGTGGCTTCATGAAGGAATCAGCTTTTGTCAAATTTTACCAGGTTCAAGGAAGCAATGTGCATGGATCTGCTGTTGAACAAAACAGACTGCTACCCAGAATTGCCCATGTGAAGTTGTGTTTCAAGCAACCACCCACAACACTACCCAAGAGAGAATGCTAAAAACCAGCGCCAAAATTCTCTGCAGACCTGCCCTGTGGCTGTTCTCGGGGGTCCCTTGTGCATAGCAATGGTCGTAAAACAGTGGCAAGCTATTACAAAGATAGGCATGCCCGAAGGAAGGAAGGAAGGAAGGAAGGAAGGAAGGAAGGAACCCAAAGGGCTGCAACACCCTGCCTTCTCCTTGCATACAAATTAATCTACTTTTGAAAGAAGTAATAATATTAAATTACAATTTCCACAGCAGGCAGCCGATTTCTCTCTCTCTCTCCCGCTTGTTTTGTAAGAGGCTGAGCACTTTTGTATCAACCCTTGGTTGCCAGGTAACCGTACTTTAATGATTCATCTGGTTTCTGACTAACTGTTCTTTTTCACTTTTTTCAAGTGGGACAAAAATGCATGGTATATATCATCAATTGAGTTTGGTATTGTCAATTCTAGGACCTCAGACATACACCCACCTGGAATGTTTGTATCCTCCCAGAATAATTCCCTCCCCCTCACAATTGTCCCATTTTGACTAATTGAAAGATCAGTGTCCTGTTTTGCTGTATTCGTCTCAAATGACATGGTTTGGAACAGGAAAGTGAAGCTGGATAAGACAGTAGACAGGAGAACTAGACCAGAAGCAGGGCAGTGAGGTCATCAAGAACAGCTCCTTCACCACCACCACCCTCTGCCAAAAACAACAACACCCCGGCTTGATTAAATACACCAGCAGCTGAAAATCATTCCACATCAGAAGCATCATTGTCAGAAAGATGGTAATTACTTCCCTTCACCCGGATATATTCAATATACCTCCCGTCATCTGAATCTGAAATGCCACATGTACACAGTGAGTTCTCAAATAAGCATTCAATTTCCTCCAGTTTCTTCCCTTTCGTCTCAGGAAGGCAGCCGTAGAGGAAAATGAGTCCCACAAAAGCAAATCCCGCATAAAGGAAGAATGCTCCTGCAATACAAACAAACAAACAAACAAACAACCCCCCAGACACAGAGTTAATAGAAGGTTTTCCTCTAAAACAAAATACAAGGTCACAACAATAAAAGATCTACTATATATCTTAGCAAAGTTAAAATGAAGGTTTCAGAAACAAATAATTATTTTAATATGCATTCAAATAATTGTATTGGTCAAGATTCCAAATATTTAATTTTTGCAAAACCATGATGGCGTCCCAATAACACTCAAATCTCATTTAAAATGTATTTTGTAAAGAGACTTCCTAAAGAATGCAAGTTACCACAGAGAGAGACTGGGGGAACTCAGTAATATGGGTTTTTGGGAAAAGGGCAAACCTATCAGCTAGATTATGGGACGTGGGTGGTGCTGCGGGTTAAACCACAGAGCCTAGGACTTGCTGATCAGAAGGTTGGCGGTTCGAATCCCCGCAACGGGGTGAGCTCCCGTTGCTTGGTCCCTGCTGCTGCCAACCTAGCAGTTAGAAAGCACGTCAAAGTGCAAGTAGATAAATAGGTACCGCTCTGGCGGAAAGGTCAACGGCGTTTCTGTGCGCTGCTCTGGTTCGCCAGAAGTGGCTTAGTCATGCTGGCCACATGACCCAGAAGCTGTACGCCGTCTCCCTCGGCCAATAAAGCGAGATGAGCGCTGCAACCCCAGAGTCGTCTGCGACTGGACCTAATGGTTAGGGGTCCCTTTACCTTTATCAGCTAGATTACAAGCAGCATGGCTTGAAGGCCTGCACTCAGGAATGTGGCCCCAGGCACGTCCTGGCATCGTGGTGAAGCTGGCAAGGCTCCCCTGTCAATGGTGGTAACTGCTGAGTCTCCACACCAGGCCCTGGATGCCACCTTAAGTTTTCCTAAAGTGTAATGTCCCAGACTTTCCACTGTTCCATGCTAACATGGGTTTTTGTCACCACAATGTCACACAGCCAAGCATTACGTTTTGGGAGAGCTAGAATTTATGGGTAGAACTGTTGGGGAACCAACAGAGAGCATGTGGCCAAGGGCATCTCAACCCTGAAACTGGCCTGGGATGACTCAGTGATGGGTGGCCCTGTCCTTAAAGCCAAATGATTAAAAAATGTAAAACATCTACTACTTGGAAGTTTAACTAATCACAAACCACCGAAAGCACTAATACAGCTTTGGGAATGCTTTTTAGAAACAGAACTTAGCAACACAAAGTCTTGAAATGAGGATATATACACAAGTTTTCTAGAGGCCTTGAAAAAGGAAAGCTAAACTGCCCATCGAGACCTTAGCTGATGAAAAGCTAAAATTCCAAGGATCTTAAACGCAATGATCTTGGTACTATTTAAGACAGAACACACTTCTTACCATAGTACGTCAGATATTCAGCTGTGTGCAGAAATGTAAGTGACACTAGGACGTTGAAAATCCAGTTCACGCCGGAAGAACAGGCATTTCCTGTACTTCTAGCCCAAAGGGGGTATATTTCAGAATTTACTGTCCATGGCATTGGTCCCATTCCTTTTAAAAGAAACATGCCACAAAATTAATTTTAATAAACATTCACATCAAATACCAAAGGATCTTCAAAAATCGGATGTGGTACAAACAAAATGTTGGAACAGTAATATTTTACTTCAGTAGAAAGCTGCCATATGAGGAAAAATTAAGTTACTCAGAGATCTAAATCTTATATTGGGGGGTGGGGATATTACGGTATTCAGTACACACTAGTGTCTGTTGGGAGTGACAGAAGGAAATGGAGATTGAAGAATACTGTACCTAACTGTGGATCTAATTAAGGGATACTTTTGGGAAGAGAAAGGCGGAAGTCAACCTGTTTTTATAGATGCATAGATGGAGGTATTCCAACCATTATTGTATGTATTCCTATGGCTTAGAAAGATGACTCTTTATTGTACATATTTCTGTAGTTCAGAAAATCGTCGTTTGAATAGAATTATTTAAATACAGTGGTACCTTAGTTTAAGAATAGCTTAGTTTATGATTAATGGATTAAGAACACTGCAAACCCAGAAGGTGTTTTGGTTTGTAATCTTTGCCTTGGAAGCAGAACATGTTTCGCTTCCTGTTGAGTGTGTTCCATTTGTAAATAGAGTCCCCCGCTGCTATGGGAAATCACACCTTGGTTTAAGAACGCTTTGGTTTAAGAACAGACTTCCGGAATTGATTACGTTCGTAAACTAAGGTGTAGTTAAATGCTTGCTCCTACAATGCTAAAATGAACTAACTCTTCAACACACTGACACTCAGCACATGGAGCTGATAGTTTTAGCAAGAGGAATATACAAAGGATATTGAAACTGGCAAGGGCACCAAGAAAACAAAGAGATACGTGGGCCTTTGGGGGATTATTTTAAGTAAAGGAATGAGGTATGGAATGTGTTAACAATATGCAGAAATGACAGGAGAATGTAGCCTTAATCCCCCTCCTTTGATTTTTCATTTAAATTTAAAATCAAGGAAGTGAACAGCAACATTAAGGGAACTGGAAAAGGGGGAGAAATTCCTGTAACACTGGGGAAAAAATATAAAATCAAAAAGGTATAGTAAAACAAAGGCTGAGTAGCAAGATAATATTAATCATTATTGCAAAGGTCAATCTGTTGAGTTGTTACATTCCAGGAGAGTTCTTGATCCAATATGAGCCTGAGGCTCTCACACGGACGTCTTTCTCGGGGGGGGGGGGGAGAGTGATGAGTGAGTGAACTGGGTTATACCAGTTATTTGAAAGCAATATCTCCCTGCCCACTCTTGTCAGAGAACAGAGGTTTTCAATCCGGTGGCCAAGGAGACAGTGTGTTCAAATAAAGGCAAGAGAGGCAGTTCGCTCATCATTTTCTCCTCGAAGTGAGGCAGGCACACATATGTCTAAGACTTTTATCAGTCCTAGAATTTTTCCTGGAATATATCAGCTCTATAGGTCCAATTTATTTCACATGAAAACTAAACACGCCAAATCTGTTTACCTGGTGCAAAGAAAACCAGGTATAAAATAAGTCCCACGAGCGCTGTCCAAGAGTATGGTGTAGGGCAGAAGTTATATGCCCAATATGTCTCTTCAGTTTTGAATCTGGTCTCATTTGAACATCTGCAAGATAGCCAGCATATAAAACAAAGGTTTAAAGGTAAAACCAACATCTATAAGCAAAGAGCAAAACAAAGGCTTAAGGATAAAGTGAGTGCTACAAGGAAAGAATATGAATCATTAAGTTATAGCAGGCAGACTCAGACCAAAGAAACATTGTACCTACTGGCTAAAAGCAGATCACTGCATGCAGGCAAAGTCTCTAGAAGAAGACCGTTCCATAATACCGCAGGCAGCTTATTCCATTGCTGAATTATTCTTATAGACAGAAACTTGACAAAAATTGATGCCCTGTGTATTTCAGAAGTGTTGCTTATTCTCCTGTCTCAGAGGATAAGGTGGACAAATATTGCTGCTCTTCTGATCTCTAGAGGGGTAGCTGTGTCAGTCTCCCACAGCACCCCCTCCCAAAAAACCCCCCACCCATAACAAAATAAGTCTCGTGGTACCTAAAAAGCTAATAAATAATTTTATTCATTTATTTTACTTAGGAACAGTTGCTCATGAAACATCCCGAAGCCAATACAATAAAAACATAGCCATAAAAATATAATGAAAACCAGTTTCGGATCCAGACAGATACAGAACAGGGTGGGGTAAATATCTCCACTTAAAAGGCTTGTCTTCAACAGCTGCTGAAAAGAAAACAGAGATGATATTTGTGTGATATGTTATGGGATGGAGTTTTTAAGGGTAGGTGCTGTCACATTAAAGGCATGATTCCTACACCATACAGAATGAACCTCCTGGTGAGATGGTATCTGCAGGAGGGCCTCTCAGGTATACAAAGGATGAGGTGGTATTTTAGATATCGTGGTCCTAAGTTGTATAGGGCACTGTACATCTGCACCAGAATCTTGAACTGAGCTCAGTAACGAACTGGTGGCATTGAGCAGTCAAGCCCACTTGCCCATAAAAGCTTGTGCTGTATAATTAATTTGTTAGATGCCTCAAGACTCTTGTTGCTTTGCTGCTCTTCCGAGATTTTTTTAAAGCTCAGAACTGCCTCAAACCTTTTCTGCAAGTGAAACACACACACACACACACTGTTCCTTCAGGACCCTGGAGTAAGATTCTACACACCGTTGTGGAAGTGTTTCCCCACGCTACAGAAGGCGTAAGTGCCCAGAAGGCGGAATGCCATGATCATCAAGTTTCTCACATGGGGAAAGAATAACAACATTTCTGAAGCACGTAAAAACCAGAATGCTGTAGAATGTAAAAAATTAACCGAATTCTGACTGCAAGCGTGCAGTCAAAATAAATAGGCCCCATTTCCTTTGTTCAGAGACTACCAACAGCAGCAGATGCCAGCTGGTAAGTACTTCCCTATGTAGTTCTACTTCATGCATGGCTGTTCCTATTTCTCTATGCAACTGCATATGCAGATCCATTATCACACGGAGAATGGGGGGAAAGTGAGAATTGGGATTGGGAAATTGTTTCTCCTGGAAGCTCAGCCAGTTCTTTGATTTGGGGAACCTGTCTATGATCAGATTTGAAAGCCACAGGGAGAGAGCATGCTTTGAATGGAGGCAGGTGTCCAATACAAATCCTAAACTGCTCCCCTTCACAGTCTAGTTTCCCCCCATCAGTTTGGCTTTAATTTTTGAGTGCTTTGTCTGTATTTGGTACTTTTCATACCATTAGCCACCTTGAACTTGAAAATGTTTATATCTGGTAGTCCCTTATAGAAAATAAAGAAATCAAATCTCATGTAGGCTTAAACACATATTGTAAAGATCGTATCAGCTGCAACCACAATCTCTTCTTTCACATTTCATCCGCTTGTTTTGTATGAAGTGTGATGGCTGACTCCAGTAACCATGAGAGCCTTTGTGATAAGCCTTACACGGTAAAATAGTTATATATTCTCCCATTATTGCTAGTAATTAAGGGTGATGGAGACAATTTTTGTCTTTGCATTGAAGAGCAGCACTACGCACAAGCGCTGTGGGTTTCTCCCCTACTAAACAAGTGGATTCAACACATCTAACTCTTTCTCTGACCCACCTTGTATGGCCAGATTCTTGCATTTACGTCAGTTTAAATCACGGACAATAGGATAACAGCTTCACATCCCATCAGCTCCTTTTAGTATTGCCGTTAGTATTTTTTGAGCAGGTGCACAGTGATGAATAGTGGCTGATTATCCATGTTTGAAGTGTCTTGAAGCAAACAATACTGTAATTGGCTTAGTAGATTCCTTTCAGGCAGCACTGCAGCTGCCCACTAAAGTGAAGTCCAATGTTTTCTTAGGAATGCAGTAAATAAAGATGCTAGTCGGTTTGTCATCTTGTATCCCTCTTAGGCGGTATGAAGCTGTCTGCTCAGTAGCTTACATTTGTAATTATCAAAACGCCCATCCTTAAAACTGGCAGAATATGCAAAGCAAGAGCACAGGCACATCTTGAGGTCTCATAAGGCAGGGGTTGGCAAGGTTGACCTTGCCTGGGCCGGTTCACTCCAGCAGAGATCCCTCCATGGGCTGGATCGGCCACGTGCGGCTGCGATTTCCGGTGTCTGCACAGATGCGACTTCCAGCACCGTGGAAGTGAGTCCCCGTGCTGTGCCAGTTTAGCGCAGCGTGTGGGGACTCGCCTAGCAGGCAGCTCATTTCGGGGGCAGCTTGGTGGACAGTTAAATGACCCCCGTGGGCCGCTTGTGACCCATGGGCCTTAGGCTGCCTACCCCTGTCATAAGGAAAGCAGTGCCTCTCTATATGCTCTGCACCTGGGAGCCACTGCATTTTCTTTGAAATCTCTACTGCAGGCACAAGGCTGGAGAGCAGTCTTCTGCCTTTAACACAATAGAGATCCTAGGAACCGGGAAAATCAGCAGGGTTTGGCCGTGTCCCAGACTGCAAGTCAAGAATCAAGCCTCTCCTGTCTACATAGCCTCACCTTTCTATCTGGGGACCTGATTCTAAAGGATGGTGAAACTCTACAAATTGGTTTCCATATTCACAGGCATGCAGAGACTTATAACCCTGGGCAGAAATAAGTTCCATCTTCACATGTGTAGCACTCAGGATGTTCTCCATTTACATCTTCATCTGAAGATAGCAGGCGTCTTCCTGTGGACAACTTGTGGCCTTACAACTTCTATCAGCCCCAGTCAGCATGGTCAATGGACAGTGATTATGTCAGCTGTAGGCAAATAACATCCGGGAGGGCCAAAAAATTCTCCTGCCCTGACTTAGGAGAAGTGCAGATAAAGTTAGGATTTCTAGCTGAGCTGCAATGCAGGAGGGAATGTGAAGATGAGAGACCTATTCACTCAACTGGAGCACTTCAAAATACTGCATGGAAGGCAGCAGGAAATGAAGCTGCTTACTCATTCCTCCCAACCTTGCTGGAAACACCAAAAATCTTCTTTCCTTCGTCATTCCATTAATGGCTACAGTGCCCTGAAACACAAACTAGGATGACAAACGTGAGAGATTCATGATAGGCTCTCATGCCTTTAATTTCTTTTAAAAGCAAATAACTGAACATGCTATTTATACTGTTAGGAAACCTGAGCCTTCACTCTCCCAATGTGTACGAGGTGGTATTTCTGGAAAGAAGGGTTAATGGGCAAAGATGCTGAGATATTCTACCAGATGGGAAGAAAAATAGGGCAGATAAATGGAATTACAACTTCTCACCTCATTTACGGATTCTTTTCTTCACCAGCCTCAGATACTTATGCATATTGCAGCAGGTGATTTAGGCCAAATTAGATTAGATGATGGTGATCTGCTGATAGTAGTAATTATTTCCTATTTTTCTAAATAAAAAAAACAGTCATGGGAGCAGCCACGATTGCCTTAATGCAACAAACAGCAACTTCAGGGTGAGTGGATTGCTTTTGAAATATGGCACAGGAGAAAGGGTTAACCCCCTGCCACATAGCATGTAGCCCTGTACCTTATTATATGAGACAAAGATGTTGGATCAATCCATCAACCTCTGATGGATTATTTAGATGATGTCACACTGCATATGTCCAAAGAACAGCTCCCACAAAAAAAAGTCCTCACATAGTCAAAGCAATCTCAGCCTTTTGCTGTTTCTTGAGACCTTCAGCATTCCACTGAGTTTGGCTCTTATTTCCGTTCTTCCAGCTGAGTCAGGGCTGATGGGATTCAAAGCCTTTCCTTCAGCAACCGAAAAGCCATGGCAGCCCAGGGCCAAAGGTGCTATCTTCTCTTAGCTCAAACTGGAGTCAGGTGTTCCCTGGATGATACATTTTCCAATTGCTTTGTTGACTTTGGCTCCACCAACTCCCCACTTTCCTTGTCACACAGGATCAGAAAGCCAAGATGCCTGGCAGCTTGTTTTCCCAACTGTCGCATTTAATTAGCCTCTCCAATTCCCATAGCTTCTTTAGCCATTCCCAGAGCTTGTTGCTTCTGAGCATGCTCATTAGTGTTGGCAAGTTGAGAGCTCCAGGAATTCTTCTCCATCTGCCTCAGACCTATTTTTTCAGCAAACCCCTGGAGAGGTATAAACAGAATGCCAGCCGGTTTTAAATCAGCTTTGTTGCTATTGCAAAAGCAAGCAGGAATTCCAAGGAGCCCAAGGGATGCATTATTAAAGGGCTGGTGCAGTCACTTTCCAGAATAACTGTTAAAAGTAATCATGGGGAGGTGGAGGAGAGAGGCAGACACTCTTCAACTTGCTCTTTACTAACAGGGAACATGGCATACCCACAAAATGTTTTCTAAATATCAGGTATAGGAGCTGGCTTGGCATGGAGAGAAAGCAGCATATATTTCTGATGTGTACAGAATCAAATAATTTTAAGTTGCAAGGATCATCTAGTTGAACCCACTGTGATGCAATAATCCTGCCCACAGCTATCCCTGGGTGGGCTTGAAACACCAACCTTCTGGTTAACAGCCAGCCACAATGAACCTTTGCACCACCTGAGATGCCAGGTACTAGTTCAAGCTCTAAACTTGTAACTATAGCCAAAGTCTAGCGAATATGCGCCTTCTGGGACGGAATCTTCAACACAGAACACAGGAAAAGATCCAGGTTGAGGCTGAAATGACACATTACACGTGTGTTCCACAGGAAATCAAGTCACATCATTGGTCTACCTGGGACTTTTTGTATGCAAAACAGTTGCTCTACCACTGTGTAACAGCCTTTTCCATTATTCTTTCCAGCAATATTTTTGTTTTTCAAATGTAAGACCTGGCCTTGTTGTTGTTGTTGTTTAGTCGTGTCTGACGCTTCGTGACCCCATGGACCAGAGCACACCAGGCACTCCTGTCTTCCACTGCCTCCCGCAGTTTGGTCAAACTCATGCTGGCAGCTTCGAGAACACTGTCCAACCATCTCGTCCTCTGTAGTCCCCTTCTCCTTGTGCCCTCCATCTTTCCCAGGATCAGGGTCTTTTCCAGGGAGTCTTCTCTTCTCATGAGGTGGCCAAAGTATTGGAGCCTCCGCTTCAGGATCTGTCCTTCCAGTGAGCACTCAGGGCTGATTTCCTTAAGAATGGATAGGTTTGATCTTCTTGCAGTCCATGGGACTCCTCCAGCACCATAAATCAAAAGCATCAATTCTTCGGCGATCAGCCTTCTTTATGGTCCAGCTCTCACTTCCATACATCACTACTGGGAAAACCATAGCTTTAACTATACGACCTTTGTTGGCAAGGTGATGCTGTCTGGCCTTACCAAGCTGCTTTAAGTGGAGGAAGTATGGTTTGGGAGATGCTGCTCAGACCTTTCTCACATGGTCATTTATTTCCAGCTCAGAATCACTATGCCTTTGGGAACTAGGGGACAGGGGGGAATAGCTGTGGTCCCTGTCTCTTCACCCATCACCTGCCCTATATAAAAAGCAGTTTTGGAAAGAGTATTTTGAGCATTAAGCGGCCATTGGCCAGGAACACTTCCTCCACTAGGTCACAGCCTGATCAAGGTGATTTGGATGGAGACAACAGTGAATTCTGTGAAAAGTGTATTCTGAGCATAGCATCACCACATGCAAACAAACAGAGCATGCTCACAACTCTGCTGCTATGGAAGTACCGTAAAAATGTAGTTATTTTGGCCTCTTTGCTTAGATGCCCTAACCCGACACTGCGTGTGTTGCCACAACATCATGAGTTTTATTTAGTTTTTGCGTATATCAATTATTTAGACACTCTTCTAACAATTAACTCAGATTAATGGAAATGCAAACATAAAAGGAGAAAAATTATGGCAAAATAATTTGCAGAAAAATTATCTGAGTCAGGGCTAGAGTTGTAAACAAGAACATGCCATGATTTATGTGGATTATAAAATAATAAGGCTAGATAACAACATTTCCCTCAAAATTACTGAGAAAGTGGAAGCATAGCAGTCTTGTTGTTAAAACAGATTTATGCATATTGCTCCTCTTGTACTTTCCACAGACATCATGCAAAGGGTGTGTGTGTATGTGTAACTGCCACAATAAATTAATAAATATAGCACAATATACATTCTTTATACTGCAGAATATCTCCAGTGATGTTTAACTGTTCCATCCCCAGCTGTGCTTCTAATGAATAAGAAAAGCCTTACGAAGAAAACCTCCCATTGGCGCCGATTAGAGTCACTCTCTTTTTTAAGGGGTTAATTGTGTGTGATTTTTGTCAAAAATACAGCTAAACTTTTGCCCCTTATATCATGTGTTCCCAATGACAACCGGAGCCCTCTGCAACTAGTATTCATTAAAAAGGAAATCCCCTGATGTGGTTATAAAATTATTAGTATGCAGAGTAGCTACAGACACATTCTACTCTGTTTTGTACAGCACAGAACTCTGGGCCGCCTAACAGAATTGGCTGAGGAAAGATGAGATTCAGGAGAGACAAAAGAAAGTAATTCCTCACAGCACATATGAAATCCCCCCACCAAACAGTGTGGTGACAACCATTAATTTAGACTGCTTTCGGCTAAGCACAAACTACTTTGTAGAGATGTGCAAAAGTAGTCCCCTTTTGAATCCCTCCCCCATGTTGCATCAATAGGAGTATAGCATCTAGATCAAGGGAAGTAATAGTGCCACTGTATTCTGCTCTGGTCAGACCTCACCTGGAGTACCGTGTCCAGAGGAGGGCAACCAAAATGGTCAAAGGCCTGGAAACGATGCCTTATGAGGAACGGCTAAGGGAGCTGGGCATGTTTAGCCTGGAGAAGAGGAGGTTAAGGGGTGATATGATGGCCATGTTCAAATATATAAAAGGATGTCACATAGAGGAGGGAGAAAGGTTGTTTTCTGCTGCTCCAGAGAAGCGGACACAGAGCAATGGATCCAAACTACAAGAAAGAAGATTCCACCTAAACATTAGGAAGAACTTCCTGACAGTAAGAGCTGTTCGACAGTGGAATTTGCTGCCAAGGAGCGTGGTGGAGTCTCCTTCTTTGGAGGTCTTTAAGCAGAGGCTTGACAACCATATGTCAGGAGTGCTCTGATGGTGTTTCCTGCTTGGCAGGGGGTTGGACTCGATGGCCCTTGTGGTCTCTTCCAACTCTATGATTCTATGATTCTATATTCACCGATTTATTGGGTGTCATTACTATTCTTTGGGACACGGGTGGCGCTGTGCGTTAAACCACAGAGCCTAGGACATGCAGATCAGAAGGTCGTGGTTCGAATCCTCGCGACGGGGTGAGCTCCCATTGCTCGGTCCCTGCTCCTGCCAACCTAGCAGTTTGAAAGCACGTCAATGTGCAAGTAGATAAATAGGTACCGCTCCAGCGGGAAGGTAAACGGCGTTTCCGTACGCTGCTCTGGTTCGCCAGAAGCGGCTTAGTCATGCTGGCCACATGACCCGGAAGCTGTACGCCGGCTCCCTCGTCCAATAAAGGTCATAACTGGACCTAATGGTTAGGGTTCCCTTTACCTTTACCTTACTATTCTTGCTTTTAAGAACCAAGGGCAGAATGCTCATGCTGTCCTTAGCTTTCAATGCAGTCAAACCTTAGCTGTCAAATGTAATCCGTTCCGGAAGACCGTTCGACAACTGAGGCGCGGCTTCCGATTGGTTGCAAGAACTTCTTGCACTCAAGCAGAAGCTTTGTCAGATGTTCAGGTTCCGAAAAAGGTTTGAAAACCGGAGAATTTACTTCTGGGCTTTTGGCATTTGGGAGCTGAAATGTTTGGCAACGGAGCCGTTTGAGAACCAGAGTTTGACTGTAGTGTATGCATTTCTAAACAGCTAGTGCAAGACCATGTGTCTAGTAAAAGGTAAAGAGACCCCTGACCATTAGGTCCAGCCGTGGCCGACTCTGGGGTTGAGGCGCTCACCTCGCTTTATTGGCCAAGGGAGCCGGCGTACAGCTTCTGGGTCATGTGGCCAGCATGACTAAGCCGCTTCAGGTGAACCAGAGCAGCACATGGAAACGCCGTTTACCTTCCCGCTGGAGCAGTATCTATTTATTTAATTGCACTTTGACATGCTTTTGAACTGCTAGGTTGGCAGGAGCAGGGACCAAGCAATAGTGATAAACTCTTTCCAGGGTGAGATGCCAATCATTTGGTAACAACAGAAGGAGAGGACTACTGTCCTTGTGTCCTGTTTCTGGGTTTCCCATAGGCATCTGACAACTATGGGAGCAGGATGTTGGACTAGATAGGAAGGCCTCTTCGTATCTTCTCTTGTGACTTATCCAGGAAGAAGCAGCAACAAGCGCCAGACCAACAGCAAATTAAAAATATGGCACTGAGCGTTATTAAAAGGAGGAATACTGCTATCATGTTTTTTTGAAGTTTTCTCCTCACAGCACTTTTAAGCTCACGAAATTAAGAGAGAGGAATATTTAGGGCATAGTCCTTATCTGCTTTTAAAATAGATTAAAATTGTGAGGGATAATTATGTCAATACCCTGTACAGTGGTGCCTCGCAAGACGAAATTAATTCGTTCCGCAAGTCTCTTCGTCTTGCGAGTTTTTCGTCTTGCGATGCACGGTTTTCCATAGGAATGCATTGAAAATCAATTAATGCGTTCCTATGGAAAAAGCCTTCCCCCGACCTCTTCTGGCGGGCGGCATTTTAAAATCGCCCGGGACAGCGGAGGACTTCTCCGCTGTCCGGGGCGATTTAAAAGCCCCTGGGAAGGCAGGCAGGGGGGACAAAGGCTTTCCCGCCCGGCCGCCCGGCTTCGGGACATCGTTCCGATGCCGGGCGGCTGGGGGAGGCTTTCCTGCCCCACCGCCCGGCATCGGGACGATGCCCCGATGCCGGGCGGCTGGGGGAGGCGTTCCTGCCCCACCGCCCGGCATCGGGACGATGCCCCGATGCCGGGCGGCTGGGGGAGGCTTTCCTGCCCCACCGCCCGGCATCGGGACGATGCCCCGAAGCCGGGCGGGGGGGGGGGAGGCTTTCCCGCCCGGCCGCCCGGCTTCGGGACATCGTTCCGATGCCGGGCGGCTGGGGGAGGCTTTCCTGCCCCACCGCCCGGCATCGGGACGATGCCCCGAAGCCGGGCGGCTGGGGGAGGCGTTCCTGCCCCACCGCCCGGCATCGGGACGATGCCCCGAAGCCGGGCGGGGGGGGGAGGCTTTCCCGCCCGGCCGCCCGGCTTCGGGACATCGTTCCGATGCCGGGCGGCTGGGGGAGGCTTTCCTGCCCCACCGCCCAGCATCGGGACGATGCCCCGAAGCCGGGCGGCTGGGGGAGGCGTTCCTGCCCCACCGCCCGGCATCGGGACGATGCCCCGAAGCCGGGCGGGGGGGGGGAGGCTTTCCCGCCCGGCCGCCCGGCTTCGGGACATCGTTCCGATGCCGGGCGGCTGGGGGAGGCGTTCCTGCCCCACCGCCCGGCATCGGGACGATGCCCCGAAGCCGGGCGGGGGGGGAGGCTTTCCCGCCCGGCCGCCCGGCTTCGGGACATCGTTCCGATGCCGGGCGGCTGGGGGAGGCTTTCCTGCCCCACCGCCCGGCATCGGGACGATGCCCCGAAGCCGGGCGGCTGGGGGAGGCGTTCCTGCCCCACCGCCCGGCATCGGGACGATGCCCCGAAGCCGGGCGGGGGGGGAGGCTTTCCCGCCCGGCCGCCCGGCTTCGGGACATCGTTCCGATGCCGGGCGGCTGGGGGAGGCTTTCCTGCCCCACCGCCCGGCATCGGGACGATGCCCCGAAGCCGGGCGGCTGGGGGAGGCGTTCCTGCCCCACCGCCCGGCATCGGGACGATGCCCTGATGCCGGGCGGCTGGGGGAGGCTTTCCTGCCCCACCGCCCGGCATCGGGACGATGCCCCGAAGCCGGGCGGGGGGGGAGGCTTTCCCGCCCGGCCGCCCGGCTTCGGGACATCGTTCCGATGCCGGGCGGCTGGGGGAGGCTTTCCTGCCCCACCGCCCGGCATCGGGACGATGCCCCGAAGCCGGGCGGCTGGGGGAGGCGTTCCTGCCCCACCGCCCGGCATCGGGACGATGCCCCGAAGCCGGGCGGGGGGGGGGAGGCTTTCCCGCCCGGCCGCCCGGCTTCGGGACATCGTTCCGATGCCGGGCGGCTGGGGGAGGCTTTCCTGCCCCACCGCCCGGCATCGGGACGATGCCCCGAAGCCGGGCGGCTGGGGGAGGCGTTCCTGCCCCACCGCCCGGCATCGGGACGATGCCCCGATGCCGGGCGGCTGGGGGAGGCGTTCCTGCCCCACCGCCCGGCATCGGGACGATGCCCCGAAGCCGGGCGGGGGGGGAGGCTTTCCCGCCCGGCCGCCCGGCTTCGGGACATCGTTCCGATGCCGGGCGGCTGGGGGAGGCTTTCCTGCCCCACCGCCCGGCATCGGGACGATGCCCCGAAGCCGGGCGGGGGGGGGAGGCTTTCCCGCCCGGCCGCCCGGCTTCGGGACATCGTTCCGATGCCGGGCGGCTGGGGGAGGCGTTCCTGCCCCACCGCCCGGCATCGGGACGATGCCCCGAAGCCGGGCGGGGGGGGGGAGGCTTTCCCGCCCGGCCGCCCGGCTTCGGGACATCGTTCCGATGCCGGGCGGCTGGGGGAGGCTTTCCTGCCCCACCGCCCGGCATCGGGACGATGCCCCGAAGCCGGGCGGCTGGGGGAGGCGTTCCTGCCCCACCGCCCGGCATCGGGATGATGCCCCGAAGCCGGGCGGGGGGGGAGGCTTTCCCGCCCGGCCGCCCGGCTTCGGGACATCGTTCCGATGCCGGGCGGCTGGGGGAGGCTTTCCTGCCCCACCGCCCGGCATCGGGACGATGCCCCGAAGCCGGGCGGGGGGGGGGAGGCTTTCCCGCCCGGCCGCCCGGCTTCGGGACATCGTTCCGATGCCGGGCGGCTGGGGGAGGCTTTCCTGCCCCACCGCCCGGCATCGGGACGATGCCCCGAAGCCGGGCGGCTGGGGGAGGCGTTCCTGCCCCACCGCCCGGCATCGGGATGATGCCCCGAAGCCGGGCGGGGGGGGGGAGGCTTTCCCGCCCGGCCGCCCGGCTTCGGGACATCGTTCCGATGCCGGGCGGCTGGGGGAGGCGTTCCTGCCCCACCGCCCGGCATCGGGACGATGCCCCGAAGCCGGGCGGCTGGGGGAGGCGTTCCTGCCCCACCGCCCGGCATCGGGATGATGCCCCGAAGCCGGGCGGGGGGGAGGCTTCAAAAGCCGTCCGGGGGCTTTTAAATCGCCCCGGACAGTCCCGGGGCGATTTAAAAGCCCCCGGTTAGGCAGGCAGGGGGGGCAAAAGTCTTTGCCCCCCCTGCCTGCCTTCAAAAGCCGTCCGGGATAGCGGGAAGCGCTTCCCTGCTATCCCGGACCGCTTTTAAAATGCTGGCGGTGGGGAGCAAAGCCTTTCGCCCCCGCCGGCCTTCCTGGACCTCTTCTGAAGTCCGGAGGGGGGGGAAGGCTTTGCTCCCCACCGCCAGCATTTAAAAAAAGGTCCCCGAGATTTCCCTATGGGCTTTCGTCTTGCGATGCAAGCCCATAGGGAAAATCGTCTAGCGAAGCGTCGCAAAAACCGAAAAACCCTTTCGTCTTGCGGGTTTTTCGTCTTGCGAGGCATTCGTCTAGCGGGGCACCACTGTATCTGATTACCAGCTGTCCACTTCTCGAAACAATGACAACTAGACAGATATTAGTCTGACTCAGAATGGCCATACTTAGATTCTCAAGTATATGAACAGGAAGTCTGAGAACATGGATGTTGTTTTTGTGTGTGAACCAAAGTCATTGAGACTTAACTGTACAAGTATTCACATTACAGGAACACGGGTGGCGCTGTGGGTTAAACCACAGAGCCTAGGACTTGCTGATCAGAAGGTCAGCAGTTCGAATCCCTGCAACGGGGTGAGCTCCCGTTGCTCGGTCCCTGCTCCGCCAACCTAGCAGGTTAAAAGCACGTCAAAGTGCAAGTAGATAAATAGGTACCGCTCCGGCGGGAAGGTTAATGGTGTTTCCATGTGCTGCTCTGCTTCGCCAGAAGCGGCTTAGTCATGCTGGCCACATGACCTGGAAGCTGTACACCGGCTCCCTTGGCCAATAAAGCGAGATGAGCGCCACAACCCCAGAGTCGGCCACAACTGGACCTAATGGTCAGGGGTCCCTTTATCTTTACCTTTTATTCACCTTACACATTATGCTGCTCGTGTATATTTCATCAAGGGCTCTGTTCTTCTATATGAACAGCAACTCATTTTTAAGTTTAGCAGCTCTAGAAAGTGGGCCAGTAAGCTATTAAATGCACATAAGTAACCAGCTGCAAACGGAAAATATGTTGTTACTTTTGTGTGTCTCGAAGAACCCAAAGGCACACCTAATCCTGTTCACAGTGGCCAACCTACTTCCCACAGGCATTACTGTGACAGACGAACAGAGCCAAACTATAGCTAATGGTTTACTGTGAGCACACAGATGGCTCTTGCTTCACTGCTCCCCCAGCAGTAGCAAAAAAAATCCCTGGCTTAGTATTACATCCAAACCGAGGATCATGGTTTGCCGTGTTCCAAAAAACCCAACCATGTTCAGACAAGGTTGGCTCTTGACTAACCAAGTATGGTTGGTTTGTAGAGAAACAAACTATAACTCCCAGGTTAGATGCAGAAATAAGGCAGGGATCGTTGTTTGCTCTAGGGGTAGGGGAACATACACAGAATTCTATGGTTTACCATGATGTGCAGCTGGGCCACTGTAATCCTGAATTTCAGTAATCCTGAATTTCAGCACTAAATGTGCGCTGTCTGTCCTCAGCACAGCACAGGGAAAAGCACAGCTGCATGAACAGGGAAGACTGTTTGCTTAACTCTCTCCAGCTTTCATACAATTTATTATGACACTAAGCAAGTGACTAGGCAACTGAACTGCAGTTGAGGGCACAATGGTGTCATTTTAATCAGTTTCGCCCAAACAAGGCATTTGCTACTGTATACAAACCAGAAAGTTAGTCTAGAGCCGAAACACCAGGAGCTATGCTCTGCAGCCTTCAGAATTTTTATCACCAATCATCCTGACACCAATGCAGAAAATGCTCATGAACATCTAACACCCCAGAATGTCACAGTGTGGCCAAAGACACTAAGCGAGGTGGACATTAAATATATTGTCTGCATTCTGAACACATCCACCCTCCTGTTCTTATAAAGGTTTGTAACTCCTCCACTTTTCAATTGAGAAGGGTACCCTTGAACACATTGCAACCACCCAGCGATATACTTAGCAAACTGGTCCTTAAGCAGATCAAAATCAGGGAATAGAAAACAAGCTATTCAGTAGTGAATAACACCTCCCAAGAATACTGCAATGATTACTTAGGTTGCCAAGAAGCTTTTCGCATTCGCCCAGGTTTAATGAGACTTAAAGCTAAAGTGTTTCTAATGTCCTGACATAAGCTTGTTCTCCAATGCCATCAATTTCAAACATGACTTTGATTTTAGTCCTTACAGAGTAAACCAAGTTGGGTTTTCTTTTCAATTTGTTGTATTCTTCTTCTTCTTCCAATGTGATATTCCCTTTTCCTTATGTTACAAGGCTCACACTTCATTGGATTGCAAGAAAGCAACTTTTGCATGCAAGCAACAGTATTTAGTTGGTCTTTTATGCTCTCACCATTGTGAAAGGTCTTCTTAACAGAAAGAAGTGAACAGCGCATAGCCTTGCTTTAATGTCCTATTATTCTAAACGCTATTTCAGTCATTAGCCATCATTAAGTACAATTATAACAGCTGTAATCAACAGCACAAGAATAGAAGAGCACAGAGACATGTTTGTCAGAAGAACAATGATTACATTAATCACACTTGACGTTGATTTTTGTCTTGAAATATTTCAACTGTTTTAGAGTCGGAAGGTGAATTGTGAAGCTTCCAGATGACAGAACTAGGTTCTTCCCACATGAATGAACTAACAGCATGATTGTGCTCTAATCCTGAATGATACTTTCAAAAGGTAGTGCAGTTCATTGGTGCAGCTTTGAGTACTAAATATAAATTTCATGCGTTCTTATAGCACATTATACAAATACCATTTGCCAACCTGACTAACCGATACATTATTAAACTAGCCAGTCTTAACATATTTCACAACTGCATTGAAGTTATGTTACAAATACAATTAGTAGATCCAATCTTAAAAAAATACCTTTTCATTAAAGTGGATTATTTAATCTATCTCAGGAAAATTAGACTTATGAAAATAACCAAAAATATCTCAACTTTTTGGAATGGTTACAATTCTTCAATATCTGTGCCTTTTGAGGAAAGGGGGGGGGAAGGAGTGGAAGACTAAAGAGAATACTGTTCTGAGTTGGAGTGGTGGGTTAAGTTGTTATGATGCCGAAGCCCTTTCTAACGCCTGGATCCAGCAAGGGTTAAAACCTAATGGAGGATCCCATTGGCTGTATTGGTCACTAGTATAAGAAAAGAAGTTGCACTGTGCCAGAGAGCAAATGGGTGGGCCCTTTCCCTCACTTGGCTGGTAGTGAAAAAGACAAAAGTGCGGTGTGTGAGCTGGACTGGAAGTGGCTGCAGGCAGAAGCCTGAGAGTGAGAGCCATTCTTGATTTCTGCTTGAATCAAAGACTGTGGCTATGGGAGAAGCAAGACCTTCTGCAGTGTTAATGCTGTGAGCTCCTCCATCATAGGCTCAGGTTGCATTTATGTGTAAATAAACCATATATCATTAAGACACCACAGTCTCCGCTGTCCCTCATGCCAAGGAAACCAAACCCTGGGTAAATAAGCACCTGGAAACCCTGGAATCTCGAACCGCTCAGAGATTGGGATGGCATGCAACAATACATATTGAGAGGGGCCATATTCTTAAACCCCCCTAAAACTGAGAGGTATTATACATTGCTGCAATTGATGTAAGACCGAACTTCTACTGGCACCAAATTAGAAACTTTTATAAACACTGATGTGGACATATTTTAAAAAAGCACTAATGGTGTGAAAAGAGTGTGACACTCATTAACAAACAGCCCATTACTTCTGACAACTGTGACTAGATTTGTATGAACCCAAGTGATAATTCCACCTTCTCAAGCACAGTTTAAGTCAGTCATTCTGACAGCTATGCAGTTTGATGCATCACATGAAAATACTAAAAAGGAGTGAAATTTCAGCAGGTCAATGGGACACGGATGACACAAAATAGTATGTAATCTTTCACATTGTTATGAGTTGGTATTTGCTTTTCAAGAGGTATCTGAATGAAAAGAAGTGTGTGTGTGTGTGTGTTATAACCATAAATCACAAGTTTTGGGTTGGTGGGACATATTAAAGGAGCATGAAGGGATATGGCACATTAGAAGGTAGCATCAGAGATGGCTACTTTGTGAATGCACACACTGGCTGCCTTTTGGCTCATTGAAATTCAGTGAGTAGCATGTTCTTGAATTTACCACTATCTATTTCCTTTAGCCTTTCTCCCTACTATCACTTTCTATGCCCCTCTACCTGGGAATAAAAAATGGGAATAAAATGGTTCATGAACAACAGTCTGTACAACAGAAAACTCTTTAAAAGTATTTTGTTCAGTTTATACGACAGAAGGAAATGGGCTCGCTTCTTAATTTCTGCAAAAGAGCATTTGAGGGTGTTCAGAATTTGCAAGGATTACTTGTTGATAGGAAGTCACCAATTACAAACCCAGTTAACCATACTGGAGTCAAATAGGATACTTCCCTTATATGGTTTCCAAATTCAGAATGAGTTTCTAGAGTTAGAAACTGAGGACAGAGATTGTTTCAATTCCTTGCCAGCCACCTCCATATTAACTGGGAGTGGGGTAGCCAATAGCACAAAATATTTCAGAAAATTTTACCAGACATAGAAATATATTCTGGTAGATGCCAGCCAAAGTAGTGAAATACGTCATCCTGAATTATGTTTCAGTTAAACTTGTCTCAAAGTATCATTACTGTCACTTCTTTGTCAAACAATAATGGGCTTCTGAGTAACTAAAGCGATTGATTAGTACAGGTACTCTGTTGTCATAGGAACTAATGGCTGGGCATCCTTCTAGATGGGGGCATGTCTTTCTTTTCCCTCTTCTGGCTGGATGTGATGTCATGGAGTAAGAGTGAAGGGCATGGAACACTAGAAACTGGGCTGGACAGATGCAGAGGCTTGGCTTGCTCTCTAGGAGAAAATAAAGCTATGGGTTTGGTACCCCCACCCCAAAAAACGACAAATAGGTGAATGCAATCTGTTTGAGTGATACAGCTGTGAGCCTTCCATCTAATGCTAAGCCTGAACATATGTGTAAAATAAACCTTTGATCACAGAAAACCCTACCAGTCTCCAGAAACCAAAAACCAAGGTAATTGCTGGAACCCCTGAAAGCTGCTCAGAGATCAGGGTGCATGGTGCAATATTTACTGTTGCAACATTGTGTCATCTTTAATTATTTTTGCTTTTTGCCACCTCATCAATTTGATGTGCACTAAGTTCCTCCACTGCCAGAGTCAGCATTGGGTCTTGGCACAAGGGTTATTAAGGTTTGTTTTTGTCTTTGCCATTGATGTTCAAAAAGAAAGTGTGATGTGACCTTTAAGTCAGCACTCACAAATGATTCCATCCTACAGCGTTTTTATTTTCTGAGAAAAGGGGGAAATGGAAGCAAAATGAGAGGGTTTTTGACAAGAGGAAACCTCTGGTGCACATTATTATTATAATGACAAAATACCAGTTTGAGGACAAGTGCAACAGTGGCACTTCTTATAAAAGTATATTAAGGTCCTTTTAATATGAAATTAAGCAACACAAAAGCAACTTACCTGCCCCAGGCTGCTTCCATTGTAGACTTCCTATCAACAGGGACACAGGAGGACTCCACAACACTTGACTTGTTTAGTTTGTAGCAAAAGCCACAAATTGGATCCAGCATGCACCCATTACAGTAGCTGAAAGAAATGAAAAATCACAAGAATAAGCCCAACCTTTTCACAGCAAAACATCAATTAGCCAATGGAAGCAATCAGACTGGTCCATAGGGCAAGTTTGTACCTTGGATATCAACAACTTTTGGTAACTCTTGCTAACATTAAAACTGAGAAAGTTTTGCTGCACGGAGAACATCTGCACAATTGCTGAAAATAAAAGGTAAATAAGCTGAACATACAGAAAAAAATCCCGTCAAAATTAAGTAGTACAGATTTTCCCATGGTTTTAATTACATAATTAAGCATGCTGAAAGCTTCCCTTTGAAACAGAAGCAGACAGATAGGGGAAACATCAGCTGGATCAGGAATATTGTTGCTAAATTTTGATGAAGCTGGACTAGCAATATAAATCATGCTAATGATCTAAGTTTAATGGTTTGCCTCCAACTTGTGTTTTGCTTGGAAAGTGTACATCAGCACACTGCTTGTTCATGTTAATAGTTCATTTTTAACTATGGTTTAAACTGGTGGTGGCGAACCTCTGGAATTTTGGGTGAACCACAACCATCTTTCCTGTGCCTGATATCATATGACATCAAGCAACTGACAGATGGGTTGCCCCATACAGCAGTTATAAAGTGGTTTGAGGAGGGATGGCCAACTCTGGATCTGGAGAAACAGAAAAGCCCAGTTTGATGGATAAGTCATCATTGGACAGCAGTGAAATTTTCCTCTCAATAAGTAGACAGATAAGAAAAATATCCCTACAATTACCAATTGCAGACAGGAAGGAATTAAGACACTATTGAATTGAAATTAAGTTTTAGCAATGATAATTAAGGCAGGGTTGATCATCAGTCAAAATAGCATATATTTTGTGTGTTTGTGCACATCTCTACGCACTCACACACTCTTATATAAATCCCTAACTTCAGATGAACAATAAAACCAAACACACATCTTACACCAAACAGCAACAAAATTTACTAGTTTTTTACACAGATCTGACAAAAATAAACTTCAAAGCTACCAATCAATTGAGTATGCTTACTACTTTCCAGAAAGGGATAGATTCCAAGTACTGTTAGCAATTGTGACTTGTCAACTCATTATGTTTAATCAGTGAACATGGCAAATTGCCATGCTGGGAATTATTAGGAGAAGGACTGAAGGATCATAAAAATAAAACTGGCCAATGTAATAATGTTCTTATGTAAATACCTGATCTAGCCTCATATTGAATATTGGGTTAGGTAATACTGGAGAACCAAACGCTGAAGAAAAAGGCAGGCAAAATTATCTAGGGGGTTGGGAGCACTTTCTATATGAGAAAAGGTTAAAAGGTTTGAAGCTTTTTATGTTAGAAAAAAAGACAAGAACCCAACAGAGAGGACGATAAGAGGTTTAATTATGTATGGTGTGGGGAGGGAAATACTCTGTCCTTTTGTTCAATGACTGCAACTATTTCCTGAGTAAATGGTGGGGAGAGGTCTTGCCTTCAGGTTCTCTTGTGAGCTTCTGCTAGGCCACTTTAAACTGGATCCTAGGCTAGATAGGACCTTTGTCTGATTAAGGAGATGTATTATTTTGTTCTTCTAAGGAGACCACGTAAAAATTGGGTAGTTTTATTGTGACAAGTAGGAATCACAGCACTGATTTTATAGGGACCTATGAACAGGACGTGGGTGGCGCTGTGGTCTAAACCACTGAGCCTAGGGCTTGCCGATCAGAAGGTCGGCGGTTCAAATCCCCATGATGGGGTGAGCTCCCGTTGCTCGGTCCATGCTGCTGTCAACCTAGCAGTTCGAAAGCACGCAGTGCAAGTAGATAAATAGGTACCACTATGGCAGGAAGGTAAACGGTGTTTCTGTGCGCTGCTCTGGGTTTCGTCAGAAGTGGCTTAGTCATGCTGGCCACATGACCCGGAAGCTGTACGCCGGCTCCCTCAGCCAATAAAGCGAGATGAGCACCGCAACCCCAGAGTCGTCTGCAACTGGACCTAACGGTTAGGGGTCCCTTTACCTTTACCTTAGTTCAGGTGATGATAAATTCACAATCTTTTATCACAAAACTGGTCCTCTCAAAGTGTGCTTCCACATTGGGCACACACACTATGGAACAACCACACTTTTGTTTACTTAAACTTATGAGACAGTTTTGCTCCCCCCTCCCTAAGCTCAGGAAATCCAACTGTTTATAACTCAGTGCAGTAAACGCACAGTTTCCCAGGTGTACATTGGCTATGACACTGCTATTCTGCTCAGGTATGGCCTGTGTGACTTGCTGTAGCCATTTCCTTCTCAATAGTCCGCCCATCCTGAACTGCAGTGGAGGCCAGCATGATCAAGAATGCAGTAGCGTGGAAAGGCCATTTATACTAAGGTTACCAGACGTACCCGTTTCCCGGGAACAGTCCCCGGATTTACAAATAAGTCCCCATACAAAATCCATTGAAGTTGAAAAGTGTCCCCAGATTCATTGAAAAAAATCTGGTAACCTTAATTTATACACAACTGTCTTAAGGAAAATCTTCCCTCCCCCATGACTGGATACCACTAGAACTACTCTGAAATGTTATGAACTGACCATAGACGCCGACTCCATGGGGCTTGAGGGGGCCCGAGCCCCCTCAAAAATTCGTTTGGGGGGCTCCGCCCCCCCAATAATCTCCGGCGCCCCTCCAGCAGAGCGCCATCGCCGCCCCTCCCCCAGCCCAAAATGCACAGGGAGGGGTGGGCTGCATGCCTCCTGCCCTCCCTCCCGAGCAAAAGCTCCACCCAATTTCCTTTGGAGCTGATTAATAGGCGCAGCACGCTCTCCCCTATTCGCTCACGAGGAGGCGGCGCCACTTTATTTGCATATTCATGAGTTTATTTATTATTCATGAGCTTTCCCGGCCCCCCCCAATATTTTTTATAAGTCCGCGTCCCTGGAACTGACCTAAAGTAGCTGCCTCTCATTATATATAAAGCAAACAGCCAACTGTTTAGTAAAATAAGCAGTCACTACCTATATTATACCATTTTATTTTATTTTAGGTAGCAGACTAACTCAGCATCAACCAAAAGCACAACATTTAATTTAACTGTTTCTACACAATATTGCAACCTGCAAAAATAATTTACCTTACACCTAGTTGCTTATGTAAACAGAGTTGCATAAAAAGAAACACAACAAAAATTTCATCATACTTCCAGGAGTATGAATCAACCTGTCAAAGGAAAAGTTTCAAAATACTTAAAAACCACAATACAACTTATAATTAAGTTTCAAGAAGAGCAGAAGTGCTTCAGATTCAGAACATCTTGTATTCCTTGGTGTACGGAGTATTTATGGAAGTTTCGTTTCTTTTGACAAACGAGAGAGGGATTTCCTTGCAAAAGGCTAAGCTACAAGTAGTAGGTCCACCGCTTTAAAGCTGTCACACATTTCAATAAATGAGGATTCTCACCCAGCAACACACAGCAGGGAAGGAAGAGGAAAATATATTCCAACTACTGCAGAAGATCGGACGTGTTTTCTGGTCAGCCACTTCCTGCAGCGATATAGACAGTGTGCTATGTTGCAAAGCACCCATTTATGCTGGTGCCAGAGACAGGCCCTATGGCTAATTTTCTGTACCCCAATGCAGCACAATTAGTTCTGTCAAAATGGGAATAGAATACATATTTCTATTCGCCTAGGGCTTGCCGATCAGAAGGTTGGCGGTTCGAATCCCCGTGACAGGGTGAGCTCCCGTTGCTCAGTCCCTGCTCCTGCCAACCTAGCAGTTCGAAAGCACGTCAAAGTGCAAGTAGATAAATAGGTACCGTTCCGGCGGGAAGGTAAACGGCGTTTCTGTGTGCTGCTCTGGTTCACCAGAAGCGGCTTAGTCATGCTGGCCACATGACCCGGAAGCTGTACGCCGGCTCCCTTGGCCAATAAAGCGAGATGAGCGCCGCAACCCCAGAGTCGGCCACGACTGGACCTAATGGTCAGGGGTCCCTTTACCCTTTACCTTTAATGTACTTCAGAGACAGGCTAGAACTGTGCACCATATAGCCTTGAAGCCTAGGGCATGAGTGGAGCCGCTGCAGGTGCAGATCTAGTTGATATCAACAAACGTTCAAACAACTGCTACTCTACCTGCCCTATTTAGCATCAATACGCCTGTCCCGTGGTACAAAAAGAAAACGTTGGATTGGCCTGATTCATTCAACCCACCTTTATAGATTAGTTAAACAAGTTATATTTACATCAAATGTTATTTTTAACATTGATATTTTTAGTACCCTTAGATGTGAGCCAAACACACTTTTGTATAATTTAGGTTTTGATAATATGTCTATGACCGTGGAGGGTTTTTTTAGACATGCCTTTTTTAAAAAAAGCAATCGTTGGTATTTGATGTAGTTCTATTAGATATTGCTAAAATTCTCTTGCTTAATCAAGATTGTTGCAGAAGTGTGTTTTGGGTATATGGTTTATCAACCTTTCATTAAGTTGGATATATTGTGGAATGGGGCTGTTTTTCTTTGGTAACTAATAACTGGGTATAAACATGCCTTTCTTTGAACATCTTCCACCACCCTCTCATTTTATATCATCTTTTGCTTACTGCCCAATTGTATCCTTGCTGAATCAGGAAATTAAGGGTTTCTCAGCAATGCATCAACCAATATTTTAGATTTGTAATGTATAAAGTTCTGTATGCTATTAATCTCAGGTATCTTCTGGAATGCTTGATTAAGCTCTATTAAGTAAACAAAATATATTTAAATGCCTCTTCCTTAAACACTAAATTTTCTGTGTGCTTATACAAGGGTATGGGTAATAATCCCCCGACAGGCTGTTGTTATGGAGGAAAGCAAGGTGAAAAATCGGACTGTCAGTCTGCTACATAAAAATCAGGCTTAGATTTGTCCTCTACAGAGAGGGAAATTGTCACAGCTGTAACTCACATTCTTTAGCTGTTAGAACTAGTACTGAAATGCTGCACAGTCTATTCTATTCCAGGGCTATTTCCCATGTACCTAGTTGCAAACTGCATTACAAGACTGAAAGTGGCCTTTGGAAAATGTACTTTAAAAAAATTACCATATTTTTTGCTCTATAAGACTCACTTTTTCCCTCCTAAAAAGTAAGGGGAAATGTGTGTGCATCTTATGGAGCGGATGCAGGCTGCGCAGCTATCACAAAAGCCAGAACAGGAAGAGGGATTGCTGCTTTCACTGCGCAGCGATCCCTCTTGCTGTTCTGGCTTCTGAGAGTCAGAATATTTTTTTTTCTTGTTTTCCTCCTCCAAAAGCTAGATGCGTCTTGTGGTCTGGTGTGTCTTATAGAGCGAAAAATACGGTGGTGCATTATTTATATCCTGCCTTTTTTCCATCATGGAGCCCAAGGTATCATCCACGTGGTTCCCAAGTGACCATACTGAGATCTGCTCAGCTTCTGCATATGCCTTCCTACCATAACCTGGAACCAATATCACAAGGTCTTTTACCTTCTGAGCCCAGCAAAACCACTGCTGGGAGTGCTGCCTGTAGAAACAACCCCCCCCCCCCACTCCAAATGCCAAGGAAGAAAAAGGGGCTTGAGATAATTAAAAAGACAAAATGTGGAGCCCACACAGCCCAGTCTGAAAAAGAAAGCGATAACCTTTGCATAAAAATCTCCTTACTCCTTATATTAGGGTTTGATATCAGGTTTAGCCGAGTGTCTAAATAAGATGGGTATCTTGCCCATGTCAAATACGGCTCATAAGTTACATACAGTGGTACCTCGGGTTACATACGCTTCAGGTTACATACGCTTCAGGTTACAGACTCCGCTAACCCAGAAATAGAGCTTCAGGTTAAGAACTTTGCTTCAGGATGAGAACAGAAATCGTGCTGTGGCGGCGCGGCGGCAGCAGGAGACCCCATTAGCTAAAGTGGTGCTTCAGGTTAAGAACAGTGCTTCAGGTTAAGAACAGTTTCAGGTTAAGTACAGACCTCCAGAACGAATTAAGTACTTAACCCAAGGTACCACTGTATAAAGTGTCCCTTGTGTTGCTGTATTGCATTTTTATTATATAATACAAGGGGGAAGTAGAACAAAATCTTGCTGGGTAGGGTGCTCCTTTTCAGCGTTCCAGATAGAGTACCCTGAAATAAAGCTCTTCCAGGGACAGGGAACCTGTGGCCCTCAAGTTCTTATTAGACTACAAGTTCCATCATCGTTGACCACTGGTCCTGTTGGGAGTTGTAATCCAGCAGCATCTGCAGAGCCATAGGTTTCCCATCCCTGCTCTGCTCTGTTCCCCATTCCAAGTTCCACATCCGACTTCCATAAGCATAGCTGTCAACCGTCCCTTATTTGGCGAGAAATTCCCTTATCCCAGTGCCATTTCCCGCTGCTGTCCCGGATTGATGATGTCCCTCAAATTTCCTGGGTTTCATGCTCGCCTGGCTTGGGAGGGAAGCAGGGGCTCGGGGTCCTCCGCCTTGAGAGAAAGAGAGCACGAGCTGCCGCGTCTGTCCCTTTTCCCCCTCAGGGGCACGTCGTGAGGAAACTGGTGGCGGGCAGGCAGCCCCTCCCTTGCGAGACTTCCGCCGCGCTGCCAGGGGAAACTGGAGGCGGCAGTGGCGGTGGCAGTGGCTGAGGAGGCGGCCTGAGGGAGGAGGAAGAGGAGGGGATGGGGAGGGACGCAGAAGGGCGGCACTTTAGTGGCTACGGCGGCAACCGCCTCATGCCAGGCTTGCGGGCAGCGTGGGCAAGAGTCTCTCTCTCTCCCTCTCTCTCAGGTGGGGAAGGGCCGATGGAAGTCCTCGCGCCAGGACGACGGCAGCCCCGACGTGCTGCTTAGCAGACCCTCCAACCAGTGCAGCATCTTAATGTAGTGATTTCCCCCTCTGCATCCCTTTCATAACTCTATTTTTATAAATCATTTGTCGATCCATAATTCAAATTTTTACTACAAGTTTTCTGTCAATCCTACCAATGTATGTAACTCTATAAAATAGCTTTTCAATTAAATTATAGACTTTCCCCATTCGTTATTAAAGAGGTCCTCTCCCTGGTTTCTAATTCTGCCTGTAAGCTTTGCCATCTCGACGTCGTTCATCAGTTTTGTCTGCCACTCTTCTTTGGTCGGAGTAGTAGACCCTTAGGATCATCTAGTCCAACCCCCTGCAAAACACTGTCAGTCGCAGCCAAAGCAGCATGGCTCCATCAGTATAAGCTCCATGTATGTATAAGCTAAGCCAAAATCCCTTATTTTGGCTGCTGATCCCTTATTTTTGAGGCTGCCGATACCTTATTTTCAAATCTGTAAGTTAACAGCTATGCTTAAGGAAAGTAGAAATGTTAACAGAGAAATTGCCGTAGCACTACATTGAATTCCTTCCCTAGTTTGAATGTATCATTGTTCACTTTTGCTGCTCCTAGATTTCTGTTTGCTTTGTTCTTAAGTGTTAGTTGTATTTTATTGCTTTCAGAGATTGCTTTTTCATCTGTCGTGTTTTATATGATAATTTATTTCATTTATGAATAGCTTCCCATGAGGCATCCCAGAGCAATTTGTAATGTAAGGACATAAAAAAACAAAACAGTTGGATATATTAAAAAGTTGTAGAAAACTGAATATAAAAATAATTTTATAAAACAATTATAAATATAAAAGCAGTTTAAAACAACAGCACATAAAGTCAATGTCATTCAAAGACAGATATCAACAGGGATAAATATTTTAGGGGGGAAAGGTTTTTTATTATTATTATATGGTTTTGATAGTGAATTATACTGTTCTGGGTATTTTAATGGAACAACATACATATAGTATTGAAACTGGAATCTTATTACTTGTATGTGGTGGGTTTAAATATAAAATGCATCAGAATTTAAAGATATATGGGAGGAAATCATTTCCCATTGAATTGCAAGATTCCCGATGTTGCAATTCATTCTTTCGTAAGGGAAGCACTATAATTTCTCATACAAACCTTTCCCTTGGTAGGACTGCCAGCGCTTTAAATTTTTCAATGTTTTCCTTATGTTTGTTCTATTATGTCAAGATTACATAAATATACATACCAGATGTGTGATTTGACACTAACTTTTGAGGAAAGTGTTACTATTACTGCTTAGTGTTCTCGGATCTAAAATACAGTGGTACCTCGGGTTAAGTACTTAATTTGTTCCGGAGGTCTGTTCTTAACCTGAAACTGTTCTTAACCTGAAGCACCACTTTAGCTAATGGGGCCTCCCACTGCTGCCAGAGCACAATTTCTGTTCTTATCCTGAAGCAAAGTTCTTAACCTGAAGCACTATTTCTGGGTTAGTGGAGTCTGTAACCTGAAGCGTATGTAACCTGAAGCGTATGTAACCCGAGGTGCCACTGTATCTCAAGGTCAGTGTTTTCCCCCTTATACTATTTATTTTAAACCTTTTGTTTTCCAATGCACATTGGTGATATCAAGCATACCTCATCTAATACTCTAACACTCTCTGTGTCAGGCTGCCTTTGAAAAGTGCTCAGAAACTTCAACTGGCTGCAGCCAGATTTGTTGAGTGGGGCTGGCTATATGGAACTGAACAACTCCTGACTAACAGTTCTCTTCCAGCCACAATTCAAAGTGCTGGTTATATGGCTTAGGTCCAAACTATCTGAAAGTCTGCTTTCTCTCATACAAACCCTGCTTGGGTTTTGAGATCTTTGTGAGAGGCCCACCACCACAGACACGCTTGGTAGGGACGCCTACCAATTATTATTATTTAATCCC
This sequence comes from Podarcis melisellensis, assembly GCF_964234715.1. NCBI lineage: Eukaryota > Metazoa > Chordata > Lepidosauria > Squamata > Lacertidae > Podarcis > Podarcis melisellensis. The sequence continues at coordinate 16,706,602 of NC_138542.1, forward strand.
CCCCCCCGTTTTTACCTGTTCTTATTTTATTTGTAATCCACCTTAAGTCTATGTCAGAAAAAGGAGGGGTATAAACCAACCACCATGATCCATTAGCTGCCTGCCTAACCTGTGACAGCTAACCTATCAAAAATTAAGAGTGTGGCATTGCAAAATGTCAACATTCTATTACATACTAAAAAAAAAAAATACTCCTTTCTTCATGTTGAGGCTGACCTAAAAATAAAATTAATTTCATATTTCATATTTTATTACTAACATGACAGATGTCTGGACTCTTTGTGTTGAGAGATGCTACCCTCCAGGGTTTGAAATTAAATTAGGAGATTTAATAGAGAGAGAAACATGCTAAAGAAAGGTTAAATGATAGTACCCAGGAACAGCTTTTATTGCTTAGCCAATTTCAGGATTTATTATAAGGTCATTCTTCAGCTCTACAGCATGAGCTTTCCAATAGAATTTTAATTACATTTTGATTAGAGCAGTGGAAAATGGTTGGAACAGGCACATGTGCTTCATTCTGGGATTCGGTTCTTCGGAGCTTTTCATGGAAACCACCAGAACCTCTATTTTTCAGCTACATGGGGCTTGTATTTTATATTGTAACAAAACATAGAAGTGTTTTAAAGGGCAGTAACTGGAGTAAAGTGTGGCTTTTAAATTCCCAGGGCACTTAAATGCTGGTACAGATTAGACCATGGATGAGCAGACCAATGGAATACAGACCAGTTTTTAATGGAGCACTGCTGGTTGCTACATTAAAGAATATAAGAACACCCCTGCTCAGTCAAGTCAAGTGTTCATTTTGTCCAACGTCCTGTTTGCAGAATTGCCAATCAGATGCGTACAGGAAATCCAAAAGGGCAATGGTACACTCCATACCTCTAATTCTCTCTTTTTTTTAAAAAAAGTGTTTATTAATTTTCCAATAAAAACAACCAATTAACATATCAAATCAAATCCAATAAAAATAAAAAATAAAATAAAAAAGGTCCAATTGTCTTCCAAATTGTAATAATTTTGTTTTGACTTCCCACGGTCTGAATTTCGAAGCGCATTCAACATCATAGTCCTGCCTCTCATCATCCTCAATGTTATTCATAATTCCATGTCCAATTTTTCTCCTCCACATTTTGACTCTGGTTCTACGATCCTCATTCATGTCAGAAAACAGATACTTTTTTTTTCTATGGAGTGCAGATTTGTCCGTATATTGTACTCCTTCAGCTGTTTTTTCATCGCACCGCGTCATTTAATTGTATCCAATTTCAAAGTTTTGTCCAGCTCTTTGAGAGTTGTTATTTTGGCAGCTCCCAGATCGTTAATCTTTCCTGTCCAGGTGTTATCAAAGAAACAGAGAGAAATTTCCTTCTGTAACCTCCTTGTTGATTTATCTTAAACAGACTGTTTGCAATGTAGCCATATATCAGACAGTTAGCAATTGGCCTTTGGAATCCTCCCAGTCCCCCCTCCGGGCCCTAGAGGGGGGCTGCCAGACATCCATTTAGCCCTCTCGCTCGCTCGTAATCAAAAAAACATCTTTTTGCAAACAGTTGTATATGTAATATTGTTTCCAGTCTTTATAACCAACCATCAGTTAGCTCCTGTTTCTCTTAATCAGGGAAGTATTTCAGATATTCAATAAAGATGTAGTGGGTAGAAGCCATTTTGACCTTTGTCCTTTGTTTTCGTCTTTAACAGACATTTCCGGTCTTAGAAGAGAAGTGGCTGCGAGTAGATCCCAATTATATATGAAGGTCCATCTGAACTCACTTTCTGAAGAGCAATTTAAGTTCTTAATGAGGCTTGGCATGCATTACGGATTGTTGATGTTAAGGATAAAAGAATGTTTTTTTACATACCAAGCCCCTCCACATTCCAAACGTCGTGATGAGGATCTTTTTCCAAATCTTTATATTTTCCCAAACAGATGCGTCCGGCTATGGGGTGGCGTCGCAGGAGTGTCAGCCGTCCCTAACTCCGGCCCCTGCCGTCTGCCACATCGGCAATCTGGGGCAGACCGCGGGTCGTTGAGACAGTCCTCCCCTGCCCTGGGGAGGCTGCCAGCGCTAATTACCCCCATATCAGCCCCGAATTATCGGAACAGATGAGGTCTGATCGTGTGGGATCAGCCATTTTCAGAGGCATACCACCTCCAACTGTGGACACAGGACACAACTATTGTGGCTAAGTAGCCCTATCAACCTAATCAAAACCATCCAAGCTGGTGGCCATCGCTAAATCTTGCAGCAGCAAACAATGTGCTGTTTCGACACACCATGCATCTATTATACCAAAACTTTCATTTCAGTCAGCAGTGAAGATTGGTATGACTAATTTGTAAAGTTAATTCTGTGAAGATGACTCATCCACTGGTGATCTCCATAAATTGTGTGTGCTGGGGCAACAGATTGTCATCTTTGCCTCACATGAACTCTACACACAACTGGCTCTAGAAGACATTTGTCTGGAGGAAAACGCATGTTGGAATGCCACCCCATTTAATGTCTGGATCTAAGTTACACAACAGAACATTTAGATTTCTATTTTGTTGAAAACACACACACACAAATATCTATACAGAAGTTCGCATTTTTACACTGATCCACAAAGGCTGCAAAACTGAGTAAAGGTAAAGGTAAAGGCACCCCTGCCCGTACGGGCCAGTCTTGACAGACTCTGGGGTTGTGCGCCCATCTCACTTAAGAGGCCAGGGGCCAGCGCTGTCCGGAGACACTTCCGGGTCACGTGGCCAGCGTGACATCGCTGCTCTGGCGAGCCAGAGCCGCACACGGAAACGCCGTTTACCTTCCCGCTGGTAAGCGGTCCCTATTTATCTACTTGCACCCGGAGGTGCTTTCGAACTGCTAGGTTGGCAGGCGCTGGGACCGAGCAGCGGGAGCGCACCCCGCCGCAGGGATTCGAACCGCCGACCTTTCGATCGGCAAGTCCTAGGCGCTGAGGCTTTAACCCACAGCGCCACCTGCGTCATTTACTGAGTAGTAAATGGTAAATTAACACAACTAGAATCCCCTACCATGTCTCATAGTTGAGCATGCGCTGCCTGCTTTAAAAAAATTCTTTTTAAGTCAATTTGTTTCCCCGACCCTGCTTCTTAGGGCTAATCTACTATGTCTTAGGGCACCCTTGTACCTTAAAAAGCAGGCTCAATAAAGTACATTTCTGCTCCTCTAACAGTCCTTGCTCAAAATTGAAATTGTAGTAATGGAAAAAGTGTACCAATTATGTAAATATGGAACAATATTTATTATTACACAAGGCTTCATTCTATTTGGAATATTACCATAATACCATTAGGGTGTAAAAGAGTTTCATGTAGCAAGACAAGCATTTAAGATCTCCTATTTGGAATATTACCATAATACTATTAGAGTATTAAATAGAGTAAATACTATTTAAGATCTCCACTTTCTATTAAGACAGTGGATGCATTAAAAAATTGCCGTATTTTTCCATCTATAAGACGCCCCCATGTATAAGACACTCCCTGTTTGGGGGGATTCTGATTTAAGAAAATGGGGCAGATGTATCTGTGTATAAGACACCCCCAAATTGTTGACATTATTTTTTAGGAAAAAAACCTAGTCTTATACAGGGAAAAATACGGTAAATGGGTATCTAACAAGAAAGAAAACTGAGTTTGTAAAAGTTATTTTGAACAAAAGGGTTGCCTAGACTTTTATCAAATTATGATTAATTTCCAAACCATTAAGTATTACAGCGTGGAATAAGGATCTGGAATGAGAGATTCACAAATATTTCCATAGTAATTAAGGTAATCGGCTTATTCTACTGACCTTAAATTAACTTAATAAGCAAGATTGTATGTGACACCTTAGAAGTTTAAAAGTTTGGGATTTTTTGTTACTTAGTATAACTGATTTTAAAAAAACAACACATTTTAAACCCACTGCCTGAAACCCCGAAAGTAATTGCAGAGTTTGTAGTCTAATACAGGTAGATATTTTGGTTCTCTTTTATTACATCAATAAAGTAACTGGGTGTTCTTTTATTTAATAAAGGCTGAAATAAAAGGACTGCCAGTGGAGAATGCAATTTAACAGCTACAATGAGAGTAAGAAGTGCTCCACCCAATTCTCCACATTATTCTTTTCCGAAGAAAAGAGCTCCAAATGCTTTTACATTTTATCACAGGGAAAGTGCTCTACCTCTTCCGCCCTTTTCTAGCTCTACAATATCTTTTTTGAGACAGGTGATCAGGAACGTACACAAATTTTCCACCCCTAGGCAGTGGGCACCCAAAGCAATTTATGGCAATTCAGTACAATCAGATATAATCCACAATCTGAACGTCTAATGAAATTGCTTAAAATGTATTCATGCCAAGCCACAGCAGCGAAAGAAACACAAAAGTCAAGTATTTTCAACATACCTATTAGAATCTAATAGCATAATCCAACCTTAATTTCATCCAGCGCACCTGAATATGATCTGAGTACCATTAACTGTTTCTTTTCTGCTCTCAACTTCATTTGTTAGACTGAAAGTGTACCTCACCCATTGCTAGATGATGTAGCCAATGTAAAGTCTTCCAGATGTTTGGGGTACAGCTCCCATAAGCCCAGCCAGCACGGTCAGGCATGATGGGAATTGTAGTCCAAAACATTTGAAGAACACCATGCTTTCTACCCCTGATGTAATTTCCACAATGCCACCAATAAACTACAATCTCAGGTTCCGTTTCTCCACTAATTTGTACTATAAGCGGAACCTGTTTTTCATTTTATGTGAACTAGGTTTTAAATTGAGGAGTTACCATATTAAGTTGCATCTCTAACACATTTCTCTGCAGTAGGCTATTTGCCCTTCAAACACCCTACCACGAAAAGAGATGTGTGCATTAAAATTGCTTTCCCTAAGTTGTGAAAGCAATTCTGTTCTTATCATCTGGAGTTAGTTCCGTCTTCAATCTTGTTCTAGTAATAGCAAAGAAATCATGTACTGGGAGAAGAGAGATAGGGTCAATCAACACACAAATGAGAAAGCTATGCTACGCTGGCATTAGAGAAACTTCTGTGGCAGAAGTTTGTTTATAAAGCTATACATGGAACCGCATTTCTTTGGCAGTTTGCATGCAGATGGGAATTACCGTTCTCATTTGACTAAATTTCCAGCAATTATAAATTAGATAGACATGGTCAGCTGGAATTGCAGGGCGATATCCAAAGCTTTTGACAGCTGTAAAACCTTACAAGGAGGAGAAATATCACATCAGAAGCTCCATGAACATAAAAGTATCACTGTCCCCTACTTCAGCAATTGTCTGCACCCACAAACTGAACTCACTAAAATTCACCTTTTTTAGGTATTACTTGTGAAATAGCAAGTCAGTGTTATATAGTAGTAAGTCTGCACAGCTGCTTCATCTCCAACACTCCAGGCATCTGCTATTGGTTTCCAATATGCTTATAGGTGGCAGATACGCTGTAAATGTAAGCTGAGATACAGTATAATATCATGCTTTCATCCAAGTAATGTATCCCTTAGAGGAGAGCTGGCAATATTGCAAGAATCAGCTTTGTGAGACATAAGCTCAAGTTCAGATCAGTTTCTACAAGCATTCCTTTAATTTACAATTTTTTCATCTATGCCTCCTGTATTGCCAAATGCAATTCAGTCAGTGTTTCATCAGGAAGAGAAAAAGTCATTATATTTCTATAAATATGTTTAGTTTAAAATATAATACTGCCCTCTTCCTTTGTTGTTCTGACAACTTCTCTTTACAAAGAAATGCTTATTTATTTAGAATATTTGTAAACCACTTCTTCAAAAGAATTTTCCAAACCTACATAGGGCTAAAATCTGTGAAAGAAAAACAGGCTGTGACCACTTCAGATGCATCTTATGTACATAATCTCACATGCGCAAACCACGCCAAACCTGGATGTAACCCACAAACGTCACAGAAAGGGGCGGAGGTCTAGAACATAACCCTCGCGCAAATCAGTCACGGCCTATATTAAAAACCATCATAATTAAAAACAAATATAAAAAACCAACAACACTTTAAAACAAATAATAAGTAATCAAATCATTTTCCCGGATAAGAAAAGTTTGCAGCAAGCATCTAAAACAATGTAGTGAGAATGGCTCACAAGAGCAGAGAACATTAAAGTAACAACTTCTCAGAAATGTGGAACAAATATTATGTGGAAATCGTAAAAGTACAAGTTCTCTCAAACAAAGTGATCAAATAGGCATACATGGAGCATGGGGGTCCCTTAAGTAACCAGGTCACAAGCTATTAAGAGCTTTATATACCAACAGTGAAACCACAGAAGATTGTTGAGCAGAAGCATAATATGCCGACAGAATTGAAGTCTCGTCAAGCAATCGTGCTGTAGCAGTTTGCACAAACTGCACAATGTAGAAACTACCCTGTCATGAGTCCTGAGGCATCGTCAGAATCAGAAGTGGAGTACCAGGCTGAGACAGGTGAGGGGAAAAAGAGGTGACATGGGGAGTTAATACTGGGGGAAGAAGGCAGCTGCCCTGGCTGGGGAATGAGGACTCCCATCTTCCTTCTTTCCTCCCAGGGAGACGAGAACAACAATGGGCATCTCATGGGGTGATGGGGAGGGCACAGCCTGGTCGCCCAAGACCCAGTGGCACTCCTGTCGCTGGGAAAGATGCATCCTCCCCAACCCAGAGGGAATCTCCTTGCTTGGTGATCTTGCAGGGCATGAGTCTTGTGAGTAAGCATGCCTTGCCTTGTTTTGTGCCAGGGGCTCTTCGGCCAAAGTGTTTGCCTAAATCAGGAATGGGGAGTGTGTGGCCCTCCAGATGTTGTAGACTACAACTCCCCATCGTTCCTGACCACTTGGGCCTAATAGGAAATGGAACAAAAAAATAAATAAAATAAATGGAAGGCTGAAGGGCCCCCACTCTGACCCAAGTAATAGACTAAGTTTCCTGAACCCTAGGAAAGCAATTGGACCAACTTAGGAATTCTCTACAGGAAAGGTGCATGGAGTAAGTTCTGCACAAGTTGAGTTCTTTCTATGTTTTTACTGCAGACAGACAACTACCAAAGACGTCAGTACATCTTTTGCTGACATACAATTAATAGCAATCAAAATACAATGAGCTACTAACATTGCTCATTGGCACACCTCAACTGCAAAGGTACAAACCCTATGAAGGAAGGAACAGAATGTCCCTAATGTGTTTTGAACACATTAGAAAAATAAATTGGATTCTCATCAGAGGTTTTTATGAGGAAATCACAGCAACTTACCTGTATTTTGTGCAGGTAGAATTTTGACCTGAAGGAGCTTCGGGATTAAGAGTGACTTGTGGTGAAACCTGAGCTGACAGCAAAAATCCCAAAGCTAAAATAAGAAGTGCAACTGTAGTGCCTACAAGAAAGAAACAAAGCACTTTAGTTCAGAACAGAATTTTACTAACACAAATGTGCTTCTTTAGCAGAAAACTGCTATTTTGTTCAACTTGACAATGTTGAGCGGACTTTGTCCGTTGCAATAAAGTATTTATATTAGGCACCTAACTCCTTGACATATGCAATGCTCAAAAACATCACATAACACAGAATGGTCAGGAACATGGGACCGGGTTGCTGCTTTGATTAAAAATTCCTCCCAACATGTTGGCACTTCATCCACATGCTCAGATACAATGATATCTACAAAAAGGCGAATGTCACAATAGCATCCAATTCTAGCATCTGACAATCCAATCTGCCTTGTAACAGCTGAGGCTGAAGTAAACAGGTGTTTAAATAGTCCTTTTGTTAAGAAATACTGAGTGCAGAATTCTGTTTATCTGAGGAAAACATGGAAAGTAGCATTAAGAGGACAACATTTCTTCAGAGATTTGCATTCCTGAAGGCCCAAATTCATTCTATGGCATCTATAAACAAGAAAAAGATGTTGCGTAGACCAGGCAAGAAATGATTTATCCTTACAATATGAGAAAGGAGGTTGGAACCTTATGGCTGCAGAGTCCTACACTACCTGTAACTTTAAGCCTCCCCAAACAAGAGACAAGTGAGGCCCTCTGCAGGTTTTCCTCGAAAATGAGAACACAACACTTTGTCAGAGCGAGCCAAGTAGCAGGTGTTCATAAGTGGTTAAAAATGTTACGGATTTTTTAAATCATGAATTAACAACATGCTATATACTGGCTTCTTCTTGCAGCTCACTTGCTAAGTGTAGGTACTTTGAGGGAAAGGATAGTTCTGCCTCTCAGCAGGACTGAAAATTTAGATCAGGCGGGCAATGACCCTTCCTTCTCATCTCTGAAACATGCTGAAGCATGTTGAAGCACTTGAAAAATCTGCGACATTCAGTCTGAAATCCAGTCTCTCTATAGTAAGATGTATTCACTGAAATCTATCAGCAGAACTTACAGTACTCTACAGGTTTGAATAGGATGGAGTTTCAACAACCCATTTTCAGAAAAACAGCAGACTGACTTCTTTATTAAAAAATGCTTGGATTACTACAGGGTTTCAAAAAAGCAACTGGAAATTGAAAACAGTCACCAGCTGAGAAAAGTTAGTTACTCATTGTTACTGAAAATTACTATTTCCAAAATGCTTTACATTACTAGCTCTTACGGTGGTTTAGGGCAAACAGAACAGGGTTTCTCTTGGAATTTTAACATAGAAAGCACAATCAAATCAAAAGCAGACAGCTGATTAAATAGAAGCTGTATTTGGTATTTATTTGTTTTGGCTTATATAATGCAAACCTATGGCTTACCAAGAGCATGCAGATGTGGAGGCCATGGAGAGCTGCTCACAGTCTTTCTTCTTCCTTTCCCCCTTTTACTGCTGCACTATGCAGAACCAGGTCAACATTTGGCTTGGTATGTCATCCAAACTGGGTTCCACAGGTCAGCTATCACCTCATGATCACAAGCTGTAGCCAAGGTTTGTTCTTGGCTCCAGCTCGGGGTTGAGGAGAGAGCTTACCCACAAACTGCAGTGCACACACACAAGCCAAGCCTTGGCTTTGTTCGGGAGGAACGAAAAAGACCAACAAAGCAGCTGTGAGCTCTTTTCTGGGTGCCTGTCCTTTCACATGGTCTAGGGAAGTCTAACTTTGGTTTACCATGTTGTGTGAACCAGGTCTAGGCATACAACAGTGAACACTAAATAAAGATGAGCACGCCATAGCTAGTTCACTTATCAATGCAAACCAGGCTGGATAAAAACTATTTACACAGGCAAGTTAATTTAGAAACTCTTAAGAATTTGCACAGAAGACTGAGAGTTACATTATTTTACTGTGCAACACTGTTATCAAGATTAGCTATTACGAAGTCTTACCATTCTACATTGTTACTTAAGAAGCATAGAACTGTAGAGTTGGAAGGGACTGTAAGGGTCATACAGTGGTACCTCGGGTTAAGTACTTAATTTGTTCTGGAGGTCCGTTCTTAACCTGAAACTCATTTGCTCTACTTAGATTGTTCTCGGTCATTTTTTTTTCCTTTAAAAAAAGGAGAGGGGGAACAAATGACGAAACCTGGTTTCATCCCCCCCCCCCCCGCTCTTACTTTACAGAACAAGTTTCAAAAGCTGGATTCAAGAAGAACTTTATGTAAGCTTGGTTTTCAGGCGACATTGAAACACTGGGGTGGGGAGCATCTAAGCTAAAAAAAACAACCACAAGAAAACACAACAAGGTAATGAAGGTGTTTGTGGGGAAGCCCCCCATCTGGCACCCAACTCTTCTTCTGAGAAGACTTGCTCACCCCAGGGGGTTCACTGGCCTGCAAGAACCAAGCAAGGCACCCAAAAGGCGGGAGGATGTGAGGGCGATCTGGCTGCGACATCTGTCACCCCATTGATCGCCAGGGTTGATTCGGCTGATCTGGCTGGCTAGGCGGGTGTCCCTTCCTCCCTCACCACTCCATGTGCGTCCCTCCCGAAGCTGCGCGCTCGGTGGAAGAGGACGACCATCCCAGATAGAAGGAGTATACCGTTCTTCAGTCAAGGGTATACGATAGCTGCGCTCCCCTGCTAGAACCTCCAAACCTGAAACTGTTCTTAACCTGAAGCACCACTTTAGCCAATGGGGCCTCCTGCTGCCGCCATGCCGCTGGAGCACGATTTCTGTTCTCATCCTGAAGCAAAGTCCTTAACCTGAAGCACTATTTCTGGGTTAGTGGAGTCTGTAACCTGAAGTGTATGTAACCCGAGGTACCACTGTATAGTCCCAGTCCTTGCAATGCAGAAATCTTTTGCCTAATGTTGGGCTCAAACCCACAAGCCTAAAATTAGGAGTCTCATTCTCTAACAACTTGGCTATCCCAGGTCTTCGATTCATAACTGCTTGTTACTGGTTGCTATTCCTGCTCCCGAGGCTAGGAACTGAAGCAATGGATCCAAGTTACAAGAAAGGAGATGCTTGTTAAACATCAGGACAAACTTTCTGGCAGTTAAGAGCTGTTTGACAGTGGGACAGACTCCCAGGAGGGAGTTCCAGGTGGACTCACCTTCCTCTGAGGTTTTTAAGCAGAAGTTGGATGGCCATCTGTCATGTATGATCTACAGTGGTATCTTGGTTTAAGAACAGCTTAGTTTATGAACAACTTGGCTGCAAACCCGGAAGTAGGGTGTTTTGGTTTGTGAACTTTGCCTTGGAAACAGAACACATTCCGCTTCCTGTTGAGTGTGTTCCATTTGTAAATTGAGTCCCTCCCGCTGCTATGGGGAAGCACACCTCGGTTTCAGAACGCTTTGGTTTAAGAACGGACTTCCGGAACAGATTAAGTTTGTAAACCAAGGTATCACTGTAGTTTAAACTCCTGCATCACAGGGGATTGGACTAAATGACACTTGGTGTCCCTTCCAACTCTACAATTTTATAATGTGATTGCTTATGGGGGCATATATGCTTATTACCTTTCATTCTAAACCTGCAGAGAGGCAACTCATCCAAAAGAACCCCAAGTATGCCACACCTGATCAAGCAACTGAACATAGGCCTGCCACTTCCAAAACCTACAGACACCAACTTGGCTTATTAATTTAAGAAGCTTTAAGAGCAATCGTCTGCCATCGTTACTGCATTTCCCTGTCTCAATAAACTTTCTTCTATGCAGTCCATCTTGGCCTGAAACAACATGTCACACAATAATGAAAGTTGTACCTGCTAAGCTTCCAAGGGTGAGTTTTCGCCGGCCCACTTTCTCAACAAGCCAGACTCCAACAAGAGTGAAAATGAAATTAGTGAATGCTGTCACTGCAGCAAGCCAAATTGCAAGCCGGTCATCTTGAACACCGGACATCTGCATAATGGTGGCACTGTAATACCTGAAAAGTTAAATAAAAGAGAATAAAAAGCATTGCCCCTGATTTGGTCAATGATAAAATGATTTCATATATGGGTTTTCATTATGGAGAGTACTGTATGAGGTTTCTACATTTGGGCAGTTACAATGTTTTCTTTTACAATGGCACTAAGGAACTGAATACGTCCTGTGCTTTGCTGGGCAGCTTGACTCGGGAGACTCCAGAAACTTGTCGCTTAAAAGGCTCTGAAATTTCCAACACATGTCCTAGGAACACTATTCTCCGGACACTCACAAATCCTTGTTGCTTTGAGGCCAGTTGGGGACAACACTGGAGAGATCTTCCTACAGAAGAACACGAGAAAGGGATGGAATGTTGCCATGGAGAACGTGACACCAATTAAGAGTGTTAATTCATAACAAATTTAAGAATTAAAAACTCTTAATTGCTATTCTCCACTCCTTTAAGAAGGACAGATCCTGAAGCTGAGGCTCCAATACTTTGGCCACCTCATGAGAAGACTCCCTGGAAAAGACCCTGATGTTGGGAAAGATGGAGGGCACAAGAAGAAGGGGACGACAGAGGACGAGATGGTTGGACAGTGTTCTCGAAGCTACCAGCATGAGTTTGACCAAACTGCGGGAGGCAGTGGAAGACAGGAGTGCCTGGCCTGCTCTGGTCCATGGGGTCACGAAGAGTTGGACACAACTAAACAAGTAAACAACAACTCCTGTAAGTTAAATTATAATTTCTATACTGCCATTCATCAGGGAATCACAAGACAATTTACAATATAAAAACATAAAAATACATTCCATAGTAATAAACAAAAACAGTTTAAAAGGGCATAGATTGTTTAATCAGCCAAAGGCCTGGGAAAAGAGGGATGTTTTTGCCTCATGCCTAAAGATATGTAATGAAGGTGCCAAGTGAGCGTCCCTGGGGAAAGTAATCCACAAGTGGGGAGCCATTGCAGAAAAGGCCCATTCTTGTGGAGGAGGAACACAAAGAAGGGCCTTTGATGTTGACAAAAGGCTACTCTCTTCCAGTGTCTATACTGCATTCAAACAAAATGTGTTGCTGTTGCAGGCGATAAAAGTTCTTGTCACTAGTGGGTCTGCTGAGCAGTCTATTTAGTACACATTTCAAAATAATGGAATTTAACAAGTGTTATAAACTGGGGGGGGGGGGGAGTCTGAAATCTTATGCTTAGACATGACAAATTTAAGCCAACCTTTAAAGCAGAAGGATTCATCTTTGTCCTAAACGGCTGGTAGTGTGTTCTTATGACAAGATTGCATGTCAAATTTCAAAATGGATTTCTAAATTACTACTACAAATGCTAGCACTCTGAAATGCTTCAGTGAGAATTCTTTAAGCATTCAAGTTCTTGATTCCAAATTGCAAAATCTTTCAAGTTTTGATGAAGTCACCAGCAAACAAAATGCTGCAGAGTCCAGCTTTCATTTTAAGTCTGTACCTCATTTGTATGAAATGCCATCTCATCAACACACAAAGATTTTATGATCCAAAGAAATGCAATGGTTGTGATCTTTTGTTCTGCTATAGCTGAAATATTCTGGAATCACCAAATCATTTCTATTTTACCATCATATAAAATACCAAAGGATGCTCGTACTTTCAAAGCCTCTCAGAGCCAATTCCTCTTTCTGCTCATGTTTTTTCCCTTATTATTACATTAGTCCTTCTCCTCCTGCTTTCAGGGCAGGGGTCTGATTGCAGATTCAATTTATCCATGCTTTCCACAAGAAAACTGTGACAAAGCTTCCATTTAGCCTCCTATTCATGAGAAAGGGTCTCTATTGTTTAGACACAATCTTAAACCATAGTGAATTCGTCCCTATCTCATATGCTCCCTTCTTCTCTGACATAGCCATGAGCAGATTGGGAGGGTTTGCATCTGTTTCAAGATAACCAGAATTATTCATTATATCTGAACTCAGAAAAGAAGTGGTTAATCTTAACTATAGTTTAAGGCAGGGATGGGGAAAGTCTGTGGCCCTCCAGATATTATTGGATTTGAACTTCCTTCAGCATGGCAACACATGGAGGAGCACAGCTCCTGCATCCCAGTGCAAGCCTAACCAGAGTTGCCTGAAAGCAGAAAAAAGAGCTTCCAATCTCTTTGCAGCTACACCAGAGCAGCAGGAAAGGGAAATATGGGCACTCCAGCCTTGTGCACATAATGCTAAGCCATAATTATGTCTGGAATAAATCACTATCAGTTCCTGACTATGACAAAAGTCTAACTGATTAAACTCCATTTTCAAGCTTAGTGGCCAAACAGAGAGCTGCTACCTGCTCAACTAACGACCCTTAAAACTGTTCTTGATAGAAGTCCTCTCAGATGCTCCAACCTTTAAATTGAAAAAGATTCCAGTGGACAAGCCACGGCTCCTTGTATTTCTCAGAGTTGGTAGCAGAGACCACCAGAGGGAGCCCTCACAATAAACAGTATACTTCTGAGGAAGTGGTGCTTTTGAGACACTCTCTCACCTATAAGTATCAACTCTGTATTTAAGCACAAGCAAGCATGCTTTCACATGATGGAATGAACAGACTAAGTATTCTAGGCTAAGAACATAATTCAGGAACAAGAGACACACTGGAACTGGGACAAAAGAGGAGACAAGACTAAGGTCTACAGGAAAATTAGACAAAGGCTGAAAGGCGGACCTTTAAAATGTGTGAAAAGGTAATTTTTATATATCAATGTATTTCAGAACAATCACCACTCTTTCCCTTTTTCAAATGTTCCTACTCACTACATATTGACATTTCAGTAATATGCGCTTGTTAGTCCCTTTCCTCCTCTGAATTACATCTGGCTCAAAATTACTGCCTGCAATTTTTAATCCTCAATCTGAAATCTTAAACTATTTCTTTGGATGTCACTGTGTCACAGCAGGTAAGAGAAAGAGGAAATCCCAAATGTCAGTATCATTCATAATTTAGATTTTCTGTTTAGCTCATCAAACTGCTGGATATGAAACCCAAACAAGTGAACGCTGTGCTTCCTCAGTGAAAACTATGCTTTCATCCTCTTAGTTTCTTAACTCTGTAATTATTTAATCTTCATAGTATACTTCCTCTCTTTATAGGAGGAGCATCTTTTGCAAACTGATTCTTAATGAAGTTGGCTTTTCAGTGGTTTGACAGACTTTTCAATCAGAGTTAAATAGGATGAATGTTCCCAGGGCAAAACCACCTTTCAGCAGTTACAGTAGTTTCTCTTTCAGAGCCATGATATTCTTACATACCTTTTACAATGCAAAAATAGCAAGAACAATTTCTTAACGCATTAACGCAGTTTAGGAAAGTGTCTAGGAAACCGCTTTCTCCACAACTTGTAACTCAACTGCGAACTCAGCTCAAGGCAAAATGATACCACAAGCAGCACTCTAGCAAAATTGTTAAAGCTTTAGAAAAGAACTGGAGCAAATAGTTTTACAACTGACTCATGTACCTTTTTCTGTCTTCACAATACCAATTCTTATGGGACTATTTTATCCATTTGACTCCAAAAAAGGGATCTTGTAGAAACACAGTGAGATACTGAAATTCAAAATGCTGTTCAAATATGACTGTGCTTAACCAAATCAGGTTTATGTTGTTAATATATACAATTCCTGTCAGAAGGAGAGGGGAAGATTGAAGCACAAAAGTCGGTTGATTGACATTATGCTAAAACCCAGTGTCTGAACCCAGCTATTGGCTATTCTTCGCCTCCATTTCCGCAAATCAAAAAACAGGGCTGCTATCTTGCAAATTTTGCAACCATTGAGCCCAGGTTAGTCTCACGCAAACCAAAGGAACATTTTAGAAGGCAGTGATATATGACAAAATTGGGAGGGGTGGAGGGGAGAAATCACTGAACTGAAAGTGTTCCATTTAAAGCTTGGTAACTGGAAAAAAAGCTGAACTTAAAAGAGTACAGTCCATTCATTATGTGCAGCAAGTTATTTCTTTCCTGAGTAGCAAAAACTGTCCCACAACTGTTTCAACACGTGAGGTTAAAAATCAGTTTATCACACACACAAAAAGAGCCCACAATGGTCTTGTAATATATTCATGAATAGTGTATTTAATATACCGGTAGTCATGCATACTTAATTTCATGATCCAATAAAGGTAAACTATATTTCTTAAGGATTAGCGAACTTATTTTTTCCCTTTAAGGTAACACATTCACCATCTTTCTGGGCTTTTGCACATTCACATCCGTGACTGTATAGAAAATTTCCTGAAGTTCTGAGAAGAAAGCAACACATACACTAGCTCAGTTCAGACCATCCCGTAGCCCAAACCATGATATGATGGATCAGGAACAAACTGATGGGCCATATGCTACCTTTCCCCACTATATGCAACTCCACTTTCTATTTCCTGACTTGATATTGACATTCTGCTGTGATGTCCAGTTAGCAAACTGTGCTTTACTGCTTTCCATTCAAACCAGAACTAGAAACCCCTGGTTTGGAGCATCATCTAAATTGCTTCAGTAACGCTTTCTGTGACAATATAACCATGTTCAATCCTTAATGTGGTTTTCGAATCTATTTGCCGAGACAAAATCCTCATCTAGCGGCTACCACATAGCTATTTTTAAACTCTTCCTTGATGTTCCAGTGTTTTGGAGCAAGATAGCTTGATAAAGGTGTAGCCATGTATGAGTATCTCTTAGTTCAAGTCAAGTATAGGCAATCATGCTAAAGCACTTGACTTGTATCTCTTTTTTTACTTCTACCGCTTTCATCAGAGTGCTTATTAATCTTTGCTACTCTTCTCTCAGATGTGGCGTGTCTTCCTCTGCTGCACATCTACACAATCTTTAAACAGAATGGATTGTGCCTCATCCATTCCAGTACTGCGTTGTATTTATTGCTTTTGGTGAAAGGTCTTAGCAAATACACACAGTTACAATAAATAAATAAATGAATACAATAATATGAAACATTAAACCAATTTAAGGGCTATGTTCAGGTGGAATTTAATTGCATACCAACAAATCCAGGTTGTGCAACTAAAGCTGATTTGGTGCTCTTGTGTAGCAAACCCCCTTTCCACCAAAACTGAACATTTTGCTGAAGGAGAGTGTCAGGAAAATGTGCTAGAAAGTTGGATAACCATTGCTTGACGCAACGTTTTATAACCTCCCGGCAACCAGAATGGATGCTCAATCTAGCCTTGTCTAACCTCCCCACAAACACTGTTGAACATTTGTTTGAACAAACAGGAAGCCTGAAAACAATCCAAGATTATGTCACTACCGTGTGTTAATCACCAGTACTGATTGAAACACCACCGTTTTATCAGCTGAGGCAATCTGCTGCACAGTGAATAGACATCTCTCCTATAAACCTTATCCTAATTTCTTAACACAGCAGGCCACCTATTTATTGATATCATTTAGCAAAGAAAAAAAAATAAGTCAATTTTGGTGAGAAATTGTTATTATTATTACTGGAAATTTTATGATGCAACTAAACAGTCAATGGTGCATTACCCACAATACAAATAAGACAAGGACATAAAAAACGAAAAAGCAATAAAGAAACAGGCAAGACAACAGGACACACCTGTGTATTTCTACTGCTAGATTGGTATGGTTATGCTTGTGAAGTGAAGGCACAAGACTGGGGGTTGGTCATCAGGTGAGCTGCACACAGGTGAGCTGAAGCAAGCTGCTGGCTAGCCCTGTGGAGCCTCCTTTTATTGAGACAAATATGCAAACCAGGCAGATACATTTTGGGCTGTGACCTTTACACATCTTCGGTCCCGAGATCGTGGGATGGTACAAAGTTATTTTGGCACCTGTTTCCACAGTGTCATTTCCCCCTTGCACAGTGTATGATGAAGGAGAAAATTACACATTCTATGTCCCCCTCCCCCCCTGCCAACATCCCTTACTATGATGACATAGTAAAAAAAAATAGAAAAGACTGCACAATTCCTCAACATTATGAAAATGCATTAACACACAGACTTCTTTGCATACAGAGCGTTATCCCCTAATGAAATCATTCTCTTGAACCAAATTATTCTTGAATAGCATAGTGAAGGTATTTAAAATTCTAGGAACACTTCAAGTTTAAGTTCACACACAGAAACCATCTCATTATTTTCTCCTTTTTCAACTTTTAATTAAATGTGCTACATCAGTAATATTTACCTTGCATAAATTAACTTTTTAAAAGAAACACGTCTAAACTTTTAGGACTGCTTAATTAACATCAGTAAGAGCCGCCAGCCTAAAACCAGACAATTCCTGGGAATACTGGTTTTCTTTTCATAATCAAACATTGAGATATTATATTAGACTAATTATATATAAAGAATATAAATGCATATCTTTAGGTGCCCACCAATCTTAAATTTTAAAGCAACAGGTATAGTTGTTAGTTCTGAATAGCATTTTTGTGTATGTGTATATTTATTAAATGGGTCACGGGTCGCGCTGTGGGTAAAACCTCAGCGCCTAGGACTTGCCGATCGTCAGGTCGGCAGTTCGAATCCCTGCGGCGGGGTGCGCTCCCGTTGCTCGGTCCCAGCGCCTGCTAACCTAGCAGTTCGAAAGCACCCCCGGGTGCAAGTAGATAAATAGGGACCGCTTACTAGCGGGAAGGTAAACGGCGTTTCCGTGTGCTGCACTGGCTCGCCAGATGCAGCTTGTCATGCTGGCCACGTGACCCGGAAGTGTCTGCGGACAGCGCTGGCCCCCGGCCTCTTAAGTGAGATGGGCGCACAACCCTAGAGTCGGACACGACTGGCCCATATGGGCAGGGGTACCTTTACCTTATATTTATTAAAATATTTAGAACCCACTCTCTATCCAAATATTTCAGGGTAGGGGCACACTAGTAATTAAAACAATCCAGCTACGAATCAGGAGTTGATATAAGAAATAACTTTAACACGCAGTGTCAATCATTGCAAAATTAAGCTGTGAAACTAAGTTACTAAAGCTTCAGTATGCTTAAATATCGTAGTATAGATTGCTCCCAGGCTGTGTACAACACATTTACTAAATACGTTCAGTGGGGCCAAGAGGTGGCTCATGACCTATAGCAGACTTGACCCCGAGTTTTCATGTTACTCACATACATTATGAAAGAGCATCTGGGTCATGTATTTCTTCAGCATAGTTGCCTAGAGACTGTTTCACCATCTGCAGCAACAATCTAGACCCGTGTGAGTTAAAGGCTTTTATGCATTTACTTAGGCATACACCTCATGCAAACCGCCTGCAAATCAGGTTACATATTGCTATTCCTTTGGTGCTCGGATATTATCTACCACTCACTACACATGAGGAAGAAAGTGAGGCTATCCATTGGGCAGTATAAACTGGGAAGGTAGCCCATATAGCGGAAGGAAAACTCTGATCCGAAACCTCTACTGCCTTGAGGAATTATCTTCAGGAGAAGAAAAGGCTAAATAGTAAATTCTACACAAATCCGGAGTGGAGTCCCTAAAATAGTCGGATGGCACCTTGTACGCCTCCTTCTGGCAACTCCTGCAGCCCACCTGGTGCCAAACGTATTGTTGTGCTTTCCTTTGGACCACATCAATGAAGCCAAGAGAGGGGGGATTTTAGTCACCTGGGCAGCCCAGGACCTCCATATACCCTGCCCAGGCTTGGACTCTAAGGGGGGTCACCTTGGTGCTGCTAATGCAGAAGTTTGACTTCACCCCCCAGAAGCACACTCCATTGTCTTTCGAGACAGAGAGTGTTGCCAACACCAACAATTACATAAGTAAGTAATAAGCAATGTGCCACAAGACCAATTAAATTTATTATTCTGTGCTTTCAAGACACAATGTAAATGAAATCAAACTGAACTGAGTATCATCCCCACTTTCACAAAACTGTTCGTATCCATGGAATGTGGGGGTTTTGGTGATGATGTAGCTCATACAGCATCAGTTTTTTATGCAGAAGGTATCAGCATTTCCAGATAGGGTGGGAAATGTCCTCTGTATGAAACACTGGAGAACTGCAGCCTGCCAGAATAAAAAACTGAGCTAAACGGACCAGTGGTCTGATTCAGTATAAGACTACAACCAGACCTCGGTTCCCGAACGCCTCCATTTTGGAACATTTCGGCTCCTGAATGCTGAAAACCCAGAAGAAAATGCTCTGGTTTTCGAACATTTTTCAGAAGCTGAACATCTGACGTGGCTTCCGCTTCAGTGCAGAAAGCTCTTGCAACCAATCATAAGCCGCACCTTGGTTGTCAAACGTTTCAGAAGCCAAACAGGCTTCCAGAATGGACAACCGAGGTTTGACTGTACTAATTTTCCTAAAATTGATGAATGTTTAGGTGGGGGTGACTGCTGGATGCTAAGGGCAAGTGAGTTGCTTGAAGTGTTGAAGCATTTTTGCTGCTTAAAAATTCTTAAACCTACACTTTCCGGGAAGGGTTATTTGATTTTACCACACCCACACCAAACATTAATTCAATCTTGGGGGTATTTTTGCCCCATCCCCACAAAATGTACCAAAAATTACTATTTAGGCCCTGGTAGTTAACTGCATAGTAATATTAATGTGTATGCCATCTGAGTACTAATTTGGTAGCATCCGCTCCTGATGCACACAAACTTAAAATGTTTGCTTCTGCTCCATCTGTTTTGGCATATTATTCAGTGATCATGGGAACTTACAAAGAAAATGTCTGGCAGCTACAAATCCCAGAATTTAACTTTTGGAAGTTATGATCAAGAACAGCCAACATCCACAGCCTTGTTAATTGGTTCAGGATGCTTCATTGTATACACATCTTGAAGTAGCAATATTCCCTCTATTTCTGACAATGCAATCTATACCTTCAAGCGTTCCCAGATGTCCCTTCCTAAGGTGAGGAGGCTGCTCAGAGATGAGGGCTTTGAAAGCATGTGCTGGGCCAGTCCGTAGTTCCCTCTCACTTAAAAGGAAGGGTTATCAAGGCAAGGAACAGGCTGGCTGATAGCCATCCCAACTTTCAGCCGCCTCTCCTCAAAGAAAATGTGTATACCTTCATTCTTTACACCAACATAAATTGTTTAGAGGAAATCTGGACTGAATATGGCCTGGAAAAGGTTTAAAAGTAAGTCAAATCCAGGGTTGTCACCTTATTGCTATCTTTTGCGATACAGAATGTGGAAAGTCATGAACTATTAGGGGATTTGAAGAACTGGAAGGGAAATGGAGTAACAGAATTGAGGCAGGTCTACAGACAGATGGGTGGAAGGGTTAGGATTCTGGTGTGACCAAGGCCAGCACAGGGCCCAGATTCTTTTCTTTTTTCTTTTCTTTTCTTTTCTTTTCTTTTTTCTTTCTTTCTTTCTTTCTTTTTTAAAAAGGTTGACCAGACATTTCTGAAGAAAGTTAGCACACAACATGCAGATGTAGCCATTATGATTTAGCACTCAGGCAGCACAATTGCAAATGACCATCACTTAACCACTGTTGCTAAGCATTAAGAGGAAGAAATGTGGATGCCCTTATCTATGATTTGGGAAGGGTCCCTCCCAGAGCTGCAAAAGAAAGAAAGAAAGAAAGAAAGAAAGAAAGAAAGAAAGAAAGAAAGAAAGGCAAGAGAAGGAGGAGGATACTGGGGTATGCTTGTTAGAGCACCTTCCTCATTATCATTTCATTCATTCAATGTGCTGTCTTTGCAGAATAAAACACAATTGGTATGCTTTACTCAGAAGTAGCTCTGTTGAAATAAATTAGGCTTCCTTCCTACTGGGGGTAAATAATATGACAGGAATTTCAGTTTTTGCCCACTATATTTATTCGTGTGTGTGTTCTTCTGCACTTATTTTTCTGAACATGTCTTTCTCAACTCTGCATTTAAGCACTAGACCCCAATCTGCATATTTTGGAGCACATTTTAAAGACTCCTTGACAGAAATGAGCTCTTCAATTAAATCATTAAATTAACTGGCTCTATATCAAAAATACTACAAATCCAAGAGGCAAACACAGAAAAAGCCATAAAGACACGGCCAAATTAGCTTTAATCACACTGCCTCAAGTATGCACATGCTTTTTGCACACTCATTCACCCTCTTGGATGCATGGATGCTTAGAATACACACAACCAATAAACTACACTGGTTAAATTGGTGACAACAAGCAAGAGGTCGTTGGACTCTCATGCTGGACTTAATAATTGCATATTAAATCCAAGTGGGCACAGCTCCACTGTTCTATCATGCATAAAGAATAAAAGTATGTGAAAAGGGCTACTGTATAGAAAGATGAGACTATCGACAGAGCATTCTGGGATATATTCCACTGCCCCCAGGTTGCAATCCCTCAATCATCTTTGCTGAAGCAGACTGAGACAGAATAGAATGTGATTCAGGAGGTACTGCCTAAGGAATAAACAATAAACTTTAAATACAGACAACACACACACTTCAAGGAGATCAGCATATTATCCGTGGCACATTTCAGAGAGCTGAAAAATTTCATCATTTCAAAAAATCCCATTTGGATCCGATCAATATCAAACTTTCATTAAAAACGCTGGAGCTACATGTGAATGCAGCAGTTTTCTGGCTTTCATTAGAAGTTTTTCAACTTTATGAGTGTGGAGAAATTCTAATCACAAAAGTGAAAAATACCTTAAAATATAATCCATTACAAATAAACCATTGCCATAATTTCATCCAATCAGGTTATAAACTAAATATTTGGATTTGCAAAAGACAATATTTTAAATAATTGTTGCAATGCAAATAAGGATTAATAAAAGGGTTTTGCTCTTTGTGGCAACTCTGACCTTATCACTAAATATAATTCAGGAATGATTAAGAACTCAGTTATTTCATTATTGCCTTTATGTTAATCAAAAGCATCTCAATCATGGTCTCAAAGGGGTCCATCATCTAAGACTGTGTATTCTGGAAGTTACACCAAGGGGGAATCCTAGCAAATATGACCAATGTTCAGGGTCAATGGGAGCTGTAGTTCAGCAACCTAAAGAGCCCCACACCTATTAGAATTTCAAAGCCTGCAGAAAGTGACTGAGGCTGTAATCTTATTCCACTTACTTGGAAGTAAATTCTATTCAACCTAATAGGTTTACATGTAGTTTACATGTAGAGGATTGCACTATAAAATGTGTTGTTTTTTTTAATTTCAGACTCTTTGAATGAGATGCTGCCCAAAGTGAAAATTCTAGACAGTTTTGCTTGACCTATAGTTTTTTTTAAAAAAATAAATAAATAAAGAGAACAGTTGCTATAAGAATTTAATATCTCTGTTTTTGTTAATCACTGCAATATATTTAATTTTTATATATTTAATCAGGCAAAACGTAACAGCTATTTCTACCCCTGAGCTACCGCTTCCTTATCAGATTATTTTCCTCACATGAGAGAATGATTAGATCTCTAAATTTAATTAATCCCATAGGAAAAAAAGAACAAAAAGGAATATACAAAGATTTTTTTGCAAAAAAAGTCTTCATCTCTGAAAATATAGTAGTCCAAACCTACTTATGTTTCTGAACAATTCAGTTGACTTTTACAAGACTACTTCAAATCAAAATATATGTGAAACATTTTCCAATTATGTGTGTGTTACTCACAGCAACTATTCTACTATAATGGACATATTTAAGATGAAGTAAACACAGCAAGAGGAGGGTGAAATGATTCAAAATGAGAGCATATTTCCCAAGAGAACTGTCCTATTTTACTAATAAGCCACACTCCACTCCCAGGCACATTACACGCATCACATCTCATAATGCATTTCTCTGTCTGTGTATGTGTTTTCTAAATGGGGGGAGAGGAACTCCACATATAAACTTGTTACAGGGTAAATGGTAGGAAGTAATGAATGCTGAACAGCAGGAGTCGTTTTCAAAGCTGCTGGCAGGGCAAGCAGTGATCCCATCCAGAACTACCACATCTGCAACACACTTAAGTCCTGGATACAACGGACGTATCAAAACACAACCTCCAGGAGGTTTTAAGATTTCCTAAAAAGGCAAACCTCAAGAGCAGCAGGAGTCATAGTGGCCCCTCTTCACCAGGCTACTGTTGCTAAAGACTAATAATGATGATAATAATAATTTTTATTTATACCCCACCCTCCCCAGCCAAGGCCGGGCTCAGCACGGCTAACAAGCAATAATAAAAACAAGTTGAATGAATACAACTTAAAAACAAGATTGAAATAATTAAAATATTGAAATATTAAAATATTAAAATGCAGCCTCATCACAGGAGGAGAAAGGAAAAAGGAAAAAGAAAGAGGGGGACGGAATCAAATTAGCTCCAAGCCAAAGGCCAGGCAGAACAACTCTGTCTTACAGGCCCTGTGGAAAGAAATCAGATCCACCAGGCTGGAACCAGTGATGAAAAGGCCCTGGCTCTGGTTGAAGCTAATCTAACTTCCTTAGGGCCCGGGACCACTAGGGTGTTGCTATTTATGGACCTTGAGGCTCTCCGTGGGGCATACCAGATATAAATTATAAAATATAAATTAACATGCTACCTAGACTTTTCAGGAACGCATGCATATGAAAACTGCCACATGATTTATTGTTAGCATCGCCTGCAGCAACCAAGCAGGCAACTTGCTGCACTGGCAATAATCCTCCCTTCTCCAAGAGCCACCAAGGTCACAGATGTGCTAGTAAAGGTAAAGGATGGTTGAGTCCAGTCAAAGGTGACTATGGGGTGCGGTGCTCATTTCACTTTTTAGGCCAAGGGGAGCCGGTGTTTGTCCACAGCTTTCTGGGTCATGTGGCCAGCATGACTAAACCGCTACTGCACGGAGGACCGTGACAAGTGCCAGAGTGCACAGTGGTACCTAGTAATCTACTTGAACTGGTATGCTTTTGAACTGCTAGGTTGGCAGAAGCTGGGGCAGAGTTGGCATAGAGGAGCGATATTCCTTCCTCCCCAGACTCTCTATACCTTGCTATTCAAGCAGGTACCTTCTCAGAGACTATTCATAAGCTATCAGATCACATGTAAGAGATATGTAAAGAGAGCTCTGCCTACTTCTTGTTCAGGAGAACTGATAGGTAAGATGCCTTTCAGGGGTAGATTAGAAAGATACGCAGTTCCCAAGCTGGATAGGGAATTTAGTTTCTTGTGCAATAATATTTTTTTGTCATTTCTAGCTAAGCTTTAATATTCTTCAAAAGGTGTTAGCCAGCTTATATATTGCACCGAGGGGTGGGGAGAATAAAGAAATGCTACAGGCAACATTTTGTTGAAGCATTAAGGATACAAAATACCACAAGGGGCACTATCCTCTATCATATTTTAGTCAAATTTTTGAATGGATCCTGTATCCCTTTCATCTTGCTATTGTCATTGTAGAGCAATACTGTACTGAAGGAGTGTCTTAGAAGTGAGAAGGTTCAGTTAACATGAAAAGACCAACTGTGGGTTGTCATAATTGTCAAACAAATAAATATTTGTGGACTATTAATTTAATGCACAACGTGCATTGAAATAAACTGGAACCTATTTGGACCAACTGATATAGCAAGTCTCTTCTGCTAACTGCCTACGCATTTTATAAAATATATAAAGGAGTTGCCTCCTATTGGAAGGTACGCCTCAGTCAGAAGATAAAAGACCTTATTTTCAAAAGACCTCCTGGGGGAGAAAAGCATGTCACAGGTGTGACTCTTTTTCATCAAGTCCTGCCCACTCACTTAATCTTGGTGTGAGATTGTTTCTTGTTAAACTCCAACTGAGTTTGGTTACCTAGATATGTCAGTCTCTCACCAGCAGAACCTGTTTTGACGCTCTCAAAATAACGGTGACTAAAATCCACAAAGTGCAAGACATGGTGCCATTTGCTATAATAACTTTAGCAGGAAGGGTTGCGTTCAATTCCTGCCAACCATCATCAGATGTCACACTGACCATCTTTCAAAAGATTTCACCTCAAGGCAAATCGTGTCTCCCCCCCCCTTTTTTTAAAAAGGAAAAATGGGTTGTATAAAGTGCAGTATTTATAGCTCCAACTCCAAGATGAACAATTGAGTAAACATCCTGATTGATCAGTGTTTTTCAAAACATACGAGAAACGAGCCCAAGAAACGTCCTGCACAACCTCATTAACAAATTTATGAATTTGGCTTACATCTCAAGTGTGCATTTAAATACGGAAGTGACTTAAGTGACAATGAGGTTTTTAAACATACCTACCTTCCATATCTTGCTCTTGCTACAAATAATGTTGGCTATATATTCTTCCAAACATCAACAAATATCTGATGAATAGTGGGAAGGATGCATAGGAATATTGTGAAAGGGAAACCGATTGACTGAACGTTACATTTTTTTTTTAATGGAGATGAGATGAATTTCAGCACCTCAAATCTGGCAGGCTGCTATGTTTGAAAAAAGCAAGTCGTTCTCTCTCAGTTTTACTAATTATCAAAGCTGTGTATTACAACAAAGCCTTTGGGCTCTCTCCCACATAGCACACACTCACAGCTTTTTGATCGTGCAGTGAAGTAATAATGCTGAATTTGTGACATTACAGTTATTACCAAGGCAACAGGCTGAAATCAAATAGTACTATGACTTCCTGGCAGGATCAAGGAGGAGAAATGGCTGGACTGTGAAAGACTCACACAAATGGCTTAAAAATAGGAACAGAGAAGAATACAAAGGCACCAGCAAGATACATTTCTCCCAAAGCAAAATTATTAAGTCTGCAATACTACTGAATTCTTACACAGGATCTCACAGCCACAAAAATATTGTCTGAAATCATTAAAATAACTGATAGTTTTCATATTTAAGACTTATCAGTTTCTTAAGGTTATAAGTACAACATTCATACTAATTTCTACTAATTTTGTACGATTTCATGCAACATCATTTTGCTAGAGTTTATCAGCAGGTCATTTAATCTCCTAGTCCTTTGACATTTGAACATCCTCACTCTGATTTACAGTTTTCAATTATACTTCCTATCATTGAATCCCCACGATCAAGTGTCACATTATGAGGATGCAAGTCTACAAGGCCAATAAAGCATTTCTAAATGACCTCCACTATTAGAATGACAATTACTGTCGGGAGTTTCCTATCTCCAATACCCTTCCCAAAACAGACTAGATTTTGCCTATGGCATTCTCCCATTTGTTTGTTTTTAAACTTATTTAAGACTTTCTTCACATAGCAATGCCACCAGCTAGGCTGCAAGATATAAGCTTACATGATGCCCGTCCACATAAAAATCACTGCATCTGTCAATGAGATTGGGGTGGGGCGGAACTGTCCTGCCCTTCTTCCAGGGAGCACAGCACCTTCATTTGAGAGAATTATTGGCCCCACGTCATCTATCAAGTGGATCCTTAAACCTTGACATTTCTGGTGTCACTCTGACTGCTATACCAAATCACAGTAAGAAGCCTAGGCTGTAACCCTTCTTTGTGCAGGGATATTAGAAAGGGTTATGGAACTACATTCAAGGATGTTAGCCCAGTCCCAAGTTCTCAACACTGGTTCGCCACACCAGTGACAATCAGCAGGCATAAAATGAGCAATAATAAATTTTGAAGATCGTAAAAGTTATGCAGGCAAACTAATAGAGTCAGAGTTCAATTAGGATTTAGGACGCAGTAATATCAGGCTCTCTGAATCTTCCACTTGGTAGCAACAGACAGAAAAGAAACAGTTAGTCCTCCTTTATCAGCTCAGCTGGGTTCAAATGCCATGTGGTTCCTCTTCTATCAGAACCATCTCCATCAGCTGCTATTCCAGCTGGTTGCTATGTACCTTCATTACATAATAGCATGAAATAATTGGTACCTGAATTTGCTTATTTTCCTCCTTTGTATCAGATCACAAGTCACTGTTATAAAAATGCAAACAAAAAGTAGTATATAGGAACACAGGAGGCTGCTTTATACAGGCTGAGAGCATCGGTCCATTAGCTCAGAACTGCTTAAACTGACTGGCAGCTAGTTGTACAAGGTTTCCAAAAAGGAAACTTTCCCAGCCTGTGATCTTCTATATGGAAAGCAGATTCTCCACCGCTGAACTATGACCCTTCTGTACAAAACATGTAGTAAATATAATGAGACCAGTTTCTTCAACAGCTGCACATGGAAAAACCTTGTTTAGCACATTTCCCTCCCTGCCCAACACGCAAAAGTGATGGTTCACTCTGCTACCATGGTCCTCTCATTTAAAATACAGTCAGCTGGAAAAGATATGGCAGAAGGCTAAATGTGTGCAGTGCTGCATCTTTACGTTAGTAAGCCATAAAAATGTATAGGTCATAGAATGTGCTGAAGGTTACCAAGCAGTCTGCTGTCATATACTACAATTCATATCTAGCAAGGCGACAGGTTTTCAATCAAATCATTCACAGTGCGAGTCCCCTAACATACATTTGTGTGTGTCTGTATCTCAAACACCAAAAAACAAACTGAGGGGAAATCAATTTACACTGAATTGTGTGTTTCTAATACTTGGTGCCTAAAGATTTACTTAATAAATCCACACCAGAGCTGCTGTAACGCATTTGAGAATTTAAGAGGTTTTTTTGCAGTAACTTCCGCCCTTCTCCACTTCCTCATTGTCAACTAGATCTGTTCCATTCACAGTCTGCAAAAACTACTGCTTGGTAAGGTGTTTCTGATCTAAGCACATCTGTAAGCTTAGGATAAGCAAAGTCAGCTAATGAGTACCATAAATCTTACAGGGTTTCAATATATTTCCAAAGAAAGAAAAAAGAAAAACTGTGTTTTTTCTTCGGGAACTTCAGATATTTTCTCATTTACCATATGCACATATCACATTTTCAAAGTAATTTGATGCCAGTCCTATACTTTGTGGATTTTGTTTCGCCTCCTAGGGAAGCATGCTTAAATAGATGCACTGCAGAAAAATCTGCTCTGTTACCTTGAACATTAGTCTAAATGCAGTTGACAATGCATTTTCATGTAAAATTTGAAAAGCACACATCTAAAACAAAGGTGAAGGTCCCCAGGAATATGAAAAACAGAAAACCACAGGAATCTACAGAACAATGTAAACAGTAGAAAAGTGATTATTAAATTTACAAAATATTATTACATGTGAATGTATATATAAACTTAAACAGTTGCCACTGTTGGGTAACAATTACAACAGTATCTCCAAACATCTCAAATTAATATGACAAGATTTCCTGCACTGCATCCCATGCTTTATCGCAACAAATGGAGAGTTTCTTACAAGTGGAGTTTGTCAATTTATAAATCACCTTTATACTATTTCCATTGTTTCTGGGCTTGCTGACATTTTCTCTACTGGTCACCCCTCGCCCTCTATACTATCTGAAAAATATACATGTCACTGAAAGCTTTTTGTCTATTTTCTGTTGTACCAAATGAAACATGTCTTTTAAATAAAAAAAACCAAAGTTGAAAAAGTGATACATACATGACTGTGTTAATACCTGCCAGTTGCTGGAACATTTGTAGACCACAGCCCACTATTAACTCTCTTCGAGTTGGAGGATAGGTCAGCATTCTGCAGATCACAGGTCCAGCTTGAAAAAGTGAAGAAAAATGAAATTCATTACATCAATCAGTATTTCCCATTATGGCAGCCAACCACATCCCATATTTTGAACTTTTCCACACGCTTTTCCACAGCAGATTTCATACATACTTTATTATGTATAGTAGATGAATAACTAACCACAGATCAAGTGGTTTCAAGACTGTTGTCATGCTGGGACTTAACAATCAATGAAATAAAATGTTTCAAGCCTCTGGAAGACAAATGATATATAAAGGTGGATATTTCAGGAAAGCAGAAAGCCAAAAATGATAGTGCCATCAAATCCACATCACAAATGGCTTACAAAATTAATTAATTTCAGATATATATATATATACAACAATTGTTCATATACTGGTCTAAGGATAAGAATTTAAATTAATAATTTTCCAATAATAATAATAATAATAATAATAATAATAAAATTTATTTATATCCTGCCCTCCCCAGCCGAAGCTGGGCTCAGGGCGGCTAACAACAATCAAAATAATCCAAAATTCTAAAAACATTCATTATAAATTAATTAAAATCAAATTGATGGCAACCATTAAGCAAAATTCTGTGCAGATTGCCAGAGGAGGGGGTAACTTTAGTTTAATAAATACTACAGGACCTGAAAGAAGGGATACACTGTACCAGGGTTTCCCAGTCTTAGGTCTACAACTCCCATCATTCCTAGCTAGCAGAACTAGTGGTCAGGGATTATGGGAATTATGGCCCCAAAACAGCTGAACACCCAAGTTTGGGAGACCTTATGATATACAATACCAGCAGGGAAAATGAAAGTTGGTTAATTATACAATTGCTGCTGAAATCTATATAAAAAACAAGAAGCACTAAGGTTATTTCTCTATGCTATTCCCCTGTTAATTTTAATGTCCATATTTTAAGATTAGCAATGCAACTAAAATCCATAAAAATATAATACTATAGCCATTGCATACTCACGGCAGGTTTTATAATTCAGATATTGCTCTAGTCTTTAAAATTATGCATTGTTCTAAAAATTTAAATTATGACACTATTCCCCACATATATAAAACATGGTAATTAAAAGTATCTACTGCAACAATACAGGCATTAAAATAAGTACTGATAATCTTCAGTCTTAATGATAATAATAATAATAATAATAATAATAATAATAATAATAATAATAATTTATTTATATCCCACCAATCTGGCTGGGTTTCCCCAGCCACTCTGGGCGGCTTCCAACAAAATACTAAAATACAATAGTCTGTTAAACATTAAAAGCTTCCCTAAACAGGGCTGCCTTCAGATGTCTTCTAAAAGTCTGGTAGTTGTTTTTCACTTTGACATCTGGTGGGAGGGCGTTCCACAGGGCAGGTGCCACTACCGAGAAGGCCCTCTGCCTGGTTCCCTGTAACTTTGCTTCTCGCAAGGGAACCGCCAGAAGGCCCTCAGCACCCAGGGGTGAATGATGGGGGTGGAGACGCTCCTTCATAAGCCGTTTAGGGCTTAAAAGGTCAGCACCAACACTTTGAATTTTGCTCAGAAACTTACTGGGAGCCAATGTAGGTCTTTCAAAACTGGTGTTATGTGGTCTTGGCAGCTGCTCCCAGTTACCAGTCTAGGTGCCGCATTCTGGATTAGTTTTCGTTTCCAGGTCACCTTCAACGGTAGCCCCACATAGAGTGCATTGCAGTAGTCCAAGGGAGAGATAACTAGAGCATGCAGCACTCTGGCAAGACTGTCCACAGGGAGGTAGGGTCTCAGCCTGCGTTCCAGATGGAGCTGATAAACAGCTGCCCTGGACACAGAATTGACCTGCGCCTCCATGGACAGCTGTGAGAAGTCATTAAGTTTCTCAAAAACTGAATAGATGTGGTGGTACACACATCCTTACCATATACAGCAGGATGAGTGCTTAGTATACTAAATGACAAATTATCAGTCAGTTCTCTTCCAATCAATAAGATATAAGAGATGTCTTCACTCCCCCTGCATTGCTTGTTGGTAAACGAAGCAGCTATTGTTTCTTCAAGCTTATTGCTCCTCTAGGACCTTCCCTAAGCACTCTCTTTTCTTGTATTATCTGTCTGCCTTCATATAGAAAACCATCTTTAGCATGTCTTAATTATACATGGTGAGGGTTGGAGAATTCACCAAGAGAAATAAAAGCAGCTGAGGTAGCTCAACCGTCTTCAGTACAGTGACTCCTAGGTCAATATATACACAAGAGATTAAATGCATGGCATTCAGACAACACTGTCCATGAAGTTCGGCTCAAAATCAATATTTATAGGGAATAAATTATACGTAACCTTAGATATGATTTTTTCTATTTGCTTAACAGCATTCATTCGCTACCCAATAAGGTTGATTCACTGTTATATTAAAATACAGTTAACTGCTGCATTTGGACGAAAGGTAACACAAAAACCTAACTCATCAGCCTCAAATTTAGATCTCTCAATTGTACCTTTTAAGGAGGTCCAATCTGCTCACTTAAAAAAAAAAAAAAAGATTAAATCACAACTATCCAATTCAGGAGAGCCAACCTTTCCATTATAAATAATGTACGGTATAAATTATTTAATTGTTAGTAAAAAAAAAACTGTAAGACACTTACTGTTGGCTTAATAAATTCATTTATCTAAAACATAGAGTCTGATTTCGCTTCTTCAAAAGGTACCACCAATTTAAAAGCAAGGAGACAAAACAGTCAAGTACAGCAGTTCATAACAAGATGCATGGTTTATGGTCATTCAGTGCTATCTTAAAAGTATTGGGTTTTTTCCTACCAACGTTTTAGGATACAGGTAACTGACAACTTATGTTTATTTAACTTGTGCGCATTCAGCTTTATGCACTTGGCAATAAAATAGGTAGGTAGGTAGGTAGGTAGGTAGGTAGAAAGGAAGGAAGGAAGGAAGGAAGGAAGGAAGGAAGGAAGGAAGGAAGGAAGGGGGAAGGCCAGGGAAAAAAGACCTTGGCAATCCCACCCCCCACTGAATCCCATGCACTTTGCTATATGTGATTTTGAGTTTATGCATTATCCCCGAAATGTAACCCCAGTGTAAGTTGAGAATTGCCTGTACAAGAAAGTTCACTTTGCAGATTTGACTCCAAACAGCTCTACTTGAAAACCAAATGCAGCCTTTTAGCCCATTTTACCAATGCCAGAAATTTACTTCACAACCACAATTTTATTCTACCTAGGCAGAACCATATGTTACCCTTCTTGAAGGCAATTTATCACTAAACAAAATCCAATGAAGTTCTCATTAATGAACGAAAGCACTACACAATTCCAAAACACATCAGCAACTGCAGATGAGAAGTTGTTATTCCCATGATATGTTTTCCTATCAAATAACATTAAAGTGCTTATTTATTTGATTTGTCATTTAAAAATTATATCTGTGGTCTATAAACCTCTATAAAAGTTTTTCAAATCAAAATAGCATGCATAACTAATTATTTCTCCAGAATTTTCCTATTATGCTATACAATACAGTTTAATTGTTTGAAACAGAGGTTTTAATGCTCACTTTATTACAACTGTACAAAGACTATGCATCTTCCAGTAGGGGTTCCAGAGCTTATTTCTTTATTCCAAGTCTTCCTCAGATACTTAAGAAATCAACAGGAAAATAACATGGTGCCAAGGTCATCCTGCTCTGATTTAATTATTTCTGTTGGAATAGAGTATTGTTCTACTCTCCAGCACAGTTTAAATTACCCGGGTGTTTTGTTAACTTCTCACAGGTACAGGGCATGGCTATTTTCAAAGGAATGGAACACCTTCAATTATGTCAAAATATTCTATCATATTATAAAGTCTAGAAATGTCACTGTAACCATTTATTCTCAGGATTAAAATCAGAACGTCAAGCCACGCTTCCCAAGAAAAATATGGATGAATGAATAAAGGCCCCTTTCCTTGTTTTCTTAGCAGAATGAGAGCCATGCACCATACTTCATCCCTGCCAGCAATGAATATGGAAGAAAGAAGTTCTGTAACAAGAGCTAAATAATACAAACCGAAAGTGGCTGGTGGGGATAATGAAGCATGACAATGATCTTTTAAAAAACCAACTACACTGTGCTGACCCCATGCATACCATGGGAAGTCAGCAATGTCTCATTGACCCTGACTGTGGAGTTACAGCTGTAAAAGCAACAGGAACCACCCTCCCTCAAAAAAACCCCAACCCTTAAACAAACCTTAGGCTGCTATCCTGTAACCACTTACCCCATCAAACACAAAGAAATCGACGTCTGAGTAGACATATAATGTGTTGTAGTGTAAGTGAAATCTCAATGAGTGTCTGCTGTAGAGCAGAAGACATGTCTAAGTCTCTTTGGACTAGATGAACTCTTTTCCAACTCTACAATTCTATGATTCTTTGTAAAGTGTTAAACCTTTTGCATTTTCCATTTGGGTTGGAGATTCTGCACTTATTGTGTAGCAGTATTCTGGTTTCACCAAAAGCGGCTTAGTCATGCTGGCCACATGACCCGGAAAAACTATCTGCAGACAAACATCAGCTCCTCGGCCAGTAAAGCGAGATGAGTGCCGCAACCCTAGAGTCGTTCGTGACTGGACTTAACTGTCAGGGGTCCTTTACCTTAGGGACGTGGGTGGCGCTGTGGTCTAAACCGCTGAGCTTAGGGCTTGCCAATCAGAAGGTCGGTGGTTCAAATCCCCGTGACGGGGTGAGCTCCTGTTGCTCGGTCCCAGCTCCTGCCAACCTAGCAGTTCGAAAGCACGTCAAAGTGCAAGTAGATAAATAGGTACCGCTCCAGCGGGAAGGTTAACAGTGTTTCTGTGTGCTGCTCTGGTTTCGCCAGAAGCGGCTTAGTCATGCTGGCCACGTGACCCGGAAGCTGTCTACAGACAAACGTCAGCTCCCTCGGCCAGTAAAGCGAGATGAGCGCTGCAACCCCAGAGTCATTCGCGACTGGACCTAACTGCCAGGGGTCCTTTACCTCTTATGTGCAGAAAATACTTTCTAAGGTGTATCTGACCTCAGACAAACACACCACAGGAAAAATGCATTCTGGTTGCTTGGAAAAAAGGAAGAGCAAACCACAGCGCTTCCAAGGACTACCAGACAACAAGGCAGAAGCAGTAAACATACACTAAAGGGGGAAACAGCAGCTCTTTAGGACTCAAGGGATTGCTATTGCCCAGTGTCCAAACAGTTTGTTAAATATTTATCTAGATGACGGATGCTGAGTGGAAATGTTATTTTTCAGATTATCATTTAAGTACTCAAGCAAACACAATTAACCAAACATTCATTTGTGAAACATGTAGTCATAAGAATAAAGATTTTAAACCATTAAGTCTGTTACACTGATTAACCTTTCCAAGGGATATAATATTTGTTATATAATGTTTTGTAGTTCCTATTATTCTGAAAAAAGTGACTAGAATTAGAAAATCCTTTAGTAGACATGCTTTAGACTTCAAGTTATCTTAAATTTGTAGATTTTTTTTTTTTAACTGAGGGTAGATTAAATTTTTTAAAGTAAGGGTCCCTAATGGCCTTTGTGCATATTGCCATTCTTGTTGCTAGGATACACTGAAAAGGATTCTACAAAAGGTTGGACGATGATGAACTCAGAAGCAATCTCACTGATGCAGAGAGTATACTTCAGCTTCCCCACAGCTGAAACCAAGCTCTGGAAAACCACAAAAACATGTTTTAGAAGCAGGGCTGGCCCCAAATATTTTGCCTTTAGCGGTGAAGGACTGCCACTCCTTCCCTATTCCACATTCAAAAATGGCCTGGACAGACAGTTGAATCTTACTTCAACAATGATAGCAGATTAGCATCATTCACTGCACCTAAAGTACCAGGATAGGTTTGGGGGAACCGGAGAGGATACATAGCATGTACAAGCTCTGTCCTCCAACAGAGGGGAATCGCCAACCGGGAAGTAACAACCCCTGAATCTGCCACTTGACCCAGTTGCCTCGTCCAGCCCTGTTTGGAAAGGAGTTGTTGTTGTTGCTGCCGCTGCCACCTATCACTGTACTAATTCATAGGTTGCTTTCAAACCACTGTACATGGTAAACCACTCCGAACACCAGTACAGTGGATGCTCAGGTTGCGAACATGATCCGTGTGGGATGCACGTTCGCAACCCGTGTCTGCACATGTGCGGGTTGCGATTCTGCGCATGCGCAAAGCGCGATTTAGCGCTTCTTCAAATGCACGACCACCGAAACCCGGAAGTAACCCGGTTTCAGCGGTCCGCAACCCTAAAAAACGCAACCCGAAGCGTCTATAACCCGAGGTATGACTGTACAAGTCACACCATCTACATGTATTATTGCTTTGCGTAATGCTACGATCACTGCTGTAAGGTCAACAACTCTTCAATATCCCCTTTTCAATGTTTATCAGGAATAAAAATATTCAATTAGATTAGTATATCCTCATATTTAATCTTCCATCAATCTACATAATCTACATAAAATAATTAGGAACAATTAATATGATCATCAATATCATTATACATTATTTTGTGGGTGGATGCATGATTTGGTGTTTGTTGCCCAAAACATATCATCATCTTCTTTTTTACACATTTTGGCTATTGTTGGTATGTACAGATGCAGCTGACTATGCTATGTGCCTGCAGGAAGCTCTGGGCTAGGCAGGATCCAATGTCATCTCATAATAATAATAATAATAATAATAATAATAATAATAATAATTTTTATTTATACCCTGCCCTCCCCAGCCAAGGCCGGGCTCAGGGCGGCTAACAAGCAATAATAAAAACAGGTTGAATGAATACAACTTAAAAACAAGATTAAAATACAACATTAAAATATTAAAATGCAGCCTCATCACAGGAGGAGAAAGGAAAAAGAAAAAAGAAAAAAGAAAGAGGGGGAGGGAATCAAATTGGCTCCAAGCCAAAAGCCAGGCGGAACAACTCTGTCTTACAGGCCCTGTGGAAAGAAATCAGATCCTGCAGGGCACACAAGGGACACTCCCCCAGATGGATGGGTGTGTGATTCATGTTGTGGGGTAGGCACAACCAGTTGCTGATTTAATTTCTTATGAGCATTTCATAAGCAAGATAATTTGGACCAAAAACAACTGTTCTAGGACTCAAAGGTGGGAGTCCCCAGTCATGGAAATATACTATATGGGGCGCTCCAAATGCTATCTGGGGATTCAGGGATGAATGAATTTTCATTCTTTTCAGTGTTTTGAACTTGCAAGCAAATAAGGAACTGGGAACTAGTCACCTACTTGAGCACTGTTTTTATGTAGCATCAGGGTTCCAGATCCCAGGGAATGGCATACAATACATTAACTCTGCTGAAACTACATAGGCCTGGATTGGCTTGGAAACTCCCCAGGAGTCCTATACATGCTGCCTGGAGTTCAACGGAAGCCAGGAAGGATATAAAGGCACAAAATAAAACAGAACAGGCTCTGAAACAAACAAGGGCAAATTGCTCCTTCTAAGGTGGATAATGAAATGCTGAATGGCAAAATAAGGAAAGGGGAAAGCCAGCTGAAGTAGGAACCTTCAAGGCATGTAGGAAAAGCATGTTTTTAAGAGCACTTAAAGAACCAAACTATCAGAAAACCAGGACCATGGGGGAATGCTACCCACATGTTGTGGCCGGCGCCTGCAGCAGTAGACTGGAACAAACCCTCAGTTGCCTGGGGCTTAAGGCTTTCTTCTCTTCAGCTTGGTATAGGATGCTAAGAAAGGTTACTTACTTGAAGGCTAAGGCTTGAATCCTATGCACCTTTATTTGAAAACTAGTCCCTTTGAACAAAGTACATACGAGAACAATAGACATACAGTATATACTGAATATACATGCATGATTAGGGTATAACAGGTGTCTAAAAGCAGTGGGTGGCAGCAAAATAGTGTTTCTCAATGAGATACAAAGTGAAAGTCCATGTCATTTGGTTGGTAGAGTCATAATGATTTCGGTTTGTCTTTTTTTTAAATAACAATTCAAAAATATCAATGCGTGGCAAATGCAACACATGTCAACTTAAACCTTTTCTGTGTTCATACTTCTAGAAATAAGGTATTGCCAAAATTGTAACTTCCGTTTAATACATCTGTTTGTACTCTTTTTCAAGGCTGTTGGACTGTAGCTATATCCAAACATTTTCTTGCTCTGCATTTACAAAGGCTGCAAGCTACTGGGAAAACTGTTTTCCATTGTCATAGCAATGGAAGCTAAATACTATAAAGTGCAGCGCTTTTGAAATAAAATGTGAATAAAGATGTTCTATACAGGCATTTCTGTAGCTATTCACTTGTTTAGAATCTGCCATAAACTGTCATTTTATTCTTGCTTCTAACAGATCTAATTTAGTTTTAACAGAATGTTAACACTTCAGAGCTCCCTCTTAGAACTGCTTGTTCGCTCTTATAAAAAAAATGCTAATATGCAAGAGAATAATCCAATTCCGGTATAATCACTGAAGTCACAGAAAACCACTCAAACACAATAGAGCTTGAGCTTTAGTTCCATTATTTATAAGCAATCTTTTTGATGCAAAAATAGTGCAATGTTCATATTGTTTGTATTTCAGGCTGTGATGTAAATTCAAGAAATCTCCACCCCTGCATAATGAAATTTGTGGTAGTACTAAGGTTCATGTGCTGCCTATCCCAGCTTCACATTATGGAAGAGGAAATCCTGCATTCGAAGCTCACTAAAACTGCTAGCTCTGAAATGTTAAAATCTTCTGAGTTTTTAAGGAGAAAGGAACTTATCTGAAACCCTTCATCATGACTTTCCAAAGTCCCATGAGCAAGAAATATATTGATAAATTGAAGTTTGAGTAGTCAGGGCTGCATGAATTTGAGACCAGACCTATCCTGCTAATATCTGTTTTACAGGAAATAAGAATTATACATTAATCTGCTTATATCCATACACTATAAATAAAAGGCCAGTGTTTCAGAATCTGTTTTGCATCTTGAATGGTAAATGAGGAAAATCCTCTTATATCCTCTCATATCAGTGTCAAGAGCTTCTTCACCAATGCAAAATTCCCTTTAAGAAAAATATATTTTTCCTAAGCAATTATTTGGGTACAGTACCAGAAGGAACTTCATGGGTCATTTTTAAGAAACCCCATTTTACCATCAATGAGAAAAACAAGAATTGGTAATATCTCAACACAAACATAATAACAACCCTTAAATCACAATAATTTGATTTTATTTCCATTTTTAGAATAAACTCTGATCCAAGAAAAAGCCATAAGCCATTTCCCCCTTATGGTCAACAGCACATAATATTATGTTACATATTTAGTGTGCAGAACAGCAAGTGAGTAAATGCATTAAAAAAAACTTAACCTATGATTCAGTTTAACACTCTTATGTCAGACCCACATCTCTCCATGGAAAAATCATCATGGGCTAGACGCCAAACAGCAACATTAAGCAGCACAGTTTGGGCAAGCCCAGAGGATTTTTATTTTATTTTTTTTTAGCTACAGACCCCGGAGACTTAACACAAACAGCTCTTAGAAGTCCACATGGTTTCAGAAGTGGTTTGCAATACTGCACAGTTTCAATTCACAAAAACAGAAGCCAAAACCTCTTGGCAGAACTAGTTGTGGGGGGGCTTTCTGGATCTCCAAAGAAACCGAAACACTTGCATGGGGATCTGTAAACACAGGCCACAGAAGAGATAGGCTGTTTTGCAGATTTTAAGATTTCACCCCCTTTTTCCAGCACTGGGAACTGCTGTGGTAGAAACAGACTGCATTCAAGTTTTTCATCCTGTGTCATTATCTTGGGACCAAGTAACGAAGGCTTGGGATGGAAAAGATTACCGTATTTTTCGCTCTATAGGACGCACCCGACCATAGAACGCACCTTGTTATAGAGGGGGAGAACACGGAAAAAAAATTCTCCCCCTCTCTGCTCAGCGCCCCTTCAGGGAAGCGGCAGGAGAAACGGAGCCCCTTCCATTTCTCCTCCCGCTTCGCTGAAGGGGCGCTGCGCAGCTCTCCCTCTCTGCTGAAGCCAGGAGAGTCTTGCTCTCCCGGCTTCAGCAAAAGGAACCCGAAGCCTTCGGAGCACAGTGGGAGCTCCTGTTGCGCTCCAGAGGCGTCAGGCGGCTATCCCTGAAGCCTGGAGAGCAAGAGGGGTCGGTGCACACCGACCTCTCTCGCTCTCCAGGCTTCAGCGAAAGCAACGCGAAGCCTCCGGAGCGCGGAGGGAGCGCTCTCTTTGCGCTTCGGAGGCTTCGCATTGCTATCGCTGAAGCCAAGGAGCCTGAATTCGCTCCATAGGATGCACACACATTTCCCCTTAATTTTTGGAGGGGGAAAAGTGTGTCCTATAGAGAGAAAAATACGGTACCTCCCTGCCCGCTCCAGTTGGACTACTTCACAGCATCCTCCTTACAGGGCCACCAACTATAGCCCATGTGTTGGTAACCTCAAGGCTGGATTACTGCAATGCCTCTACGTGGGGCTGTCCTTGGGGCCTGGTATGGAAGCGCCAACTGGTGAAGAATGCAGCAGCCAGATTGCTCATGGGGGCATCTGGCTGACAACATATGAAAGCATTGTTGAAGAATCTGCACTGGCTGCCCATCTACTACAAAGCCAAGTTCAAGGTCCATGTACTGAATTACAAAGCCCTGGACCATTTAGGTCCAAGCTACGTCTGAGACCACCTTAACCCTTCTATCCCAGAGCAGCCAGTGGGATCACCTGCAGAAGCATCAGTCCTAGTTGGCACGGCTCATTTGATAACAACAATAGACCAACCCACCTTCTCTCTGAAGAAGCATCTAAAACATGGGTAGGAAAACTAGGGCCCAGGGGCCAGATCCGGCCCAATCACCTTCTAAATCCGGCCCGTGGACAGTCCAGGAATCAGCATGAGTAGAACGTGTGCTTTTCTTTAAAATGCATCACTGGGTTATTTGTGGGGCCTGCCTGGTGTTTTTACATGAGTAGAATGTGTCCTTTTATTTAAAATGCATCTCCGGGTTATTTGTAGGACCTGCCTGGTGTTCTACATGAGTAGAATGTGTGCTTTTATTTAAAATGCATGTCTGGGTTATTTGTGGGGCATAGGAATTTGTTCATTTTTATTTTTTTTCAAAATATAGTCCGGTCTGAGGGACAGTGGACCGGCCCCCTGCTAAAAAGTTTGAGAGACAAGGTCTGAGGGACAGTGGACCACCCCCCTGCTGAAAAAGTTTGCTGACCCCTGATCTAAAACATAAATCTGCCTCTTGCTTTTCCCTGCCACTGGATCTGTACTGTACAATGCCAGTCCGTGTTTATATACTTTTTAACAGATTAAAAAACCTAATCCTGTTAAATAAACTCTAACAGAGACTGGTATAAATGGGGAAGTTCAAACACTAGTAGCATGGGTTGAAAAGTTTATTCCGTTCACAAACATGTTCACTATGACTGAAGTCTCATTCCAGTTTGGTTACAGAAAATGCACAGAAGTGGCTGTATAAGGCAAGTATAATTTGCATGACCCAAAAGCTAACAGAAGCAACTCACAAGAATTCAATATGCTAGTTGGAATTTGCCTTTATTTCTTTGTAACCATACTGGGAACCTCACACGTCAAAATCCACTGCGAATAAAGAGAGGCAACAGACTGAAAGGTCACTGTAGAATCCCAAGTTTTAATATCGCAACTGAAGGATATCAGAGCTAGCGTGCACTTGTGAGTTACTCCTGACAAGCAATTATATAATTAGGTTGTGACAATTAGAATATATACACCCAGTCAATTGAAAACAGAACAAAAATTATCCTTCAAATTATTAATTTGTTTGAAAACGAATATATGGCTGATTATTATATTGGCTTCCCCTGTTTAACTGAATCCTTGAAACTCATTAGCAATTCTTAAGACAATTATAATTTCATTATGTTAAAGTACGGAACCAAGTCTGATATTAACATATTAATTTCTTCTGAAAAATACCAATAGAACTGATGTAGGAGCAAGGCTGTATAAAGCATAGAGCTTAGTTTAATCTTATTTTCACTGGGAGTATGGTTAGAACCAATTAGGATTGCCTGAAACCTTGGGTTGCAAATTATTGGTTCTTCTTGTTTTTATTGTTATTATGTGTGTTGTGTTTTAATATTGTGATTTTAAGTTGAGAACTGCCCTGAGACCTGCAGGTGCTATACAAATAATATTAGTAGTAGTGGTAGTAGTAGTAATAATATAAAATCTATTTCAAACTAACCTAAAATACTGTTAACACTGTCACTCATTAATAAATGTACAAAGAAAGCAGAAATTCAGCCTTACCTGCACCAACTTCTTTTTCTTCCTCTTCTATGTTATTCTTGATGCTATCATATTCTTCATCTATTGTTTGATTACCCCGCATCAGAGACAGGATTCTTCTTGCCTTTTGAGTCTGTCCTTTTTGAATAAGCCAACGGGGGCTTTCAGGGAGAAAGAGGAAGCCAAAAAACTGTATTACAGCTGGAACTGCCGAGAGGCCCAACATATATCTGGGGGAAAGAAAATAAACATTTTTAATGCAAATTTATCAAGATTCTCTCCATAAAGAACAGCAAGGCTTTAAGCCGCTTTCTGAATACGCTCAGTATTTCTCTAAATAAGCAGATGGAGGTAACATAGTTTATATCCTGAGATTTCCGTATCAGACGATTCCAAGAACTCTTGAACAGGTTTTCAGTTGTTCCCTGCAGACATAATTTTAACATTGCTGTTTGCAAATCAGTTATTTCAATTACTGTTAGATAACATAAACTTAGCCCAAAGTTAACTTATATTAGATTGAGAACTACAATTATTTACATGTATCAAACAACAAATACGCTGAACAAATGCAACTCCAGACCAACTAAAGAGGCCTACAACTACAGTGGCATGACAGCTGACATATTATTCTCTCCCATTATGGATCTAATATAGAAGACAATCACAGCTGTCATGTGTCAGGGGACTGCCATCGGAACAGGGGAGGGAGGCAGGGGAATACAGAGAACCTCGACGCCAGCTCCAGCGGTGGGGAAAGCCATAACTCAAGTAGAGTAGAGAGGGAAGGGGCCAGCCAAGCGAGGAGAGGGCTCAAAGATGCTACTGAGAGCCCAAGCGCCTCACCTAGCCCGGCTGGCCAGGAGGGATGTGCGCCACTTCCGTCGCCCAGCTTGCACAGGGATGTGAAACACAACAACAACAACAACAACAACAATAATAATAATAGATTTTATTTATATCCCGCCCTCCCCAGCTGAAGCCGGGCTCAGGGCGGCTAACAACAATAAAATAGTGCAACATTCTAAAAACATTTCATTATAAAAATTAATTAAAATCAAATTGATGGCAACCATAAGCTTAAGTTCTGTAAAGATTGCTAAAGGAGGGAGTCAGGCTGCGCCCTGACCAAAGGCCTGGTGGAACAGCTCTGTTTTGCAGGCCCTGCGGAAAGATGTCAAGTCCCACAGGGCCCTAGTCTCTTGTGACAGAGCGTTCCACCAGATTGGAGCTGCAGCCGAAAAAGCCCTGGCTCTAGTTGAGGCCAGCCTAACCTCTCTGTAGCCTGGGACCTTCAAGATGTTTTTGTTTGAAGACTGTAAGTTCCTCTGTGGGACATACCAGGATGGGCGGTCCTGTAGGGCTTTAAAGGTTAAAACCAGCACCTTAAACCTGATCCAAGGAGGAGAGGTGGAGATTTGGGGTGTCTAAGTTCTTACATTGGGGAAAAGCCGGAAGGGGCCACTCCCGGATTCTGCAAGTGTCTAAGATGGACATGAACTTTGTGGTTATGCACTGTAAATAGTTTGCACCAATAAAACCTTATTGCACCGACAAAACACAGGTTGGAGTCCTGCCTGGTTACTCACGAGCAACCACCACCCGCATCTGCCATCATGTTTGTCAGACAGGGCTTGACGCATCGTAAACAACATTAATTGACAATTCCTTACATACTGAATCATTAACTATTTTTCCAAATTGTTCCACATTGGGCTGGAACCATAAAAGTACTTCATTCTGGGGGAGAAAAATTCCATTTCACTTTTGTCCCTTGATAAGTTAAGCTGCTGTTCCTGCTAAAATTACATTGTTAAGTGTGTTGCATTTCAAATAGCAAAAATGTTCAGATACTTTTAAGTTTAATGAAAATCTTATGGATTACTATAGTACGCAAACACTCAAAACCAGCAGCATGGTTGAATTTTATCTTGGTAATTAGTATTCCAAAAGTTGGCCATTCTATTTTTCAAGATATTTACTGACTTGCAGATTGCAATGGCTTCTAACAAATGGTTAATGTTATTATATTTTAAAATGTTTTTACTTAATGTTACTAACATACAAGTAAGTTTTGCTTTAAGTAAATGTTTTACTTTAATGTTACTAACATGCAATATTTGTTCCATTCACAATTATGACAGAATTTCTTGTAATGGCAAGTGGAAAAAACTGAATCTGAAATCCACACCTCCCAACTCACTCACTCTTAAATCAATTCAAGCACACTACTGCAATTTTCTATAAAAAGGAGCTCCCCTCCCCTGATAATTCAAATATTATTTTTATTACAGTTCAGTTTAAAAATACACAAACCATGCAGGAGGAAATCTTATGGTGAGTTAGTTGGCTATCACTCAGGGTTCTATAATGCATCTTTAAAGTAC
The DNA here is from genome assembly GCF_964234715.1 of Podarcis melisellensis. Classification (NCBI taxonomy): domain Eukaryota; kingdom Metazoa; phylum Chordata; class Lepidosauria; order Squamata; family Lacertidae; genus Podarcis; species Podarcis melisellensis. The sequence continues at coordinate 16,750,120 of NC_138542.1, forward strand.
AAACAGGTTCTCTTCCCTAACTAAACAGGCATGAAACTATACCATTTAAAAATACTTAAGCACCCTGTGGGATCACACTCACAGAGTGCTCAACCAAATGTCCGAGGGAAGACTGCAAGCAGGAGCTAAGTGAAACAGGGCTCTTCCCATTTGTGATTCCAAGCACTGGGCATTCACAGAAGCATGCAGAGATAGAACACAGCCATCATGATTGAGGTTGAATCCTGACAAGACAGAAGTGCTGTTTTTGGAGACAGGGGATGGGCGGGTGTGGAGGATTCCCTGGTCCTGAATGGGGTAACTGTGCCCTTGAAGGACCAGGTGCGCAGCCTGGGAGTCATTTTGGACTCACAGCTATCCATGGAGGTGCAGGTTAATTCTGTGTCCAGGGTGGCTGTCTACCAGTTCCATCTGGAACGCAGGCTGAGACCCTGCCTGCCCGTGGACTGTCTCGCCAGAGTGGTGCATGCTCTAGTTATCTCCTGCTTGGACTACTGCAATGCGCTCTACGTGGGGCTACCTTTGAAGGTGACCCAGAAACTGCAATTAATCCAGAATGTGTCAGCTAGACTGGTGACTAGGAGTGGCCGCCGGGACCACATAACACCAGTCCTGAGAGATCTGCATTGGCTCCCAGTATGTTTCCAAGGACAATTCAAAGTGTTGGTGCTGACCTTTAAAGCCCTAAACGGCCTCGGTCCTGTATACTTGAAGGAGCGTCTCCACCCGCATCATTCAGCCCGGATACTGAGGTCCAGCTCCGAGGCCCTTCTGGCGGTTTCCTCATTGCGAAAAGTGAGATTACAGGGAACCAGACAGAGGGCCTTCTTGGTAGTGGTGCCCACCCATCAGATGTCAAGGAAATAGACAACTATCCTATAGACATCTGAAGCAGCCCTGTTTAGGGAAGTTTTTTTTATATTTAATGCTGTATTGTTTGTAACACTCAATTGGGAGCCTCCCAGAGTGGCTGGGGAAACTCAGCCAGATGGGCGGGGTATAAATAATAAATTATTATTATTATTATTATTATTATTATTATTATTATTATTATTATTATTATTGCTACTGATAGCCCTATCCTCCATGAATTTGTCTAGCACTCTTTTGAAGCCATCCAAGCTGGTGGCTATTGCTACATTTAATGATTTTTCTAGATCACAGACAGAAGATGGTCTATTCAAAACCAAGCAATTTTTTTAAAAAATTAGCTTCGGGGATTCTTAAAATTAGTTCTCTGGGTAACAGAAGAATCAAGACTTTACATGATATTGTACTGAGAACCACAGAATTGAAGCCATGGGTCTCCAAGAAAGCTAGCATGCATCTTGATTACATTTGCTATAGATCTTGCCACCCTGCAAATTACAATGTTGAAAGATAAAATCCATAGCTCCTTAATTCAATCCATTAGTAAATTTCAGCTGGATTTGCTGCCATTATTCAAAGCCAATTAGCATTCTAAGGGCACCAACTTAAAACCACAAAAAGGAAGATTCCAAGAGTGCAAAAACAAAGTCTACATTTAAATCATTTAGATTTGCATCTAAAATTGTTGGGTTTAAAATAAAAATGTAATCTGTAAAATGTAACACATTTGGATAGTTTCTTTGTCACCTATTATTATTCATCATCATCATCAATCTTTATTACGATCCAAAGACCCAGCAAATCGTTACAAAGCAATACACAATTCATACAGCCTACCTCCAGGTTAAACAAGCATTTTGTTCAGAATATAGGGATCACTGGTTCTTGCAACCACCGATAAAAACTTTGCCACTATTATTATTATTACTATTATTATTATTATCATTATTATTGCTCCTTATTGTGATTTAGAAAGGGTAATTAATTTTTTTCACTAAAGAGTCCAAAAGACATTGCAAACAAAAAATGTATATATATCATGTGTGTATACAAATAAATATTTGTGTGTACTACACACACATTTCACACACACAGCATGTGAATCTAAATGGCAGTGCAGCTCTAACTTTACTTTCAATAACAAACAAAAAGGTTACACTAACCTCCATCCATCCTTTGGAAGATAACTGAAGGCTCCATCTATAACGCTTGCAAAGAACTGTCCTCCTGTGATGAAGAGTGTGTTTATAGTAACTAATCTGCCTCTTAGATGAGGTGGAGCAACTTCTGCAATGTATACTGGGACTGTCATAGAAGCAATACCTGGAAGAAAGTAATTAAAATTCAGTATGAACCTATTTACAAAGAAGAACTATTATTTTATCATTGGCATGTGTTATCTACAATCATGACACTCAATCATAAACAGGAGGAAACGTTCTACCTTTCAAATAAGTAATCAAACCAAAGTACATGCTATATAAATATAGCATGTTTACAGCGCATCTGAAAGATCAGAGTTCCAAACGGAGGAGAAATCATTTGATCGTGAATACAGCATAGAGAATTGCACTGCAAGTTGAAAATAATCAGATAAAAGAGATTGTCAATAGATAAGCAAACAGAAGCTGAACATGTAGGAAGCGTGGTGACTATTTATATGTTTGAAGGGATTTATATCCCTCATCTCAAAGCATAATACAAAAGAATAGTAGCAAACAACATAACCGACTAAAAAAGGAATGAGTTGTAAGCAATCCATTAAGGGATATCTGTAACCATTAAAAATCATCAAAGGCAATTAAAGCCTAATAAAACAGGGCATATGTCATCTGGCACCTTAACATATCTTAGCCCAATACCAACCCGGGCTACATTATGACTCCCTCATACTGGTGTATTTCCATTGACATGAACTAAATTACCAGCAGGTCCACAAAGCACTTTATTAAAACAGATTTCAGTAACAGGCATCTTACCAAATTGCTAAAACTTCCTAAGAAAAAAGTAAGCTAACTGGTTTTTGTGGCTGTATTTTTTATGTTGTGTTTTTTCCAGCTCATGTCTCAAAGCACACCTAGTACTTAGAGATTAGTCTAAGTACTTAGAGAGTTAAGAATATTATAATCTTATATCCATCGAAAACTTACTTATTCTGCCAATTCAGCTGTATCAAGTCAGATGCTAGAAACCAACCCCTTTTCGAAACCAAAGCCAGAAGAACTGTATCAGATACACTTTGTCTCTGTCTTCACAGGGAAGGGCATAGAGCAGATCTCTGTGCCTGAAGTACCTTTTGCAGAAATGGAGTCTTAAGAATTATTATTATTATTATTATTATTATTATTATTATTATTAATGCTAAGAAGTCCAGTGACCCACTGAATTGTCGGCCCATACTTTATCTGCAATGAGCTTGCAGAAATAATTCAATTCCAGGTGAGTTGAGCGCCAGGCAGCCTCTGTGGGACAAGCTGTATTTTATCTGAATTACACTCTTCACTATTCTTGGTTCTCAATTTGGCTGCCTTGGCATGGATTTTGTTGCACGACTAATATCTTGAACCTAAGAACACTAAGATTTTTAAAGACAGCAACGAACAAACAAAATAAGCTTTCTTTTGAACAGCCTCAATAAGCTGAACTGCCATACTCTATGTTCTTCAACCTTGGGTACCCAGATGTTGTTGGGCTACAACTCTCATCATCCCTAAGCTATAGCTGAAGATGATGGGACCACATCTGGGCAGCCATGGTTGAAGAACACTGTGTACTAAGCTTGCAGGACTCCGCAAGGGACAAACTAGAAACATGTGGCAGAAACTCTCCCAGCAGCCATTTGTACATGTTACAACCAAGATGAAATCCCTTTCATCTTCAAATGCTTTGTGATAGATGAGCCCAGGCTACTCATGTCAGCTTCCCCAATTTGTGGCCACCGTTCAACAGATACCTGCCAGCAGCATATTGTACACGGTATTATGCTAGCCAAACAGATGGCCTAAACCACCAATTACAGGAAATTATGAGATAGGATAAATTGAAAGATACAAAAGAGCTGGTTATGGTTTTCAGTTCCACACAACAAAGTTGCTGGAACCTCTCTTCTGCCAACTCTGTCCCACCATGTTAAACTGAAATGGGATGAAGGAGTGCAAGTTAATGCTTACGGACCTAATAAGAGTTAGAGCCAAACTAAACATTACAAAATGTGCATTATCTGCACTGTCTTTCTATATATTTTTTCCTCTGCCTTCTTTCTAAGACTTGGCTTCTCCCTGCCAGCCAGAAATCAAGGGGATGGCAGATGGTGATTCACACATTACACAATGTTTACATTACACATTACAAGGTAGGAGGAATGGTGGCAGCTTTGAACATTTTAATGTCTATTTTCCCCCTTTAAGATCCTCCAGCTAATTCAACTTATTAACACTACACACTGCTTTTCAAAGTCTATCATTCTCATTGTGAAATGTTTGCACTATGGCAGAATATTTCATTCTAGGGAAAGAATTTGCAGCGGATAAAAGTTTTCAGGTGATGTACAAGTTAATGAACAACCAAGGAAATATGGCTGCTTAGCTATACTCATAAGAGCCAACTCCTATGGGCCAAGGTCCCACTGTGCCCCCCCCCCCATAAATTATTTGATGGGGCTGCATCCCCAAAACCTTTCATTAACTTTTAGACAAAATAAAACAATATGGAAAACTTGAGTTCATGTTCAGAATAGAGAACCGTGACATGCTTCAGAAATGTATCAGAAATGACAGGCATTAACATGAAGTTTGTTAGTTACGATGGTATATTCGAATGCCAAAGTCAATCTGAAGTTCATGGATCACAAACACACTAGTAGATAACTTTAAAAAGAAATTGATAGTCTTATTAAAATAATACTTTTGCCAATGTTAGCAAGCTTCTGATATCGTATGTCCTAAGATGATGATGATGATGATAATACTTAATAATAATAATAATACTGATGATGATGATGCTGGGAGGGCGTTCCACATGGCGGGTGCCACTACCGAGAAGCCCCTCTGTATTTCTTACAAGAGAAATACAAAAACTTGGTTGTATAATCATTCATTTATGCATTTTATTTGTATGCCGCTTTTCCACAAACAAAAAAATCATGCTCTAAGTGGCTTACAACAAAGAAAACAGGAATACATTTCAAACAAACACCACAAAAAAAATTCATAATAACATACCACAAAACGATAGCAAATATACTAATATACAAAACCCCCACATTTCAACATGACAAAGATAACAAGATTACTTAAACAACACGCAGCATCCAACAGCGAAAATAACAAAAGATGTGTCATATCAAGCTCAGAGCTTACACTTAATGAGTTAAAGGACACATCCACCAACTCATGTTCCAGATGTGGCCGTGAAGATAATAGGCAGGTCACTTCAAAGTAGTGCTGCTTCTTATACACATTAACTGAATCAATTAATGTCATATCAAGCAGTGCACATTAATTTATGTGAACTATATTTAGATAATACAGGACATTCCTAACAAAAGATAAGTTAATTATCCCTGTGTTCCAAAAGGGGGTGTTTAAATTACACCTTGGCATTTTCCAATAAGCTTTTGTTTGTCTAAATAAATGCAGTTGCTCTGGGCAAGTACATCAGCATCAGTATAAAGGAAGAAGCTATGAATATAACAGCCACTGATGTGGGGTCAAAAATGCTCCATGAACAATTATCTACTTTGAAACGACTTGTTTCATAAATTAAATCAGTGGTATAATTCAAGACAAATTCAAGTCAGATTAGGCAACCGGAAGGATACTAGACAAATCTTTAAAATGTAAACAATATAAGTGCAGTGTTATCCTATTGTGCTGCTAAATATCTTAGGATACGACCAGCCAATCACCCCTCAGATTTGGATTTGAGACTTTGCCATTAACAAAATCTGACTGGTGACATAGCTTTATGATACTGCCACATTTATTATACTATTTTTGAATAGTATTAAAAAGGGATGCAGATGGCACTGAGCCTCTTGGGCTTGCTGACTGAAAGGTTGGCAACTTGAATCCCCGTGATGGGGTGAGCTCCCATTGCGCTCCTGCCAACCTAGCAGTTTGAAAGCACACCAGTGCAAGTAGATAAATAGGTACCGCTACGGCGGGAAAGTAAACGGCATTTCTGTGTGCTCTGGTTTCCATCATGGTGTTCCGTTGCGCCAGAAGCCATTTCCTCATGCTGGCCACATGACCCAGAAAACTGTCTGCGGACAAACACCGGCTCTCTCAGCCTGAAAGCAAGATGAGTGCTGCATCCCCATAGTCGCCTTTGACTAGACTTAACCGTCCAGGGGTCCTTTACCTTTCACTATTTTTGAGTGGCTAGGATCATTCAAAAGAGCAAAGCCAGAGGAAAGGGGCACTAGGAACAGCAGCAACACAGAGGAGGAAACAATCCCTGCAAACAGATGAAAATGTAAAGAGCTACGCTAAAGGGACTATTCAGGAAACAGTGCATCCATTGAAAACCTCCCTTTCTCCCCAAAATTAATAGGCTACACTTCAGCTCAGCCCTCCCAGCTATGCTGGTTATAAAAGATTACCTTTAGCTGTTCCGAGTGCATCATTTCCCCAACTTGCTCTTGCTGGTAACTAATGAAGTTCTACCTTTTAAACAAATATTTAATTTCAGTACGTGCTGCCTCATCTCTTTCACCTCCTGGTTAGCAAACTCTCAGTTCCAAATCACATGGGATGAATAAATCCTCAGGCTTTTTGCTAGCTGCTGGGCAGAAAGGTCTATTAACACTTCTGATTTTTCCATCACTTGCATGACAGTTTGAGATAAGAGTTTTTACTGTTCAATTGCAGGATCTGGAAGGAGTGTTAATAGACGCAGTAGAAACACAGAGGTGGCAGGGTGTGGGTGGGTGGGTGGGTGGGTGTGGATTCAACAATATACTGTAGTATTTTCTGCACAAAAAAGCCACCAATAAAACAACTGGCATTAAGAACTGCTCTTACCAGTTAGAAGTTGAGTGTGACCTGGCTGCTTCGCTATCATATTGTTGGTATCCTCTGGCTCAAAAGATAATAGACCACCTCTGGGGGTGAAGTCAAACCACTGCAATAGCAACACCGAAGTGACCTTCCTATGGTGCTAGCCTGGACAGTGTGTATGGAGGTCCTGGTGGTAGTAACTAAATTTTAGTCAGAGTAGACCCATTGAAATTAATGGACCTAACTTAGTAATGTTCATTCATTTCAACAGGTCTACTCTGAATAAAATATAATTGAGTATCACCATAAGGAACAAGCGATTTAATCCTTCTATGTGTTTATTTTGGGGGCAATAGCATTCCAAGCCATGTGCCCATTACCTTTCATCCTCTCCCTTTTGACATTCTGGTTGGTTTTTGGCTGGCTGAGATGGTTTTATGATACTGGTATCAATCATTCGTTTTGTTTCCTTCTGCTGCTTTTATCTGTTCTGTTTTATTTCACTGATGTATGCTGCTTAAACTTTTGTATTTCCCCCCCCCCCATGTCGCACTGTTTTAGATGCTAGCTCCCTTGGATTACTTTTAGGAAACTAAGGGTTGTAAGTCTTAAATAAAAATATTAGCAACAGTAGACTCTAGACTATTACATTCGTAAAATTTGCTTTATATGTATATTTTTTCATGGCAAATTGAGCCAACATGGTATAGTGGAAGTGGGAAATCAATGCTTACATTTACAAAACTTTAGGATTACACAACATGACCGTTAAGGTGGGTGCCATCATATTTTCACCTGCTTGGAGCCTTGCGAGCTCTTGAGCTTATCATACAAATCCAAATATTCCAAACATCAATGGGATAATAATTTGAAGAGCTTTAAAAACCAATTTGAACTCTGTTTTTCTAGTATGTATTTTTTGAAAAAAAAATAACCTGAATATAAATATGTTGGTCTACATTTATCTCATAAAACTGAATCATGACCATCTGTCAGACAGATAAAAGCTACTTTAGGTGTGGGCATTATAAATACAGTAGGCTGCATATTGTATTTATCATTATGAGTTTCCAAATGAACCCACGACTAGCTACTCATCACGGTGCAGAAATTTAGGAAGTGTAACTTGGCAAGATCATCCATTGAGCCCATATGGATGGTCCTGTACTTCAACAAGGATATTTACTTTCCATCACATTCTATTTTAGCCAGCACTATTTTGTACAGTTACTACCATCTGCTGCTTCTTGAAAACACTTGTTACAGCCATCTTATGGCCATATACTCCGAACTCAGTCCCACTTTGTTCACTAGTCTTTAATGCCAAATCCATAAGAACTGCAAATCCATAAGGATTGCACCCGACAGAAATCTGGCTGCTGTTTCTAAGCAAATAAAATTCAGCAGCATGATTCAAAGATGAACACAAAAATGTGTTCTTAGGTTATATTCAGTCTCTTGTTGTCCTTGTTGCTGGCATCTATCTGTCTTGGGAGACAATGGAAGGGTGCACCTTCAGGGGTAAAATCAAACTGTTGGTGAGTTACAGCACCTGCTATAGCTGTAGAGACCGATATGGAAGAGACATGTATTGTTGCAGCAGGGTCAGATGACGGATGCACAATGGTGTTTCTTCAGTTTGCACTCCGCCCAGCAGTCATACCTCCTCTGGTCACTTCTATGGATACACGACCTGCCTTCAGGCATTGTAACTGTCTGCAAGGGATTCTCCTATGGCGGGTTTAATGTTGCCAGCCTTCATGTCAAGATCGCAGACATCTTTGTAACACAGAGTTGGTCTGCCAACAGGCCTAGTGCCTGAAGCCACCTCCCCATAGAGCATGTCCTTGGTGATCCTGCCATATAAATTCAATAAATAAATCTTCCATTCTGTGGACATAACCAAGCTGGCATAGACGTCACTGAGATCAGAGTACAAAGATGCTGGGAATGCGTGCTTCAGAGAGCATATCACTGTTTGGTCCTGCTATGCAATGCTCAAAATTTTCCTAATGCAGCATAGGCACCGACTCCATGGGGCCTGAGGGGGCCCAAGCCCCCTCAAAAATTCGTTTGGGGGGGCTCTGCCCCCCCAATAATTTAAGAAAATTATTTTTTATTTTCCTTGTTTGACGATAGTTACCTTTTAAAATACATTCAGTAATGAGTTAAAACAAAGCCACTCCCGATCTAGAGAGGGGGTGGGGTTGCGGGCTCTCGACCCATCAACAATCTCGTGGGGCTGGCGTCAGCCCCGCGAGAAGCGGGGATTCCCCCTAGCTCATTAATATTCACCGCCCACGGCGGCAGCCAATCGGCTGCCGCAAAGGGCGGGCCCTCACAGGTTCACTTAAGGTCGGGGCAGCCCGGGCTTTCGTTCCCCCAGCAGCAGCGGTTTGGAGGTCTTGGGCCCCCCCAATATTTTTTATAAGTCGGTATGGGCCCCCGCCCCCCCAATATTTTTTATAAGTCGGCGCCCCTGTAATGCAGCACATATGAAAGGCATTGAGGCATTGGTCCTGGTGGATGTAAGTTGCCCACGACTCTTTCCCATAAAGCAGTGTGCTCAGCATGCAAGCCTGGTAGTCCTTCATCTTGGTATTGGTCATTAGCACCACATTCTCCCATACCCTTTTGGAGAGGCGAGCTATTGCTGTAGCAGCCTTGCCAATACACTTGTGTAGCTCAGCATCAATGGAAAGGTTGCTGGTTATGGTGGAGCTCAGGCAGACAAAATTGTCTAGGACCTCAAGCATGTGGTCACCACTGCTGATGCGTGTTTAGATTACCCACATTTTAAAAAAAGCTTTCAAGCTCTTGGACTTGCGGGGGGGGGGGGGAGGCCCACTTGATGTGCCAGTTTTGGAAGGCTAGAGATTGTCCTGCAAAAGCATCCCTGAGCCTTGCATAGGTGGTGCGCTGAGCAGACATTGCCCAGCAAGCAAAGTGGAGAGCTTAAAAGATATTTTTGCTTCAGGTAACCACAAGTGGACCCAGAATGAAAAGAGCTTTTAAACTCTCTGTTATGCTTGGGATTTGATTTGTGGAATTTTAACCATCCTGCCTTCTACCACATTTGTTTGAAATCGTGCAAGACTAATAATAATAATAATTTATTATTTATACCCCGCCCATACAAATGCATGTAATATGAGGGATTACTGAAAAATAACCCAAGTGGCAGAGTAATAAGTGATTGGCTGAATTGTGCCCTACTAGGGTTTGGCACTTTTTATGTCTATTTCAACGGAAGGATTAAGCATGTGCTGAAATCTCTCCTATTCATCCATAGGTTTGAAGGGTGCTTGACTTAATTTCCACTCTACCTTCTTGTAGCCTGTCTTTCTTATGGTGTTTCAATATCAATTTTGCAGCATAGTTATAAAGTGGTTAGGAGACCAAAGGTATTTATTTGCCAGGATGCCACAGTGGCTCATTCATGATAAACTGATTTTGTAAAATTGGGGAGAGTGCAGAGGTAATAGCATGAATAGCAGAGCAAGTACAGCACCATGAATAGCAGAGGAAGACAACTCCTGTACTTTAATATATGAACCACTCTCAGGCTTTGCATTTGAGCGTGGAAATTTCCTAAAATGCAATCTCCACAGCTAATTCAAAAGGACTCCTTCTACATATAAAACTAGGTTTTAAGATACTTAGCCACTTTAGAGGAAATCCAACACTGAAGATGCAAGAGAATTTATCCAATATTAATCTTCAAGTGCCTTCAGCTTCTTTTTTGCTTCTCTGCAGACCAAAAGACACTTTCATTAATAATTTTCTTTCAATGTTGTGCTCATGAACTACACCCTAGGCTTGAGTATGAATCATTGTTATTGAATGGAAAGTGACTGGGAGAGGGAAAAGTTGGATAAAAATGATACCTTAAACTCACTAGAAAGTTAACATCTTGAAGGAGGTATATTTTTATCATGTACCTACTAAACCAACTGCTCAGGAATAGTATTATACAAAGCAAAAACGAACAAGGATATCATTTTTAGAAGCGTATTTATATCCTGTTTTCCTGGATACAAGTCCTTCAAAGGCAATTTCCAAGTAACATTTAACTACTTTTAAAAAATCACAATAATATGGATATACTGGTGTCATCAGGATCCTTCCATCATGGCAGCTGTTAGTAGCATAGCCGAGTGACAGACTCTTATCATGGGGAGCTGAGAGTCTTGCCAGAGGAAACCCTGATGTCTCCTTCCCTCTTTGCTGGTATCTTTGAGGTTTGTCACAGTAACAAAAGGCTTTTTCCACTGACAGCTATTTATCAAGCTTTGTTAATATGAGGGACTTTAAGAAGGTAGTTTGCATGTTCACTTCTACACCAGCTTTACAGACCTTAAAAAGTCCCTTAAAAAGGTCCCTATTCCACAGGTTCAAGTCCAACTACAATCAGACACAGGAGTGGTATCCTTCCTGTTTAATTAACTGAACCTGGTAACCTCCAGTTCAGAGACCCACTCAAGTCAATTTTGGTCCAGTGTTCAGTCACTTCCCATTGGGGACAATGAAGTGATTAACTTTATCTTCCTTTGTCTAATGACTGCTCCTCGAGCCAATAATTAAAGAGAGCATAAAAGCAATGAACACCGAGGGCAAATAAAGAAAAAAGACAAAATCTTAATTCATGAAGTCTAATCTATATATAAACTAGTCACAGCTTCTGAATAAAAGCTTATGCCCCTACAACATGTAAAAGTACCTGCATCAAGTGTCCTATCCTATGACATGGATGGTTAACATTCTCAGTTAATACTTTTTCATATTGGGGCAAGAGAGGTAAATAAACTCAAAGCAATTACGCAGCAAAAACACATTGTCTATAAGCAGACACCGAAATGCTGAAAAACCAATGCCGTTCTGAGGAGCACCCTATCGTACCAAAACACGGGCTTGTGGCTGCGCCACACCGGCCTGCTTGAGGCATGTTTTACCAATCTTTTACAATGCTTAATAGATTGTATGAACAGTTTTGCAGGTAGCGATAATAATAAAATGCCTTTCCAACTGTGTGGCTTCTTGCTACCTAACATCTTTTTTTTAAAAAGCAGCTTTTACTCTGCTGCAGGGGTGCACATTATATTTTACTGTTCTACTGGTTTTATTGGTTATGTGAATAAGGAATGTGCAAGGAACAAGTCTCTAAAATCACCATCAGATCAGTAGGAAATGAATGCTGGTTGCCTTCACTGCAGGAATATTACTACACCCTAATTAACACTAGCAAATGAAGGGAGTCCATGAATTGCTCCTGATCTTTTAACCATGGTGAAGAGATCAGCAGCATTACGTCTGTACCAGCTCTACATCTATTTGGGCAACAGTCCGCGCCCAGGGAAATAGAAAAAGTGCTGCTGGTTGTCTGGGTAACCAACCATTTCAAGGATAACTAAAACAACCCTACAATGCAGCTTCTCGATGACACATGTCACTTCACACTCAGTTTCCAAAAAGCTTATTGCTTGACAGAATGCTTCATTATCTTTTTCACATCACCATGCAACAGAATGAGAAACCATGGAACAACAAAACGCATCCCCGTGGAAGGGTTCTTGTACTATGTCATTAAAAACTGGGAACTGTAATCAGATCTCCAAGTAGATTATGTGTATAATTTCAGAGATTTAATACGCCGACATGAAGCAATACTCAAAGTGCAATGAATCATGTCAAACATCTGCTTGCTGTTTTCCAGGCAAAGAAACAATGCATATTACCAAAATGTATTTGGTAATTAATTGCACTTTCCAAGTTGACTTCCCTGGAAGCTGACATTACTGCAGTCATTAAGAATCTGAAACTGTTTTAGCATTGAAACCTATGCCCTTCTGTTAAATCTCAAGTCTTAGGTTTTCCCAAATATAAAACAGAAGCATAAAACAAATGTAAAGGACTAGTAGAAGTGGACAGAGAAGTCACTACAAGCCTCATTGCCTCAACTCTGCATCTTCCCCTTCTACTTATCTGAGAATCCCAGGTTTTCTCAAGCACATACACAAAAAGACAAATATTTTCAATAGAAGTCGTTCTATTGTCTATACTGTACTATAGAAAGCATCTAAGCTGGACAGTAAAGGAAATTTAGTGTATCTATCTACTGTGCTTCTACTTGCAAAACATGAGTATCTCAAGTCCAGAGTTCGGCAACTCCAGCATGCTACGAACAGGAAAATTGGGTTATCTTCACTGTTCTACTACTACATCAGTAGCAACCTTCTTGCAACCAGTCTCTGGATTTTCATTACAACATGGATGACATGCTTAAACACTCCAAATATCAATCCCACAGACAGAAATAGGGACCTCAATTTCTGTAGATTTCCAATTATTCTGCTCAAGTTTTTCACCTTGAAAATATCTGTCGCCTTCTAAGGGCAAGATGTTATACAGCAGTCAAGTAATTTGAATAACTTACACATCTTAATTTAAATTCATGTGCATCTACTGATTTCCCTAATGAACCAGAAGCAGTTCAAATACTGGAATGCTCATTATGCAGTTTCCAAAGAGGAACAGAAAACCCACACCTCATTTGTATGTCTTACAAAGTAGTCCCTGTACAGAAGATGTACTGAAGAACAACAGTCAACATAGGTTGACTGTCAAGTAACAACAGAAATCTGTTCATGCATTAGTAATAAGCATCACTCCCATTATTTACTGCAGATACTGGCTGTCAGTACATAGCCCCCATTAATTTGGTAGCTGCTGCACTTTAAGTTTGACCTCTCGTACTGTAATCGCTCCTAGCCACACTGAGTGGATGGAATGGATTTTTAAAATCAGATTTAAAAAACAAAAACAAATAAAGCATGTTTCAAAGCAACCTAATTTGAAAGGAAACAGAATAAAAAAGATGCTCAAGTCTTAACTTAGGTATTAAAAATTATTCATAAATATCTGCCAAACCAAGAGTTAAAAATCAGTGGTGTTCTGAATAGAAAAATGAGATAGTGTCATGTACTGTATCATGCCCTGGGTTAAAGGTAAAGGTACCCCTGCCCGTACGGGCCAGTCTTGACAGACTCTAGGGTTGTGCGCTCATCTCACTCTAGAGGCCGGGGGCCAGCGCTGTCTGCAGACACTTCCGGGTCCGAACGACGAGCTAGGACCGAACGACGGGAGCTCACCCCACCGTGGGGATTCGAACCGCCGACCATGTGATCAGCAAGTCCTAGGCGCTGAGGTTTTACCCACAGAGCCACCTGCGTCCCATGCCCAGGCTTAGGGAGTAGCAACTCACAAATCCTAGAATCTAGGGTATACCCTCCCGCATATCAGGACACCTGCTGAGGCCACATTTCTACTCCTTTTTTATGCCTTCCAACTATTTGAGTTCTGCACTATTTTCCATTGTCTAGTTGACTATTTATGATTTGACTACTCAACCAGCATAGGTATGTACTTTCCATCTCATTCCATTTTGTCCAGCGTTATACCTGGATCTGTGTTAGAGCCCTGCCTGTGCAAATCTCCTCAAAGTCAATCCTACTTTGTTCAATAGTTTGAAATATGTATGCCCAGGATTGCAAACTTCACCTTCAAACAAGTGGTCTTCCTGCATATGTAATACCCTTGTACAGAGTCATGGCTGTCTAACATGATAATGAGAAAAACAAGTCACTTTTACAGTGATTTCTGTCAGGCATGGGCTTCACACATCAGCATAAGCAACTTGAATTTGGATTGATATCAAATGGGAAATAGTGTGCTCATTCACTATAAATTTGGAACTTTATGCTTCAAGAAGGTAATGTCTTGGGCCATTCGTAGCTACAATTATTTAAATATCACATATAGAATTCTTAACTGGAGATGGCCATCACAAACCAGAACTCACTCAGCTGCTTCACTGGGTGAATCTGTTTTTCCAAGACGAGAGGGAGAGGATACCCTCAGGCAATGTGAGAGGCAGCACACATCAGACAGTTTGTTTGCAGTTTGTTAAGGGTGCTAGGAATTGTAGCTTTGTAAAGGGTAAACTACAGTTTCCATGTCTTAGGGGGAGGGAAGAGAAATGTGCTTTAAATGTAAAACATTTTTTTAAGCATTCAGCAGTAAATTTCAAGGTTCTGTTTTACTAAAGGATAAATAAAGGTAAAGGACCCCTGACCATTAGGTCCAGTCGTGACCGACTCTGGGGTTGCGGCACTCATCTCGCTTTATTGGCCGAGGGAGCCGGCGTACACCTTCCAGGTCACGTGGCCAGCATGACTAAGCCGCTACTGGCGAAATCAGAGCAGCGCACGGAAACGCTGTTTACCTTCCTGCCAGAGCGGTGCCTATTTATCTACTTGCACTTTGACGTGCTTTCAAACTGCTAGGTTGGCAGGAGCTGGGACCAAGCAACGGGAGCTCACCCCATCACAGGGATTCAAACCGCCGACCTTTTGATCAGCAAGTCCTAGGCTCTGTGGTTTAACCCACAGCGCCACCTGCGTCCCTAAAAAGATAAATATTTCACTTCAAAAGTGGTCGTTCAGGGCATTAGAGTTTTAAGTGATTTTTTAAAAGCTGACATATTAGAAGGTTTCAGGCTGCTATAGTTTCCAGTGTTCAAAGTATGTTAATTGCCTGCAAAAACTTCAGCAACATCTACACAAGCAAGCTCTGGCGAAAGCTAACTGGAATTGGAATTAAGAAACAAGCCTATATGGAAGTGTTTTATTTTTTTAATGCATACAACTCACCCAAGGGCAAACCTCTAGCATTTCTCCTCACTTGTCAGTGTGGAGGTTATAGAAAATGGATACAACACGCACTGTTCCTTAAACAAAAACATTAAACAGTAGTTTGTACCTGCATCCCATACAGTTATACTTTGTATTTTCAATGCAAAATTAGAAGCAAACTCACTACAAGTTTTTCATTTAAAGCTATTAAGCACTAATCTGTTGTTGGGGAGGAAGCATGAGCTGGATGTTGTTATACAGCCATTTTACTAAATCACAGGTATGTGGCTAGCTGATAGCCACATACTGGTACAGTGGTACCTTGGGTTAAGTACTTAATTCGTTCCAGAGGTCCGTTCTTAACCCGAAATGGTTCTTAACCTGAAGCACCTCTTTAGCTAATGGGGCCTCCTGCTACCGCCGGAGCACGATTTTTGTTCTCATCCTGAAGCAAAGTTCTTAACCTGAAGCACTATTTCTGGGTTAGTGGAGTCTGTAACCTGAAGTGTATGTAACTTGAAGCATATGTAACCCAAGGTACCACTCTATTAGTGTTAGAAACACAGATATATAAGCTAGGTGCCAAATGGCTCTTTAAACCAGGTTTACAGTCACAAGCAAACGTTTACACAGTTCACAAACGAAATGCCTAGTTGTCATTTTGGTTCCAGACGGTTCGAAAGTCATTTTTCAATATGACTTTTTTGATCCTGAAATTCATTCTGATTGTGCAGATAAAATATAACAGATATGTGTTGCTAGTCTGTGAAAATAGTCAAGATCCAAGGATCCCCAGGCACGCAACTCCAGATGGTGGTGACGTCAGGCGCCAGGATGGCACCCAGGCATCTTCACTTGGTCGCAGGTGGCTGATAGCCAGGTGCAAAATGTACCTGGCAAATTTCAAATGCTGGTGTATATAAAGGTAAAGGGACCCCTGACCATTAGGTCCAGTCGTGGCCGACTCTGGGGCTGCGGCGCTCATCTCGCTTTATTGGCCAAGGGAGCCGGTATGACTAAGCCGCTTCTGGCGAACCAGAGCAGCATACGGAAACGCCGTTTACCTTCCCGCCGGAGCGGTACCTATTTATCTATTTGCACGTGCTTTCAAACTGCTGGGTTGGCAGGAGCTAGTGTATATACCAGTGGCAAATAAGAACTTTTACCATACAACAAGGCAATAAACCTCTTATCGGCAAAGGTAGCTGGATTCTCTGTTTCTCCCCTTTCCATCAGAATTCCACAAAAGCACTGACACAAGTGTGCTGGCTATTAAGTTTTGTGGACTTAATTGCAAAGCTGCTCTACTGAACAACAATCAACATGACAACATGAATTATAATGTCTAGCACTTTATACTAATCAACTACATAGCAGTTATTTGGCATTAATTCAGTATCACCAACTATGTTCATACTGAGAGCAGAGGTGATAATTTAATACGGTGCCTCTATTTAAGAGTATTTAACTCAGTTTTTAATATATCAAAACAAGAAAGTTGAAAGATAAAATATAAAATCAGTAAAGACAATAGCCTTGTCCAAAACTTTAAGCCACAATACACAAAAAATGAAAACTTCTACTAGTGCCCCATAGCTCAAGAACACAGAAAAGATGAGTCAGTTTTCCTTATTGCTCTTTAGTGTTCCAACCTATTATGTCTAATTTGAACATACACTTACTGTTCAGCTATGTTTATTGGTTTTTTTACAGTCCTCAAGAAGTTACTTAAGCCCCTTAGCTCCCTCTGATGGTCGATTTGACAATGAAAAAGTTAATTGTGATTTTTTTTTTCCAAGAACAGAAAAGAGGCCTTTAAATATAGGGATATGGTACTAGAAGCACTCTAGATATTGTTGAATTCCCAAGCCCCATCAGTCCCAACCTGCATGGTCAATGGTAACTTAGTCTAACAACCTCTAAAAGTCTACAGGTTCTCATCTCTGCTCTAAATCTTGCTGCTACTACTACTATTATTTTTTAATTACCCACTCTTTACAATAATGTCCCAGGACAGGTTACATCAATTTTAAATTCTGTATTTAAAACAGTTCAAAACAAATTACAGTCACAGGAATACTTTATACTTGAAGTAGTCTTGGGTTATTTCCATTTGGTTGGTATGATTACGTTTTTTCCATTAGCTGTTGTGTTCAGCTTATCAGAACCTGAAAATAATTGATTAAGCCTTTCAGAGATGTTGCATTCCACCCAAGAATTGAACTAATTATCTTTTTCTACAAAGAACCCAGTTGACTTCCAAGCATCCTGCTACAAACTAGGTCCACTCCTGCTTGCTTTTATACTGCAACAGGCACTTTTAAGACACCCTGCAGACTAAAGCAAGTTTTTTAAGTTCTTATCTTACCACCAGGAAAAAAACAAAGCCTGCTGAAGGCTACACCTATAAACACACAGACACCATCATTAAACTATTTCACTATTTTTCTAGACCATTTTACAACCAAGTAATTCACATCAGATACATTTGCTGAGCACCTAAGGCTGAAATCCATTATTCACACTGAAGTGGTTCCATCTGGTGACCTAGGACTACTGAATTAAATGGACTACTGTTTAAATCCATGCTATTCATGACTCAATGGGCAAATCTGGTTGAATCAAACAAATAAAGAAGGGCAGCAAGCCAGGCTTTCACTCCCACTAAAGCGTAAGTGTTTGGACCAAAACCTGATAACTCAAACCTATTAAAGGAGATAACATGTTGATTAATTTTCCTTTACAAGACGTGCAGAACACAGACTGACATACAGGTTAGTTAGTCTATGCAAATTATATCAATTTAAAAGTAGGTGCACATAAAAAGAGAAAAACAATAATGCTCATTTTTACTTTTAAGACTAATTGCCAAATTACCTTTTCTGCAGAGGGTTAGATCCAGTCTAACTGCACTTCAGTCCCAATAATTACAGTACCCAAAAGCTTTGTACAACGAACGAAGAGTCAAATATATGTACTTCAAGTGTAAACACACTAAATTATGAATTCCCAGAAATAAACACAGCTGAGCAGTATGAATAATTATGAATTATTACTCACGATTCACCAGCCTTATGCCAATACAATTACACTAACTTCTTAGAAGGAGTATTCTACAAACTCCTGTAATTGTTCAATGAATGGCTGAGAGCAGAGGCTCCCTCTATCTGTTTTCAAAAAGTTGCTGCTCTGTTTGAAAAGCACATCCCATGCTTCTGATAACAAAAGCTTGCAACAGTACAGCTTCACAGATGCAAACTGTGAAAAGCAATGCAACAATGGTTCTCAACTAGCTGGTTCTGTCTCCCAACAAGAAATAAGCTTGAAGTATGCATCACAACTGAGCAAGTTATTAAAAAAAAGGAGTGTAATAAACAATTATGTAATGAAAAACCAATGGCAAGAGACAAGTATGATCTCACGTATTTGTAGTACTTGTTGATTACAAGGTTTAGTTCTCATTTACAGTGGTGCCCCGCAAGACGAACGCCTCGCAAGACGAAAAACCCGCTAGACGAAAGGGTTTTCCGTTTTGGAGGCGCTTCGTAAAACGAATTCCCCTATGGGGTTGCTTCGCAAGACGAAAAAAATCTTGCATCCCCCTGCGGGGTTTTTTCGCTTTTTTCTTCCTTTTTTTTAAGCCGCTAAGCCGCTTATCAGCTTTTCCGCTGATAAGCCGCTTAACAGCTGATCGCTGGAAGCCGCTTGACAGCTGTAGCGCTAATCCGCTAAGCTGTCAATGGGCTTGCTTCACAAGACGAAAAAACCGCTATACGAAGAGCCTCACGGAACGGATTAATTTCGTCTTGCGAGGCACCACTGTATATTGTCAAAGGGTTAAAAAAATGGAAACAGACTCTGCCCACAGGATCCAATTCTAACAGACCACATTAGAGGAGACAAATGGAAGTAAGATTGAAATCAGAATATGTATGACAAAAAGAACAGCATAGTGCTGAATGATCTCCAAGAAAAGATGTAACTGAAGGCATGGGCTGAATCAGTGACAAAGTTTTCACACTGCAAACAGCCAGAAAAAAAGAAAATATACCAAGAGAAGAAAAGGTAAATAAGGGCAAAATAACAAAACCACAAACTTTTAAGATAGAGAAAAGAGGTTTCTCTATCGCCATCTTGCCTTTGTCCAAGATTGAGAGTACCGAAGGTAGACACCTAGACATACTTAAACAAAATTCCAAATGAACTGTTAAAAAATGAAGTAGACAAGGTGTACGTGTTCCATTGTTAATAATTTGATCATCTGACCAGCACTTATCACTAGGCTTTCTTCCTCAGCATTTTTCTACACAAATAGTAAGCTGTACAGGGCTGATGCCTGGGTTTAAAACTATTTTCACAGTTACACTCTCAGTCCTAGCCTATCCTAGAGAGTTATGGGGAAAAGAGAGTGGGAAGATCATATAGGCTTCCCTAAACTCCTTGCCAGGAGGACTGAATAAAAGTTCTACAAAAAATATTCCTTCTACAAAAATATATGCCACTAAATGCAAAATCCTACACACATCTATGCAGATGTCCCACATGATTCAATGAGACTTACTCTGAGGCAAGTTTGTATGGTTGGAGGTTATGTGTTGTCAACTGTTAAAAGACTTTAGCAAGTTTATTCTCCAACGTCAATTCATAAAGTAAGTTCTGGGAAAGCTCAACTTTCAGATACTGTGCATTACTGAACGATGGCATCATAAGAAACAGCAAGGACCCTTCAATATGCTAGGAGAAAAAAATGAAACAGGTAAAGACTGTTTGCCATTACTGTACTTAAACTTACTTAAGTAATGCTACAAGTTAACTATGGAATTGCTTTCCCAGCTGTACAGATAAATGGTGCATTTTCAGAGATGTGACGTTTCTCCCCACAATACCATTAGTTGCATCATCTGAATTTTAACTCAGGGTCTTTTGAGCCAAGGTTAGCCCTCCTGAACATCTTTCAAAAATATAAAGCACCACTTTCAAGCTACAATATAATTGTATTTTGCCAGCTAGACTACATTAAATATTCTATGCTAAAGAAAGCACCACTGGCAGTGACAACAATGATCACCTTTAAAATGAATTTCTGACTTGCAAAAGGACAATGAGGGTCACTTAACAGCACAAACAGTTCCCTTTGAGAACAGATAAACATAGGGCTTTTCTTTTAAAAAGACAATTACAATGATGATAAATAATAATGACTAACATCCTGTTAACAACTTCCTTCTTACATTAGAGTCAGGCTCTTCACTTGGCAGTAGACATTAAGAGCTGAAGTCTTAATTTCTAAAGTTATCCAGACTAAGCAGTGGACAGATGAAAGGGGAGGTGTTGGGGAGAGCCATCTCTTCGCTCTAAATGGAAAAACGCTGAGGTTACAAGGGTGCAAACCCCGAGCAGTTTGATAAAGTTACCTGTTCTGCACTGCACACACCACAGAATTGGGGGCCTTTTGAGGAAGAGGAGTTCTCTCCTCTAGCCCCACCAATACTACTCTCAAGAAATGTTTGCTGTATGTTACAGCCAGTGCTTTTTTTTCTAGGGATACTCAAGGGCATGAGGTACAGGCACGTTTTTTTAGAAGAAAAGCCCTGGTTAAAAGTGTGGCACTTACTGTAGCCACTTTATGGTGAACACTGGCACTTTTTTTCTCTAAAAGAAAAACACTAGTTAAAAGTGTGGCACTTAACGACTTTACGGCAAGCTCTGGCACCTTTTTTATGTTCCCACTGTGAAAGGACATGTGGATCCAGAATAGGCCTCATTGTAAAACCATATGTATGGAAGACAATCTTACTCGGCTACAGGTGATCGCCAAAGAAGAAAATCCCTGGTTAAAAGTGTGGCACTTACTGTAACCACTTTATGGCGAGCACTGCCACAGGCACCTTTTTCTCTAAGAAAAGCATTGGTTACAATAGCCGGGGAAACTCTACATATGTGCAAAGAAACTAGCTTTTTTTTTGGGGGGGGGGAGAGACTTAAAAGAGGCGAGCTGCAAGATTCCTTCACGAAACAGTCTCAGTCCATTTCCACTGAAACAAACAGGCACGCAGGTCTGTTGCAATGCCCCAAAGTGGAGCTGAAATGGGGGGGGGCAAGTGTGGTGTGTGCAGTGCAGAACATAGTGATGTATGGAAGTGAGAGCTGGACCATAAAGAAGGCTGATCGCCGAAGAATTGATGCTTTTGAATTATGGTGCTGGAGGAGACTCTTGAGAGTCCCATGGACTGCAAGAAGATCAAACCTATCCATTCTGAAGGAAATCAGCCCTGAGTGCTCACTGGAAGGACAGATCCTGAAGCTGAGGCTCCAATACTTTGGCCACCTCATGAGAAGAGAAGACTCCGTGGAAAAGACCCTGATGTTGGGAAAGATTGAGGGCACAAGGAGAAGGGGACAACAGAGGACGAGATGGTTGGACAGTGTTCTCGAATCTACCAGCATGAGTTTGACCAAACTGTGGGAGGCAGTGGAAGACAGGATGCCTGGCGTGCTCTGGTCCAGGGGGTCAAGAAGAGTCGGACACGACTAAACGACTAAACAACTAAACAACAACAACAACATGTGAATGAGTTAAGGACCACTGAGTTTTCCCACTAGTGATGTACGTATGGAAGTGAGAGCTGGACCATAAAGAAGGCTGATCGCTGAAGAATTGATGCTTTTGAATAAAGGTGCTGGAGGAGACTCTTGAGAATCCCATGGACTGCAAGAAGATCAAACCTCTCCATTCTGAAGGAAATCAGCCCTGAGTGCTCACTGGAAGGACAGATCCTGAAGCTGAGACTCCAATACTTTGAAGAAGACTCCCTGGGAAAGACCCTGATGTTGGGAAAGATGGAGGGCACAAGGAGAAGGGAACGACAGAGGACGAGATGGTTGGACAGTGTCCCCGAAGCCACCAGCATGAGTTTGACCAAACTGCGGGAGGCAGTGGAAGAGAGGAGTGCCTGGCATGCTCTGGTCTATGGGGTCACGAAGAGTCCGACACAACTAAACAACAACAAGTTCTCTTAGTCTGAGTAAGTCCTCCAATCCTACCCTATTTCACAACATGCTAGGATGCTTCGGAATTCAATACATATTTAAGGCAGCCACCATTTAACAATCCTGCGAACAAGATGACCCCCCAAAATAATATACACGGGGTCAGGAAGAGTCGGACACGACTAAACAACAACACTGGAGGGAAAGGGGTGCGCGGAGGATGCAAAAAATAAAGATGACAGCAATGCCACAAGTTTTCCCAGGGGGAGCGAGGGGAGGGTGGCTTACCTATGCCCAGCCCCACCACCACGCGCCCGGCCAGCAGCGTCTCCTTGTCCTGCGCGGCCGCCAGCACGGCTGCCCCGGCCGTGAAGATGCCGCTGGCCAGCAGGATGCAGGCTCTCCGGCCGCACCAGCCGTTGAGGACGCCGCCCAGCAGCGCCGAGAGGGCGGCGGCGCCCACGGTGCTGGAGACCAGCAGCTCCTGCCAGAAGGCGTCCAGGTGGAGCTCCTTCTTGAGCAGCAGCAGCGCCCCGGACACCACGCCCGTGTCGTAGCCGAAGAGGAAGCCGCCCAGCGCCGAGAAGACCGACGCCACGTACACGAAGCTGGGCGTCTCGTCCCGCTGGAACTGCCGCCGGGCCGCCCGCTCCAAGTCCGAGCAGCCGCCGCTGCCGCCGCCGGACGCTTGGCTGTGGAGGCTGGAGCACGACTCGGCGGCGGCCAGCAGGCTCCTCTCGCCCAGGCTAGCCGAGCCCTCGGCGGCGGGCGCCGGCTGCTGCTGCTGCTGCCGTCGGCGCTTCTCCCCCATCAGGTTGCTGAGGCTCTTCAGGGTATATTCCACATTGGCCTTGCGGGACATGGGGCAGCCGGCGCCGCCAGCCCTCCTCGGCGGCCTCTGCTGGCGGGCGCGGGAAGAAGCGCCCTGAGGTAAAAGCCCCGCTCGGGATGGCGGTCAGGCGGGCGGCGTGTGTCGAGAGGCGGCTCAGTGCGCGACTCGCTGCCGAGGCGCCTCGCCGCTGCTGCAGCCGCCTCTCATCCTCCTCCTCTTCTTCGCTCGCTGAGGCGAAGGAGCGCCGCTTGCCACCGTCGCCGCCGCCTCACGCCCACCGGGGCCTCGAGCGAGGGAAGGAGCCAGGAGCGAGCTGCCACCTCAGCCCGTGACTGGCCCAGCGAGGAAGCGAGCGAGGCGGCCATGAGGCGGGGCGAAGGGCGGGGCGGCCTGTGCGTGTGTTTGGTGTGTAGCCGCCCACCTCTTTTTTTTATACATTCTTTCCCTCAGGAAAATAAATAAATATCCCTTTCCCGTCGTCGTCGTCCCCGCCGCCTCGCAGGCACAGAGCAAGCGCGGGGAAGGCGTATTTTGAGCACGCGCGGAGTGGTCGCTGAGGGGGGGGGGAAATGGCCCGTTCCTGCTCCCTCAGGGGTCCGCGTGGGGCTTTGAAATCCGTGGCAAGGGATCGCGTGGGTTTGGACGCCCACGCGTCACGGGGATCCCGCCCCTGGAACTCACGGCAGGACTGGCGGGGGGGGGATCAGGCCCCCCCGCTCTGTAGGAGGGGCCCAAATGCCAGCACATTTTGAAGCATTCTTTTTTAAAATAATAATAATATTTATTTGGTTTTTTTCAGATTAAAAGGTCACACTCACATATCCAACATGCGACATGAAAACAAGATTCCAAGAAATCTCCTCCCCTTCGTGGGCCCTATTGTCCATCATTTCCTCCTGCATCTTTTATAATAATCCAGAACTGTTGTTTCCAAAATTCACCATTAAAGTACAAGTGATACTCCCATCCAGGGGTTGTCAAACTTTTTCAGCAAGGGGCCGGACCACTGTCCCTCAGACCTTGTGGGGGGCCAGACTATATTTTGAAGGAAGAAAACGAACGAATTCTGTGCCCCACAAATAACCCAGAGATGCATTTTAAATAAAAGGACACATTCTACTCATGTAAAAACATGCTGATTCCGGCCGGATTTAGAAGGCGATTGGGCCGCATCCAGCCCCCGAGCCTTAGTTTGCCTACCCATGTTCCAATCCTATGAAGGATTTTAACTGTTTACAATGGTCTTTTAAGATAAATTATCAATTTCCCCCGTTCCTTGTTAAAATTTTGGTCTTCCTGATTTCTGATTCTTCCGGTCATTTTGGCCATTTCAGCATAATCCATCAACTTGATCTGCCATTCTTCTCTGGTAGGACTTTATTCTTTCCCTCTCTGGGCCAATAACAGCTGCGCAGCTGTGGTCACATACATAAATAGTCTTTCCTGCTCCTATGGGATTTCGGCACCTAGAATCCTAAAAGGAAGGCTTTTTTTCTTTTCAGAAAAGGTTATTTTAAACATTTTTTTCAACTCATATGTCACATTTTGAAGCATTCATCCCACGCCTTCCCTGCTCTGATTTGTTTCCTGGAGGACTTATACAACCAAGAGGTGTCATCCTGATTTTGTTGCGGGTTGCTGTTTGATTATTTTTTAAAAAATCTTCATTCCACATTTTCCAGTGTGTTTCCCCTTCTCTATAAAGGTAAAGGGACCCCTGACCATTAGGTCCGGTCATGGCCGACTCTGGGGTTGCGGCGCTCATCTCGCTTTATTGGCCGAGGGAGCCGGCGTACAGCTTCTGGGTCATGTGGCCAGCATGACTAAGCTGCTTCTGGTGAACCAGAGCAGCGCACGGAAACGCTGTTTACCTTCCCGCCAGAGCGGTACCTATTTATCTACTTGCACTTTGACGTGCTTTCAAACTGCTAGATTGGCAGGAGCAGGGACCGAGCAATGGGAGCTCACCCCGTCGCGGGGATTCAAACTGCCGACCTTCTGATCAGCAAGTCCTAGGCTCTTAAAAAAAGTGGCTCTGTGGTTTAATCCACAGCGCCACCGGCATCCCCTTCGCTATGCTAACCCCCCAAAGCCATTTTTGTTTAAGTTTGCCAATGCAACAGAGCACTTTGATCCACTAACTGTGCAACCCTAAATTTCCGGTATGTGCTGGAATCCCTCCCATAAAATAGGGGCTCCAAAGTGAAGTAAAATGTTAAAGAAGGGCTTCCAGAAAACAGAAAACTGTTAAGTCTGAAATTACCTAACTGCACTAGGGACAACAGCTTGAACCACCAAAATGAAGACTGCAATTATTATTGAGTAAATATGAACAGGATCAGGCTGTAAAATGTCAATCCCATTCACGTTGGCAGCTTGAGTAGTTTGTGGCAAATCTCACTGAGTACAGGAATTGCAGTAGGATAGGGATAGGAGACTTGTGGGCCTTCAGACACAGTATTTCCAACTCCGGCTTCAGATACAGTATTTCCAACATCGCGTACACTGGTTGGGACTGATGCGAGTTGCAATCCAGCAACATCTGGAGGGCTGTAGGTTCGCCATCCCTACAGTAGAAAATTTGTTCCATTGCACACTCTCTTGGAATTCAATAGGACTTGCTTTTGAGTAGATTGTTGTTTTGTTTATATAAAAAAAAATTCATATGGCACACTTTCACAAAGCGTGACGGCAGTGCACAACAGCATAAAACATTTTTAAAGCAGTTTGAAGCGATGGTTAAAATGGCTGGCTGCTTAAGGCACATTTTAAATAACTAGATAGGCTTGTTGACATAAAAAAGTCTTTAAGAGACTCCTGAAAGTCAAAAGTGAGGATGCACAGTTAGGCCTCAGATTTTAGAACCCCAAATTCTTTAAAGGTGGGGATGGAAGTCTTGTGTAAAACTCCAGTGGAGGATGCAATTTACTGAGTGTATGGATCTTCCCTTACCAGTTAGAAAGTCTTTCTTTCTTTCTCCTTCCTTCCTTCCTTCCTTCCTTCCTTCCTTCCTTCCTTCCTTCCTTCCTTCCTTCCTCTGCTTCGTCCCTTCCCCATCCCTATAGTGCTTCCAGATGGGGGCTTAATACTGCAAACAAGTTGTTCAGATATAGAAAACAAGCTGTTGGCAACAGTTTTTTTAAAAAAAGTTTTGTTTTCCCCCGCAAAAAGGGTAAATCCAGATTAAATGAGAAAAAATATGGTATTTTAACACCAATGACATGTGGGTGCAATAGAACTTGCTTCTGAATAGAGAATTGCTGGGCTAAAATATAAGGCAAATGACATTAGTTCTACTTAACTGGTTTTGAACCTGTCTAGCTGGTTTTCTCTCATGTAGCCAAACTTCTTTTCCCTGTTAACTCATTAGCTTGGAAGCTAAGCATGCAAATAGCCCATGGGCAAGATTTTTTCAGTGGGAAAGAGGACAATTTCTAATTTATTTTCTTAGGAGGGTTGCAAAAATGCTCCTTATTTTTATAACAACAGATTAAACCAGCAAAGCCTCAGCTGAGTGTCTTTTCATTTAAAATTGCTTCTGCTTCATCCAGCTCTGTTAAACAAACCTTTCAGGTTCACATTCTCTCTCACTTTTAGACATTTTTAATTGGATGGCTTATGAAAGCATGTTTGATATACGCCCTAGTCTGAAAATTAACAGGATGCTAAGAAAATAAAGAGGCCTGTCAGTGAAAATTTTAAAATACTAGATCTCTTCGTTTCGCAAAAACTTTTTCAAATCTTCATTCTGCAATAAAAACATAGCAATGAAATAATACGGAATAAAACATGGAGCAGGATGAAATACAACCCAGTTGTATGGATGTAAATTTCAGAATGCTCAATGGGACTTATTCCTAAGAAAGTATGCATATTATCAATCTATCTAAGCGCCACCTCTGTACGTGGCACAGCTGTGACACTCCAGGTAGTGCATAGATGGGACTCTAGAAATGTTAATGCATTTAAGGAGAATAGACAAAAGGGAAACAACAGAGAATGAGGGGAGACAGAGCCAGGGGTAAACAAAAGAAGATGCAATGACATTCTGAGGGTTTAAATTACATGTCTGAAACTCTCTGAAAGTAGTACTGGTAGGATCACTATGCCTCCTAGTGGTTGAAAAATTAGGCTTAACAAATAAAAAATATATAGTATAAGGCCTGGTTCTATTCTTTCCAGAACAAGGCTTTTTGTTTTGTTGGGTTTTTAAATAACAAAACTGTCATCCCTGCCAACTACATCCCTGATTCATATATACAGAGGACAGTTCACTCAGCTCAGAATGTTTTCTGAACGCATTGCAAGGGACAAGTATTCCCAGGTTCTGCATTGCACCCCATTCCAATGTGTGTTTATTCAGAAGCAAGTCCTCTTGATTTCACTGGGACTTGTTCTTCTTCTTTGATCACTCGTAGCCAGGTAAGATTGTCTTCCATAAACATGGTTTTAAAAATGAGTCCGTAAGTGACGGTGGAGGCCAATTCTGGATCCACAGGTCCTTCCACAGTGGAGACATTGGTTTCCAGGCGGGAGTTGATCACAGTGTGGATTTGCCAAGCGTGCCTTCCTCTTAGCATGTTTCTCCCTTGCGTCATGAGTTCGAGTGTCTTCAAAGCCCATGACACCTTTGGTAAAGGCTGTTCTCCATTTGAAGTGCTCACAGGCAAGTGTTTCCCAATTGTTGGTGTTTATATTACATTTTTAAAGATTTGCCTTGAGACAGTCTTTAAACCTCTTTTGTTGACTACCAGTATTACGCTTTCCATTTTTAAGTTTGGAATAGAGTAGTTGATTTGGAAGACGATCATCAGGCATCCGCACAACATGACCAGTCCAACGAAGTAGATGTTGAAGAATCATTGCTTCAATACTGGTGATCTTTGCTTCTTCCAGTACACTGGTAATTAGTTCACCTGTCTTCACAAGTGATGTGTAAAATTTTTCGGAGACACCACTGATGGAATCTTTTGAGGAATTGGAGATGGCGTTTATAAGTGGTCCGTGTTTCATAAGCATACAGTAAGATTGGTCGTACAATAGCTTTGTAAACAAACATTTTGTTTCCCTGCAAATGTCCCATTCCTCAAACACTCCGCACTTCAATTGGGAGAAAGCCGCACTTGCAGAGCTCAGGTGATGCTGGATTTCGCCATCAATCCATACTACCCTGAACATGCCCAATCTGGTCTGATCTTGGGGACTTGTTCCCAGCTAAGTAGTAATACACATTTCACTTGCCTCCTGGTTACGTAAGTTATCTGTGTAGTATTGCGTGAGCTTATAAGGAAGTAGACAGCTTATGCATTAGATGGCAAATACATGACCGTACCTGTTATATATTCAGTGGCCTGTGTTTGCCTGAGCTTGAGTCTGGACTAAGGATTCTGAGTCCCCATGTTCTGATTCGATACATGATATCCAATCACAGAACAATTCAGGATTGGGGCCTCTGCCACTGGCCCTTAAACTCCGAATTATGATTTGCAGCTTGGAAGTTTAGATAGCCAATCACGTTGGGAGTGGCTCAGGCCTTCAGAAATTTATATAAGCAGTTGCTTTGCCCCTGTTGTCTAGTTCTGTTAGCTCAATAAAGGTTCTTGCTGTTATCACTGTGTCTTGCCTTGTGGGAACCCACTTACACTTCAGAACCTATCATGGTAGATTTTTAAAAACATAAGAAGAACCTGATGGATCAGGCTAATGGGCCAACTAGTCAAGCACCCTGTTTTTACAACCAGATATCTACGGGAAGCTGAAAAGTAATACTAGGGAAAGCATGTTCTCCTTCATGGAGAGCACGTGTTGCGGTGGGGTCTAGCAAGACACCCCCTCTAGGTTTCTGGGTGGAACCGTTTGAGTGGCCATGACTGTGATTGGGCCAAGTTGGGTTGTTGGGGAGATTTTGATGTTACAATTTAGAGGGTTGGCACAAAGGTTATATATCCTTGGCACACAGCTTTTTTCAGTCTCTTTTGCTGCATGCATCGGATCGCCCGCCCACCCTCCCTAATTTAGGGCTGTTGCGTTTGACCTTGCTATGCCTATCATGGGGTCATCTGCTTTTGGGGCAGGGGCCTGGTAGGATTTTTGTTCATTTGGCAGATTGGCTGGTGCCATTTGGTATTTGCCTACTGCGTAGCAAATTGTCACAACTTGTAAGGTTGCGGTTAGGCATTGGTTAAAATTTGGTTGGTGGAGGGGTAAGGGTTGGCTGTGCCTGCCCCTCCAATGCTGCTGCAAGGGAATTCCGTTAAAGGAATCCAGGGGTTTGCCATACATTTGTCAGTATCCCCGGCAAGGAGCTAGGGTCGTACAAGCCCCTGGGAGCATGCAGGGAGGGGTGACGGTATGGTGCCCAGTCCCATTCTCTCCCCAATATTGTTTTCCCTTACTGGTTTCACTGGAATCTGGAAGTCAGTTCTGTCCAGGAGCGGGGACAGATAGTCTTAACCAATGCCTAAGGAACCACTCACATTATGTATTTTAATAAAGTTGTGGCCAAAATTATGCCAAAAACCTTAAACAAAAATTATTTGTGAATTGTGATTGATTTAGGTGGGTGGCTTGGGGACATCGACACGCAAAAACAGCATTCTTCCCTTGTGATTCCCAGTAAATGGTCTTCAGAGGCACACTGCCTCCATCATGGCCATATCCCCCACAATTAGTCTTATAGCTGCATGTGTCAAGGCTACCTTCATTCATTTGATTAGCTTACAAAGATTAAGATAAATGTAGAACCGTGCATGCGAATATCTTAAGAAAAGTCTTTAAATTCCAAGACTTAAGAAAGAGAAATCCCCATGTGTCTTGATTCCCAAAGTCAAAGGGTCTTGGGTTCCATCCAGTAAACTTTTGACACATGTTAGATAGCACAATTATAGCAAAACAGGCTCCCCCACCGCTAGATTTGATAGCGGTCTCTAAAATCAAGATGATGCAGTGGCATAGCGTGGGTTGTCAGCGCCCGGGGCAAGGCAAGTAATTTGCGACCCCTAACCCATGGATTTGCGCCCCCTAACCCCCAGATGTTGCGCCCGGTGCGGCCGGCCCCCCCTGCACCCCCCACGCTACGCCAATGAGATGATGGCTTAGAAGATGAAGCTCACTGACTATGAGATTTGTTACCTGTCTCTTAATCAGTTCTTGTGTCCAATTTTACATGGGGAGAAGAGTTTGGGAGGAACTTTAACTGGGCAAGTGAGCACCACTGTAATGCGATAACAGCAACGGCTAATCTCAGAGAGGACAACTTTCTTTCAACTGCACCCACAAGTTTCTAAACAGGTAAAAATGATTCCTTTTAAAATATGCAAGCTTTCAAGTTTCTGCTAAACAACTAACAGTAATGATTTTATACTTCACAATTAGTGCCAATTAAAAAACAACAACAAATCTCATTGCGGAAGCAATTCCAATGACAGTAAAGGATCTTTAGTCAAGGCTGCCTTAGCCAAGCAAGCATGCTGCAGTCACTGAAGTAGATCACAAAAGAAAGATAAATGCAGGCATTCCTGAAATATACTCAGAGTCGAGAGTGGATTTCATGCTCTTTATTCAGCTCATAGGGAGCTGAATGAGCTTGGTGAGGAGGAATGAAAGTTTCCCCAAAGTATCTGCTTTATATACATTATTTACACAATGGGCTGCACGTGATTGGCTAATTCCGGAATTCTCCTGTAGGCCAATCAGGTTGTGGATTCACTTCAATCTGGAGCTGGATTGGGTGGCTCCTGCAGACCAATCATACTGCTGCATTGTTCTAGGACCAATCAGACTGCTGCATTTTGGATCCTATTGTTCTAGGACCAATCAGACTGCTGCATTTTGGATCCTATTCAACTCAGTACATAACAATTCCTTACTTAATTTTCTTCTCCATTCATCCTCCACCTGATCAATGGATACAACTGAAATAGGTTCTTGGTTGTGCTGGATGTGTTCGCCCAGAATATGGTCTCAAGGTACATGAGGCCATGTAGTTTTTGTCTTTTACTCTTTTAGCATTTCAACCAATAAAAAAAGTAGATACTTACAAGGTTTTTTTTCCACTTGTGAAGAAATAGTCCATCGGCGATCATTATAGCAGCATCATTGACTTAGAAAGACCGTAAGAAATTAATCTAAAGTAGATCCCATGAAACAATTTAGATTCTTAGATTTTCTGTTAGTTCTTTAATCCTTTGTTTATGAGTTAGTATTGCTGAAGATCACAGGGTATATCATTGCTCATATTTAATTTCTGATATTTTTGTTATCTAGCACTGAGAGACCATTATTTTAATCTCCGGAAGGCCCTCTGCTTCTATTCCAAGAATTCTAGTTCCTTTTTTTTTAAGCACAGTCTTTCCAAAGGATTAAAGCATGTCATTCCTACGAAGGTAAAAATAGTAATGTTTATTCTATTCAGCTGGCACCACAGGATTACCAAACAATTTATTGCTGTTATTATACTTAACATCTCTAAAATAATAAAGTAATAAATATGAAAAACATTTAATGGATACCCACAGAGAGCTTTTCGTCTGTACATGTGGAAAACGGAGGGGATTGCATTTCAGAGCCATGGATTATTGTGATGATGTACAATAAAGGATAACACAAATCTACATAATAGAATTTGATGGAACACTGACTTTTCAAAGGAAACCTTTTAGCACATTGCTTTTTGACCAGCCTTCAAGGAGAATGAGGGGGGGCATTCTTCCCTGTGGTGTGATACAAACCTAGCCTTGTATTTCTAGAAAGAATTCTTTTGTTGGATTTTAGGTTTTGAGCACATTTTTATTGGGTTGCGGTTTTTCTTCTTAGCAAACTTATCTGATGGAAAGAATGGGAAGGGAAATAAAAAGTTAAGACTGAAGATTTTTTTAAAAAAAGTTTATATCATGACAAATAATATAGTAGAACGACACTCAAATTTACGTGGACATCCCATTTTTACTGGCCCTTCCACTGTATTTTTTGCCTGAAACAAACTGGTAAAGCTTTTCCTGACACAGATGAAAGAAGTGGGAAAAGTTTGTCCTAGTTTATATTTGTGTAGGATACTGTTGAAGGCATAAGAGCAGTGCCATCAAATGAATGAATGAATGACAAGTTTTGCTTGTCTAGAGGCTGCAATCCTATATCTGTTATGTACTGAAGTTCTCACCCTGGGCCAGCAGGGGGATACTGCAGATAGTTTTCACTCAGGTCCACATATGCAAATAAGGAATTGAAAGTGACGTTCAGTGATTGGATAAGGTAAAGGTAAAGGGACCCCTGACCATTAGGTCCAGTCGTAACCGACTCTGGGGTTGCGGCGCTCATCTCGCTTTATTGGCTGAGGGAGCCGGCGTACAGCCTCCGGATCATGTGGCCAGCATGACTAAGCCGCTTCTGGCGAACCAGAGCAGCGCACGGAAACGCCGTTTACCTTCCCACCGGAGCGGTACCTATTTATCTACTTGCACTTTGATGTAGTTTCGAACTGCTAGGTTGGCAGGAGCACGGACCGAGCAACAGGAGCTCACCCCGTCGCAGGGATTCAAACCGCCGGCCTTCTGATCGGCAAGTCCTAGGCTCTGTGGTTTAACCCACAGCGCCACCCGCGTCCCTAGTGATTGGATAGTTACAGAAAATTGTTACTGTTGACTTGTAGTTGAGCTCTATATAAGCAGGTTGGCTGAATCCTTCAGCTCAGTTTTGTTCTGGCCTGTGAATAAACAAGAGCTGTTTGAAGAATCGCTGTGTCATCTGATACGTTCACCCACAATTTAACAATATCCACATACCTGGGAATAAGAATGCACAGGGTTGGACTAACAGTGTCCTTTTCTCAGGGGATCTGTCCCTGGGAATTAAAGCATGCAATGAAGGAGATTTTTATGGGATTCAGCAAGTCACAGGAACAAGCAGAATGAGT
The DNA here is from genome assembly GCF_964234715.1 of Podarcis melisellensis. Classification (NCBI taxonomy): domain Eukaryota; kingdom Metazoa; phylum Chordata; class Lepidosauria; order Squamata; family Lacertidae; genus Podarcis; species Podarcis melisellensis. Next base: position 16,783,411 of record NC_138542.1, read on the forward strand.
AAAGAAGGCCTTGCTAGGTTCAGTAGTTAAGGCCATAACAAGGCATTTCTCCACCTCCCTTGGTTTTGGTGACACACAATCAGTGCCACCTATGTAAGATGGGTGCAAGAATACCTCTTTAAAATATACCCCATCAATAATGGGCTGGTTAAACCAAGTGTGGGACATGGCATCGGCAGTTAAACCAATGATATATGAATGCATGAGCGAAGAGAGAGAATATGTTTATAGGAAATTGCCTTATTTTTGACACAATAAAAGTTCATGACAGCCATATGCTACCATTCAACCACTTAAAAAATAAATAAATTGTTATTTGATTTTCAAAAATATAAACATACACCAAAAACCAATTCAGAATCCAAATATTGAGATTACTCTGAATCTCCTGACTTCCATTCATTCCTTCGACGGGTCGTATTGATAATATTTTCAACTGCATATCAATACTTCTCCAATTTTTCGTCTTTCTAAATTATCCATACATTCCGTTACATTACAAGTGTGGTTAAAATCCTGCCAGTGTTTAAAATTGCTTACGATGATCTCATATATAAATTATAAACTTTCCCCATTCTTTTTTTAAAGTTCTTGTCTTCTTGATTTCTGAGCTTCCCAGTTAATTTTGCCATTTCGGCATAGTCCATCAACTTGGTTTGCCATTCTTCTCTGGTCGGGGTTGTCTCTTCTTTCCATCTCTGGGCTAAAAGTATCTGTGCGGCTGTAGACACATACATGAACAGTCTTTTCTGGTCCTTTGGAATCTCAGTACCTATAATCCCTAATAAGAAAGCTTCTGGTTTTTTAAACAAAAGTTATTTTAAATATTTTTTTCATTTCATTATATATCATTCCCCAGAAATTTTTAATTACACGTCCACCACATATGGTGAAAGGTACAGTACCTTCTTTTTCTTTACATTTCTAGCAAGTATTTGAGCTCGTTCTATACATCTTTGTTAATTTGACTGAAGTTAAATACTACCGGTACATGATTTTCATGTAGTCTTCTTTCAATGAACAACATGCCGTAAATTTCAAATCTGTTTTCCACCCACCATTCAACCACTCCCCCCCCCATCTTGTTTGTGAAAATCAACATTATAATAATTATCCATTCCATAGCATTCCTGTGAGGTAAACACATTTTTGTCTGCCCTGCAGTGTGAAACCAAACCAATTGGTAGCCCCTCTTGCTTCTTTCCATCTTACAACTATAATAATCATAATTTTATTATTTATACCCCACCCCTCTGGCTGGGTTTCCCCAGCCACTCTGGGCGGCTCCCAACAGAATGACCGCTCCCTGCTTAAAACGGGGGGCGCCCTTTGCGTGGACGCGCGCAGCCCCTAGATCTGGAGCGGCTCCATCAGCATAGGCTTGGCTTGGCTTCCCTCAGGTGGGATACCTGGAGGTCTCCGCCTACCTCAGCCAGTTGCCCAATCCCACCTGGGGGAAGCATTGCCAAGGAGACCAGGCCAGGTAGGGGAGAGATTACCTGCCCACACAATAGAGGGAGGATCTTACCTGGGAATCCTCACTTGGCTCCAGAGCTTCTGGAGAATAGTAAAATCACGCATTCAGCTGTGTAAGATCCCATTGAAGGGGTGCTGATAGGGAGCTAGATAGCTTCTGCTCTACTTGCTCAAGTTGCCACTTTCACCCTGAGGCACAATCTTCTGCTTGCTCCAGAATCGCAGCAGCAGGAGATGGAACTGGGCTGCCTGTCTCACAAGAGTCTCCAGAGAAATACCACTTCTGCTTGGAAATACCAGAGAACGAGCATATGTCAGAATGACCTTTTATGTTCTTATGTGTCAAACAGAAAACTCCCGCCTGCACTGCAAATAGGCTTAGCTGAAAAGAACATGGTATTCCTCAGTGACCTCCACAGTCTGAAAAACAGTTATTTGTAAAGTTATCGTTTCAATAACGCCGAGAACTCATGAAATGTGCAGCAAACCGGTCTGTACGAGAAGCGCAAACGCAACAACAAGATAATTGAATACAAAAAGAATCACCTAATTCAAAAGCCTGTCATTTAATAATCACTTAACAGCATAATCCTATTATGAATGTTCCAAAGAAAGTCCCATGAGATGCTGTTCAGGTTTCTAGAACAGTATCTGGAGGCAGAAAGTGGCTGAATGAGAGTCCGGAAACTGAAGATGAAACCACCCAAAATGGAGGCCCTGTTGATGGTAGGCAGTTCTCAATCCAAGAGTTGGGTTGACAGTATGTTCTGGAGGTGTTGGGCTGCCCCTAAAGGAGAAGGCTCATGGCTTAGGGTGTCATGGGAAGCGAGTGGCGCTGTGGTCTAAACCACTGAGCCTCTTGGGCTTGCCAATTGAAAGGTTGGCGGTTCGAATCCCCGCAGTGGGGTGAGCTTTCATTGCGTTCCTGCCAACCTAGCAGTTTGAAAGCACACCAGTGCAAGTAGATAAATAGGTACCGCTGTGGCAGGAAGGTAAACGGCATTTCTGTGTGTTCTGGTTTCCGTCATGGTGTCCTGTTGCGCCAGAAGCGGTTTAGTCATGCTGGCCACATGATCCAGAAAGCTGTCTGTTGTCAAACGCCAGCTCCCTTGCCCTGAAAGTGGGATGAGTGCCACACCCCATAGTCGCCTTTGACTGGACTTAACCATCCAGGGGTCCTTTACACTTTTATACCTTTAAGGTATGCCTAGAGTCACGATTGTCACTTGAGGCTCAGGTACGTCACCTATTTCCAGCTCCAGCTGTTTTTGCCAACTATGAACCTTTCTGGGCCAGGAAAGCCTGGCTATGGTTGCAAACACTCTGGCAAGCTCATGTTTAGTCTGTTGCAGTGATTCAGCATGGGGCTGCCCTTGAAGACAGATCTGAAAACTGCAGCTGGTACAAAGTGCACTGGCACTACAAAATGGGGTCATATTTCACAAGTCTTACAAGAGCTGCTCTAGATGCCTGTTGGTTCCCAAGCCCAGTTTAAGGTGTTGTTGTTTAGTCGTTTAGTCGTGTCCGACTCTTCATGACCCCATGGACCAGAGCACGCCAGGCACTCCTGTCTTCCACTGCCTCCCGCAGTTTGGTCAAACTCATGCTGGTAGCTGCGAGAACACTTTCCAACCATCTCGTCCTCTGTCGTCCCCTTCTCCTTGTGCCCTCCATCTTTCCCAACATCAGGGTCTTTTCCAGGGAGTCTTCTCTTCTCATGAGGTGGCCAAAGTCTTGGAGCCTCAGCTTCATGATCTGTCCTTCCAGTGAGCACTCAGGGCTGAATTCCTTAAGAATGGATTGGTTTGATCTTCTTGCAGTCCATGGGACTCTCAAGAGTCTCCTCCAGCACCATAGTTCAAAAGAACACAGTATATACCCTAAATTATTTGTGACCCAAACATATGAAAGAGCACCTCTCCCCATAGCTACCAACCTGTGCCTTAAGATCTGGGGGTGGAAGCTATGCTTGTCATTCAACGAACAACTGCAGTTCACTGTGCAATAATGTGAAGCAGGGGCTTCTCTGTTGTGGCACCCTGGATCTCTTTGCCATTAGAGCTATGCTTCTCCCTTACATTAACAGCTTTTTGACATCGAGACATTTACCTTTCTGATTTTTTTTTGGGGGGCATTTAAAGAACTGATGTCTCTTTCTGCTGAGGTGCTGTTTTGCATTATAAATTGCTTTATAGTTTCAATACATTGGCGAATGTGTTTGTTTGTTTTTAATGCTTTTATTTACTGTGAATAGTTATGTTTGACCTTTTGTATGCTGGTGTGCATCACTCTGGAAACCTTTGGGTTGCAGGCGGTGTGTAAGTATGCGTGTCTGTCCTACATAAATAAATAACTTTCAGCTCCTTCTGTGAAATGAAGCATACTGTGATCTTCAAATTAAAATCTCATTAAGCAAAATCAACCAACGGATCATTTTAGCAGCAAGCAGCAAGTCTCACATTCTTCCTGTCAAATAGATGTCCCGTGAGTGACACATGGGTAAATGAAATCATTTGAGCTGGGTTTGCAGATGAAAGAGAACACGGGATAGAGCAAATTGAATCTCTCAGCTCCTCCAGACTGGAGTGGACACATACTGTATAGTTCCTTATCATTTACACATAAGCCTTCTCAGGGCACACATTGCCCTTTACTCGTATGTCACTGTGTTTCCTTTCCACATTAATTGTGGGTTGTGCCTGAATTGAGAAATGTTCCATTTCCAATGTTCCAGTGTTCACACTCTTAATGTACCCTCATGTTCCCCCACTCTGTAAATGTTGGGAGTTATGGTTATGGGCACAGTGACAGTCCTCTCTCCCCTCCCCCTATTTAATGCCTAGTATATCGTCTGCTAGGGACAAGGGTGGCGCTGTGGGTTAAACCACAGAGCCTAGGACTTGCTGATCAGCAAGTCGGTGGTTTGAATCCCCACGACGGGGTGAGCTCCCATTGCTCAGTCCCTGCCCCTGCCAACCTAGCAGTTCGAAAGCACGTCAAAGTGCAAGTAGATAAATAGGTACCGCTCCGGCGGGAAGGTAAACGGCGTTTCCGTGCGCTGCTCTGGTTTGCCAGAAGCGGCTTAGTCATGCTGGCCACATGACCCGGAAGCTGTACGCTGGCTCCCTTGGCCAATAAAGCGAGATGAGTGCCGCAACCCCAGAGTTGGCTATGACTGGACCTAATGATCAGGGGTCCCTTTACCTTTATACCATCTGCTGATTTTATAGGAGCATAGGGGATTAGAAGAGGGACTACACGTCTTCCTGAGCTATGGCAAACCTGGTTATCAGAGTGAAGTTTTGTCATGGACTCAGTACAACTGTCTTTCTCAGCCATCTCTCTCCTCTGAACTGAGCTTGCAAGCAGATACCTTGCACAGACAGAGAAGTCTCCCAAACCATAACCCCAACCCCTCCCTATAAAAAGTGGGATGATGTTTGTGCACGCGCCACACTACAAAATATCGAGGATCCATGCCAGATCTTTCACAAAGTCAGATTTTGGGTGTTACAAGAAAAAGCGGGGTTTTGAGTATATATTATTCCAGAATACTAGCTGAAGAGCCCCAGGTTCTTCAGCAATGTGTGCACTAAATGCTTTTGTGGAACAGCTTCAGTAGAAAATTCTGTCCAAATTAACCAAAAATCCAGTAGTGGGTTTGCATTGCTACAGGCAAATAATTGCACCAAGCCCTCTACAGCACATTTTGCTTTGCTAGAGCACAATATATTCTTTTGTAAGGATGTATCAAATAATCTACTGACATGCAACGTATTTAAAATCTACTCCAACCTTGTGACCGTTGGTTTAAGGAGTGGCTTTTATGTGGTAGAAGACCAGCTCTTTCATTTCAGTTGACTTTTTTTACCCTTTTAAGCCTTGTGTGCTGCACAGTTTGTGGAAGACGACATAGAAAAGAAAGCTAATCAGTAGGGCAGGCTACATCTGCGAGCATCACATGATAGTGACTGCTACAGTTGGCTTCTTCTGGAACAAGATGTTATTAAAAATCATTACTCCCAAGACCAGACTTGTTCATCATGCAGCTGCACTGGGGAAAAGATTATGCACGGAAGGATCTAATAAGATGTGCTCGATTAGATTACAAACGGAAAAATCCTTAAAAAGTTATTTTCACACACATTTTAAAAAAAGTGATAATTGGAAAATCAGATGAGTTTCTTTTCAATATATTTCAAACATCTGGGTCTTGTCTGGGGCAATCCTATACGTGTTTCCTGCTACAATGGGGCAGGGGTAATGTAAGACATAGCTGTCAACTTACAGATTTGAAAATAAGGGACCAGCAGCCTTGAAAATAAGGGACCTGCAGCCAAAATAAGGGACCTGCAGCCTCACCTGTTCCAGGCATCCAGTCTTCCTGTCCTCCTGCAGTCTGGTCAAACTCATGCTGGTAGCTTCAAGAACACTGTCCAACCAACTTTGTAACCAGAGGTTCAACTGAACAGAATCTGAATCACATGCACCACAAGGCCTATGCAGCCTCAACTTAAGATGGCTCCCCGGCCTGGCTTTGCACTGCAAAGTTTGCAGCAGCACGTGCAACAAAATGGCGTCCAGCATTCAAAAAACCCCTCAGCTTGCATTAACTAGCCACACACAAGGCATGCAAGCTCCACCCCCCAGCCATTCTTAGACTTCTTATTGGGTGAGCAACACAGCCAAGCAACACAGTTGGAGCCTCCCTCCTCCCTGGCCAGCAGGGAGGGAGGGAGGGAGAGGAGCTGCTTCATTTGAAATTTAAGGGACATCATTTAAGGGACATTTAAGGGACATCCATCAATAAGGGACAGCAGCGGGACATGGTGCTGGAATAAGGGACTGTCCCTTCAAATAAGGGACACTTGACAGCTATGATGTAAGATAAAGGAGGAGCATGAATCACCTGCCTCTTTTTTCACGGAAAACAGGCCATTCCATCTCCTGTGAGGTGCTGCTATCACAGGTAAATCCTGGAGACTAGAAGTTATCCGTAATAACCTTCAGCAAAATATTCAAGCTGCAAAAAGTTTGCCTTCATTCCGGTGGTGATTCACTATTGCATTCTTGGAAAAACGATTAATTGAAGCGATAATTGAAAAGACCTTTGCAGGAGAAAGCTGATGGCGGTGTGTCGAGTCAGGCTGCCCCAGGATCAGTTACTCATCCAGCTGGCTGGGCAATTAATATCTCTGAATTATGGAGAGCGCCTAAGGAAGCTTTTGTAGCAAAATTGAGAGTAAAGGAAACCTCTTTTCCCCCATTACTGTCTGTGGAGATTAAATAAATCCAGATGAGTTCCCTACTGCATCCAGGGTATGACTTAAAGGAGAATAGTGAAAGGAACTCTTTTTCATGTTCCAAAACAAACAGTCATCTCTGTAGCCTGGAGCAGGAATGAGGAATGCTTTCTTCTCCAGCTTTGAGGGACAAGGCAAGAGGGAGAATGTACCATATGACACTGCCACTTGTGATATTTCTTTTGTCCTCTGTTGAAGCAGAAGCAGATCTGTTAACCGAAAGGATTGCTTCCATTAACTTTGGGCACAGATATAAATTTATTTAATATTTGAAGACTGCTACTCTGCCCGCTCGCTTGCTCACTTTTGCTTTTCGCTTTTTCACGACAGCCTCAAGGTCTCAAGACTAAGAACAATAAATATAAAAACAAAAAAACTGGAAAACAACAGATAAAACACAAAGTAAAAGGGAGGAATCCACCTAAATGGTTCCTCTAGGGGTCAGCCAACGTTTTCAGCAGGGGGCCAGTCCACTGTCCCTCAGACCTTGTGGGGGCCCGGACTATACTTTGGGGGGAGGGATGAACGAATTTCTATGCCCCACAAATAACCCAGAGATGCATTTTAAATAAAAGCTGTATTGGAAGGATATGAAAGGAGCAACGCTGGGAAAGTGGTAAAGCAAAATGTGGCACATTGCCTTAAGAGAAAAACTTACTCGGATGCTTTGCTTTTTAGAAGGAAAAAAAACACTTGGGCATCTTTAAAGTGGACTGGTAAGACTTTCGTGCACATATAAATAAGAAAGAATACAACAGAGGAGCGTCTTCACATTATGCAGAAGTGTGGGACCTCTAAGTACCATTTGGGATGCCAGTTCTTGGCTTCGCTGGATAAAACTACTTTTCCTGACCAAAGAGAAAATAGGATAATAGAACTGTGAATATACTTTTCTTCTGGTATTTATGGGTAATTTTAGTATACAGTCATACCTCGGTTTACATATGCTTCAGGCTGCATTTTTTCGGGTTACGGACCCGCCGAAACCCGGAAGTACCAGAATGGGTTACTTCCGAGTTTAGGCAGTCGCACATGCACACGTTCGCAACCCGAGTGTCCACTGTACGTTAACTTTGTATTAAGTTTTTTTTAAAAATAAAATAAAATAAAGCATGTACTAACAGTCAAAGGGGGGGGGGTGGAAGCATCTGAAAAATGCTAGAACTTTAGGTAAAGGTAAAGGGACCCCTGACTGTTAAGTCCAGTCGTGGCCAACTCTGGGGTTGCAGCGCTCATCTCGCTTTATTGGCCGAGGGAGCCGGCGTACTGCTTCCGGGTCATGCGGCTAGCATGACTAAGCCGCTTCTGGCAAACCAGAGCAGCGCACGGAAATGCCGTTTACCTTCCCACCTTACCTATTTATCTATTTGCACTTTGACGTGCTTTCGAACTGCTCGGTTGGCAGGAGCAGGGACCGCGCAACGACCGCCGACCTTCTGATCGGCAAGCCCTAGGCTCAGTGGTTTAGACCACAGCGCCACCCACATATACTAACAGTCAAAGGGGGGGGGGGAAAGCTTCTGAAAAATGCTAGAACTTTACGGATGTGCTAATGCTTCCAAGTTTGCCAACATGGGAGAATGCCCTCCCTTCAGATGTCAAGGACATTAAGAACTACATAGCTTTTAGAAGACACCTATAACGGGAAATTATTAATGTTTGATGCTTTATTATGTTTTATATATTCTGTAAGCCCCCCAGAGTGATTGGGAAAACCCAGCCAGATGGGCTGGGTATTAATAATAATAATAATAATAATAATAATAATAATAATAATAATAATATGATTATAACACACCAAGTAGCCTTCCCATTAATATTGTGTGACCATCTGTAATGACCTTGAAGTGTTTCTGCCAGTCAGAATCTTCTATGTATTTTGGAAAGTTGTTTGTTTGTTCACTATGCATTTGGAAACTGCCAAGAAAATTGTTCCCTAGCTTGGGTCTCTGGGTAAAAAGCTGGCCTTTTGGAACGGAGCTACTTCCCAGTAATTAGGATGATCTCATCGAGTTGAAGCACCTGTGTTCTCTGGGCTTCAAGGCCATGGAGGAAGCCTACTAATTAGGGACTCATTTCTGTGGAAAAACCGTCTACCCAAGTGCCAGAAAGTACTTTTTACCATAAAGCTAGCTTTCGCCTTTGTCTCCTTTGTCTCTTACCTGTTTCTATGCAACCTCTGGGAGATTATATTGTGTGTGTCATGGACTGATTCTTATGCCCATCATTGTCAACTGTATTTTAGATCTGTAGTTTTTGGGCCTTTCCGTCGCCTTACATGCACTATTTTTATTCGATTTTACTCCTTTCTTTAAAAATAAATCTATCTCATTTAAAACTGGCTTCCATTTTGGGTCAAGCCTTAGTACTGGGCCCACATCCTCTAACTTCTTTATTATTTGTTACTGCGTAAGTTCTTTACCTGAGTTTCAGGGAGACGCTAGCTCTTTTCTGGAATCTTAGGGGTGTCTGGTAAGGCCTGGGAGTCTCCTGTGTCAGGTGTTCAGCCTACACTTGAGTAGGACCCTGGCAGAGACACATGCCCAACTGGCCCGTTCCCTCCCTTCTGGTTGATCATTTGGGAGCTTCATAAGTATCATAGAATCATAGAATTGGAAGAGACCACAAGGGCCATCGAGTCCAACCCCCTGCCAAGCAGGAAACACCATCAGAGCACTCCTGACATATGGTTGCCAAGCCTCTGCTTAAAGCTTTCTTCAGCCCAAACATCACAGCGACCGATGCCAACCAACGCCGGCACACTTAGGGATCCGCAGAGTTTGCGCATCATGCGCGTGACAGACCTCAGCGACTCAGCATATTGGCTAATCTACTTTATTTACATATAAACACACACGGAGTACTGCAAAATAGCTCCTTCTCTCTCTAGCATCAGACAACAAATAGAAAAAAGACAATAGTCCCACTTCAGGAAACACAGTAACACACAAACATCCTGTCTCCCTCACTTCCCACTCTGTGGAGTCAAAACATATACCATCATGAGATAGACAACAATCCCATGACTGCAATCATGGAGCAGGAATTCTAACATCCTGGCCTAGGCTGCTTGGATTTGAGGAGTAGGGGCAGTGTATTACCTTGCACAGTTGGTGCTAGACCCTGGACATTATATGGCAGCCAAATCACCAAGGTCTGAGTTTTAGGGGTTTGGGGACAGAGGGGCCTTTCACAGCCTTCCCTGGAGATGTTGGGGGCTGAAACTGGGACCTTTTGTGTGCAAAACCAATGCTTTACCATGGAGCTATGGTGTAAGTTGTTAAGTTGTGGGTGAACATATCAGACGACACAGCGATTCTTCAAACAGCTCTTGTTTATTCATAGGCCAGAACAGAACTGAAATGAAGGGTTCAGCCAGCCTGCTTATATAGAGCTCCAGTACAATGTAACTGTAACAACTTTCTGTAACTATCCAATCACTGAACGTCACTTTCGATCCCTTATTTGCATATGTGGACCTGAACTATCTATACTATAGTATCCCCTGCTGGCCCAGGGTGAGAACTTCAGTACATCACATAAGTGTATCCCCATTCCAATTAATCTTTGATTAACGTCTTTCCCCTGCAATCCCATACCGCTGTGCTGCAATCAAACGTTTTGTTTTATACGCTTCATAATTGTTTCCCTAGTGCTCCATATCTCTCCGTTCCTGTCCACTTTCGCCCCCGACTGCATTGCGGCATCTACCGGAGAAGAAACAATGCTCTGACAGATGTTAAAATCGTTCGTTATTCCTGCTTTTAAAAAACAACCTATTGTCTTTGTCGAAAGACAGATCTGCAAGGTAGCGGATGAGTTCATGAATCATAGGCTGACAGTTAAGCAGGTAAGAAACAAAGATAATGGCAAAAAAAGAGTCATGTGTCAGTCAACTCCCCTACAGATCATTTTTCAAACGCTGCTGCTGGCAGGGTTTGAGGGGTAGATGTCAGGATGGCTGCTTCAAACTTTAAAATGTTCCTCCAAGTCCCAATGGGGAAACCTTGCTTCAGTGCCTGCAAGAGCTGCCAAACCAATCCAGTTTGCAGAAAGTTATAATGAAAGCCACAAATCTTGTCGGGAAGATCTGGGACCCAACAGCCGACACTACATGCCTACAAATCTTCCCGGTAAACAAGCCAACAGTTTTCAGACATGGTCTATGAAGACACTTACAAAAGGACAGCGAAAACGAAATGGAGAGGGAAGTGATATCTGTACTGCTTTATTTAACATTTACAGCTTGCTGACAGCTAGAAGGTTAGGAGCAAAGGGAGCCATGTTGGTTTATAAGGAGAAGGAAAATATTGGGCATTTTTGGTTATGGACCTTCGCCTTTTATTAAATCAGTAATAGTTCTCAAGATCACCTTCAAGGCTTGTTCTTAAATTCCAGCCCACATATCACATTGACTAGATACTTCCTGTTTGTAGATAGATAGCATACATCCCAATTTGTTTGTAGGGAGATTTGTTGTTGTTGTTGTTGTTGTCCGACTCTTCGTGACCCCATGGACCAGAGCACGCCAGGCATTCCTGTCTTCCACTGCCTCCCACAGTTTGGTCAAACTCATGTTTGTAGCTTCGAGAATACTGTCCAACCATCTTGTCCTCTGTCCTCCCCTTCTCCTTGTGCCCTCCATCTTTCCCAACATCAGGGTCTTTTCCAGGGAGTCTTCTCTTCTCATGAGGTGGCCAAAGTCTTGGAGTCTCAGCTTCACGATCTGTCCTTCCAGTGTGCACTCAGGGCTGATTTCCTTAAGAATGGATAGGTTTGACCACAGTGGTTTAGACCAGTGTTTCCCAACCTTGTGCCTCCAGCTGTTTTTGAACTACAACTCCCATCATCCCTGACTAGCAAGACCAGTGGCAAGGGATGATGGGAATTGTAGTCCAAAAACAGCTGGAGGCACAAGGTTGGGAAACACTGGTTTAGACTACAGCGCCACCCGCGTCCCTACTATTGCTGGGTTACATCATCCCTGGCCCTTGGCCATGTTGTCTGGGGTTGATGAGAACTGGAATCCAACCATGTCCAGAGTGGATCACTTTGGCTACTCATGCCAACCTAGCAGTTCAAATGCATACCAGTGCGAGTAGATAAATAGGTACCACTGTGACGGGAAGGTACATGATGTTTCCATGTGCTCTGGCACTTGCCACGATATTCTGTTGTGCCAGAAGTGGTTTAGTCATGCTGGGAACATGACCCAGGAAGCTGTCTGCGGTCAAACGCCAGCTCCCTCAACCTGGAAGCAGAGATGAGCACTGCACACAAAGGCAAATTTGACTGGATTTAACCGTCCAAGGGTCTTTTACCTTTATGTTGCATAAATGGAGTGACATCTTTTCACATGTCAAAAAAGAACAATTTGCTTAATCAACTTTCACTTTATTTGAAGGGGAAAAAAGGAAGTCAGCTGATTCTCACTGCTCACTATGAGAGTGAACTCTGCCAAACACCCACTCCTTCAATCTGGTACAGAGGCTAAGGATAACTTGCTCTCTTCAGAAATCAGGCTAAATGCCTATAATTCAAAAAGGAGGAAAAAATGAAATAAAAATAGATGTTTAAAAATGGGTATGCAGTAACAAAAAGGGGGGAATAGCCAAGGACCAAATAGGAGGACATTTTAGATGGCATATGAGAGAGAGTGAATGAAAAATGGGCTTTTAAATCACAATAAACACTAATTACACATTTGGCAGAAATTTCTTTTTTCCTAACATTTCCTAATAATGGAACTAACATCCTGCTCCAGCCAGACTGCCAGCCCATGGGATGCTAAGTAGGGTTTGGAGGTGACTGGCATTCATTCTTTCATTCATTTATTCGATTTATTTGTATGCTGCTTTTCCACACACACAAATAATAATGCTCCAAGTGGCATGGGTTGACAGTTGCTTGTGCTCAAAGAGGCTTACAACAAAGAAACAGGGATCCATTTCAAGCAAACACTACAAATCTGATTTCATAATACAGTGATACCTTGGTTTACAACCATAATCTGTTCCGGAGGTCCAGTTGTAAACCAAAACAGATTGTAACCCAAGGCGCGCGTTCGCCAATTGGGCCTCCCCCCCGCCAAAAAATGGTTGTAATCTGAAAAAATATGAGTTGTAATCCAAAAAAAGGGGACACACACTTCAGGGTTTGACGTGGTTTTAATCCAAAACGGTTGTAATCCAAAGCGGTTGCAAGCCAAGGTACCACTGTATAGCACAGAAGGAAAACGATAAACAATTAGTGAACAATTAGCGAACCCGTTGAAAGATGTCATGAATGAAATATTGAAAACAGGAGAAATCCCAGAAACATGGAAACAGGCCTATATAACAGCAATTCCAAAACAAGGCGCAGATTTGCTGCAAATTAAAAACTATAGGCCTATCTCCTTGTTAAATAACGATTACAAATTGTTTGCAAATATTCTAGCTAACAGATTAAAAAAAATATTAAATGAATATATACATCAAGATCAAGCCGGGTTCCTACCAGGAAGACAAATGAAGGAGAATATAAGGAATATTTTGAATATAATAGAATATTTGGAGGCTAAAAAGGAAAAGAAAGTGGCAAAGAAGGAAAATGATAAAAAGAGGAGAAATATGTTTCGGTCTCTGAAGCCTTCTTAGCTTGTTTGTACCGACAGCTCTGAATATAAGAAGAACCTCCTAGGTCAGGCCAGAAGCCCAAACAGCCCAGCTGTTCTCCCAGCAGCCAACCAGATGCCTGTAGGAAACCTGCAAGCTGGATTGGAGCCCCAAAGCACTCTCCCCTCCTTCCGTTTCTAATACCTGGTGTGGCGTTTGTCCTCCTAGGTGTGTGACATCATACTGGGTTCATAAGGAAAGGGATAGCTAATTGTGAAATGACTAACCAATGGGAACCCAAGGGATGGAGTTAACTTTGTATAAGGTTTAAAGCACAGAGTTTTTTTGGAGGGAGTTAGAGTTGTTGAGAAGACAGTCTGGAGTTAGGAGAGACAGAGAAGATAAGTTTGTGGGTTGGGCTAGTCTGGTGTGAGAGAGGGAGAGAATTTGTTACGAGGAGTCAGTCAAACAGTTGAGATAACCAGTCAGAAGGTATTAGGAAGGTATAGGCTGGTAAAGAAACTAACGTTAAGATGTTGTTGTTGTTTAGTCGTTTAGTCGTGTCCAACACTTCGTGACCACATGGACCAGAGCACGCCAGGCACTCCTGTCTTCCACTGCCTCCCACAGTTTGGTCAAACTCATGCTGGTAGCTTCGAGAACACTGTCCAACCATCTCGTCCTCTGTCATCCCCTTCTCCTTGTGCCCTCCATCTTTCCCAACATCAGGGTCTTTTCCAGGGAGTCTTCTCTTCTCATGAGGTGGCCAAAGTATTGGAGCCTCAGCTTCAGGATCTGTCCTTCCAGTGAGCACTCAGGGCTGATTTCCTTCAGAATGGAGAGGTTTGATCTTCTTGCAGTCCATGGGACTCTCATGAGTCTCCTCCAGCACCATAATTCAAAAGCATCAATTCTTCGGTGATCAGCCTTCTTTATGGTCCAGCTCTCACTTCCATATATCACTACTGGGAAAACCATAGCTTTAACTATACGGACCTTAAAGTTAAGATACTGACAGGAATATTATCTGAGAAACCATAAACTTGTTAATGTTTGTAAAATAAACTTGGGTTTTTTTGTTCACTTTTAACAACTGACTGGACTCAGTGTTTTACCCGAGAGTAATGGGTTGGTGGCAGCGGGGAAGCGATCACAGTGGTGGCACAGGGATCAATAGACCGTTAAACATCCGGGGACCCTGTGTGATCGCCACACCTGGTATTCAGAAGTATAAGGTAAAGGTAAAGGTACCCCTGCCCGTACGGGCCAGTCTTGCCAGACTCTGGGGTTGTGCGCCCATCTCACTCAAGAGGCCAGGGGCCAGCGCTGTCCGGAGACACTTCCGGGTCACATGGCCAGCGTGACATCGCTGCTCTGGCGAGCCAGAGCTGCACACGGAAACGCCGTTTACCTTCCCGCTGGTAAGCGGTCCCTATTTATCTACTTGCACCCGGAGGTGCTTTCGAACTGCTAGGTTGGCAGGCGCTGGGACCGAGCAGCGGGAGCGCACCCCGCAGCAGGGATTCGAACCGCCGACCTTTCGATCGGCAAGTCCTAGGCGCTGAGGCTTTAACCCACAGCGCCACCTGTGTCCCTATTCAGAAGTATACTACCGTCCAATAGTGGAAGGAGAACTTAGCCGTCAGGGTTAGTAGCCAATCTAGATTCAGCTGAATGAAATATCTCCTGTTCCCCATCAGCTGAGCTGCTGAAGTTACAGGGCGATTATAAAAGTGTGAACAATTACTGTTGTGTTTGCTACATTATAAGGAGAGATATAGGGATCGGTGGGGCTGTTAATAGGAAAGAATGCAGAGGAGGGAAGCATCATTGTCACAGTGGTAGCCAGCTATTAGTTTGTGTGGGTTGTGTGTGTGTGTGTGTGTGTGTGTGTGTGTATGTGAATGAGTGAGTGAGTGAGTGGGATGTGAGTAGCAGCCGAGGGTAATATGCAATTAAAGCCATGGTTTCCTGGCCAATACAGTGGCATGGGGGGGTCCCACTGAATAAGATTCTGCTGAATCATAATTCCTACGCCACTCCAGAATGGGGCTAGATAGCAAAGCACCCCCTCATTCAGGCTTTCATAAATGTGTAGCGTGGAAATTGGATTTGTGACTATCTGCTGAATCAGAATTTCAATGGTGTCATGCTCCAAGACATTTCTCAATTGGGGGTTCGGGAGGTTGTGTGCCATACCTTTTTTTTGCTGAAGTACAAATACCAGCTATTAAATGTACAGTGGTACCCCTGGTTACAGACGCTTCAGGTTACAGATGCTTCAGGTTACAGACTCCGCTAACATAGAAATAGTACCTCGGGTTAAGAACTTGCTTCAGGATGAGAACAGAAATCGTGCTCTGGCGGCACGGCGGCAGCAAGAGGCCCCATTAGCTAATGTGGTGCTTCAGGTTAAGAACAGTTTCAGGTTAAGAATAGACCTCCGGAACAAATTAAGTTCTTAACCCGAGGTACCACTGTACTTTGGTGGGTGTCATGGCCCCCAGTGTCTAGCACGGTCCAGGAATCAGCATGTTTTTACATGAGCAGAATGTGTCCTTTTATTTAAAATGCACCTCTGGGTTATTTGTGGGGCATAGGAATTCGTTCCCACCCCCTTCAAAATATAGTTCGACCCCCCACAAAGTCTTTGGGACAGTGGACCGGCCCCCTGCTGAAAACGTTTGCTGACCCCTGCCCTAGAAGAACCCCCTGGATCTATAGGGCCTGAACCTGAACCTTCAGAGGCACCTTCCTCTGAGCCTGAGGAACTAACCCCTGCTCCCCCTGAGACCTCACCGGTCAGTGATGAAGGGAGGGCACCAGGCAAAAGGTTGAGGAGTAGAGAAGTCTCCAGATCCAGGCACTGTAGTTACAAAAGGGTAGAAACAGATGTTTTATGAGCAAAAGAGGCTCAGTCTGCGCTCAACCTGTCTTGAAACAAGTTGCTCACCTGGAGCTATCTGTGGTGCTGAAACGTCTGAGCAACCTCAATAATAAAATAATCCAATTGCTGTAATGTGCAGAACAAGGATTATGCTTAGTTTACTAAAATTGCGCTATAGCACTACTAGCATCGCTAGGTTTATTTCTTTGCAATAAATAAATAAACGAATAAAAATGCAGTCTTAGTGAACTGACTAGGTTGTACCCCACAAATTGTGATAATTGTATTGACTCTTGTTATAGAGCCCAGAAACTTGTTTCAGCTTACAAAACTGTTTCCTTCCCCGGAGACAATCTCAATGTGGGAACATTGCACCAAAGGCCATTAGTTCCGCCCCACCCCCCAGTGTCAATGTGTGGATCGTGCATGCAAAGGAGCGAATGGGATATGGGCACAAAGAAGGGATTGCAAAAGGCAAATCATATCTGCACACTTCTGTGGGTCTGCAGCTATACAAAGATAGTGAACTAGTCAGGTGCTAGATCATAATATTGCATGTGCTGTAAGATGTTATTGTCAGCTCACAGTGACAGTAAATGAGGAACTCACAAGGTTGCAGTCTTTAATAGTGTTATGTAGCATTTCAGAGACATCTTTTAAAAAGTATCTTAAAAAAAGACATCTTAAAAAGCAGAGACATCACCTTGCCAACAAAGGTCCGTATAGTTAAAGCTATGGTTTTGCCAATAGTGATGTAAGGAAGTGAGAGCTGGACCATAAAGAAGGCTGATCGCCGAAGAATTTATGCTTTTGAATTCTGGTGCTGGAGGAGACTCTTGAGAGTCCCATGGACTGCAGGAAGATCAAACCTATCCATTCTGAAGGAAATCAGCCCTGAGTGCTCACTGGAAGGACAGATCCTGAAGCTGAGGCTCCAATACTTTGGCCACCTCATGAGAAGAGAAGACTCCCTGGAAAAGACCCTGATGTTGGGAAAGATGGAGGGCACAAGGAGAAGGGGACGGCAGAGGACAAGATGGTTGGACAGTGTCCTCGAAGCTACCAGCATGAGTTTGACCAAACTGTGGGGGGCATTGGAAGACAGGAGTGCCTGGCGTGCTCTGGTCCATGGGGTCACGAAGAGTTGGACACGACTAAACGACTAAACAACAACAACAACCATTTCAGATGGCGGATGAATTATTCAATAGGGGCAGTCTGACTTAGGCCCTATGTGCACTACACATTTAAACTTGCCACCTGAAATAGTTATAGCTTCCCCCAAAGGATTCTAGGAACAGTAGTTTGTTAAGATTGCTGACAGTTGCCATGAGGCCCCTTGTCCTTCCCAAAACTACAATGCCCCAAGTTCTCTGATAAACAGGGATTACGCCACTCTATAGCTGGGGGGGGGGAGAGAGATGCAGATTAAGGGCGGTATACAAATTTAATAAATAACAACAATAAATAATTTGTAGTTTACCACACAGAGGAGCTGCAAACATACCCAGAACGTCAAAATAGGGAGGTTGATGGTGGAGGGTGAGCTGAGAAGGGCACAATTCTGGATGCAGAAAAATTCCGCGGTCACAATTTCATCCAAAATCTGACTTTCGGCAATTCACTCAAAAATGGTGCCAAATGGTTGCACATGCTCCGCTGAAAGGTTTGGCGGTCAAAACAGAAGGCTTTTTATCACAGGACAAGAGACCAGCCCTCGACAACTTAACCGGCAGAAAAATATTTTTTTGAAAAAATCCCTAAGCCCCGGGGTCACAATTTCATCCAGAATCTGACTTTCGGCAATTCACTCAAAAATGGTGCCAAACGCTTGCAAAGGTTCCGCTGAAAGGTTTAGCGGTCGAAACAGAAGGCATTTTATCATAGGAAATGAAATCATCCCTTGACAACTTAACAGGCGGAAAAATATTTTTTTGAAGAAATCCCTAAGCCCCGGGGTCACAATTTCCTCGAAAATCTGACTTTCAGCAATTCAATCAAAAATGGTGCCAAACGGTTGCAAATGCTCCGCTGAAAGTTTTGGTGGTCGAAAAAGAAGGCTTTTTATCACAGGAAAAGAAATCAGCCCTCGACAACTTAACTGGCAGAAAAATATTTTTTTTGAAAAAATTCCTAAGCCCCGGGGTCACAATTTCATAAAAAATCTGACTTTCGGCAACTCACTCAAAAATGGTGCCAAACGGTTGCAAATGCTCCGCTGAAAGGTTTAGCGGTCGAAACAGAAGGCATTTTATTACAGGAAATGAAATCATCCCTTGAAAACTTAAAAGGCGGAAAAATATTTTTTTGAAGAAATCCCTAAGCCCCGTGGTCATTATTTCCTCGAAAATCTGACTTTCAGCAATTCACTCAAAAATGGTGCCAAACGGTTGCAAATGCTCCGCTGAAAGTTTTGGCGGTCGAAACAGAAGGCTTTTTATCACAGGAAATGAAATCATCCCTTGACAACTTAACAGGCGGAAAAATATTTTTTTGAAGAAATCCCTAAGCCCCGGGGTCACAATTTCATCAAAAATCTGACTTTCGGCAATTCACTCAAGAATGGTGCCAAACGGTTGCAAATGCTCCGCTGAAAGTTTTGGCGGTCGAAACAGAAGGCTTTTTATCACAGGAAATGAAATCATCCCTTGACAACTTAACAGGCAGAAAAATATTTTTTTGAAGAAATCCCTAAGCCCCGGGGTCACAATTTCATCAAAAATCTGACTTTCGGCAATTCACTCAAGAATGGTGCCAAACGCTTGCAAATGCTGCACTGAAAGGTTTGGTGATCGAAAAAGAAGGCTTTTTACAACAGGAAAAGAAATCAGCCCTCAATAACTTAACCGGCAGAAAAATATTTTTTTGAAAAAATCCCTAAGCCCCGGGATCACAATTTCCTCGAAAATCTGACTTTCGGCAATTCACTCAAAAATGGTGCCAAACAGTTGCAAATGCTCCGCTGAAAGGTTTGGCGGTCGTAACAGAACACTTTATATAACAGGACAAGAAATCAGCCCTCGACAACTTAACCGGAAAAAAATTATTTTTTTGAAGAAATCCCTAAGCCCCGGGGTCACTATTTCATCAAAAATCTGACTTTCGGAAATTCACTCAAGAATGGTGCCAAACGGTTGCAAATGCTCCGTTGAAAGTTTTGGCGGTCGAAACAGAAGGCTTTTTATCACAGGAGAAGAAATCAGCCCTCGACAACTTAACCGGCAGAAAAATATTTTTTTGAAAAAATCCCTAAGCCCCGGGGTCACAATTTCACCAAAATCTGACTTTTGGCAAGAGACTCAGAAATGGTGCCAAACGGTCGCAAATGCTCACCTGAAAGGTTTGGCAGTCGAAACAGAAGGCTTTTTATCACAGGAATAGAAATCAGCCCTCGACAAATTAACCTGCAGAAAAATATTTTTTTGAAAAAATCCCCAAGCCCCGGGGTCACGATTGCATAAAAAATCTGACTTTCGGCAATTCACTCAAAAATGGTGCCAAACGGTAGCAAATGCTCCACTGAAAGGTTTGGCGGTCGAAACAGAAGGCTTTTTATCACATGAAAATATATCAGCCCTTGACAACTTAACCGGCAGAAAAAGATTTTTTTTGAAAAAACCCTAAACCCCGGGGTCACAATTTCATCAAAAATCTGACTTTCGGCAATTCACTCAAAAATAGTGCCAAACGGTTGCACATGCTCCACTGAAAGGTTTGGTGATCGAAAAAGAAGGCTTTTTACAACAGGAAAAGAAATCAGCCCTCAATAACTTAACCGGCAGAAAAATATTTTTTTGAAAAAATCCCTAAGCCCCGGGGTCACAATTGCATAAAAAATCTGACTTTCGGCAATTCACTCAAAAATGGTGCCAAACGGTTGCAAATGCTCCGCTGAAAGGTTTGGCGGTCAAAACAGAAGGCTTTTTATCACATGAAAAGAAATCAGCCCTAGACAACTTAACCGGCAGAAAAAGATTTTTTTTGAAAAAACCCTAAACCCCGGGGTCACAATTTCATCAAAAATCTGACTTTCTGAAACTCACTCAAAAATGGTGCCAAACGGTTGCAAATGCTCCCCTGAAAGGTTTGGCGGTCGAAACAGAAGGCTTTTTATCACAGGAAAAGAAATCAGCCCTCGACAAATTAACCGGCAGAAAAATATTTTTTTGAAAAAATCCCCAAGCCCCGGGGTCACAAATTATTCAAAAATCTGACTTTCGGTAATTCACTCAAAAATGGTGCCAAACGCTTGCAAATGCTGCGCTGAAAGGTTTGGTGATCGAAAAAGAAGGCTTTTTACAACAGAAAAAGAAATCAGCCCTCAATAACTTAACCGGCAGAAAAAGATTTTTTTGAAAAAATCCTTAAGCCCCGGGGTCACAATTGCATAAAAAATCTGACTTTCGGCAATTCACTCAAAAATGGTGCCAAACGCTTGCAAATGCTCCGCTGAAACGTTTGGCGGTCGAAACAGAAGGCTTTTTATCACAGAAAAAGATATCAGCCCTTGACAACTTAATCGGCAGAAAAATATTTTTTTGAAAAAATCCCTAAGCCCCGGGGTCACAATTGCATAAAAAATCTGACTTTCGGCAATTCACTCAAAAATGGTGCCAAACGGTTGCAAATGCTCCGCTGAAAGGTTTGGCGGTCGAAACAGAAGGCTTTTTATCACAGGAAAAGAAATCAGCCCTCGACAACTTAACCGGCAGAAAAATATTTTTTTGAAAAAATCCCCAAGCCCCGGGGTCACAATTTCATAAAAAATCTGACTTTCGGCAATTCACTTAAAAATGGTGCCAAACGTTGCAAATGCTCCCCTGAAAGGTTTGGCGGTGGAAAGAGAAGGCTTTTTATCACAGAAAAAGAAATCAGCCCTCGACAACTTAACCGGCAGAAAAATATTTTTTTGAAAAAATCCTTAAGCCCCGGGGTCACAATTTCATAAAAAATCTGACTTTCGGCAATTCACTCAAAAATGGTGCCAAACGGTAGCAAATGCTCCACTGAAAGGTTTGGCGGTCGAAACAGAAGGCTTTTTATCACATGAAAAGATATCAGCCCTTGACAACTTAACCGGCAGAAAAAGATTTTTTTTGAAAAAACCCTAAACCCCGGGGTCACAATTTCATCAAAAATCTGACTTTCGGCAATTCACTCAAAAATAGTGCCAAACGGTTGCAAATGCTCCGCTGAAAGGTTTGGCGGTCGAAACAGAAGGCATTTTATCACAGGACAAGAAATCAGCCCTCGACAACTTAACCGAAAAAAAAATATTTTTTTGAAGAAATCCCTAAGCCCCCGGGTCACAATTTCATCCAAAATCTGACTTTTGGCAAGTGACTCAGAAATGGTGCCAAACGGTCGCAAATGCTCACCTGAAAGGTTTGGCGGTCGAAACAGAAGGCTTTTTATCACAGGACAAGAAATCAGCCCTCAACAACTTAAACGGCAGAAAAATATTTTTTTGAAAAAATCCCCAAGCCCCGGGGTCACAATTGCATAAAAAATCTGACTTTCGGCAATTCACTCAAAAATGGTGCCAAACGGTTGCAAATGCTCCGCTGAAAGGTTTGGCGGTCAAAACAGAAGGCTTTTTATCACATGAAAAGAAATCAGCCCTAGACAACTTAACCGGCAGAAAAAGATTTTTTTTGAAAAAACCCTAAACCCCGGGGTCACAATTTCATCAAAAATCTGACTTTCTGAAACTCACTCAAAAATGGTGCCAAACGGTTGCAAATGCTCCCCTGAAAGGTTTGGCGGTCGAAACAGAAGGCTTTTTATCACAGGAAAAGAAATCAGCCCTCGACAAATTAACCGGCAGAAAAATATTTTTTTGAAAAAATCCCCAAGCCCCGGGGTCACAAATTATTCAAAAATCTGACTTTCGGTAATTCACTCAAAAATGGTGCCAAACGCTTGCAAATGCTGCGCTGAAAGGTTTGGTGATCGAAAAAGAAGGCTTTTTACAACAGAAAAAGAAATCAGCCCTCAATAACTTAACCGGCAGAAAAAGATTTTTTTGAAAAAATCCTTAAGCCCCGGGGTCACAATTGCATAAAAAATCTGACTTTCGGCAATTCACTCAAAAATGGTGCCAAACGCTTGCAAATGCTCCGCTGAAACGTTTGGCGGTCGAAACAGAAGGCTTTTTATCACAGAAAAAGATATCAGCCCTTGACAACTTAATCGGCAGAAAAATATTTTTTTGAAAAAATCCCTAAGCCCCGGGGTCACAATTGCATAAAAAATCTGACTTTCGGCAATTCACTCAAAAATGGTGCCAAACGGTTGCAAATGCTCCGCTTAAAGGTTTGGCGGTCGAAACAGAAGGCTTTTTATCACAGGAAAAGAAATCAGCCCTCGACAACTTAACCGGCAGAAAAATATTTTTTTGAAAAAATCCCCAAGCCCCGGGGTCACAATTGCATAAAAAATCTGACTTTCGGCAATTCACTCAAAAATGGTGCCAAACGGTTGCAAATGCTCCGCTGAAAGGTTTGGCGGTCGAAACAGAAGGCTTTTTATCACAGGAGAAGAAATAAGCCCTCAATAACTTAACCGGCAGAAAAATATTTTTTTGAAAAAATCCCTAACCCCGGGATCACAATTTCCTCGAAAATCTGACTTTCGGCAATTCACTCAAAAATGGTGCCAAACAGTTGCAAATGCTCCGCTGAAAGGTTTGGCGGTCGTAACAGAACACTTTATATAACAGGACAAGAAATCAGCCCTCGACAACTTAACCGGAAAAAAATTATTTTTTTGAAGAAATCCCTAAGCCCCGGGGTCACTATTTCATCAAAAATCTGACTTTCGGAAATTCACTCAAGAATGGTGCCAAACGGTTGCAAATGCTCCGTTGAAAGTTTTGGCGGTCGAAACAGAAGGCTTTTTATCACAGGAGAAGAAATCAGCCCTCGACAACTTAACCGGCAGAAAAATATTTTTTTGAAAAAATCCCTAAGCCCCGGGGTCACAATTTCACCAAAATCTGACTTTTGGCAAGAGACTCAGAAATGGTGCCAAACGGTCGCAAATGCTCACCTGAAAGGTTTGGCAGTCGAAACAGAAGGCTTTTTATCACAGGAATAGAAATCAGCCCTCGACAAATTAACCTGCAGAAAAATATTTTTTTGAAAAAATCCCCAAGCCCCGGGGTCACGATTGCATAAAAAATCTGACTTTCGGCAATTCACTCAAAAATGGTGCCAAACGGTAGCAAATGCTCCACTGAAAGGTTTGGCGGTCGAAACAGAAGGCTTTTTATCACATGAAAATATATCAGCCCTTGACAACTTAACCGGCAGAAAAAGATTTTTTTTGAAAAAACCCTAAACCCCGGGGTCACAATTTCATCAAAAATCTGACTTTCGGCAATTCACTCAAAAATAGTGCCAAACGGTTGCACATGCTCCACTGAAAGGTTTGGTGATCGAAAAAGAAGGCTTTTTACAACAGGAAAAGAAATCAGCCCTCAATAACTTAACCGGCAGAAAAATATTTTTTTGAAAAAATCCCTAAGCCCCGGGGTCACAATTGCATAAAAAATCTGACTTTCGGCAATTCACTCAAAAATGGTGCCAAACGGTTGCAAATGCTCCGCTGAAAGGTTTGGCGGTCAAAACAGAAGGCTTTTTATCACATGAAAAGAAATCAGCCCTAGACAACTTAACCGGCAGAAAAAGATTTTTTTTGAAAAAACCCTAAACCCCGGGGTCACAATTTCATCAAAAATCTGACTTTCTGAAACTCACTCAAAAATGGTGCCAAACGGTTGCAAATGCTCCCCTGAAAGGTTTGGCGGTCGAAACAGAAGGCTTTTTATCACAGGAAAAGAAATCAGCCCTCGACAAATTAACCGGCAGAAAAATATTTTTTTGAAAAAATCCCCAAGCCCCGGGGTCACAAATTATTCAAAAATCTGACTTTCGGTAATTCACTCAAAAATGGTGCCAAACGCTTGCAAATGCTGCGCTGAAAGGTTTGGTGATCGAAAAAGAAGGCTTTTTACAACAGAAAAAGAAATCAGCCCTCAATAACTTAACCGGCAGAAAAAGATTTTTTTGAAAAAATCCTTAAGCCCCGGGGTCACAATTGCATAAAAAATCTGACTTTCGGCAATTCACTCAAAAATGGTGCCAAACGCTTGCAAATGCTCCGCTGAAACGTTTGGCGGTCGAAACAGAAGGCTTTTTATCACAGAAAAAGATATCAGCCCTTGACAACTTAATCGGCAGAAAAATATTTTTTTGAAAAAATCCCTAAGCCCCGGGGTCACAATTGCATAAAAAATCTGACTTTCGGCAATTCACTCAAAAATGGTGCCAAACGGTTGCAAATGCTCCGCTGAAAGGTTTGGCGGTCGAAACAGAAGGCTTTTTATCACAGGAAAAGAAATCAGCCCTCGACAACTTAACCGGCAGAAAAATATTTTTTTGAAAAAATCCCCAAGCCCCGGGGTCACAATTTCATAAAAAATCTGACTTTCGGCAATTCACTTAAAAATGGTGCCAAACGTTGCAAATGCTCCCCTGAAAGGTTTGGCGGTGGAAAGAGAAGGCTTTTTATCACAGAAAAAGAAATCAGCCCTCGACAACTTAACCGGCAGAAAAATATTTTTTTGAAAAAATCCTTAAGCCCCGGGGTCACAATTTCATAAAAAATCTGACTTTCGGCAATTCACTCAAAAATGGTGCCAAACGGTAGCAAATGCTCCACTGAAAGGTTTGGCGGTCGAAACAGAAGGCTTTTTATCACATGAAAAGATATCAGCCCTTGACAACTTAACCGGCAGAAAAAGATTTTTTTTGAAAAAACCCTAAACCCCGGGGTCACAATTTCATCAAAAATCTGACTTTCGGCAATTCACTCAAAAATAGTGCCAAACGGTTGCAAATGCTCCGCTGAAAGGTTTGGCGGTCGAAACAGAAGGCATTTTATCACAGGACAAGAAATCAGCCCTCGACAACTTAACCGAAAAAAAAAAATTTTTTTGAAGAAATCCCTAAGCCCCCGGGTCACAATTTCATCCAAAATCTGACTTTTGGCAAGTGACTCAGAAATGGTGCCAAACGGTCGCAAATGCTCACCTGAAAGGTTTGGCGGTCGAAACAGAAGGCTTTTTATCACAGGACAAGAAATCAGCCCTCAACAACTTAAACGGCAGAAAAATATTTTTTTGAAAAAATCCCCAAGCCCCGGGGTCACAATTGCATAAAAAATCTGACTTTCGGCAATTCACTCAAAAATGGTGCCAAACGGTTGCAAATGCTCCCCTGAAAGGTTTGGCGGTCAAAACAGAAGGCTTTTTATCACATGAAAAGAAATCAGCCCTAGACAACTTAACCGGCAGAAAAAGATTTTTTTTGAAAAAACCCTAAACCCCGGGGTCACAATTTCATCAAAAATCTGACTTTCTGAAACTCACTCAAAAATGGTGCCAAACGGTTGCAAATGCTCCCCTGAAAGGTTTGGCGGTCGAAACAGAAGGCTTTTTATCACAGGAAAAGAAATCAGCCCTCGACAAATTAACCGGCAGAAAAATATTTTTTTGAAAAAATCCCCAAGCCCCGGGGTCACAAATTATTCAAAAATCTGACTTTCGGTAATTCACTCAAAAATGGTGCCAAACGCTTGCAAATGCTGCGCTGAAAGGTTTGGTGATCGAAAAAGAAGGCTTTTTACAACAGAAAAAGAAATCAGCCCTCAATAACTTAACCGGCAGAAAAAGATTTTTTTGAAAAAATCCTTAAGCCCCGGGGTCACAATTGCATAAAAAATCTGACTTTCGGCAATTCACTCAAAAATGGTGCCAAACGCTTGCAAATGCTCCGCTGAAACGTTTGGCGGTCGAAACAGAAGGCTTTTTATCACAGAAAAAGATATCAGCCCTTGACAACTTAATCGGCAGAAAAATATTTTTTTGAAAAAATCCCTAAGCCCCGGGGTCACAATTGCATAAAAAATCTGACTTTCGGCAATTCACTCAAAAATGGTGCCAAACGGTTGCAAATGCTCCGCTGAAAGGTTTGGCGGTCGAAACAGAAGGCTTTTTATCACAGGAAAAGAAATCAGCCCTCGATAACTTAACCGGCAGAAAAATATTTTTTTGAAAAAATCCCCAAGCCCCGGGGTCACAATTTCATAAAAAATCTGACTTTCGTCAATTCACTTAAAAATGGTGCCAAACGTTGAGAATGCTCCCCTGAAAGGTTTGGCGGTGGAAAGAGAAGGCTTTTTATCACAGAAAAAGAAATCAGCCCTCGACAACTTAACCGGCAGAAAAATATTTTTTTGAAAAAATCCTTAAGCCCCGGGGTCACAATTTCATAAAAAATCTGACTTTCGGCAATTCACTCAAAAATGGTGCCAAACGGTAGCAAATGCTCCACTGAAAGGTTTGGCGGTCGAAACAGAAGGCTTTTTATCACATGAAAAGATATCAGCCCTTGACAACTTAACCGGCAGAAAAAGATTTTTTTTGAAAAAACCCTAAACCCCGGGGTCACAATTTCATCAAAAATCTGACTTTCGGCAATTCACTCAAAAATAGTGCCAAACGGTTGCAAATGCTCCGCTGAAAGGTTTGGCGGTCGAAACAGAAGGCATTTTATCACAGGACAAGAAATCAGCCCTCGACAACTTAACCGAAAAAAAAATATTTTTTTGAAGAAATCCCTAAGCCCCCGGGTCACAATTTCATCCAAAATCTGACTTTTGGCAAGTGACTCAGAAATGGTGCCAAACGGTCGCAAATGCTCACCTGAAAGGTTTGGCGGTCGAAACAGAAGGCTTTTTATCACAGGACAAGAAATCAGCCCTCAACAACTTAAACGGCAGAAAAATATTTTTTTGAAAAAATCCCCAAGCCCCGGGGTCACAATTTATTCAAAAATCTGACTTTCGGTAATTCACTCAAAAATGGTGCCAAACGCTTGCAAATGCTGCACTGAAAGGTTTGGTGATCGAAAAAGAAGGCTTTTTACAACAGGAAAAGAAATCAGCCCTCAATAACTTAACCGGCAGAAAAATATTTTTTTGAAAAAATCCCTAAGCCCCGGGGTCACAATTGCATAAAAAATCTGACTTTCGGCAATTCACTCAAAAATGGTGCCAAACGGTTGCAAATGCTCTGCTGAAAGGGTTGGTGGTTGAAAAAGAAGGCTTTTTATCACATGAAAAGAAATCAGCCCTAGACAACTTAACCAGCAGAAAAAGATTTTTTTTGAATAAACCCTAAACCCCGGGGTCACAATTTCATCAAAAATCTGACTTTCTGAAACTCACTCAAAAATGGTGCCAAACGGTTGCAAATTCTCCCCTGAAAGGTTTGGCGGTCGAAACAGAAGGCTTTTTATCACAGGAAAAGAAATCAGCCCTCGACAACTAAACCGGCAGAAAAATATTTTTTTGAAAAAATCCCCAAGCCCCGGGGTCACAATTTCATAAAAAATCTGACTTTCGGCAATTCACTTAAAAATGGTGCCAAACGGTTGCAAATGCTCCCCTGAAAGGTTTGGCGGTGGAAAGAGAAGGCTTTTTATCACAGAAAAAGAAATCAACCCTCGACAACTTAACCGGCAGAAAAATACTTTTTTGAAGAAATCCCTAAGCCCCGGGGTCACTATTTCATCAAAAATCTGACTTTCGGAAATTCACTCAAGAATGGTGCCAAACGGTTGCAAATGCTCCGTTGAAAGTTTTGGCGGTCGAAAAAGAAGGCTTTTTAACACAGGACAAGAAATCAGCCCTCAACAACTTAACAGGCAGAAAAGGATTTTTTTGACAAAATCCCTAAACCCCGGGGTCACAATTTCATCCAAAATCTGACTTTTGGCAAGTGACTCAGAAATGGTGCCAAACGGTCGCAAATGCTCACCTGAAAGGTTTGGCGGTCGAAACAGAAGGCTTTTTATCACAGAAAAAGATATCAGCCCTTGACAACTTAACCGGCAGAAAAATATTTTTTTGAAAAAATCCCTAAGCCCCGGGGTCACAATTGCATAAAAAATCTGACTTTCGGCAATTCACTCAAAAATGGTGCCAAACGGTTGCACATGCTCCGCTGAAAGGTTTGGCGGTCGAAACAGAAGGCTTTTTATCACAGGAAAAGAAATCAGCCCTCGACAACTTAACCGGCAGAAAAATATTTTTTTGAAAAAATCCCCAAGCCCCGGGGTCACAATTTCATAAAAAATCTGACTTTCGGCAATTCACTTAAAAATGGTGCCAAACGGTTGCAAATGCTCCCCTGAAAGGTTTGGCGGTGGAAAGAGAAGGCTTTTTATCACAGAAAAAGAAATCAGCCCTCGACAACTTAACCGGCAGAAAAATATTTTTTTGAAAAAATCCTTAAGCCCCGGGGTCACAATTTCATAAAAAATCTGACTTTCAGCAACTCACTCAAAAATGGTGCCAAACGGTTGCAAATGCTCCGCTGAAAGGTTTGGCGGTCGAAACAGAAGGCTTTTTATCACAGGAGAAGAAATAAGCCCTCAATAACTTAACCGGCAGAAAAATATTTTTTTGAAAAAATCCCTAAGCCCCGGGATCACAATTTCATCAAAAATCTGACTTTCGGCAATTCACTCAAAAATGGTGCCAAACGGTTGCACATGCTCCGCTGAAAGGTTTGGCGGTCGAAACAGAAGGCTTTTTATCACAGGAAAAGAAATCAGCCCTCGACAACTTAACCGGCAGAAAAATATTTTTTTGAAAAAATCCCCAAGCCCCGGGGTCACAATTTCATAAAAAATCTGACTTTCGGCAATTCACTTAAAAATGGTGCCAAACGGTTGCAAATGCTCCCCTGAAAGGTTTGGCGGTGGAAAGAGAAGGCTTTTTATCACAGAAAAAGAAATCAGCCCTCGACAACTTAACCGGCAGAAAAATATTTTTTTGAAAAAATCCTTAAGCCCCGGGGTCACAATTTCATAAAAAATCTGACTTTCAGCAACTCACTCAAAAATGGTGCCAAACGGTTGCAAATGCTCCGCTGAAAGGTTTGGCGGTCGAAACAGAAGGCTTTTTATCACAGGAGAAGAAATAAGCCCTCAATAACTTAACCGGCAGAAAAATATTTTTTTGAAAAAATCCCTAAGCCCCGGGATCACAATTTCATCAAAAATCTGACTTTCGGCAATTCACTCAAAAATGGTGCCAAACGGTTGCAAATGCTCCGCTGAAAGGTTTGGCGATCAAAACAGAAGGCTTTTTATCACAGTAAAAGAAATCAGCCCTTGACACCTTAACCGGCAGAAAAAGATTTTTTTGAAAAAACCCTAAGCCCCGGGATCACAATTTCATCAAAAATCTGACTTTCGGCCATTCACTCAAAAATGGTGCCAAACGGTTGCAAATGCTCCGCTGAAAGGTTTGGCGGTCGAAACAGAAGGCTTTTTATCACAGGAAAAGAAATCAGCCCTCGACAACTTAACCGGCAGAAAAATATTTTTTTGAAAAAATCCCCAAGCCCCGGGGTCACAATTTCATAAAAAATCTGACTTTCGGCAATTCACTTAAAAATGGTGCCAAACGGTTGCAAATGCTCCCCTGAAAGGTTTGGCGGTGGAAAGAGAAGGCTTTTTATCACAGAAAAAGAAATCAGCCCTCGACAACTTAACCGGCAGAAAAATATTTTTTTGAAAAAATCCTTAAGCCCCGGGGTCACAATTTCATAAAAAATCTGACTTTCAGCAACTCACTCAAAAATGGTGCCAAACGGTTGCAAATGCTCCGCTGAAAGGTTTGGCGGTCGAAACAGAAGGCTTTTTATCACAGGAGAAGAAATAAGCCCTCAATAACTTAACCGGCAGAAAAATATTTTTTTGAAAAAATCCCTAAGCCCCGGGATCACAATTTCATCAAAAATCTGACTTTCGGCAATTCACTCAAAAATGGTGCCAAACGGTTGCAAATGCTCCGCTGAAAGGTTTGGCGATCAAAACAGAAGGCTTTTTATCACAGGAAAAGAAATCAGCCCTTGACACCTTAACCGGCAGAAAAAGATTTTTTTGAAAAAACCCTAAGCCCCGGGATCACAATTTCATCAAAAATCTGACTTTCGGCCATTCACTCAAAAATGGTGCCAAACGGTTGCAAATGCTCCGCTGAAAGGTTTGGCGGTCGAAACAGAAGGCTTTTTATCACAGGAAAAGATATCAGCCCTTGAAAACTTAACTGGCAGAAAAATGTTTTTTCGAAAAAATCCTTAAGCCCCGGGGTCACAATTTCATAAAAAATCTGACTTTCAGCAACTCACTCAAAAATAGTGCCAAACGGTTGCAAATGCTCCCCTGAACGGTTTGGCGGTGGAAAGAGAAGGCTTTTTATCACAGAAAAAGAAATCAGCCCTCGACAACTTAACCGGCAGAAAAAGATTTTTTTTGAAAAAACCCTAAACCCCGGGGTCACAATTTCATCAAAAATCTGACTTTCGGTAATTCACTCAAAAATGGTGCCAAACGCTTGCAAATGCTTAAAAACGCTTGCTTAAATGCTGAAAAAATGCTTAAGCCCCGGGGTCACAATTTCATCAAAAATCTGACTTTCGGCAATTCACTCAAAAATGGTGCCAAACGGTTGGAAATGCTCCCCTGAAAGGTTTGGCGGTCGAAATAGAAGGCTTTTTATCACATGAAAAGAAATCAGCCCTAGACAACTTAACCGGCAGAAAAAGATTTTTTTTGAAAAAATCCTTAAGCCCCGGGGTCACAATTTCATCAAAAATCTGACTTTCTGAAACTCACTCAAAAATGGTGCCAAACGGTTGCATATGCTCCCCTGAAAGGTTTGGCGGTCGAAACAGAAGGCTTTTTATCACAGGAAAAGAAATCAGCCCTCGACAACTTAACCGGCAGAAAAATATTTTTTTGAAGAAATCCCTAAGCCCCGGGGTCACTATTTCATCAAAAATCTGACTTTCGGAAATTCACTCAAGAATGGTGCCAAACGGTTGCAAATGCTCCGTTGAAAGTTTTGGCGGTCGAAAAAGAAGGCTTTTTATCACAGGACAAGAAATCAGCCCTCAACAACTTAACAGGCAGAAAAAGATTTTTTTGACAAAATCCGTAAACCCCGGGGTCACAATTTCATCCAAAATCTGACTTTTGGCAAGTGACTCAGAAATGGTGCCAAACGGTCACAAATGCTCACCTGAAAGTTTTGGCGGTCGAAACAGAAGGCTTTTATCACAGGAATAGAAATCAGCCCTCGACAAATTAACCTGCAGAAAAATATTTTTTTGAAAAAATCCCCAAGCCCCGGGGTCACAATTTATTCAAAAATCTGAATTTCGGTAATTCACTCAAAAATGGTGCCAAACGCTTGCAAATGCTGCGCTGAAAGGTTTGGCGGTCGAAACAGAAGGCTTTTTATCACAGGAAAAGAAATCAGCCCTCAATAACTTAACCGGCGGAAAAAGATTTTTTTGAAAAAATCCCTAAGCCCCGGGGTCACAATTTATTCAAAAATCTGACTTTCGGTAATTCACTCAAAAATGGTGCCAAACGCTTGCAAATGCTCCGCTGAAAGGTTGGCGGTCGAAATAGAAGGCTTTTTATCACAGGAAAAGAAATCAGCCCTCGACAACTTAACTGGCGGAAAAATAATTTTTTGAAAAAATCCCCAAGCCCCGGGGTCACAATTGCATAAAAAATCTGACTTTCGGCAATTCACTCAAAAATGGTGCCAAACGCTTGCAAATGCTCCCCTGAAAGGTTTGGCGGTCGAAACAGAAGGCTTTTTATCACAGAAAAAGAAATCAGCCTTCGACAACTTAACCGGCAGAAAAATATTTTTTTGAAAAAATCCTTAAGCCCCGGGGTCACAATTTCATAAAAAATCTGACTTTCAGCAACTCACTCAAAAATGGTGCCAAACGGTTGCAAATGCTCCGCTGAAAGGTTTGGCGGTCGAAACAGAAGGCTTTTTATCACAGGAGAAGAAATAAGCCCTCAATAACTTAACCGGCAGAAAATTTTTTTTTTTCAAAAAATAGCTAAGCCCCGGGGGATCACAATTTCATCAAAAATCTGACTTTTGGCAATTCACTCAAAAATGGTGCCAAACGGTTGCAAATGCTCCGCTGAAAGGTTTGGCAGTCGAAACAGAAGGCTTTTTATCACAGGACAAGAAATCAGCCCTCAACAACTTAACCGGCAGAAAAATATTTTTTTGAAAAAATCCCCAAGCCCCGGGGTCACAATTTATTCAAAAATCTGACTTTCGGTAATTCACTCAAAAATGGTGCCAAACGCTTGCGAATGCTGCGCTGAAAGGTTTGGTGATCGAAAAAGAAGGCTTTTTACAACAGGAAAAGAAATCAGCCCTCAATAACTTAACCGGCAGAAAAATATTTTTTTGAAAAAATCCCTAAGCCCCGGGGTCACAATTGCATAAAAAATCTGACTTTCGGCAATTCACTCAAAAATGGTGCCAAACGGTTGCAAATGCTACGCTGAAAGGTTTGGCGATCAAAACAGAAGGCTTTTTATCACAGGACAAGAAATCAGCCCTCAACAACTTAACAGGCAGAAAAAGATTTTTTTGACAAAATACCTAAACCCCGGGGTCACAATTTCATCCAAAATCTGACTTTTGGCAAGTGACTCAGAAATGGTGCCAAACGGTCGCAAATGCTCACCTGAAAGGTTTGGCGGTCGAAACAGAAGGCTTTTTATCACAGGAATAGAAATCAGCCCTCGACAACTTAACCGGCAGAAAAACATTTTTTTGAAAAAATCCCCAAGCCCCGGGGTCACAATTTATTCAAAAATCTGACTTTCGGTAATTCACTCAAAAATGGTGCCAAACGCTTGCAAATGCTGCGCTGAAAGGTTTGGTGATCGAAAAAGAAGGCTTTTTACAACAGGAAAAGAAATCAGCCCTCAATAACTTAACTGGCGGAAAAAGATTTTTTTGAAAAAATCCCTAAGCCCCGGGGTCACAATTGCATAAAAAATCTGACTTTCGGCAATTCACTCAAAAATGGTGCCAAACGCTTGCAAATGCTCCCCTGAAAGGTTTGGCCGTCGAAACAGAAGGCTTTTTATCACAGAAAAAGAAATCAGCCTTCGACAACTTAACCGGCAGAAAAATATTTTTTTGAAAAAATCCTTAAGCCCCGGGGTCACAATTTCATAAAAAATCTGACTTTCAGCAACTCACTCAAAAATGGTGCCAAACGGTTGCAAATGCTCCGCTGAAAGGTTTGGCGGTCGAAACAGAAGGCTTTTTATCACAGGAGAAGAAATAAGCCCTCAATAACTTAACCGGCAGAAAATTTTTTTTTTGAAAAAATAGCTAAGCCCCGGGGGATCACAATTTCATCAAAAATCTGACTTTTGGCAATTCACTCAAAAATGGTGCCAAATGGTTGCAAATGCTCCGCTGAAAGGTTTGGCAGTCGAAACAGAAGGCTTTTTATCACAGGACAAGAAATCAGCCCTCAACAACTTAACCGGCAGAAAAATATTTTTTTGAAAAAATCCCCAAGCCCCGGGGTCACAATTTATTCAAAAATCTGACTTTCGGTAATTCACTCAAAAATGGTGCCAAACGCTTGCGAATGCTGCGCTGAAAGGTTTGGTGATCGAAAAAGAAGGCTTTTTACAACAGGAAAAGAAATCAGCCCTCAATAACTTAACCGGCAGAAAAATATTTTTTTGAAAAAATCCCTAAGCCCCGGGGTCACAATTGCATAAAAAATCTGACTTTCGGCAATTCACTCAAAAATGGTGCCAAACGGTTGCAAATGCTACGCTGAAAGGTTTGGCGGTCGAAACAGAAGGCTTTTTATCACATGAAAAGAAATCAGCCCTAGACAACTTAACCGGCAGAAAAAGATTTTTTTTGAAAAAACCCTAAACCCCAGGGTCACAATTTCATCAAAAATCTGACTTTCTGAAACTCACTCAAAAATGGTGCCAAACGGTTGCAAATGCTCCCCTGAAAGGTTTGGCGGTCGAAACAGAAGGCTTTTTATCACAGGAAAAGAAATCAGCCCTCGACAACTTAACCGGCAGAAAAATATTTTTTTGAAGAAATCCCTAAGCTCCGGGGTCACTATTTCATCAAAAATCTGACTTTCGGAAATTCACTCAAGAATGGTGCCAAACGGTTGCAAATGCTCCGTTGAAAGTTTTGGCGGTCAAAAAAGAAGGCTTTTTATCACAGGACAAGAAATCAGCCCTCAACAACTTAACAGGCAGAAAAAGATTTTTTTGACAAAATACCTAAACCCCGGGGTCACAATTTCATCCAAAATCTGCCTTTTGGCAAGTGACTCAGAAATGGTGCCAAACGGTCGCAAATGCTCACCTGAAAGGTTTGGCGGTCGAAACAGAAGGCTTTTTATCACAGGAATAGAAATCAGCCCTCGACAACTTAACCGGCAGAAAAACATTTTTTTGAAAAAATCCCCAAGCTCCGGGGTCACAATTTATTCAAAAATCTGACTTTCGGTAATTCACTCAAAAATGGTGCCAAACGCTTGCAAATGCTGCGCTGAAAGGTTTGGTGATCGAAAAAGAAGGCTTTTTACAACAGGAAAAGAAATCAGCCCTCAATAACTTAACTGGCGGAAAAAGATTTTTTTGAAAAAATCCCTAAGCCCCGGGGTCACAATTGCATAAAAAATCTGACTTTCGGCAATTCACTCAAAAATGGTGCCAAACGCTTGCAAATGCTCCCCTGAAAAGTTTGGCGGTGGAAAGAGAAGGCTTTTTATCACAGAAAAAGAAATCAGCCCTCGACAACTTAACCGGCAGAAAAATATTTTTTTGAAAAAATCCCAAAGCCCCGGGGTCACAATTGCATAAAAAATCTGACTTTCGGCAATTCACTCAAAAATGGTGCCAAACGGTTGCAAATGCTCCGCTGAAAGGTTTGGCGATCAAAACAGAAGGCTTTTTATCACAGGAAAAGAAATCAGCCCTTGACACCTTAACCGGCAGAAAAAGATTTTTTTGAAAAAACCCTAAGCCCCGGGATCACAATTTCATCAAAAATCTGACTTTCGGCCATTCACTCAAAAATGGTGCCAAACGGTTGCAAATGCTCCGCTGAAAGGTTTGGCGGTCGAAACAGAAGGCTTTTTATCACAGGAAAAGATATCAGCCCTTGAAAACTTAACTGGCAGAAAAATGTTTTTTCGAAAAAATCCTTAAGCCCCGGGGTCACAATTACATAAAAAATCTGACTTTCAGCAACTCACTCAAAAATGGTGCCAAACGGTTGCAAATGCTCCGCTGAAAGGTTTGGCGGTCGAAACAGAAGGCTTTTTATCACAGGAGAAGAAATAAGCCCTCAATAACTTAACCGGCAGAAAAATATTTTTTTGAAAAAATCCCTAAACCCCGGGATCACAATTTCATCAAAAATCTGACTTTCGGCAATTCACTCAAAAATGGTTCCAGATGGTTGCAAATGCTCCGCTGAAAGGTTTGACGGTCGAAAAAGAAGGCTTTTTATCACAGGAAAAGATATCAGCCCTTGACAACTTAACCGGCAGAAAAATGTTTTTTTGAAAAAATCCCCAAGCCCCGGGGTCACAATTTCATAAAAAAATCTGACTTTAGGCAATTCTCTTAAAAATGGTGCCAAACGGTTGCAAATGCTCCCCTGAAAGGTTTGGCGGTGGAAAGAGAAGGCTTTTTATCACAGAAAAAGAAATCAGCCCTCGACAACTTAACCGGCAGAAAAAGATTTTTTTTGAAAAAACCCTAAACCCCGGGGTCACAATTTCATCAAAAATCTGACTTTCTGAAACTCACTCAAAAATGGTGCCAAACGGTTGCAAATGCTCCCCTGAAAGGTTTGGCGGTCGAAACAGAAGGCTTTTTATCACAGGAAAAGAAATCAGCCCTCGACAAATTAACCGGCAGAAAAATATTTTTTTGAAAAAATCCCCAAGCCCCGGGGTCACAATTTATTCAAAAATCTGACTTTCGGTAATTCACTCAAAAATGGTGCCAAACGCTTGCAAATGCTGCGCTGAAAGGTTTGGTGATCGAAAAAGAAGGCTTTTTACAACAGGAAAAGAAATCAGCCCTCAATAACTTAACAGGCAGAAAAAGATTTTTTTGAAAAAATCCTTAAGCCCCGGGGTCACAATTTCATCAAAAATCTGGCTTTCGGCAATTCACTCAAAAATGGTGCCAAATGGTTGCAAATGCTCCGCTGAAAGGTTTGGTGGTCGAAACAGAAGGCTTTTTATCACAGGAGAAGAAATCAGCCCTCGATAACTTAACCGGCAGAAAAATATTTTTTTGAAAAAATCCCTAAGCCCCGGGGTCACAATTTCAGCCCTCGGCAACTTAACCGGCAGAAAAAGATTTTTTTGAAAAAAAACCCTAAGCCCCGGGGTCACAATTTCATCAAAAATCTGACTTTCGGAAATTCACTCAAAAATGGTGCCAAACGGTTGCACATGCTCCGCTGAAAGGTTTGGTGGTCGAAAAAGAAGGCTTTTTATCACAGGAAAAGATATCAGCCCTTGAAAACTTAACCGGCAGAAAAATGTTTTTTTGAAAAAATCCTGAAGCCCCGGGGTCACAATTTCATAAAAAATCTGACTTTCAGCAACTCACTCAAAAATGGTGCCAAACGGTTGCAAATGCTCCGCTGAAAGGTTTGGCGGTCGAAACAGAAGGCTTTTTATCACAGGAGAAGAAATAAGCCCTCAATAACTTAACAGGCAGAAAAATATTTTTTTGAAAAAATCCCTAAGCCCCGGGATCACAATTTCATCAAAAATCTGACTTTCGGCAATTCACTCAAAAATGGTGCCAAACGGTTGCAAATACTCCGCTGAAAGGTTTGGCGGTCGAAACAGAAGGCTTTTTATCACAGGAATAGAAATCAGCCCTCGACAAATTAACCTGCAGAAAAATATTTTTTTGAAAAAATGCCCAAGCCCCGGGGTCACAATTTCACCAAAATCTGACTTTTGGCAAGTGACTCAGAAATGGTGCCAAACGGTTGCAAATGCTCCGCTGAAAGGTTTGGCAGTCGAAACAGAAGGCTTTTTATCACAGGAATAGAAATCAGCCCTTGACAACTTAACCGGCAGAAAAAGATTTTTTTTGAAAAAACCCTAAACCCCGGGGTCACAATTTCATCAAAAATCTGACTTTCGGCAATTCACTCCAAAATAGTGCCAAACGGTTGCAAATGCTCTGCTGAAAGGTTTGGCGGTCGAAACAGAAGGCATTTTATCACAGGACAAGAAATCAGCCCTCAACAACTTAACCGGCAGAAAAATATTTTTTTGAAAAAATCCCCAAGCCCCGGGGTCACAATTTATTCAAAAATCTGACTTTCGGTAATTCACTCAAAAATGGTGCCAAACGCTTGCAAATGCTGCACTGAAAGGTTTGGTGATCGAAAAAGAAGGCTTTTTACAACAGGAAAAGAAATCAGCCCTCAATAACTTAACCGGCAGAAAAATATTTTTTTGAAAAAATCCCTAAGCCCCGGGGTCACAATTGCATTAAAAAATCTGACTTTCGGCAATTCACTCAAAAATGGTGCCAAACGGTTGCAAATGCTCCGCTGAAAGGGTTGGTGGTTGAAAAAGAAGGCTTTTTATCACAGGAAAAGATATCAGCCCTTGACAACTTAACCGGCAGAAAAATGTTTTTTTGAAAAAATGCTTAAGCCCCGGGGTCACAATTTCATCAAAAATCTGACTTTCGGCAATTCACTCAAAAATGGTGCCAAACGGTTGCAAATGCTACGCTGAAAGGTTTGGCGGTCGAAACAGAAGGCTTTTTATCACATGAAAAGAAATCAGCCCTAGACAACTTAACCGGCAGAAAAAGATTTTTTTTGAAAAAACCCTAAACCCCGGGGTCACAATTTCATCAAAAATCTGACTTTCTGAAACTCACTCAAAAATGGTGCCAAACGGTTGCATATGCTCCCCTGAAAGGTTTGGCGGTCGAAACAGAAGGCTTTTTATCACAGGAAAAGAAATCAGCCCTCGACAACTTAACCGGCAGAAAAATATTTTTTTGAAGAAATCCCTAAGCCCCGGGGTCACTATTTCATCAAAAATCTGACTTTCGGAAATTCACTCAAGAATGGTGCCAAACGGTTGCAAATGCTCCGTTGAAAGTTTTGGCGGTCGAAAAAGAAGGCTTTTTATCACAGGACAAGAAATCAGCCCTCAACAACTTAACAGGCAGAAAAAGATTTTTTTGACAAAATCCCTAAACCCCGGGGTCACAATTTCATCCAAAATCTGACTTTTGGCAAGTGACTCAGAAATGGTGCCAAACGGTCACAAATGCTCACCTGAAAGTTTTGGCGGTCGAAACAGAAGGCTTTTATCACAGGAATAGAAATCAGCCCTCGACAAATTAACCTGCAGAAAAATATTTTTTTGAAAAAATCCCCAAGCCCCGGGGTCACAATTTATTCAAAAATCTGAATTTCGGTAATTCACTCAAAAATGGTGCCAAACGCTTGCAAATGCTGCGCTGAAAGGTTTGGCGGTCGAAACAGAAGGCTTTTTATCACAGGAAAAGAAATCAGCCCTCAATAACTTAACCGGCGGAAAAAGATTTTTTTGAAAAAATCCCTAAGCCCCGGGGTCACAATTTATTCAAAAATCTGACTTTCGGTAATTCACTCAAAAATGGTGCCAAACGCTTGCAAATGCTCCCCTGAAAGGTTTGGCGGTCGAAACAGAAGGCTTTTTATCACAGAAAAAGAAATCAGCCCTCGACAACTTAACTGGCGGAAAAATATTTTTTTGAAAAAATCCCCAAGCCCCGGGGTCACAATTGCATAAAAAATCTGACTTTCGGCAATTCACTCAAAAATGGTGCCAAACGCTTGCAAATGCTCCCCTGAAAGGTTTGGCGGTCGAAACAGAAGGCTTTTTATCACAGAAAAAGAAATCAGCCTTCGACAACTTAACCGGCAGAAAAATATTTTTTTGAAAAAATCCTTAAGCCCCGGGGTCACAATTTCATAAAAAATCTGACTTTCAGCAACTCACTCAAAAATGGTGCCAAACGGTTGCAAATGCTCCGCTGAAAGGTTTGGCGGTCGAAACAGAAGGCTTTTTATCACAGGAGAAGAAATAAGCCCTCAATAACTTAACCGGCAGAAAATTTTTTTTTTTCAAAAAATAGCTAAGCCCCGGGGGATCACAATTTCATCAAAAATCTGACTTTTGGCAATTCACTCAAAAATGGTGCCAAACGGTTGCAAATGCTCCGCTGAAAGGTTTGGCAGTCGAAACAGAAGGCTTTTTATCACAGGACAAGAAATCAGCCCTCAACAACTTAACCGGCAGAAAAATATTTTTTTGAAAAAATCCCCAAGCCCCGGGGTCACAATTTATTCAAAAATCTGACTTTCGGTAATTCACTCAAAAATGGTGCCAAACGCTTGCGAATGCTGCGCTGAAAGGTTTGGTGATCGAAAAAGAAGGCTTTTTACAACAGGAAAAGAAATCAGCCCTCAATAACTTAACCGGCAGAAAAATATTTTTTTGAAAAAATCCCTAAGCCCCGGGGTCACAATTGCATAAAAAATCTGACTTTCGGCAATTCACTCAAAAATGGTGCCAAACGGTTGCAAATGCTACGCTGAAAGGTTTGGCGGTCGAAACAGAAGGCTTTTTATCACATGAAAAGAAATCAGCCCTAGACAACTTAACCGGCAGAAAAAGATTTTTTTTGAAAAAACCCTAAACCCCGGGGTCACAATTTCATCAAAAATCTGACTTTCTGAAACTCACTCAAAAATGGTGCCAAACGGTTGCAAATGCTCCCCTGAAAGGTTTGGCGGTCGAAACAGAAGGCTTTTTATCACAGGAAAAGAAATCAGCCCTCGACAACTTAACCGGCAGAAAAATATTTTTTTGAAGAAATCCCTAAGCTCCGGGGTCACTATTTCATCAAAAATCTGACTTTCGGAAATTCACTCAAGAATGGTGCCAAACGGTTGCAAATGCTCCGTTGAAAGTTTTGGCGGTCAAAAAAGAAGGCTTTTTATCACAGGACAAGAAATCAGCCCTCAACAACTTAACAGGCAGAAAAAGATTTTTTTGACAAAATACCTAAACCCCGGGGTCACAATTTCATCCAAAATCTGACTTTTGGCAAGTGACTCAGAAATGGTGCCAAACGGTCGCAAATGCTCACCTGAAAGGTTTGGCGGTCGAAACAGAAGGCTTTTTATCACAGGAATAGAAATCAGCCCTCGACAACTTAACCGGCAGAAAAACATTTTTTTGAAAAAATCCCCAAGCCCCGGGGTCACAATTTATTCAAAAATCTGACTTTCGGTAATTCACTCAAAAATGGTGCCAAACGCTTGCAAATGCTGCGCTGAAAGGTTTGGTGATCGAAAAAGAAGGCTTTTTACAACAGGAAAAGAAATCAGCCCTCAATAACTTAACTGGCGGAAAAAGATTTTTTTGAAAAAATCCCCAAGCC
Organism: Podarcis melisellensis; assembly: GCF_964234715.1. Lineage (NCBI taxonomy): Eukaryota > Metazoa > Chordata > Lepidosauria > Squamata > Lacertidae > Podarcis > Podarcis melisellensis. The sequence goes on from NC_138542.1 coordinate 16,824,131, forward strand.
CCGGGGTCACAATTGCATAAAAAATCTGACTTTCGGCAATTCACTCAAAAATGGTGCCAAACGCTTGCAAATGCTCCCCTGAAAGGTTTGGCGGTCGAAACAGAAGGCTTTTTATCACAGAAAAAGAAATCAGCCTTCGACAACTTAACCGGCAGAAAAATATTTTTTTGAAAAAATCCTTAAGCCCCGGGGTCACAATTTCATAAAAAATCTGACTTTCAGCAACTCACTCAAAAATGGTGCCAAACGGTTGCAAATGCTCCGCTGAAAGGTTTGGCGGTCGAAACAGAAGGCTTTTTATCACAGGAGAAGAAATAAGCCCTCAATAACTTAACCGGCAGAAAATTTTTTTTTTGAAAAAATAGCTAAGCCCCGGGGGATCACAATTTCATCAAAAATCTGACTTTTGGCAATTCACTCAAAAATGGTGCCAAACGGTTGCAAATGCTCCGCTGAAAGGTTTGGCAGTCGAAACAGAAGGCTTTTTATCACAGGACAAGAAATCAGCCCTCAACAACTTAACCGGCAGAAAAATATTTTTTTGAAAAAATCCCCAAGCCCCGGGGTCACAATTTATTCAAAAATCTGACTTTCGGTAATTCACTCAAAAATGGTGCCAAACGCTTGCGAATGCTGCGCTGAAAGGTTTGGTGATCGAAAAAGAAGGCTTTTTACAACAGGAAAAGAAATCAGCCCTCAATAACTTAACCGGCAGAAAAATATTTTTTTGAAAAAATCCCTAAGCCCCGGGGTCACAATTGCATAAAAAATCTGACTTTCGGCAATTCACTCAAAAATGGTGCCAAACGGTTGCAAATGCTACGCTGAAAGGTTTGGCGGTCGAAACAGAAGGCTTTTTATCACATGAAAAGAAATCAGCCCTAGACAACTTAACCGGCAGAAAAAGATTTTTTTTGAAAAAACCCTAAACCCCAGGGTCACAATTTCATCAAAAATCTGACTTTCTGAAACTCACTCAAAAATGGTGCCAAACGGTTGCAAATGCTCCCCTGAAAGGTTTGGCGGTCGAAACAGAAGGCTTTTTATCACAGGAAAAGAAATCAGCCCTCGACAACTTAACCGGCAGAAAAATATTTTTTTGAAGAAATCCCTAAGCTCCGGGGTCACTATTTCATCAAAAATCTGACTTTCGGAAATTCACTCAAGAATGGTGCCAAACGGTTGCAAATGCTCCGTTGAAAGTTTTGGCGGTCAAAAAAGAAGGCTTTTTATCACAGGACAAGAAATCAGCCCTCAACAACTTAACAGGCAGAAAAAGATTTTTTTGACAAAATACCTAAACCCCGGGGTCACAATTTCATCCAAAATCTGCCTTTTGGCAAGTGACTCAGAAATGGTGCCAAACGGTCGCAAATGCTCACCTGAAAGGTTTGGCGGTCGAAACAGAAGGCTTTTTATCACAGGAATAGAAATCAGCCCTCGACAACTTAACCGGCAGAAAAACATTTTTTTGAAAAAATCCCCAAGCTCCGGGGTCACAATTTATTCAAAAATCTGACTTTCGGTAATTCACTCAAAAATGGTGCCAAACGCTTGCAAATGCTGCGCTGAAAGGTTTGGTGATCGAAAAAGAAGGCTTTTTACAACAGGAAAAGAAATCAGCCCTCAATAACTTAACTGGCGGAAAAAGATTTTTTTGAAAAAATCCCTAAGCCCCGGGGTCACAATTGCATAAAAAATCTGACTTTCGGCAATTCACTCAAAAATGGTGCCAAACGCTTGCAAATGCTCCCCTGAAAAGTTTGGCGGTGGAAAGAGAAGGCTTTTTATCACAGAAAAAGAAATCAGCCCTCGACAACTTAACCGGCAGAAAAATATTTTTTTGAAAAAATCCCTAAGCCCCGGGGTCACAATTGCATAAAAAATCTGACTTTCGGCAATTCACTCAAAAATGGTGCCAAACGGTTGCAAATGCTCCGCTGAAAGGTTTGGCGGTCGAAACAGAAGGCTTTTTATCACAGGAAAAGAAATCAGCCCTCGACAACTTAACCAGCAGAAAAATATTTTTTTGAAAAAATCCCCAAGCCCCGGGGTCACAATTTCATAAAAAATCTGACTTTCGGCAATTCACTTAAAAATGGTGCCAAACGGTTGCAAATGCTCCCCTGAAAGGTTTGGCGGTGGAAAGAGAAGGCTTTTAATCACAGAAAAAGAAATCAGCCCTCGACAACTTAACCGGCAGAAAAATATTTTTTTGAAAAAATCCTTAAGCCCCGGGGTCACAATTTCATAAAAAATCTGACTTTCAGCAACTCACTCAAAAATGGTGCCAAACGGTTGCAAATGCTCCGCTGAAAGGTTTGGCGGTCGAAACAGAAGGCTTTTTATCACAGGAGAAGAAATAAGCCCTCAATAACTTAACCGGCAGTAAAAATTTTTTTTGAAAAAATAGCTAAGCCCCGGGATCACAATTTCATCAAAAATCTGACTTTCGGCAATTCACTCAAAAATGGTGCCAAACGGTTGCAAATGCTCCGCTGAAAGGTTTGGCAGTCGAAACAGAAGGCTTTTTATCACAGGACAAGAAATCAGCCCTCAACAACTTAACCGGCAGAAAAATATTTTTTTGAAAAAATCCCCAAGCCCCGGGGTCACAATTTATTCAAAAATCTGACTTTCGGTAATTCACTCAAAAATGGTGCCAAACGCTTGCAAATGCTGCACTGAAAGGTTTGGTGATCGAAAAAGAAGGCTTTTTACAACAGGAAAAGAAATCAGCCCTCAATAACTTAACCGGCAGAAAAATATTTTTTTGAAAAAATCCCTAAGCCCCGGGGTCACAATTGCATTAAAAAATCTGACTTTCGGCAATTCACTCAAAAATGGTGCCAAACGGTTGCAAATGCTCCGCTGAAAGGGTTGGTGGTTGAAAAAGAAGGCTTTTTATCACAGGAAAAGATATCAGCCCTTGACAACTTAACCGGCAGAAAAATGTTTTTTTGAAAAAATGCTTAAGCCCCGGGGTCACAATTTCATCAAAAATCTGACTTTCGGCAATTCACTCAAAAATGGTGCCAAACGGTTGCAAATGCTACGCTGAAAGGTTTGGCGGTCGAAACAGAAGGCTGTTTATCACATGAAAAGAAATCAGCCCTAGACAACTTAACCGGCAGAAAAAGATTTTTTTTGAAAAAACCCTAAACCCCGGGGTCACAATTTCATCAAAAATCTGACTTTCTGAAACTCACTCAAAAATGGTGCCAAACGGTTGCATATGCTCCCCTGAAAGGTTTGGCGGTCGAAACAGAAGGCTTTTTATCACAGGAAAAGAAATCAGCCCTCGACAACTTAACCGGCAGAAAAATATTTTTTTGAAGAAATCCCTAAGCCCCGGGGTCACTATTTCATCAAAAATCTGACTTTCGGAAATTCACTCAAGAATGGTGCCAAACGGTTGCAAATGCTCCGTTGAAAGTTTTGGTGGTCGAAAAAGAAGGCTTTTTATCACAGGACAAGAAATCAGCCCTCAACAACTTAACAGGCAGAAAAAGATTTTTTTGACAAAATCCCTAAACCCCGGGGTCACAATTTCATCCAAAATCTGACTTTTGGCAAGTGACTCAGAAATGGTGCCAAACGGTCACAAATGCTCACCTGAAAGTTTTGGCGGTCGAAACAGAAGGCTTTTATCACAGGAATAGAAATCAGCCCTCGACAAATTAACCTGCAGAAAAATATTTTTTTGAAAAAATCCCCAAGCCCCGGGGTCACAATTTATTCAAAAATCTGAATTTCGGTAATTCACTCAAAAATGGTGCCAAACGCTTGCAAATGCTGCGCTGAAAGGTTTGGCGGTCGAAACAGAAGGCTTTTTATCACAGGAAAAGAAATCAGCCCTCAATAACTTAACCGGCGGAAAAAGATTTTTTTGAAAAAATCCCTAAGCCCCGGGGTCACAATTTATTCAAAAATCTGACTTTCGGTAATTCACTCAAAAATGGTGCCAAACGCTTGCAAATGCTCCGCTGAAAGGTTGGCGGTCGAAACAGAAGGCTTTTTATCACAGGAAAAGAAATCAGCCCTCGACAACTTAACTGGCGGAAAAATATTTTTTTGAAAAAATCCCCAAGCCCCGGGGTCACAATTGCATAAAAAATCTGACTTTCGGCAATTCACTCAAAAATGGTGCCAAACGCTTGCAAATGCTCCCCTGAAAGGTTTGGCGGTCGAAACAGAAGGCTTTTTATCACAGAAAAAGAAATCAGCCTTCGACAACTTAACCGGCAGAAAAATATTTTTTTGAAAAAATCCTTAAGCCCCGGGGTCACAATTTCATAAAAAATCTGACTTTCAGCAACTCACTCAAAAATGGTGCCAAACGGTTGCAAATGCTCCGCTGAAAGGTTTGGCGGTCGAAACAGAAGGCTTTTTATCACAGGAGAAGAAATAAGCCCTCAATAACTTAACCGGCAGAAAATTTTTTTTTTGAAAAAATAGCTAAGCCCCGGGGGATCACAATTTCATCAAAAATCTGACTTTTGGCAATTCACTCAAAAATGGTGCCAAACGGTTGCAAATGCTCCGCTGAAAGGTTTGGCAGTCGAAACAGAAGGCTTTTTATCACAGGACAAGAAATCAGCCCTCAACAACTTAACCGGCAGAAAAATATTTTTTTGAAAAAATCCCCAAGCCCCGGGGTCACAATTGCATAAAAAATCTGACTTTCGGTAATTCACTCAAAAATGGTGCCAAACGCTTGCGAATGCTGCGCTGAAAGGTTTGGTGATCGAAAAAGAAGGCTTTTTACAACAGGAAAAGAAATCAGCCCTCAATAACTTAACCGGCAGAAAAATATTTTTTTGAAAAAATCCCTAAGCCCCGGGGTCACAATTGCATAAAAAATCTGACTTTCGGCAATTCACTCAAAAATGGTGCCAAACGCTTGCAAATGCTCCCCTGAAAAGTTTGGCGGTGGAAAGAGAAGGCTTTTTATCACAGAAAAAGAAATCAGCCCTCGACAACTTAACCGGCAGAAAAATATTTTTTTGAAAAAATCCCTAAGCCCCGGGGTCACAATTGCATAAAAAATCTGACTTTCGGCAATTCACTCAAAAATGGTGCCAAATGGTTGCAAATGCTCCGCTGAAAGGTTTGGCGGTCGAAACAGAAGGCTTTTTATCACAGGAAAAGAAATCAGCCCTCGACAACTTAACCAGCAGAAAAATATTTTTTTGATAAAATCCCCAAGCCCCGGGGTCACAATTTCATAAAAAATCTGACTTTCGGCAATTCACTTAAAAATGGTGCCAAACGGTTGCAAATGCTCCCCTGAAAGGTTTGGCGGTGGAAAGAGAAGGCTTTTTATCACAGAAAAAGAAATCAGCCCTCGACAACTTAACCGGCAGAAAAATATTTTTTTGAAAAAATCCTTAAGCCCCGGGGTCACAATTTCATAAAAAATCTGACTTTCAGCAACTCACTCAAAAATGGTGCCAAACGGTTGCAAATGCTCCGCTGAAAGGTTTGGCGGTCGAAACAGAAGGCTTTTTATCACAGGAGAAGAAATAAGCCCTCAATAACTTAACCGGCAGAAAATTTTTTTTTTGAAAAAAAAGCTAAGCCCTGGGATCACAATTTCATCAAAAATCTGACTTTCGGCAATTCACTCAAAAATGGTGCCAAACGGTTGCAAATGCTCCGCTGAAAGGTTTGGCAGTCGAAACAGAAGGCTTTTTATCACAGGACAAGAAATCAGCCCTCAACAACTTAACCGGCAGAAAAATATTTTTTTGAAAAAATCCCCAAGCCCCGGGGTCACAATTTATTCAAAAATCTGACTTTCGGTAATTCACTCAAAAATGGTGCCAAACGCTTGCAAATGCTGCACTGAAAGGTTTGGTGATCGAAAAAGAAGGCTTTTTACAACAGGAAAAGAAATCAGCCCTCAATAACTTAACCGGCAGAAAAATATTTTTTTGAAAAAATCCCTAAGCCCCGGGGTCACAATTGCATTAAAAAATCTGACTTTCGGCAATTCACTCAAAAATGGTGCCAAACGGTTGCAAATGCTCCGCTGAAAGGGTTGGTGGTTGAAAAAGAAGGCTTTTTATCACAGGAAAAGATATCAGCCCTTGACAACTTAACCGGCAGAAAAATGTTTTTTTGAAAAAATGCTTAAGCCCCGGGGTCACAATTTCATCAAAAATCTGACTTTCGGCAATTCACTCAAAAATGGTGCCAAACGGTTGCAAATGCTACGCTGAAAGGTTTGGCGGTCGAAACAGAAGGCTGTTTATCACATGAAAAGAAATCAGCCCTAGACAACTTAACCGGCAGAAAAAGATTTTTTTTGAAGAAATCCCTAAGCCCCGGGGTCACAATTTCATCCAAAATCTGACTTTTGGCAAGTGACTCAGAAATGGTGCCAAACGGTCACAAATGCTCACCTGAAAGTTTTGGCGGTCGAAACAGAAGGCTTTTATCACAGGAATAGAAATCAGCCATCGACAAATTAACCTGCAGAAAAATATTTTTTTGAAAAAATCCCTAAGCCCCGGGGGTCACGATTGCATAAAAAATCTGACTTTCGGCAATTCACTCAAAAATGGTGCCAAACGCTTGCAAATGCTGCGCTGAAAGGTTTGGCGGTCGAAACAGAAGGCTTTTTATCACAGGAAAAGAAATCAGCCCTCAATAACTTAACCGGCGGAAAAAGATTTTTTTGAAAAAATCCCTAAGCCCCGGGGTCACAATTTATTCAAAAATCTGACTTTCGGTAATTCACTCAAAAATGGTGCCAAACACTTGCAAATGCTCCGCTGAAAGGTTGGCGGTCGAAACAGAAGGCTTTTTATCACAGGAAAAGAAATCAGCCCTCGACAACTTAACTGGCGGAAAAATATTTTTTTGAAAAAATCCCCAAGCCCCGGGGTCACAATTGCATAAAAAATCTGACTTTCGGCAATTCACTCAAAAATGGTGCCAAACGCTTGCAAATGCTCCCCTGAAAGGTTTGGCGGTCGAAACAGAAGGCTTTTTATCACAGAAAAAGAAATCAGCCTTCGACAACTTAACCGGCAGAAAAATATTTTTTTGAAAAAATCCTTAAGCCCCGGGGTCACAATTTCATAAAAAATCTGACTTTCAGCAACTCACTCAAAAATGGTGCCAAACGGTTGCAAATGCTCCGCTGAAAGGTTTGGCGGTCGAAACAGAAGGCTTTTTATCACAGGAGAAGAAATAAGCCCTCAATAACTTAACCGGCAGAAATTTTTTTTTTGAAAAAATAGCTAAGCCCCGGGGGATCACAATTTCATCAAAAATCTGACTTTCGGCAATTCACTCAAAAATGGTGCCAAACGGTTGCAAATGCTCCGCTGAAAGGTTTGGCAGTCGAAACAGAAGGCTTTTTATCACAGGACAAGAAATCAGCCCTCAACAACTTAACCGGCAGAAAAAGATTTTTTTGACAAAATACCTAAACCCCGGGGTCACAATTTCATCCAAAATCTGACTTTTGGCAAGTGACTCAGAAATGGTGCCAAACGGTCGCAAATGCTCACCTGAAAGGTTTGGCGGTCGAAACAGAAGGCTTTTTATCACAGGAATAGAAATCAGCCCTCGACAACTTAACCGGCAGAAAAACATTTTTTTGAAAAAATCCCCAAGCCCCGGGGTCACAATTTATTCAAAAATCTGACTTTCGGTAATTCACTCAAAAATGGTGCCAAACGCTTGCAAATGCTGCGCTGAAAGGTTTGGTGATCGAAAAAGAAGGCTTTTTACAACAGGAAAAGAAATCAGCCCTCAAAAACTTAACTGGCGGAAAAAGATTTTTTTGAAAAAATCCCTAAGCCCCGGGGTCACAATTGCATAAAAAATCTGACTTTCGGCAATTCACTCAAAAATGGTGCCAAACGCTTGCAAATGCTCCCCTGAAAAGTTTGGCGGTGGAAAGAGAAGGCTTTTTATCACAGAAAAAGAAATCAGCCCTCGACAACTAAACCGGCAGAAAAATATTTTTTTGAAAAAATCCCTAAGCCCCGGGGTCACAATTGCATAAAAAATCTGACTTTCGGCAATTCACTCAAAAATGGTGCCAAACGGTTGCAAATGCTCCGCTGAAAGGTTTGGCGGTCGAAACAGAAGGCTTTTTATCACAGGAAAAGAAATCAGCCCTCGACAACTTAACCAGCAGAAAAATATTTTTTTGAAAAAATCCCCAAGCCCCGGGGTCACAATTTCATAAAAAATCTGACTTTCGGCAATTCACTTAAAAATGGTGCCAAACCGTTGCAAATGCTCCCCTGAAAGGTTTGGCGGTGGAAAGAGAAGGCTTTTTATCACAGAAAAAGAAATCAGCCCTCGACAACTTAACCGGCAGAAAAATATTTTTTTGAAGAAATCCCTAAGCTCCGGGGTCACTATTTCATCAAAAATCTGACTTTCGGAAATTCACTCAAGAATGGTGCCAAACGGTTGCAAATGCTCCGTTGAAAGTTTTGGCGGTCAAAAAAGAAGGCTTTTTATCACAGGACAAGAAATCAGCCCTCAACAACTTAACAGGCAGAAAAAGATTTTTTTGACAAAATACCTAAACCCCGGGGTCACAATTTCATCCAAAATCTGACTTTTGGCAAGTGACTCAGAAATGGTGCCAAACGGTCGCAAATGCTCACCTGAAAGGTTTGGCGGTCGAAACAGAAGGCTTTTTATCACAGGAATAGAAATCAGCCCTCGACAACTTAACCGGCAGAAAAACATTTTTTTGAAAAAATCCCCAAGCCCCGGGGTCACAATTTATTCAAAAATCTGACTTTCGGTAATTCACTCAAAAATGGTGCCAAACGCTTGCAAATGCTGCGCTGAAAGGTTTGGTGATCGAAAAAGAAGGCTTTTTACAACAGGAAAAGAAATCAGCCCTCAATAACTTAACTGGCGGAAAAAGATTTTTTTGAAAAAATCCCTAAGCCCCGGGGTCACAATTGCATAAAAAATCTGACTTTCGGCAATTCACTCAAAAATGGTGCCAAACGCTTGCAAATGCTCCCCTGAAAAGTTTGGCGGTGGAAAGAGAAGGCTTTTTATCACAGAAAAAGAAATCAGCCCTCGACAACTTAACCGGCAGAAAAATATTTTTTTGAAAAAATCCCTAAGCCCCGGGGTCACAATTGCATAAAAAATCTGACTTTCGGCAATTCACTCAAAAATGGTGCCAAACGGTTGCAAATGCTCCGCTGAAAGGTTTGGCGGTCGAAACAGAAGGCTTTTTATCACAGGAAAAGAAATCAGCCCTCGACAACTTAACCAGCAGAAAAATATTTTTTTGAAAAAATCCCCAAGCCCCGGGGTCACAATTTCATAAAAAATCTGACTTTCGGCAATTCACTTAAAAATGGTGCCAAACGGTTGCAAATGCTCCCCTGAAAGGTTTGGCGGTGGAAAGAGAAGGCTTTTTATCACAGAAAAAGAAATCAGCCCTCGACAACTTAACCGGCAGAAAAATATTTTTTTGAAAAAATCCTTAAGCCCCGGGGTCACAATTTCATAAAAAATCTGACTTTCAGCAACTCACTCAAAAATGGTGCCAAACGGTTGCAAATGCTCCGCTGAAAGGTTTGGCGGTCGAAACAGAAGGCTTTTTATCACAGGAGAAGAAATAAGCCCTCAATAACTTAACCGGCAGAAAAACATTTTTTTGAAAAAATCCCCAAGCCCCGGGGTCACAATTTATTCAAAAATCTGACTTTCGGTAATTCACTCAAAAATGGTGCCAAACGCTTGCAAATGCTGCGCTGAAAGGTTTGGTGATCGAAAAAGAAGGCTTTTTACAACAGGAAAAGAAATCAGCCCTCAATAACTTAACTGGCGGAAAAAGATTTTTTTGAAAAAATCCCTAAGCCCCGGGGTCACAATTGCATAAAAAATCTGACTTTCGGCAATTCACTCAAAAATGGTGCCAAACGCTTGCAAATGCTCCCCTGAAAAGTTTGGCGGTGGAAAGAGAAGGCTTTTTATCACAGAAAAAGAAATCAGCCCTCGACAACTTAACCGGCAGAAAAATATTTTTTTGAAAAAATCCCTAAGCCCCGGGGTCACAATTGCATAAAAAATCTGACTTTCGGCAATTCACTCAAAAATGGTGCCAAACGGTTGCAAATGCTCCGCTGAAAGGTTTGGCGGTCGAAACAGAAGGCTTTTTATCACAGGAAAAGAAATCAGCCCTCGACAACTTAACCAGCAGAAAAATATTTTTTTGAAAAAATCCCCAAGCCCCGGGGTCACAATTTCATAAAAAATCTGACTTTCGGCAATTCACTTAAAAATGGTGCCAAACGGTTGCAAATGCTCCCCTGAAAGGTTTGGCGGTGGAAAGAGAAGGCTTTTTATCACAGAAAAAGAAATCAGCCCTCGACAACTTAACCGGCAGAAAAATATTTTTTTGAAAAAATCCTTAAGCCCCGGGGTCACAATTTCATAAAAAATCTGACTTTCAGCAACTCACTCAAAAATGGTGCCAAACGGTTGCAAATGCTCCGCTGAAAGGTTTGGCGGTCGAAACAGAAGGCTTTTTATCACAGGAGAAGAAATAAGCCCTCAATAACTTAACCGGCAGAAAAACATTTTTTTGAAAAAATCCCCAAGCCCCGGGGTCACAATTTATTCAAAAATCTGACTTTCGGTAATTCACTCAAAAATGGTGCCAAACGCTTGCAAATGCTGCGCTGAAAGGTTTGGTGATCGAAAAAGAAGGCTTTTTACAACAGGAAAAGAAATCAGCCCTCAATAACTTAACTGGCGGAAAAATATTTTTTTGAAAAAATCCCTAAGCCCCGGGGTCACAATTGCATAAAAAATCTGACTTTCGGCAATTCACTCAAAAATGGTGCCAAACGGTTGCAAATGCTCCGCTGAAAGGGTTGGTGGTTGAAAAAGAAGGCTTTTTATCACAGGAAAAGATATCAGCCCTTGACAACTTAACCGGCAGAAAAATGTTTTTTTGAAAAAATGCTTAAGCCCCGGGGTCACAATTTCATCAAAAATCTGACTTTCGGCAATTCACTCAAAAATGGTGCCAAACGGTTGCAAATGCTACGCTGAAAGGTTTGGCGGTCGAAACAGAAGGCTGTTTATCACATGAAAAGAAATCAGCCCTAGACAACTTAACCGGCAGAAAAAGATTTTTTTTGAAAAAACCCTAAACCCCGGGGTCACAATTTCATCAAAAATCTGACTTTCTGAAACTCACTCAAAAATGGTGCCAAACGGTTGCATATGCTCCCCTGAAAGGTTTGGCGGTCGAAACAGAAGGCTTTTTATCACAGGAAAAGAAATCAGCCCTCGACAACTTAACCGGCAGAAAAATATTTTTTTGAAGAAATCCCTAAGCCCCGGGGTCACTATTTCATCAAAAATCTGACTTTCGGAAATTCACTCAAGAATGGTGCCAAACGGTTGCAAATGCTCCGTTGAAAGTTTTGGCGGTCGAAAAAGAAGGCTTTTTATCACAGGACAAGAAATCAGCCCTCAACAACTTAACAGGCAGAAAAAGATTTTTTTGACAAAATCCCTAAACCCCGGGGTCACAATTTCATCCAAAATCTGACTTTTGGCAAGTGACTCAGAAATGGTGATAAACGGTCACAAATGCTCACCTGAAAGTTTTGGCGGTCGAAACAGAAGGCTTTTATCACAGGAATAGAAATCAGCCCTCGACAAATTAACCTGCAGAAAAATATTTTTTTGAAAAAATCCCCAAGCCCCCGGGGTCACAATTTATTCAAAAATCTGAATTTCGGTAATTCACTCAAAAATGGTGCCAAACGCTTGCAAATGCTGCGCTGAAAGGTTTGGCGGTCGAAACAGAAGGCTTTTTATCACAGGAAAAGAAATCAGCCCTCAATAACTTAACCGGCGGAAAAAGATTTTTTTGAAAAAATCCCTAAGCCCCGGGGTCACAATTTATTCAAAAATCTGACTTTCGGTAATTCACTCAAAAATGGTGCCAAACGCTTGCAAATGCTCCGCTGAAAGGTTGGCGGTCGAAACAGAAGGCTTTTTATCACAGGAAAAGAAATCAGCCCTCGACAACTTAACTGGCGGAAAAATATTTTTTTGAAAAAATCCTTAAGCCCCGGGGTCACAATTGCATAAAAAATCTGACTTTCGGCAATTCACTCAAAAATGGTGCCAAACGCTTGCAAATGCTCCCCTGAAAGGTTTGGCGGTCGAAACAGAAGGCTTTTTATCACAGAAAAAGAAATCAGCCTTCGACAACTTAACCGGCAGAAAAATATTTTTTTGAAAAAATCCTTAAGCCCCGGGGTCACAATTTCATAAAAAATCTGACTTTCAGCAACTCACTCAAAAATGGTGCCAAACGGTTGCAAATGCTCCGCTGAAAGGTTTGGCGGTCGAAACAGAAGGCTTTTTATCACAGGAGAAGAAATCAGCCCTCGATAACTTAACCGGCAGAAAATTTTTTTTTTGAACAAATAGCTAAGCTCCGGGATCACAATTTCATCAAAAATCTGACTTTCGGCAATTCACTCAAAAATGGTGCCAAACGGTTGCAAATGCTCCGCTGAAAGGTTTGGCAGTCGAAACAGAAGGCTTTTTATCACAGGACAAGAAATCAGCCCTCAACAACTTAACCGGCAGAAAAATATTTTTTTGAAAAAATCCCCAAGCCCCGGGGTCACAATTTATTCAAAAAACTGACTTTCGGTAATTCACTCAAAAATGGTGCCAAACGCTTGCGAATGCTGCGCTGAAAGGTTTGGTGATCGAAAAAGAAGGCTTTTTACAACAGGAAAAGAAATCAGCCCTCAATAACTTAACCGGCAGAAAAATATTTTTTTGAAAAAATCCCTAAGCCCCGGGGTCACAATTGCATAAAAAATCTGACTTTCGGCAATTCACTCAAAAATGGTGCCAAACGGTTGCAAATGCTACGCTGAAAGGTTTGGCGGTCGAAACAGAAGGCTTTTTATCACATGAAAAGAAATCAGCCCTAGACAACTTAACCGGCAGAAAAAGATTTTTTTTGAAAAAACCCTAAACCCCGGGGTCACAATTTCATCAAAAATCTGACTTTCTGAAACTCACTCAAAAATGTTTCCAAACGGTTGCAAATGCTCCCCTGAAAGGTTTGGCGGTCGAAACAGAAGGCTTTTTATCACAGGAAAAGAAATCAGCCCTCGACAACTTAACCGGCAGAAAAATATTTTTTTGAAGAAATCCCTGAGCTCCGGGGTCACTATTTCATCAAAAATCTGACTTTCGGAAATTCACTCAAGAATGGTGCCAAACGGTTGCAAATGCTCCGTTGAAAGTTTTGGCGGTCAAAAAAGAAGGCTTTTTATCACAGGACAAGAAATCAGCCCTCAACAACTTAACAGGCAGAAAAAGATTTTTTTGACAAAATCCCTAAACCCCGGGGTCACAATTTCATCCAAAATCTGACTTTTGGCAAGTGACTCAGAAATGGTGCCAAACGGTCGCAAATGCTCACCTGAAAGGTTTGGCGGTCGAAACAGAAGGCTTTTTATCACAGGAATAGAAATCAGCCCTCGACAACTTAACCGGCAGAAAAACATTTTTTTGAAAAAATCCCCAAGCCCCGGGGTCACAATTTATTCAAAAATCTGACTTTCGGTAATTCACTCAAAAATGGTGCCAAACGCTTGCAAATACTGCGCTGAAAGGTTTGGTGATCGAAAAAGAAGGCTTTTTACAACAGGAAAAGAAATCAGCCCTCAATAACTTAACTGGCGGAAAAAGATTTTTTTGAAAAAATCCCTAAGCCCCGGGGTCACAATTGCATAAAAAATCTGACTTTCGGCAATTCACTCAAAAATGGTGCCAAACGGTTGCAAATGCTCCGCTGAAAGGTTTGGCGGTCGGAACAGAAGGCTTTTTATCACAGGAAAAGAAATCAGCCCTCGACAACTTAACCAGCAGAAAAATATTTTTTTGAAAAAAATCCCAAGCCCCGGGGTCACAATTTCATAAAAAATCTGACTTTCGGCAATTCACTTAAAAATGGTGCCAAACGGTTGCAAATGCTCCCCTGAAAGGTTTGGCGGTGGAAAGAGAAGGCTTTTTATCACAGAAAAAGAAATCAGCCCTCGACAACTTAACCGGCAGAAAAATATTTTTTTGAAAAAATCCTTAAGCCCCGGGGTCACAATTTCATAAAAAATCTGACTTTCAGCAACTCACTCAAAAATGGTGCCAAACGGTTGCAAATGCTCCGCTGAAAGGTTTGGCGGTCGAAACAGAAGGCTTTTTATCACAGGAGAAGAAATAAGCCCTCAATAACTTAACCGGCAGAAAAAATTTTTTTTGAAAAAATATCTAATCCCCGGGATCACAATTTCATCAAAAATCTGACTTTCGGCAATTCACTAAAAAATGGTGCCAAACGGTTGCAAATGCTCCGCTGAAAGGTTTGGCAGTCGAAACAGAAGGCTTTTTATCACAGGAATAGAAATCAGCCCTCGACAAATTAACCTGCAGAAAAATATTTTTTTGAAAAAATCCCCAAGCCCCGGGGTCACGATTGCATAAAAAATCTGACTTTCGGCAATTCACTCAAAAATGGTGCCAAACGCTTGCAAATGCTGCGCTGAAAGGTTTGGTGATCGAAAAAGAAGGCTTTTTACAACAGGAAAAGAAATCAGCCCTCAATAACTTAACCGGCAGAAAAATATTTTTTTGAAAAAATCCCTAAGCCCCGGGGTCAAAATTTCATCAAAAATCTGACTTTCGGCAATTCACTCAAAAATGGTGCCAAACGGTAGCAAATGCTCCACTGAAAGGTTTGGCGGTCGAAACAGAAGGCTTTTTATCACATGAAAAGATATCAGCCCTTGACAACTTAACCGGCAGAAAAAGATTTTTTTTGAAAAAACCCTAAACCCCGGGGTCACAATTTCATCAAAAATCTGACTTTCGGCAATTCACTCAAAAATAGTGCCAAACGGTTGCAAATGCTCCGCTGAAAGGTTTGGCGGTCGAAATAGAAGGCATTTTATCACAGGACAAGAAATCAGCCCTCGACAACTTAACCGGAAAAAAAATATTTTTTTGAAGAAATCCCTAAGCCCCGGGGTCACTATTTCATCAAAAATCTGACTTTCGGAAATTCACTCAAGAATGGTGCCAAATGGTTGCAAATGCTCCGTTGAAAGTTTTGTCGGTCGAAAAAGAAGGCTTTTTATCACAGGACAAGAAATCAGCCTTCAACAACTTAACAGGCAGAAAAAGATTTTTTGGAAAAAACCCTAAGCCCCCGGGTCACAATTTCATCCAAAATCTGACTTTTGGCAAGTGACTCAGAAATGGTGCCAAACGGTCGCAAATGCTCACCTGAAAGGTTTGGCGGTCGAAACAGAAGGCTTTTTATCACAGGACAAGAAATCAGCCCTCAACAACTTAACCGGCAGAAAAATATTTTTTTGAAAAAATCCCCAAGCCCCGGGGTCACAATTTATTCAAAAATCTGACTTTCGGTAATTCAATCAAAAATGGTGCCAAACGCTTGCGAATGCTGCGCTGAAAGGTTTGGCGGTCGAAACAGAAGGCTTTTTATCACAGAAAAAGAAATCAGCCCTCGACAACTTAACCGGCAGAAAAATATTTTTTTGAAAAAATCCCTAAGCCCCGGGGTCACAATTGCATAAAAAATCTGACTTTCGGCAATTCACTCAAAAATGGTGCCAAACGGTTGCAAATGCTCCGCTGAAAGGTTTGGCGGTCGAAACAGAAGGCTTTTTATCACAGGAAAAGAAATCAGCCCTCGACAACTTAACCAGCAGAAAAATATTTTTTTGAAAAAATCCCCAAGCCCCGGGGTCACAATTTCATAAAAAATCTGACTTTCGGCAATTCACTTAAAAATGGTGCCAAACGGTTGCAAATGCTCCCCTGAAAGGTTTGGCGGTGGAAAGAGAAGGCTTTTTATCACAGAAAAAGAAATCAGCCCTCGACAACTTAACCGGCAGAAAAATATTTTTTTGAAAAAATCCTTAAGCCCCGGGGTCACAATTTCATAAAAAATCTGACTTTCAGCAACTCACTCAAAAATGGTGCCAAACGGTTGCAAATGCTCCGCTGAAAGGTTTGGCGGTCGAAACAGAAGGCTTTTTATCACAGGAGAAGAAATAAGCCCTCAATAACTTAACCGGCAGAAAAACATTTTTTTGAAAAAATCCCCAAGCCCCGGGGTCACAATTTATTCAAAAATCTGACTTTCGGTAATTCACTCAAAAATGGTGCCAAACGCTTGCAAATGCTGCGCTGAAAGGTTTGGTGATCGAAAAAGAAGGCTTTTTACAACAGGAAAAGAAATCAGCCCTCAATAACTTAACTGGCGGAAAAAGATTTTTTTGAAAAAATCCCTAAGCCCCGGGGTCACAATTGCATAAAAAATCTGACTTTCGGCAATTCACTCAAAAATGGTGCCAAACGGTTGCAAATGCTCCGCTGAAAGGGTTGGTGGTTGAAAAAGAAGGCTTTTTATCACAGGAAAAGATATCAGCCCTTGACAACTTAACCGGCAGAAAAATGTTTTTTTGAAAAAATGCTTAAGCCCCGGGGTCACAATTTCATCAAAAATCTGACTTTCGGCAATTCACTCAAAAATGGTGCCAAACGGTTGCAAATGCTACGCTGAAAGGTTTGGCGGTCGAAACAGAAGGCTGTTTATCACATGAAAAGAAATCAGCCCTAGACAACTTAACCGGCAGAAAAAGATTTTTTTTGAAAAAACCCTAAACCCCGGGGTCACAATTTCATCAAAAATCTGACTTTCTGAAACTCACTCAAAAATGGTGCCAAACGGTTGCATATGCTCCCCTGAAAGGTTTGGCGGTCGAAACAGAAGGCTTTTTATCACAGGAAAAGAAATCAGCCCTCGACAACTTAACCGGCAGAAAAATATTTTTTTGAAGAAATCCCTAAGCCCCGGGGTCACTATTTCATCAAAAATCTGACTTTCGGAAATTCACTCAAGAATGGTGCCAAACGGTTGCAAATGCTCCGTTGAAAGTTTTGGCGGTCGAAAAAGAAGGCTTTTTATCACAGGACAAGAAATCAGCCCTCAACAACTTAACAGGCAGAAAAAGATTTTTTTGACAAAATCCCTAAACCCCGGGGTCACAATTTCATCCAAAATCTGACTTTTGGCAAGTGACTCAGAAATGGTGATAAACGGTCACAAATGCTCACCTGAAAGTTTTGGCGGTCGAAACAGAAGGCTTTTATCACAGGAATAGAAATCAGCCCTCGACAAATTAACCTGCAGAAAAATATTTTTTTGAAAAAATCCCCAAGCCCCCGGGGTCACAATTTATTCAAAAATCTGAATTTCGGTAATTCACTCAAAAATGGTGCCAAACGCTTGCAAATGCTGCGCTGAAAGGTTTGGCGGTCGAAACAGAAGGCTTTTTATCACAGGAAAAGAAATCAGCCCTCAATAACTTAACCGGCGGAAAAAGATTTTTTTGAAAAAATCCCTCAGCCCCGGGGTCACAATTTATTCAAAAATCTGACTTTCGGTAATTCACTCAAAAATGGTGCCAAACGCTTGCAAATGCTCCGCTGAAAGGTTGGCGGTCGAAACAGAAGGCTTTTTATCACAGGAAAAGAAATCAGCCCTCGACAACTTAACTGGCGGAAAAATATTTTTTTGAAAAAATCCTTAAGCCCCGGGGTCACAATTGCATAAAAAATCTGACTTTCGGCAATTCACTCAAAAATGGTGCCAAACGCTTGCAAATGCTCCCCTGAAAGGTTTGGCGGTCGAAACAGAAGGCTTTTTATCACAGAAAAAGAAATCAGCCTTCGACAACTTAACCGGCAGAAAAATATTTTTTTGAAAAAATCCTTAAGCCCGGGGGTCACAATTTCATAAAAAATCTGACTTTCAGCAACTCACTCAAAAATGGTGCCAAACGGTTGCAAATGCTCCGCTGAAAGGTTTGGCGGTCGAAACAGAAGGCTTTTTATCACAGGAGAAGAAATCAGCCCTCGATAACTTAACCGGCAGAAAATTTTTTTTTTGAAAAAATAGCTAAGCTCCGGGATCACAATTTCATCAAAAATCTGACTTTCGGCAATTCACTCAAAAATGGTGCCAAACGGTTGCAAATGCTCCGCTGAAAGGTTTGGCAGTCGAAACAGAAGGCTTTTTATCACAGGACAAGAAATCAGCCCTCAACAACTTAACCGGCAGAAAAATATTTTTTTGAAAAAATCCCCAAGCCCCGGGGTCACAATTTATTCAAAAAACTGACTTTCGGTAATTCACTCAAAAATGGTGCCAAACGCTTGCGAATGCTGCGCTGAAAGGTTTGGTGATCGAAAAAGAAGGCTTTTTACAACAGGAAAAGAAATCAGCCCTCAATAACTTAACCGGCAGAAAAATATTTTTTTGAAAAAATCCCTAAGCCCCGGGGTCACAATTGCATAAAAAATCTGACTTTCGGCAATTCACTCAAAAATGGTGCCAAACGGTTGCAAATGCTACGCTGAAAGGTTTGGCGGTCGAAACAGAAGGCTTTTTATCACATGAAAAGAAATCAGCCCTAGACAACTTAACCGGCAGAAAAAGATTTTTTTTGAAAAAACCCTAAACCCCGGGGTCACAATTTCATAAAAAATCTGACTTTCTGAAACTCACTCAAAAATGTTTCCAAACGGTTGCAAATGCTCCCCTGAAAGGTTTGGCGGTCGAAACAGAAGGCTTTTTATCACAGGAAAAGAAATCAGCCCTCGACAACTTAACCGGCAGAAAAATATTTTTTTGAAGAAATCCCTGAGCTCCGGGGTCACTATTTCATCAAAAATCTGACTTTCGGAAATTCACTCAAGAATGGTGCCAAACGGTTGCAAATGCTCCGTTGAAAGTTTTGGCGGTCAAAAAAGAAGGCTTTTTATCACAGGACAAGAAATCAGCCCTCAACAACTTAACAGGCAGAAAAAGATTTTTTTGACAAAATCCCTAAACCCCGGGGTCACAATTTCATCCAAAATCTGACTTTTGGCAAGTGACTCAGAAATGGTGCCAAACGGTCGCAAATGCTCACCTGAAAGGTTTGGCGGTCGAAACAGAAGGCTTTTTATCACAGGAATAGAAATCAGCCCTCGACAACTTAACCGGCAGAAAAACATTTTTTTGAAAAAATCCCCAAGCCCCGGGGTCACAATTTATTCAAAAATCTGACTTTCGGTAATTCACTCAAAAATGGTGCCAAACGCTTGCAAATACTGCGCTGAAAGGTTTGGTGATCGAAAAAGAAGGCTTTTTACAACAGGAAAAGAAATCAGCCCTCAATAACTTAACTGGCGGAAAAAGATTTTTTTGAAAAAATCCCTAAGCCCCGGGGTCACAATTGCATAAAAAATCTGACTTTCGGCAATTCACTCAAAAATGGTGCCAAACGGTTGCAAATGCTCCGCTGAAAGGTTTGGCGGTCGGAACAGAAGGCTTTTTATCACAGGAAAAGAAATCAGCCCTCGACAACTTAACCAGCAGAAAAATATTTTTTTGAAAAAAATCCCAAGCCCCGGGGTCACAATTTCATAAAAAATCTGACTTTCGGCAATTCACTTAAAAATGGTGCCAAACGGTTGCAAATGCTCCCCTGAAAGGTTTGGCGGTGGAAAGAGAAGGCTTTTTATCACAGAAAAAGAAATCAGCCCTCGACAACTTAACCGGCAGAAAAATATTTTTTTGAAAAAATCCTTAAGCCCCGGGGTCACAATTTCATAAAAAATCTGACTTTCAGCAACTCACTCAAAAATGGTGCCAAACGGTTGCAAATGCTCCGCTGAAAGGTTTGGCGGTCGAAACAGAAGGCTTTTTATCACAGGAGAAGAAATAAGCCCTCAATAACTTAACCGGCAGAAAAAAATTTTTTTGAAAAAATATCTAAGCCCCGGGATCACAATTTCATCAAAAATCTGACTTTCGGCAATTCACTAAAAAATGGTGCCAAACGGTTGCAAATGCTCCGCTGAAAGGTTTGGCAGTCGAAACAGAAGGCTTTTTATCACAGGAATAGAAATCAGCCCTCGACAAATTAACCTGCAGAAAAATATTTTTTTGAAAAAATCCCCAAGCCCCGGGGTCACGATTGCATAAAAAATCTGACTTTCGGCAATTCACTCAAAAATGGTGCCAAACGCTTGCAAATGCTGCGCTGAAAGGTTTGGTGATCGAAAAAGAAGGCTTTTTACAACAGGAAAAGAAATCAGCCCTCAATAACTTAACCGGCAGAAAAATATTTTTTTGAAAAAATCCCTAAGCCCCGGGGTCAAAATTTCATCAAAAATCTGACTTTCGGCAATTCACTCAAAAATGGTGCCAAACGGTAGCAAATGCTCCACTGAAAGGTTTGGCGGTCGAAACAGAAGGCTTTTTATCACATGAAAAGATATCAGCCCTTGACAACTTAACCGGCAGAAAAAGATTTTTTTTGAAAAAACCCTAAACCCCGGGGTCACAATTTCATCAAAAATCTGACTTTCGGCAATTCACTCAAAAATAGTGCCAAACGGTTGCAAATGCTCCGCTGAAAGGTTTGGCGGTCGAAATAGAAGGCATTTTATCACAGGACAAGAAATCAGCCCTCGACAACTTAACCGGAAAAAAAATATTTTTTTGAAGAAATCCCTAAGCCCCGGGGTCACTATTTCATCAAAAATCTGACTTTCGGAAATTCACTCAAGAATGGTGCCAAATGGTTGCAAATGCTCCGTTGAAAGTTTTGTCGGTCGAAAAAGAAGGCTTTTTATCACAGGACAAGAAATCAGCCTTCAACAACTTAACAGGCAGAAAAAGATTTTTTGGAAAAAACCCTAAGCCCCCGGGTCACAATTTCATCCAAAATCTGACTTTTGGCAAGTGACTCAGAAATGGTGCCAAACGGTCGCAAATGCTCACCTGAAAGGTTTGGCGGTCGAAACAGAAGGCTTTTTATCACAGGACAAGAAATCAGCCCTCAACAACTTAACCGGCAGAAAAATATTTTTTTGAAAAAATCCCCAAGCCCCGGGGTCACAATTTATTCAAAAATCTGACTTTCGGTAATTCAATCAAAAATGGTGCCAAACGCTTGCGAATGCTGCGCTGAAAGGTTTGGCGGTCGAAACAGAAGGCATTTTATCACAGGAAAAGATATCAGCCCTTGACAACTTAACCGGCAGAAAAATATTTTTTTGAAAAAATCCCTAAGCCCCGGGGTCACAATTTCATAAAAAATCTGACTTTCGGCAATTCACTTAAAAATGGTGCCAAACGGTTGCAAATGCTCCCCTGAAAGGTTTGGCGGTGGAAAGAGAAGGCTTTTTATCACAGAAAAAGAAATCAGCCCTCGGCAACTTAACCGGCAGAAAAATATTTTTTTGAAAAAAAATCCTTAAGCCCTGGGGTCACAATTTCATAAAAAATCTGACTTTCAGCAACTCACTCAAAAATGGTGCCAAACGGTTGCAAATGCTCCGCTGAAAGGTTTGGCGGTCGAAACAGAAGGCTTTTTATCACAGGAGAAGAAATAAGCCCTCAATAACTTAACCGGCAGAAAAATATTTTTTTGAAAAAATAGCTAAGCCCCGGGATCACAATTTCATCAAAAATCTGACTTTCAGCAACTCACTCAAAAATGGTGCCAAACGGTTGCAAATGCTCCGCTGAAAGGTTTGGCGGTCGAAACAGAAACCTTTTTATCACAGGAGAAGAAATCAGCCCTCGATAACTTAACCGGCAGAAAAATATTTTTTTGAAAAAATCCCTAAGCCCCGGGATCACAATTTCACAAAAATCTGACTTTTGGCAAGTGACTCAGAAATGGTGCCAAACGGTCGCAAATGCTCACCTGAAAGGTTTTGCAGTCGAAACAGAAGGCTTTTTATCACAGGAATAGAAATCAGCCCTCGACAAATTAACCTGCAGAGAAATATTTTTTTGAAAAAATCCCCAAGCCCCGGGGTCACAATTTATTAAAAAATCTGACTTTCGGTAATTCACACAAAAATGGTGCCAAACGCTTGCAAATGCTGCGCTGAAAGGTTTGGTGATCGAAAAAGAAGGCTTTTTACAACAGGAAAAGAAATCAGCCCTCAATAACTTAACCGGCAGAAAAAGATTTTTTTGAAAAAATCCCTAAGCCCCGGGGTCACAATTGCATAAAAAATCTGACTTTCGGCAATTCACTCAAAAATGGTGCCAAACGCTTTCAAATGCTCCGCTGAAAGGTTTGGCGGTCGAAACAGAAGGCTTTTTATCACATGAAAAGAAATCAGCCCTAGACAACTTAACCGGCAGAAAAATATTTTTTTGAAAAAATCCCTAAGCCCCGGGGTCACAATTGCATAAAAAATCTGACTTTCGGCAATTCACTCAAAAAGGTGCCAAACGGTTGCACATGCTCCGCTGAAAGGTTTGGCGGTCGAAACAGAAGGCTTTTTATCACAGGAGAAGAAATAAGCCCTCGACAACTTAACCGGCAGAAAAATATTTTTTTGAAAAAATCCCTAAGCCCCGTGGTCACAATTTCATCAAAAATCTGACTTTCAGCAACTCACTCAAAAATGGTGCCAAACGGTTGCAAATGCTCCGCTGAAAGGTTTGGCGGTCGAAACAGAAGGCTTTTTATCACAGGAAAAGATATCAGCCCTTGAAAACTTAACTGGCAGAAAAATGTTTTTTTGAAAAAATCCTTAAGCCCCGGGGTCACAATTTCATCAAAAATCTGACTTTCAGCAACTCACTCAAAAATGGTGCCAAACGGTTGCAAATGCTCTGCTGAAAGGTTTGGCGGTCGAAACAGAAAGCTTTTTATCACAGGAGAAGAAATAAGCCCTCAATAACTTAACCGGCAGAAAAATATTTTTTTGAAAAAATCCCTAAGCCCCGGGATCACAATTTCATCAAAAATCTGACTTTCGGCAATTCACTCAAAAATGGTTCCAAACGGTTGCAAATGCTCCGCTGAAAGGTTTGGCGATCAAAACAGAAGGCTTTTTATCACAGGAAAAGAAATCAGCCCTCGACAACTTAACCAGCAGAAAAAGATCTTTTTGAAAAAACCCCCAAGTCCCGGGGTCACAATTTCATAAAAAATCTGACTTTCGGCAATTCACTTAAAAATGGTGCCAAACGGTTGCAAATGCTCCCCTGAAAGGTTTGGCGGTGGAAAGAGAAGGCTTTTTATCACAGAAAAAGAAATCAGCCCTCGACAACTTAACCGGCAGAAAAATATTTTTTTGAAAAAATCCTTAAGCCCCGTGGTCACAATTTCATAAAACATCTGACTTTCAGCAACTCACTCAAAAATGGTGCCAAACGGTTGCAAATGCTCCGCTGAAAGGTTTGGCGGTCGAAACAGAAGGCATTTTATTACAGGAGAAGAAATAAGCCCTCAATAACTTAACCGGCAGAAAAATATTTTTTTTGGAAAAAACCCTAAGCCCCGGGGTCACAATTTCATCAAAAATCTGACTTTCGGCAATTCACTCAAAAATGGTGCCAAACGGTCGCAAATGCTCACCTGAAAGGTTTGGCGGTTGAAACAGAAGGCTTTTTATCACAGGACAAGAAATCAGCCCTCAACAACTTAACCGGCAGAAAAATATTTTTTTGAAAAAATCCCCAAGCCCCGGGGTCACAATTTATTCAAAAATCTGACTTTCGGTAATTCACTCAAAAATGGTGCCAAACGCTTGCGAATGCTGCGCTGAAAGGTTTGGTGATCGAAAAAGAAGGCTTTTTACAACAGGAAAAGAAATCAGCCCTCAATAACTTAACCGGCAGAAAAATATTTTTTTGAAAAAATCCCTAAGCCCCGGGGTCACAATTGCATAAAAAATCTGACTTTCGGCAATTCACTCAAAAATGGTGCCAAACGCTTGCAAATGCTCCGCTGAAAGGTTTGGCGGTCGAAACAGAAGGCATTTTATCACAGGAAAAGATATCAGCCCTTGACAACTTAACCGGCAGAAAAATATTTTTTTGAAAAAATCCCTAAGCCCCGGGATCACAATTTCATAAAAAATCTGACTTTCGGCAATTCACTTAAAAATGGTGCCAAACGGTTGCAAATGCTCCCCTGAAAGGTTTGGTGGTGGAAAGAGAAGGCTTTTTATCACAGAAAAAGAAATCAGCCCTCGGCAACTTAACCTGCAGAGAAATATTTTTTTGAAAAAATCCCCAAGCCCTGGGGTCACAATTTATTCAAAAATCTGACTTTCGGTAATTCACACAAAAATGGTGCCAAACGCTTGCAAATGCTGCGCTGAAAGGTTTGGTGATCGAAAAAGAAGGCTTTTTACAACAGGAAAAGAAATCAGCCCTCAATAACTTAACCGGCAGAAAAAGATTTTTTTGAAAAAATCCCTAAGCCCCGGGGTCACAATTGCATAAAAAATCTGACTTTCGGCAATTCACTCAAAAATGGTGCCAAACGCTTTCAAATGCTCCGCTGAAAGGTTTGGCGGTCGAAACAGAAGGCTTTTTATCACATGAAAAGAAATCAGCCCTAGACAACTTAACCGGCAGAAAAATATTTTTTTGAAAAAATCCCTAAGCCCCGGGGTCACAATTGCATAAAAAATCTGAAATTCGGCAATTCACTCAAAAAGGTGCCAAACGGTTGCACATGCTCCGCTGAAAGGTTTGGCGGTCGAAACAGAAGGCTTTTTATCACAGGAGAAGAAATAAGCCCTCGACAACTTAACCGGCAGAAAAATATTTTTTTGAAAAAATCCCTAAGCCCCGTGGTCACAATTTCATCAAAAATCTGACTTTCAGCAACTCACTCAAAAATGGTGCCAAACGGTTGCAAATGCTCCGCTGAAAGGTTTGGCGGTCGAAACAGAAGGCTTTTTATCACAGGAAAAGATATCAGCCCTTGAAAACTTAACTGGCAGAAAAATGTTTTTTTGAAAAAATCCTTAAGCCCCGGGGTCACAATTTCATCAAAAATCTGACTTTCAGCAACTCACTCAAAAATGGTGCCAAACGGTTGCAAATGCTCTGCTGAAAGGTTTGGCGGTCGAAACAGAAAGCTTTTTATCACAGGAGAAGAAATAAGCCCTCAATAACTTAACCGGCAGAAAAATATTTTTTTGAAAAAATCCCTAAGCCCCGGGATCACAATTTCATCAAAAATCTGACTTTCGGCAATTCACTCAAAAATGGTTCCAAACGGTTGCAAATGCTCCGCTGAAAGGTTTGGCGATCAAAACAGAAGGCTTTTTATCACAGGAAAAGAAATCAGCCCTCGACAACTTAACCGGCAGAAAAAGATCTTTTTGAAAAAATCCCCAAGTCCCGGGGTCACAATTTCATAAAAAATCTGACTTTCGGCAATTCACTTAAAAATGGTGCCAAACGGTTGCAAATGCTCCCGTGAATGGTTTGGCGGTGGAAAGAGAAGGCTTTTTATCACAGAAAAAGAAATCAGCCCTCGACAACTTAACCGGCAGAAAAATATTTTTTTGAAAAAATCCCCAAGCCCCGGGGTCACAATTTATTCAAAAATCTGACTTTCGGTAATTCACTCAAAAATGGTGCCAAACGCTTGCGAATGCGGCGCTGAAAGGTTTGGTGATCGAAAAAGAAGGCTTTTTACAACAGGAAAAGAAATCAGCCCTCAATAACTTAACCGGCAGAAAAATATTTTTTTGAAAAAATCCCTAAGCCCCGGGGTCACAATTGCATAAAAAATCTGACTTTCGGCAATTCACTCAAAAATGGTGCCAAACGCTTGCAAATGCTCCGCTGAAAGGTTTGGCGGTCGAAACAGAGGGCATTTTATCACAGGAAAAGATATCAGCCCTTGACAACTTAACCGGCAGAAAAATATTTTTTTGAAAAAATCCCTAAGCCCCGGGATCACAATTTCATAAAAAATCTGACTTTCGGCAATTCACTTAAAAATGGTGCCAAACGGTTGCAAATGCTCCCCTGAAAGGTTTGGCGGTGGAAAGAGAAGGCTTTTTATCACAGAAAAAGAAATCAGCCCTCGGCAACTTAACCTGCAGAGAAATATTTTTTTGAAAAAATCCCCAAGCCCCGGGGTCACAATTTATTCAAAAATCTGACTTTCGGTAATTCACACAAAAATGGTGCCAAACGCTTGCAAATGCTGCGCTGAAAGGTTTGGTGATCGAAAAAGAAGGCTTTTTACAACAGGAAAAGAAATCAGCCCTCAATAACTTAACCGGCAGAAAAAGATTTTTTTGAAAAAATCCCTAAGCCCCGGGGTCACAATTGCATAAAAAATCTGACTTTCGGCAATTCACTCAAAAATGGTGCCAAACGCTTTCAAATGCTCCGCTGAAAGGTTTGGCGGTCGAAACAGAAGGCTTTTTATCACAGGAGAAGAAATAAGCCCTCAATAACTTAACCGGCAGAAAAATATTTTTTTGAAAAAATAGCTAAGCCCCGGGATCACAATTTCATCAAAAATCTGACTTTCAGCAACTCACTCAAAAATGGTGCCAAACGGTTGCAAATGCTCCGCTGAAAGGTTTGGCGGTCGAAACAGAAACCTTTTTATCACAGGAGAAGAAATCAGCCCTCGATAACTTAACCGGCAGAAAAATATTTTTTTGAAAAAATCCCTAAGCCCCGGGATCACAATTTCACAAAAATCTGACTTTTGGCAAGTGACTCAGAAATGGTGCCAAACGGTCGCAAATGCTCACCTGAAAGGTTTTGCAGTCGAAACAGAAGGCTTTTTATCACAGGAATAGAAATCAGCCCTCGACAAATTAACCTGCAGAGAAATATTTTTTTGAAAAAATCCCCAAGCCCCGGGGTCACAATTTATTAAAAAATCTGACTTTCGGTAATTCACACAAAAATGGTGCCAAACGCTTGCAAATGCTGCGCTGAAAGGTTTGGTGATCGAAAAAGAAGGCTTTTTACAACAGGAAAAGAAATCAGCCCTCAATAACTTAACCGGCAGAAAAAGATTTTTTTGAAAAAATCCCTAAGCCCCGGGGTCACAATTGCATAAAAAATCTGACTTTCGGCAATTCACTCAAAAATGGTGCCAAACGCTTTCAAATGCTCCGCTGAAAGGTTTGGCGGTCGAAACAGAAGGCTTTTTATCACATGAAAAGAAATCAGCCCTAGACAACTTAACCGGCAGAAAAATATTTTTTTGAAAAAATCCCTAAGCCCCGGGGTCACAATTGCATAAAAAATCTGACTTTCGGCAATTCACTCAAAAAGGTGCCAAACGGTTGCACATGCTCCGCTGAAAGGTTTGGCGGTCGAAACAGAAGGCTTTTTATCACAGGAGAAGAAATAAGCCCTCGACAACTTAACCGGCAGAAAAATATTTTTTTGAAAAAATCCCTAAGCCCCGTGGTCACAATTTCATCAAAAATCTGACTTTCAGCAACTCACTCAAAAATGGTGCCAAACGGTTGCAAATGCTCCGCTGAAAGGTTTGGCGGTCGAAACAGAAGGCTTTTTATCACAGGAAAAGATATCAGCCCTTGAAAACTTAACTGGCAGAAAAATGTTTTTTTGAAAAAATCCTTAAGCCCCGGGGTCACAATTTCATCAAAAATCTGACTTTCAGCAACTCACTCAAAAATGGTGCCAAACGGTTGCAAATGCTCTGCTGAAAGGTTTGGCGGTCGAAACAGAAAGCTTTTTATCACAGGAGAAGAAATAAGCCCTCAATAACTTAACCGGCAGAAAAATATTTTTTTGAAAAAATCCCTAAGCCCCGGGATCACAATTTCATCAAAAATCTGACTTTCGGCAATTCACTCAAAAATGGTTCCAAACGGTTGCAAATGCTCCGCTGAAAGGTTTGGCGATCAAAACAGAAGGCTTTTTATCACAGGAAAAGAAATCAGCCCTCGACAACTTAACCGGCAGAAAAAGATCTTTTTGAAAAAACCCCCAAGTCCCGGGGTCACAATTTCATAAAAAATCTGACTTTCGGCAATTCACTTAAAAATGGTGCCAAACGGTTGCAAATGCTCCCCTGAAAGGTTTGGCGGTGGAAAGAGAAGGCTTTTTATCACAGAAAAAGAAATCAGCCCTCGACAACTTAACCGGCAGAAAAATATTTTTTTGAAAAAATCCTTAAGCCCCGTGGTCACAATTTCATAAAACATCTGACTTTCAGCAACTCACTCAAAAATGGTGCCAAACGGTTGCAAATGCTCCGCTGAAAGGTTTGGCGGTCGAAACAGAAGGCATTTTATTACAGGAGAAGAAATAAGCCCTCAATAACTTAACCGGCAGAAAAATATTTTTTTTGGAAAAAACCCTAAGCCCCGGGGTCACAATTTCATCAAAAATCTGACTTTCGGCAATTCACTCAAAAATGGTGCCAAACGGTCGCAAATGCTCACCTGAAAGGTTTGGCGGTTGAAACAGAAGGCTTTTTATCACAGGACAAGAAATCAGCCCTCAACAACTTAACCGGCAGAAAAATATTTTTTTGAAAAAATCCCCAAGCCCCGGGGTCACAATTTATTCAAAAATCTGACTTTCGGTAATTCACTCAAAAATGGTGCCAAACGCTTGCGAATGCTGCGCTGAAAGGTTTGGTGATCGAAAAAGAAGGCTTTTTACAACAGGAAAAGAAATCAGCCCTCAATAACTTAACCGGCAGAAAAATATTTTTTTGAAAAAATCCCTAAGCCCCGGGGTCACAATTGCATAAAAAATCTGACTTTCGGCAATTCACTCAAAAATGGTGCCAAACGCTTGCAAATGCTCCGCTGAAAGGTTTGGCGGTCGAAACAGAAGGCATTTTATCACAGGAAAAGATATCAGCCCTTGACAACTTAACCGGCAGAAAAATATTTTTTTGAAAAAATCCCTAAGCCCCGGGATCACAATTTCATAAAAAATCTGACTTTCGGCAATTCACTTAAAAATGGTGCCAAACGGTTGCAAATGCTCCCCTGAAAGGTTTGGTGGTGGAAAGAGAAGGCTTTTTATCACAGAAAAAGAAATCAGCCCTCGGCAACTTAACCTGCAGAGAAATATTTTTTTGAAAAAATCCCCAAGCCCTGGGGTCACAATTTATTCAAAAATCTGACTTTCGGTAATTCACACAAAAATGGTGCCAAACGCTTGCAAATGCTGCGCTGAAAGGTTTGGTGATCGAAAAAGAAGGCTTTTTACAACAGGAAAAGAAATCAGCCCTCAATAACTTAACCGGCAGAAAAAGATTTTTTTGAAAAAATCCCTAAGCCCCGGGGTCACAATTGCATAAAAAATCTGACTTTCGGCAATTCACTCAAAAATGGTGCCAAACGCTTTCAAATGCTCCGCTGAAAGGTTTGGCGGTCGAAACAGAAGGCTTTTTATCACATGAAAAGAAATCAGCCCTAGACAACTTAACCGGCAGAAAAATATTTTTTTGAAAAAATCCCTAAGCCCCGGGGTCACAATTGCATAAAAAATCTGAAATTCGGCAATTCACTCAAAAAGGTGCCAAACGGTTGCACATGCTCCGCTGAAAGGTTTGGCGGTCGAAACAGAAGGCTTTTTATCACAGGAGAAGAAATAAGCCCTCGACAACTTAACCGGCAGAAAAATATTTTTTTGAAAAAATCCCTAAGCCCCGTGGTCACAATTTCATCAAAAATCTGACTTTCAGCAACTCACTCAAAAATGGTGCCAAACGGTTGCAAATGCTCCGCTGAAAGGTTTGGCGGTCGAAACAGAAGGCTTTTTATCACAGGAAAAGATATCAGCCCTTGAAAACTTAACTGGCAGAAAAATGTTTTTTTGAAAAAATCCTTAAGCCCCGGGGTCACAATTTCATCAAAAATCTGACTTTCAGCAACTCACTCAAAAATGGTGCCAAACGGTTGCAAATGCTCTGCTGAAAGGTTTGGCGGTCGAAACAGAAAGCTTTTTATCACAGGAGAAGAAATAAGCCCTCAATAACTTAACCGGCAGAAAAATATTTTTTTGAAAAAATCCCTAAGCCCCGGGATCACAATTTCATCAAAAATCTGACTTTCGGCAATTCACTCAAAAATGGTTCCAAACGGTTGCAAATGCTCCGCTGAAAGGTTTGGCGATCAAAACAGAAGGCTTTTTATCACAGGAAAAGAAATCAGCCCTCGACAACTTAACCGGCAGAAAAAGATCTTTTTGAAAAAATCCCCAAGTCCCGGGGTCACAATTTCATAAAAAATCTGACTTTCGGCAATTCACTTAAAAATGGTGCCAAACGGTTGCAAATGCTCCCCTGAATGGTTTGGCGGTGGAAAGAGAAGGCTTTTTATCACAGAAAAAGAAATCAGCCCTCGACAACTTAACCGGCAGAAAAATATTTTTTTGAAAAAATCCCCAAGCCCCGGGGTCACAATTTATTCAAAAATCTGACTTTCGGTAATTCACTCAAAAATGGTGCCAAACGCTTGCGAATGCGGCGCTGAAAGGTTTGGTGATCGAAAAAGAAGGCTTTTTACAACAGGAAAAGAAATCAGCCCTCAATAACTTAACCGGCAGAAAAAGATTTTTTTGAAAAAATCCCTAAGCCCCGGGGTCACAATTGCATAAAAAATCTGACTTTCGGCAATTCACTCAAAATTGGTGCCAAACGCTTGCAAATGCTCCGCTGAAAGGTTTGGCGGTCGAAACAGAAGGCATTTTATCACAGGAAAAGATATCAGCCCTTGACAACTTAACCGGCAGAAAAATATTTTTTTGAAAAAATCCCTAAGCCCCGGGATCACAATTTCATAAAAAATCTGACTTTCGGCAATTCACTTAAAAATGGTGCCAAACGGTTGCAAATGCTCCCCTGAAAGGTTTGGCGGTGGAAAGAGAAGGCTTTTTATCACAGAAAAAGAAATCAGCCCTCGGCAACTTAACCTGCAGAGAAATATTTTTTTGAAAAAATCCCCAAGCCCCGGGGTCACAATTTATTCAAAAATCTGACTTTCGGTAATTCACACAAAAATGGTGCCAAACGCTTGCAAATGCTGCGCTGAAAGGTTTGGTGATCGAAAAAGAAGGCTTTTTACAACAGGAAAAGAAATCAGCCCTCAATAACTTAACCGGCAGAAAAAGATTTTTTTGAAAAAATCCCTAAGCCCCGGGGTCACAATTGCATAAAAAATCTGACTTTCGGCAATTCACTCAAAAATGGTGCCAAACGCTTTCAAATGCTCCGCTGAAAGGTTTGGCGGTCGAAACAGAAGGCTTTTTATCACAGGAAAAGAAATCAGCCCTCGACAACTTAACCGGCAGAAAAAGATCTTTTTGAAAAAATCCCCAAGTCCCGGGGTCACAATTTCATAAAAAATCTGACTTTCGGCAATTCACTTAAAAATGGTGCCAAACGGTTGCAAATGCTCCCCTGAAAGGTTTGGCGGTGGAAAGAGAAGGCTTTTTATCACAGAAAAAGAAATCAGCCCTCGACAACTTAACCGGCAGAAAAATATTTTTTTGAAAAAATCCTTAAGCCCCGTGGTCACAATTTCATAAAAAATCTGACTTTCAGCAACTCACTCAAAAATGGTGCCAAACGGTTGCAAATGCTCCGCTGAAAGGTTTGGCGGTCGAAACAGAAGGCATTTTATCACAGGAGAAGAAATAAGCCCTCAATAACTTAACCGGCAGAAAAATATTTTTTTTGAAAAAATCCCTAAGCCCCGGGATCACAATTTCATCAAAAATCTGACTTTTGGCAATTCACTCAAAAATGTTGCCAAACGGTTGCAAATGCTCCGCTGAAAGGTTTGGCGGTCGAAACAGAAGGCTTTTTATCACAGGAAAAGATATCAGCCCTTGAAAACTTAACTGGCAGAAAAATGTTTTTTTGAAAAAATCCTTAAGCCCCGGGGTCACAATTTCATCAAAAATCTGACTTTCAGCAACTCACTCAAAAATGGTGCCAAACGGTTGCAAATGCTCCGCTGAAAGGTTTGGCGGTCGAAACAGAAAGCTTTTTATCACAGGAGAAGAAATAAGCCCTCAATAACTTAACCGGCAGAAAAATATTTTTTTGAAAAAATCCCTAAGCCCCGGGATCACAATTTCATCAAAAATCTGACTTTCGGCAATTCACTCAAAAATGGTTCCAAACGGTTGCAAATGCTCCGCTGAAAGGTTTGGCGATCAAAACAGAAGGCTTTTTATCACAGGAAAAGAAATCAGCCCTCGACAACTTAACCGGCAGAAAAAGATCTTTTTGAAAAAACCCTAAGCCCCGGGATCACAATTTCATCAAAAATCTGACTTTCGGCAATTCACTCAAAAATGGTGCCAAACGGTTGCAAATGCTCCGCTGAAAGGTTTGGCGGTCGAAACAGAAGGCTTTTTATCACAGGAAAAGATATCAGCCCTTGAAAACTTAACTGGCAGAAAAATGTTTTTTTGAAAAAATCCTTAAGCCCCGGGGTCACAATTTCATCAAAAATCTGACTTTCAGCAACTCACTCAAAAATGGTGCCAAACGGTTGCAAATGCTCCGCTGAAAGGTTTGGCGGTCGAAACAGAAAGCTTTTTATCACAGGAGAAGAAATAAGCCCTCAATAACTTAACCGGCAGAAAAATATTTTTTTGAAAAAATCCCTAAGCCCCGGGATCACAATTTCATCAAAAATCTGACTTTCGGCAATTCACTCAAAAATGGTTCCAAACGGTTGCAAATGCTCCGCTGAAAGGTTTGGCGATCAAAACAGAAGGCTTTTTATCACAGGAAAAGAAATCAGCCCTCGACAACTTAACCGGCAGAAAAAGATCTTTTTGAAAAAACCCTAAGCCCCGGGATCACAATTTCATCAAAAATCTGACTTTCGGCAATTCACTCAAAAATGGTGCCAAACGGTTGCACATGCTCCGCTGAAAGGTTTGGCGGTCGAAACAGAAGGCTTTTTATCACAGGAAAAGAAATCAGCCCTCGACAACTTAACCGGGAGAAAAATATTTTTTTGAAAAAATCCCTAAGCCCCGGGGTCACAATTTCATAAAAAATCTGACTTTCGGCAATTCACTTAAAAATGGTGCCAAACGCTTGCAAATGCTCCCCTGAAAGGTTTGGCGGTGGAAAGAGAAGGCTTTTTATCACAGAAAAAGAAATCAGCCCTCGACAACTTAACCGGCAGAAAAATATTTTTTTGAAAAAATCCTTAAGCCCCGTGGTCAAAATTTCATAAAAAATCTGACTTTCAGCAACTCACTCAAAAATGGTGCCAAACGGTTGCAAATGCTCCCCTGAAAGGTTTGGCGGTCGAAACAGAAGGCTTTTTATCACAGGAGAAGAAATAAGCCCTCAATAACTTAACCGGCAGAAAAATATTTTTTTTGAAAAAATCCCTAAGCCCCGGGATCACAATTTCATCAAAAATCTGACTTTCGGCAATTCACTCAAAAATGGTGCCAAACGGTTGCAAATGCTCCGCTGAAAGGTTTGGCGGTCGAAACAGAAGGCTTTTTATCACAGGAAAAGATATCAGCCCTTGAAAACTTAACTGGCAGAAAAATGTTTTTTTGAAAAAATCCTTAAGCCCCGGGGTCACAATTTCATCAAAAATCTGACTTTCAGCAACTCACTCAAAAATGGTGCCAAACGGTTGCAAATGCTCCGCTGAAAGGTTTGGCGGTCGAAACAGAAAGCTTTTTATCACAGGAGAAGAAATAAGCCCTCAATAACTTAACCGGCAGAAAAATATTTTTTTGAAAAAATCCCTAAGCCCCGGGATCACAATTTCATCAAAAATCTGACTTTCGGCAATTCACTCAAAAATGGTTCCAAACGGTTGCAAATGCTCCGCTGAAAGGTTTGGCGATCAAAACAGAAGGCTTTTTATCACAGGAAAAGAAATCAGCCCTCGACAACTTAACCGGCAGAAAAAGATCTTTTTGAAAAAACCCTAAGCCCCGGGATCACAATTTCATCAAAAATCTGACTTTCGGCAATTCACTCAAAAATGGTGCCAAACGGTTGCAAATGCTCCGCTGAAAGGTTTGGCGGTCGAAACAGAAGGCTTTTTATCACAGGAAAAGATATCAGCCCTTGAAAACTTAACTGGCAGAAAAATGTTTTTTTGAAAAAATCCTTAAGCCCCGGGGTCACAATTTCATCAAAAATCTGACTTTCAGCAACTCACTCAAAAATGGTGCCAAACGGTTGCAAATGCTCCGCTGAAAGGTTTGGCGGTCGAAACAGAAAGCTTTTTATCACAGGAGAAGAAATAAGCCCTCAATAACTTAACCGGCAGAAAAATATTTTTTTGAAAAAATCCCTAAGCCCCGGGATCACAATTTCATCAAAAATCTGACTTTCGGCAATTCACTCAAAAATGGTTCCAAACGGTTGCAAATGCTCCGCTGAAAGGTTTGGCGATCAAAACAGAAGGCTTTTTATCACAGGAAAAGAAATCAGCCCTCGACAACTTAACCGGCAGAAAAAGATCTTTTTGAAAAAACCCTAAGCCCCGGGATCACAATTTCATCAAAAATCTGACTTTCGGCAATTCACTCAAAAATGGTGCCAAACGGTTGCACATGCTCCGCTGAAAGGTTTGGCGGTCGAAACAGAAGGCTTTTTATCACAGGAAAAGAAATCAGCCCTCGACAACTTAACCGGGAGAAAAATATTTTTTTGAAAAAATCCCTAAGCCCCGGGGTCACAATTTCATAAAAAATCTGACTTTCGGCAATTCACTTAAAAATGGTGCCAAACGCTTGCAAATGCTCCCCTGAAAGGTTTGGCGGTGGAAAGAGAAGGCTTTTTATCACAGAAAAAGAAATCAGCCCTCGACAACTTAACCGGCAGAAAAATATTTTTTTGAAAAAATCCTTAAGCCCCGTGGTCAAAATTTCATAAAAAATCTGACTTTCAGCAACTCACTCAAAAATGGTGCCAAACGGTTGCAAATGCTCCCCTGAAAGGTTTGGCGGTCGAAACAGAAGGCTTTTTATCACAGGAGAAGAAATAAGCCCTCAATAACTTAACCGGCAGAAAAATATTTTTTTTGAAAAAATCCCTAAGCCCCGGGATCACAATTTCATCAAAAATCTGACTTTCGGCAATTCACTCAAAAATGGTGCCAAACGGTTGCAAATGCTCCGCTGAAAGGTTTGTCGGTCGAAACAGAAGGCTTTTTATCACAGGAAAAGATATCAGCCCTTGAAAAC
The DNA here is from genome assembly GCF_964234715.1 of Podarcis melisellensis. Lineage (NCBI taxonomy): Eukaryota > Metazoa > Chordata > Lepidosauria > Squamata > Lacertidae > Podarcis > Podarcis melisellensis. The sequence goes on from NC_138542.1 coordinate 16,859,241, forward strand.
TTAACTGGCAGAAAAATGTTTCTTTGAAAAAATCCTTAAGCCCCGGCGTCACAATTTCATCAAAAATCTGACTTTCAGCAACTCACTCAAAAATGGTGCCAAACGGTTGCAAATGCTCCGCTGAAAGGTTTGGCGGTCGAAACAGAAAGCTTTTTATCACAGGAGAAGAAATAAGCCCTCAATAACTTAACCGGCAGAAAAATATTTTTTTGAAAAAATCCCTAAGCCCCGGGATCACAATTTCATCAAAAATCTGACTTTCGGCAATTCACTCAAAAATGGTTCCAAACGGTTGCACATGCTCCGCTGAAAGGTTTGGTGGTCGAAACAGAAGGCTTTTTATCACAGGAAAAGAAATCAGCCCTCGACAACTTAACCGGCAGAAAAATATTTTTTTGAAAAAATCCCCAAGCCCCGGGGTCACAATTTCATAAAAAATCTGACTTTCGGCAATTCACTTAAAAATGGTGCCAAACGCTTGCAAATGCTCCCCTGAAAGGTTTGGCGGTGGAAAGAGAAGGCTTTTTATCACAGAAAAAGAAATCAGCCCTCGACAACTTAACCGGCAGAAAAATATTTTTTTGAAAAAATCCTTAAGCCCCATGGTGAAAATTTCATTAAAAATCTGACTTTCAGCAACTCACTCAAAAATGGTGCCAAACGGTTGCAAATGCTCCGCTGAAAGGTTTGGCGGTCGAAACAGAAGGCTTTTTATCACAGGAAAAGATATCAGCCCTTGAAAACTTAACTGGCAGAAAAATGTTTTTTTGAAAAAATCCTTAAGCCCCGGGGTCACAATTTCATCAAATATCTGACTTTCAGCAACTCACTCAAAAATGGTGCCAAACGGTTGCAAATGCTCCGCTGAAAGGTTTGGCGGTTGAAACAGAAAGCTTTTTATCACAGGAGAAGAAATAAGCCCTCAATAACTTAACCGGCAGAAAAATATTTTTTTGAAAAAATCCCTAAGCCCCGGGATCACAATTTCATCAAAAATCTGACTTTCGGCAATTCACTCAAAAATGTTTCCAAACGGTTGCAAATGCTCCGCTGAAAGGTTTGGCGATCAAAACAGAAGGCTTTTTATCACAGGAAAAGAAATCAGCCCTCGACAACTTAACCGGCAGAAAAACATCTTTTTGAAAAAACCCTAAGCCCCGGGATCACAATTTCATCAAAAATCTGACTTTCGGCAATTCACTCAAAAATGGTGCCAAACGGTTGCAAATGCTCCGCTGAAAGGTTTGGCGGTCGAAACAGAAGGCTTTTTATCACAGGAGAAGAAATAAGCCCTCAATAACTTAACCGGCAGAAAAATATTTTTTTTGAAAAAATCCCTAAGCCCCGGGATCACAATTTCATCAAAAATCTGACTTTCGGCAATTCACTCAAAAATGGTGCCAAACGGTTGCAAATGCTCCGCTGAAAGGTTTGGCGGTCGAAACAGAAGGCTTTTTATCACAGGAAAAGATATCAGCCCTTGAAAACTTAAGTGGCAGAAAAATGTTTTTTTGAAAAAATCCTTAAGCCCCGGGGTCACAATTTCATCAAAAATCTGACTTTCGGCAAGTCACTCAAAAATGGTGCCAAACGGTTGCACATGCTCCGCTGAAAGGTTTGGCGGTCGAAACAGAAGGCTTTTTATCACAGGAAAAGAAATCAGCCCTCGACAACTTAACCGGCAGAAAAATATTTTTTTGAAAAAATCCCTAAGCCCCGGGGTCACAATTTCATAAAAAATCTGACTTTCGGCAATTCACTTAAAAATGGTGCCAAACGCTTGCAAATGCTCCCCTGAAAGGTTTGGCGGTGGAAAGAGAAGGCTTTTTATCACAGAAAAAGAAATCAGCCCTCGACAACTTAACCGGCAGAAAAATATTTTTTTGAAAAAATCCTTAAGCCCCGTGGTCAAAATTTCATAAAAAATCTGACTTTCAGCAACTCACTCAAAAATGGTGCCAAACGGTTGCAAATGCTCCGCTGAAAGGTTTGGCGGTCGAAACAGAAAGCTTTTTATCACAGGAGAAGAAATAAGCCCTCAATAACTTAACCGGCAGAAAAATATTTTTTTGAAAAAATCCCTAAGCCCCGGGATCACAATTTCATCAAAAATCTGACTTTCGGCAATTCACTCAAAAATGGTTCCAAACGGTTGCAAATGCTCCGCTGAAAGGTTTGGCGATCAAAACAGAAGGCTTTTTATCACAGGAAATGATATCAGCCCTTGAAAACTTAACCGGCAGAAAAATGTTTTTTGAAAAAATCCTTAAGCCCCGGGGTCACAATTTCATCAAAAATCTGACTTTCGGCAATTCACTCAAAAATGGTGCCAAACGCTTGCAAATGCTCCGCTGAAAGGTTTGGCGGTCGAAACAGAAGGCTTTTTATCACAGGAAAAGATATCAGCCCTTGAAAACTTAACCGGCAGAAAAATGTTTTTTTGAAAAAATCCTTAAGCCCCGGGGTCACAATTTCATCAAAAATCTGACTTTCGGCAATTCACTCAAAAATGGTGCCAAATGGTTGCAAATGCTCCGCTGAAAGGTTTGGCGATTGAAACAGAAGGCTTTTTATCACAGGAAAAGAAATAAGCCCTCGACAATTTAAAAGGCAGAAAAAGATTTTTTTGAAAAAATCCCTAAGCCCCGGGGTCACAATTTCATCAAAAATCTGGCTTTCGGCAATTCACTTAAAAATGGTGCCAAATGGTTGCAAATGCTCCGCTGAAAGGTTTGGCGGTCGAAACAGAAGGCTTTTTATCACAGGAGAAGAAATCAGCCCTCGATAACTTAACCGGCAGAAAAATATTTTTTTGAAAAGATCCCTAAGCCCCGGGGTCACAATTTCAGCCCTCGGCAACTTAACCGGCAGAAAAAGATTTTTTTGAAAAAAACCCTAAGCCCCGGGGTCACAATTTCATCAAAAATCTGACTTTTGGCAATTCACTCAAAAATGGTGCCAAACGGTTGCAAATTCTCCGCTGAAAGGTTTGGCGGTCGAAAAAGAAGGCTTTTTATCACAGGAAAAGATATCAGCCCTTGAAAACTTAACCGGCAGAAAAATGTTTTTTTGAAAAAATCCTTAAGCCCCGGGGTCACAATTTCATCAAAAATCTGACTTTCGGCAATTCACTCAAAAATGGTGCCAAATGGTTGCAAATGCTCCGCTGAAAGGTTTGGCGGTCGAAACAGAAGGCTTTTTATCACAGGAGAAGAAATCAGCCCTCGATAACTTAACCGGCAGAAAAATATTTTTTTGAAAAAATCCCTAAGCCCCGGGGTCACAATTTCAGCCCTTGACAATTTAACCGGCAGAAAAAGATTTTTTTGAAAGAAACCCTAAGCCCCGGGGTCACAATTTCATCAAAAATCTGACTTTCGGCAATTCACTTAAAAATGGTGCCAAACGGTTGCAAATGCTCCCCTGAAAAGTTTGGCGGTGGAAAGAGAAGGCTTTTTATCACAGAAAAAGAAATCAGCCCTCGACAACTTAACCGGCAGAAAAATATTTTTTTGAATAAATCCTTAAGCCCCGGGGTCACAATTTCATAAAAAATCTGACTTTCAGCAACTCACTCAAAAATGGTGCCAAACGGTTGCAAATGCTCCGCTGAAAGGTTTGGCGGTCGAAACAGAAGGCTTTTTATCACAGGAGAAGAAATAAGCCCTAGACAACTTAACCGGCAGAAAAAGATTTTTTTGAAAAAACCCTAAGCCCCGGGATCACAATTTCATCAAAAATCTGACTTTTGGCAATTCACTCAAAAATGGTGCCAAACGGTTGCAAATGCTCCGCTGAAAGGTTTGGCGGTCGAAACAGAAAGCTTTTTATCACAGGAAAAGATATCAGCCCTCGATAACTTAACCGGCAGAAAAATATTTTTTTGAAAAAATCCCTAAGTCCCGGGGTCACAATTTCAGCCCTCGGCAACTTAACCGGCAGAAAAAGATTTTTTTGAAAAAAACCCTAAGCCCCGGGGTCACAATTTCATCAAAAATCTGACTTTCGGCAATACACTCAAAAATGGTGCCAAACGGTTGCAAATGCTCCGCTGAAAGGTTTGGAGGTCGAAAAAGAAGGCTTTTTATCACAGGAAAAGAAATAAGCCCTTGACAATTTAACCGGCAGAAAAAGATTTTTTTGAAAAAAAACCCTAAGCCCCGGGGTCACAATTTCATCAAAAATCTGACTTTCGGCAATACACTCAGAAATGGTGCCAAACGGTTGCAAATGCTCCGCTGAAAGGTTTGGCGGTCGAAACAGATGGCTTTTTATCACAGGAGAAGAAATCAACCCTAGACAACTTAACCGGCAGAAAAAGATTTATTTTGAAAAAACCGAGACCTGGGAAAAGAAAGGATTGAAGAAGATTGGAAGAAATTCAAGACTTACCTGCAGAAATATTGTGACTTAGTGGAATGTTAAGAAGGATGCTTGGTTATAAATAATTGGCCATCATTAAAATAGATTAAGAATTGATGATAAGAGAGATTAAGAGAAACAATTAGTAGGAGAATTATTTTATGGTATTTAAGCAAGTGGTTATAGATTTGGAAATAAGATGATAATTTGCTTGACAAAAATTTATTAAAGATGTAAATGGGAGCGGGAGACGTGAGGAAGTTCAAGGATATCATGAAATTTTGTTAAAACAAAGCAATAATGTTTATTACTATTGTATTTTTTTTCTAAAAACTATAATAAATATTTATTAAAAAAAAATCTGGCCTCTGGACGGTCCAGGAAAAAAAAAAATGGTGCCAAACGGTTGCACATGCTCCGCTGAAAGGTTTGGCGGTCGAAACAGAAGGCTTTTTATCACAGGAAAAGACATCAGCCCTTGAAAACTTAACTGGCAGAAAAATGTTTTTTTGAAAAAATCCTTAAGCGCCGGGGTCACAATTACATAAAAAATCTGACTTTCAGCAACTCACTCAAAAATGGTGCCAAACGGTTGCAAATGCTCCACTGAAAGGTTTGGCGGTCGAAACAGAAAGCTTTTTATCACAGGAGAAGAAATAAGCCCTCAATAACTTAACCGGCAGAAAAATATTTTTTTGAAAAAATCCCTAAGCCCCGGGATCACAATTTCATCAAAAATCTGACTTTCGGCAATTCACTCAAAAATGGTGCCAAACGGTTGCAAATGCTCCGCTGAAAGGTTTGGTGATCAAAACAGAAGGCTTTTTATCACAGGAAAAGAAATCAGTCCTCGACAACTTAACCGGCAGAAAAAGATTTTTTTGAAAAAACCCTAAGCCCCGGGATCACAATTTCATCAAAAATCTGACTTTCGGCAATTCACTCAAAAATGGTGCCAAACGGTTGCAAATGCTCTGCTGAAAGGTTTGGCGGTCGAAACAGAAGGCTTTTTATCACAGGAAAAGATATCAGCCCTTGAAAACTTAACCGGCAGAAAAATGTTTTTTTGAAAAAATCCTTAAGCCCCGGGGTCACAATTTCATCAAAAATCTGACTTTCGGCAATTCACTCAAAAATGGTGCCAAATGGTTGCAAATGCTCCGCTGAAAGGTTTGGCGATTGAAACAGAAGGCTTTTTATCACAGGAAAAGAAATAAGCCCTCGACAATTTAACCGGCAGAAAAAGATTATTTTGAAAAAATCCCTAAGCCCCGGGGTCACAATTTCATCAAAAATCTGACTTTCGGCAATTCACTCAAAAATGGTGGCAAATGGTTGCAAATGCTCCGCTGAAAGGTTTGGTGGTCGAAACTGAAGGCTTTTTATCACATGAAAAGAAATCAGCCCTCGGCAACTTAACCGGCAGAAAAAGATTTTTTTGAAAAAACCCTAAGCCCCGGGGTCACAATTTCATCAAAAATCTGATTTTCGGCAATTCACTCAAAAATGGTGCCAAACGGTTGCAAATGCTCCGCTGAAAGGTTTGGCGGTCGAAACAGAATGCTTTTTATCACAGGAAAAGGAATAAGCCCTCGACAATTTAACCGGCAGAAAAAGATTTTTTTGAAAAAATCCCTAAGCCCCGGGGTCACAATTTCATCAAAAATCTGACCTTCGGTAATTCACTCAAAAATGGTGCCAAACGGTTGCAAATGCTCCGCTGAAAGGTTTGGTGGTCGAAACAGAAGGCTTTTTATCACATGACAAAAAATCAGCCCTCGATAACTTAACCGGCAGAAAAAGATTTTTTTGAAACAAACCCTAAGCCCCGGGGTCACAATTTCATCAAAAATCTGACTTTTGGCAATTCACTCAAAAATGGGGCCAAACGGTTGCAAATGCTCCGCTGAAATTTTGGCGATCGAAACAGAAGGCTTTTCATCACAGGAAAAGGAATAAGCCCTCGACAACTTAACCGGCAGAAAAAGATTTTTTTGAAAAAAATCCCTAAGCCCCGGGGTCACAATTTCATCAAAAATCTGACTTTCGGCAATTCACTCAAAAATGGTGCCAAACGGTTGCAAATGCTCCGCTGAAATTTTGGCGATCGAAACAGAAGGCTTTTTATCACAGGAAAAGGAATAAGCCCTCGACAACTTAACCGGCAGAAAAAGATTTTTTTGAAAAAATCCCTAAGCCCCGGGGTCACAATTTCATCAAAAATCTGACCTTCGGTAATTCACTCAAAAATGGTTCCAAACGGTTGCAAATGCTCCGCTGAAAGGTTTGGCGGTCGAAACAGAAGGCTTTTTATCACAGGAGAAGAAATCAGCCCTCGATAACTTAACCGGCAGAAAAAGATTTTTTTGAAAAAATCCCTAAGCCCCGGGGTCACAATTTCATCAAAAATCTGACTTTCGGCAATTCACTCAAAAATAGTGCCAAAGGGTTGCAAATGCTCCCCTGAAGGGTTTGGCGGTCGAAACAGAAGCCTTTTTATCACAGGAAAAGAAATCAGCCCTCGACAACTTAACCGGTAGAAAAATATTTTTTTGAAAAAATCCTTAAGCCCCGGGGTCACAATTTCATCAAAAATCTAACTTTCAGCAACTCACTCAAAAATGGTGCCAAACGGTTGCAAATGCTACGCTGAATGGTTTGGCGGTCGAAACAGAAGGCTTTTTATCACAGGAAAAGATATCAGCCCTTGAAAACTTAACGGGCAGAATAATGTTTTTTTGAAAAAATCCTTAAGCCCCGGGGTCACAATTTCATCAAAAATCTGACTTTCTGCAATTCATTCAAAAATGGTGCCCAACGCTTGCAAATGCTCCGCTGAAAGGTGTGGCGGTGGAAAGAGAAGGCTTTTTATCACAGTAAAAGAAATCAGCCCTCGACAACTTAACTGGCAGAAAAATGTTTATTTGAAATAATCCTTAAGCCCCGGGGTCACAATTTCATAAAAAATCTGACTTTCAGCAACTCACTCAAAAATGGTGCCAAACGGTTGCAAATGCTCCGCTGAAAGGTTTGGCGGTCGAAACAGAAATTTTTTTATCACAGGAGAAGAAATCAGCCCTCGAAAACTTAACCGGCAGAAAAATATTTTTTTGAAAAAATCCCTAAGCCCCGGGATCACAATTTCATCAAAAATCTGACTTTCGGCAATTCACTCAAAAATGGTTCCAAACGGTTGCAAATGCTCCGCTGAAAGGTTTGGCGATCAAAACAGAAGGCTTTCTATCACAGGAAAAGAAATCAGCCCTCGACAACTTAACCGGCAGAAAAAGATCTTTTTGAAAAAACCCTAAGCCCCGGGGTCACAATTTCATAAAAAATCTGACTTTCGGCAAATCACTCAAAAATGGTGCCAAACGCTTGCAAATGCTCCGCTGAAAGGTTTGGCGGTGGAAACAGAAGGCTTTTTATCACAGGAAAAGATATCAGCCCTTGAAAACTTAACCGGCAGAAAAATGTTTTTTTGAAAAAATCCTTAAGCCCCGGGGTCACAATTTCATCAAAAATCTGACTTTCGGCAATTCACTCAAAAATGGTGCCAAATGGTTGCAAATGCTCCGCTGAAAGGTTTGGCGATTGAAACAGAAGGCTTTTTATCACAGGAAAAGAAACAAGCCCTCGACAATTTAACCGGCAGAAAAAGATTTTTTTGAAACAAACCCTAAGCCCCGGGGTCACAATTTCATCAAAAATCTGACTTTCGGCAATTCACTCAAAAATGGTGCCAAACGGTTGCAAATGCTCCGCGGAAAGGTTTGGTGGTTGAAAAAGAAGGCTTTTTATCACAGGGAAATTATTCAGCCCTCGACAACTTAACCGGCAGAAAAATATTTTTTTGAAAAAATCCTTAAGCCCCGGGGTCACAATTTCATAAAAAATCTGACTTTCAGCAACTCACTCAAAAATGGCGCCAAACGGTTGCAAATGCTCCGCTGAAAGGTTTGGCGGTCGAAACAGAAGGCTTTTTATCACAGGAGAAGAAATAAGCCCTCAATAACTTAACCGGCAGAAAAATATTTTTTTGAAAAAATCCCTAAGCCCCGGGATCACAATTTCATCAAAAATCTGACTTTCGGCAATTCACTCAAAAATGCTGCCAAACGGTTGCAAATGCTCCGCTGAAAGGTTTGGCGGTCGAAACAGAAGGCTTTTTATCACAGGAAAAGATATCAGCCCTTGAAAACTTAACTGGCAGAAAAATGTTTTTTTTGAAAAAATCCTTAAGCCCCGGGGTCACAATGTCATCAAAAATCTGACTTTCGGCAATTCACTCAAAAATGGTTCCAAACGGTTGCAAATGCTCCGCTGAAAGGTTTGGCGATCAAAACAGAAGGCTTTTTATCACAGGAAAAGAAATCAGCCCTCGACAACTTAACCGGCAGAAAACATCTTTTTGAAAAAACCCTAAGCCCCGGGATCACAATTTCATCAAAAATCTGACTTTCGGCAATTCACTCAAAAATGGTGCCAAATGGTTGCAAATGCTCCGCTGAAAGGTTTGGCGATTGAAACAGAAGGCTTTTTATTACAGGAAAAGAAAAAAGACCTCGACAATTTAAGCGGCAGAAAAAGATTTTTTTGAAAAAATCCCTAAGCCCCGGGGTCACAATTTCATCAAAAATCTGGCTTTCGGCAATTCACTCAAAAATGGTGCCAAACGGTTGCACATGCTCCGCTGAAAGGTTTGGTGGTCGAAAAAGAAGGCTTTTTATCACAGGAAAAGAAATAAGCCCTTGACAATTTAACCGGCAGAAAAAGATTTCTTTGAAACAAACCCTAAGCCCCGGGGTCACAATTTCATCAAAAATCTGACTTTCGGCAATTCACTCAAAAATGGTGCCAAACGGTTGCAAATGCTCCGCTGAAAGGTTTGGTGGTTGAAAAAGAAGGCTTTTTATCACAGGGAAAGAAATCAGCCCTCGACAACTTAACCAGCAGAAAAATATTTTTTTGAAAAAATCCCCAAGCCCCGGGGTCACAATTTCATAAAAAATCTGACTTTCGGCAATTCACTTAAAAATGGTGCCAAACGGTTGCAAATGCTCCCCTGAAAAGTTTGGCGGTGGAAAGAGAAGGCTTTTAATCACAGAAAATGAAATAAGCCCTCGACAACTTAACCGGCAGAAAAAGATTTTTTTGAAAAAAACCCTAAGCCCCGGGGTCACAATTTCAGCCCTCGGCAACTTAACCGGCAGAAAAAGATTTTTTTGAAAAAATCCTTAAGCCCCGGGGTCACAATTTCATCAAAAATCTGACTTTCGGCAATTCACTCAAAAATGGTGCCAAATGGTTGCAAATCCTCCGCTGAAAGGTTTGGCGATCAAAACAGAAGGCTTTTTATCACAGGAAAAGAAATAAGCCCTCGACAACTTAACCGGCAGAAAAAGATTTATTTTGAAAAAACCGAGACCTGGGAAAAGAAAGGATTGAAGAAGATTGGAAGAAATTCAAGACTTACCTGCAGAAATATTGTGACTTAGTGGAATGTTAAGAAGGATGCTTGGTTATAAATAATTGGCCATCATTAAAATAGATTAAGAATTGATGATAAGAGAGATTAAGAGAAACAATTAGTAGGAGAATTATTTTATGGTATTTAAGCAAGTGGTTATAGATTTGGAAATAAGATGATAATTTGCTTGACAAAAATTTATTAAAGATGTAAATGGGAGCGGGAGACGTGAGGAAGTTCAAGGATATCATGAAATTTTGTTAAAACAAAGCAATAATGTTTATTACTATTGTATTTTTTTTCTAAAAACTCTAATAAATATTTATTTAAAAAAAAAATCTGGCCTGTGGACGGTCCAGGAAAAAGAAAAATGGTGCCAAACGGTTGCACATGCTCCGCTGAAAGGTTTGGCGGTCGAAACAGAAGGCTTTTTATCACAGGAAAAGAAATCAGCCCTCGACAACTTAACCGGCAGAAAAATATTTTTTTGAAAAAATCCCCAAGCCCCGGGGTCACAATTTCATAAAAAATCTGACTTTCGGCAATTCACTTAAAAATGGTGCCAAACGGTTGCAAATGCTCCGCTGAAAGGTTTGGCGGTCGAAACAGAAAGCTTTTTATCACAGGAGAAGAAATAAGCCCTCAATAACTTAACCGGCAGAAAAATATTTTTTTGAAAAAATCCCTAAGCCCCGGGATCACAATTTCATCAAAAATCTGACTTTCGGCAATTCACTCAAAAATGGTTCCAAACGGTTGCAAATGCTCCGCTGAAAGGTTTGGCAATCAAAACAGAAGGCTTTTTATCACAGGAAAAGAAATCAGCCCTCGACAACTTAACCGGCAGAAAAAGATCTTTTTGAAAAAACCCTAAGCCCCGGGGTCACAATTTCATAAAAAATCTGACTTTCGGCAATTCACTCAAAAATGGTGCCAAACGCTTGCAAATGCTCCGCTGAAAGGTTTGGCGGTCGAAACACAAGGCTTTTTATCACAGGAAAAGATATCAGCCCTTGAAAACTTAACCGGCAGAAAAATGTTTTTTTGAAAAAATCCTTAAGCCCCGGGGTCACAATTTCATCAAAAATCTGACTTTCGGCAATTCACTCAAAAATGGTGCCAAATGGTTGCAAATGCTCCGCTGAAAGGTTTGGCGATGGAAACAGAAGGCTTTTTATCACAGGAAAAGAAATAAGCCCTCGACAATTTAAAAGGCAGAAAAAGATTTTTTTGAAAAAATCCCTAAGCCCCGGGGTCACAATTTCATCAAAAATCTGGCTTTCGGCAATTCACTCAAAAATGGTGCCAAATGGTTGCAAATGTTCCGCTGAAAGGTTTGGCGGTCGAAACAGAAGGCTTTTTATCACAGGAGAAGAAATCAGCCCTCGATAACTTAACCGGCAGAAAAATATTTTTTTGAAAAAATCCATAAGCCCCGGGGTCACAATTTCAGCCCTCGGCAACTTAACCGGCAGAAAAAGATTTTTTTGAAAAAAACCCTAAGCCCCGGGGTCACAATTTCATCAAAAATCTGACTTTCGACAATTCACTCAAAAATGGTGCCAAACGGTTGCACATGCTCCGCTGAAAGGTTTGGTGGTCGAAAAAGAAGGCTTTTTATCACAGGAAAAGAAACAAGCCCTCGACAATTTAACCGGCAGAAAAAGATTTTTTTGAAACAAACCCTAAGCCCCGGGGTCACAATTTCATCAAAAATCTGACTTTCGGCAATTCACTCAAAAATGGTGCCAAACGGTTGCAAATGCTCCGCTGAAAGGTTTGGTGGTTGAAAAAGAAGGCTTTTTATCACAGGGAAATAAATCAGCCCTCGACAACTTAACCGGCAGAAAAATATTTTTTTGAAAAAATCCCCAAGCCCCGGGGTCACAATTTCATAAAAAATCTGACTTTCGGCAATTCACTTAAAAATGGTGCCAAACGGTTGCAAATCCTCCTCTGAAAGGTTTGGCGGTCGAAACAGAAGGCTTTTTATCACAGGAAAAGATATCAGCCCTTGAAAACTTAACTGGCAGAAAAATGTTTTTTTGAAAAAATCCTTAAGCCCCGGGGTCACAATTTCATCAAAAATCTGACTTTCAGCAATTCACTCAAAAATGGTTCCAAACGGTTGCAAATGCTCCGCTGAAAGGTTTGGCGGTCGAAACAGAAAGCTTCTTATCACAGGAGAAGAAATAAGCCCTCAATAACTTAACCGGCAGAAAAATATTTTTTTGAAAAAATCCCTAAGCCCCGGGATCACAATTTCATCAAAAATCTGACTTTCGGCAATTCACTCAAAAATGGTTCTAAACGGTTGCAAATGCTCCGCTGAAAGGTTTGGCGATCAAAACAGAAGGCTTTTTATCACAGGAAAAGAAATCAGCCCTCGACAACTTAACCGGCAGAAAATGATTTTTTTGAAAAAACCCTAAGCCCCGGGTTCACAATTTCATCAAAAATCTGACTTTCGGCAATTCACTCAAAAATGGTGCCAAACGGTTGCAAATGCTCCGCTGAAAGGTTTGGCGGTCGAAACAGAAGGCTTTTTATCACAGGAAAAGATATCAGCCCTTGAAAACTTAACTGGCAGAAAAATGTTTTTTTGAAAAAATCCTTAAGCCCCGGGGTCACAATTTCATCAAAAATCTGACTTTCGGCAATTCACTCAAAAATGGTTCCAAACGGTTGCAAATGCTCCACTGAAAGGTTTGGCGGTCGAAACAGAAAGCTTTTTATCACAGGAAAAGAAATAAGACCTCGACAATTTAACCGGCAGAAAAAGATTTTTTTGAAAAAATCCCTAAGCCCCGGGGTCACAATTTCATCAAAAATCTGACTTTCGGCAATTCACTCAAAAATGGTTCTAAACGGTTGCAAATGCTCCGCTGAAAGGTTTGGCGATCAAAACAGAAGGCTTTTTATCACAGGAAAAGAAATCAGCCCTCGACAACTTAATCGGCAGAAAAATATTTTTTTGAAAAAATCCCCAAGCCCCGGGGTCACAATTTCATAAAAAATCTGACTTTCGGCAATTCACTTAAAAATGGTGCCAAACGGTTGCAAATCCTCCTCTGAAAGGTTTGGCGGTCGAAACAGAAGGCTTTTTATCACAGGAAAAGATATCAGCCCTTGAAAACTTAACTGGCAGAAAAATGTTTTTTTGAAAAAATCCTTAAGCCCCGGGGTCACAATTTCATCAAAAATCTGACTTTCAGCAATTCACTCAAAAATGGTTCCAAACGGTTGCAAATGCTCCGCTGAAAGGTTTGGCGGTCGAAACAGAAAGCTTCTTATCACAGGAGAAGAAATAAGCCCTTGACAATTTAACCGGCAGAAAAATATTTTTTTGAAAAAATCCCTAAGCCCCGGGATCACAATTTCATAAAAAATCTGACTTTCGGCAATTCACTCAAAAATGGTTCTAAACGGTTGCAAATGCTCCGCTGAAAGGTTTGGCGATCAAAACAGAAGGCTTTTTATCACAGGAAAAGAAATCAGCCCTCGACAACTTAACCGGCAGAAAATGATTTTTTTGAAAAAACCCTAAGCCCCGGGTTCACAATTTCATCAAAAATCTGACTTTCGGCAATTCACTCAAAAATGGTGCCAAACGGTTGCAAATGCTCCGCTGAAAGGTTTGGCGGTCGAAACAGAAGGCTTTTTATCACAGGAAAAGATATCAGCCCTTGAAAACTTAACTGGCAGAAAAATGTTTTTTTGAAAAAATCCTTAAGCCCCGGGGTCACAATTTCATCAAAAATCTGACTTTCGGCAATTCACTCAAAAATGGTTCCAAACGGTTGCAAATGCTCCACTGAAAGGTTTGGCGGTCGAAACAGAAAGCTTTTTATCACAGGAGAAGAAATAAGCCCTCAATAACTTAACCGGCAGAAAAATATTTTTTTGAAAAAATCCCTAAGCCCCGGGATCACAATTTCATCAAAAATCTGACTTTCGGCAATTCACTCATAAATGGTTCTAAACGGTTGCAAATGCTCCGCTGAAAGGTTTGGCGATCAAAACAGAAGGCTTTTTATCACAGGAAAAGAAATCAGCCCTCGACAACTTAACCGGCAGAAAAAGATCTTTTTGAAAAAACCCTAAGCCCCGGGATCACAATTTCATCAAAAATCTGACTTTCGGCAATTCACTCAAAAATGGTGCCAAATGGTTGCAAATGCTCCGCTGAAAGGTTTGGCGATTGAAACAGAAGGCTTTTTATCACAGGAAAAGAAATAAGACCTCGACAATTTAACCGGCAGAAAAAGATTTTTTTGAAAAAATCCCTAAGCCCCGGGGTCACAATTTCATCAACAATCTGGCTTTCGGCAATACACTCAAAAATGGTGCCAAACGGTTGCACATGCTCCGCTGAAAGGTTTGGTGGTCGAAAAAGAACGCTTTTTATCACAGGAAAAGAAATAAGCCCTTGACAATTTAACCGGCAGAAAAAGATTTTTTTGAAACAAACCCTAAGCCCCGGGGTCACAATTTCATCAAAAATCTGACTTTCGGCAATTCACTCAAAAATGGTGCCAAACGGTTGCAAATGCTCCGCTGAAAGGTTTGGTGGTTGAAAAAGAAGGCTTTTTATCACAGGGAAAGAAATCAGCCCTCGACAACTTAATCGGCAGAAAAATATTTTTTTGAAAAAATCCCCAAGCCCCGGGGTCACAATTTCATAAAAAATCTGACTTTCGGCAATTCACTTAAAAATGGTGCCAAACGGTTGCAAATGCTCCCCTGGAAAGTTTGGCGGTGGAAAGAGAAGGCTTTTAATCACAGAAAAAGAAATAAGCCCTCGACAACTTAACCGGCAGAAAAAGATTTTTTTGAAAAAAACCCCAAGCCCCGGGGTCACAATTTCATCAAAAATCTGACTTTCGGCAATTCACTCAAAAATGGTGCCAAACGGTTGCAAATCCTCCGCTGAAAGGTTTGGCGATCAAAACAGAAGGCTTTTTATCACAGGAAAAGAAATAAGCCCTTGACAATTTAACCGGCAGAAAAAGATTTTTTTGAAAAAATCCCTAAGCCCCGGGGTCACAATTTCATAAAAGATCTGACTTTCGTCAATTCACTCAAAATGGTGCCAAACGCTTGCAAATGCTCCGCTGAAAGGTTTGGTGGTCGAAACAGAAGGCTTTTTATCACATGACAAAAAAATCAGCCCTCGGCAACTTAACCGGCAGAAAAAGATTTTTTTGAAAAAAAGCCTAAGCCCCGGGGTCACAATTTCATCAAAAATCTGACTTTCGGCAATTCACTCAAAAATGGTGCCAAACGGTTGCACATGCTCCGCTGAAAGGTTTGGTGGTCAAAAAAGAAGGCTTTTTATCACAGGAAAAGATATCAGCCCTCGACAATTTAACCAGCAGAAAAAGATTTTTTTGAAAAAAAACCCTAAGCCCCGGGGTCACAATTTCATCAAAAATCTGACTTTCGGCAATTCACTTAAAAATGGTGCCAAACGGTTGCAAATGCTCCCCTGGAAAGTTTGGCGGTGGAAAGAGAAGGCTTTTAATCACAGAAAAAGAAATAAGCCCTCGACAACTTAACCGGCAGAAAAAGATTTTTTTGAAAAAAACCCCAAGCCCCGGGGTCACAATTTCATCAAAAATCTGACTTTCGGCAATTCACTCAAAAATGGTGCCAAACGGTTGCAAATCCTCCGCTGAAAGGTTTGGCGATCAAAACAGAAGGCTTTTTATCACAGGAAAAGAAATAAGCCCTCGACAACTTAACCGGCAGAAAAAGATTTATTTTGAAAAAACCGAGACCTGGGAAAAGAAAGGTTTGAAGAAGATTGGAAGAAATTCAAGACTTACCTGCAGAAATATTGTGACTTAGTGGAATGTTAAGAAGGATGCTTGGTTATAAATAATTGGCCATCATTAAAATAGATTAAGAATTGATGATAAGAGAGATTAAGAGAAACAATTAGTAGGAGAATTATTTTATGGTATTTAAGCAAGTGGTTATAGATTTGGAAATAAGATGATAATTTGCTTGACAAAAATTTATTAAAGATGTAAATGGGAGCGGGAGACGTGAGGAAGTTCAAGGATATCATGAAATTTTGTTAAAACAAAGCAATAATGTTTATTACTATTGTATTTTTTTTCTAAAAACTATAATAAATATTTATTAAAAAAAAATCTGGCCTCTGGACGGTCCAGGAAAAAAAAAAATGGTGCCAAACGGTTGCACATGCTCCGCTGAAAGGTTTGGCGGTCGAAACAGAAGGCTTTTTATCACAGGAAAAGACATCAGCCCTCGACAACTTAACCGGCAGAAAAATATTTTTTTGAAAAAATCCCCAAGCCCCGGGGTCACAATTGCATCAAAAATCTGACTTTCGGCAATTCACTCAAAAATGGTGCCAAACGGTTGCAAATGCTCCGCTGAAAGGTTTGGCGGTCGAAACAGAAGGCTTTTTATCACAGGAAAAGATATCAGCCCTTGAAAACTTAACTGGCAGAAAAATGTTTTTTTGAAAAAATCCTTAAGCCCCGGGGTCACAATTTCATCAAAAATCTGACTTTCGGCAATTCACTCAAAAATGGTTCCAAACGGTTGCAAATGCTCCACTGAAAGGTTTGGCGGTCGAAACAGAAAGCTTTTTATCACAGGAGAAGAAATAAGCCCTCAATAACTTAACCGGCAGAAAAATATTTTTTTGAAAAAATCCCTAAGCCCCGGGATCACAATTTCATCAAAAATCTGACTTTCGGCAATTCACTCATAAATGGTTCTAAACGGTTGCAAATGCTCCGCTGAAAGGTTTGGCGATCAAAACAGAAGGCTTTTTATCACAGGAAAAGAAATCAGCCCTCGACAACTTAACCGGCAGAAAAAGATCTTTTTGAAAAAACCCTAAGCCCCGGGATCACAATTTCATCAAAAATCTGACTTTCGGCAATTCACTCAAAAATGGTGCCAAATGGTTGCAAATGCTCCCCTGGAAAGTTTGGCGGTGGAAAGAGAAGGCTTTTAATCACAGAAAAAGAAATAAGCCCTCGACAACTTAACCGGCAGAAAAAGATTTTTTTGAAAAAAACCCCAAGCCCCGGGGTCACAATTTCATCAAAAATCTGACTTTCGGCAATTCACTCAAAAATGGTGCCAAACGGTTGCAAATCCTCCGCTGAAAGGTTTGGCGATCAAAACAGAAGGCTTTTTATCACAGGAAAAGAAATAAGCCCTTGACAATTTAACCGGCAGAAAAAGATTTTTTTGAAAAAATCCCTAAGCCCCGGGGTCACAATTTCATAAAAGATCTGACTTTCGTCAATTCACTCAAAATGGTGCCAAACGCTTGCAAATGCTCCGCTGAAAGGTTTGGTGGTCGAAACAGAAGGCTTTTTATCACATGACAAAAAAATCAGCCCTCGGCAACTTAACCGGCAGAAAAAGATTTTTTTGAAAAAAAGCCTAAGCCCCGGGGTCACAATTTCATCAAAAATCTGACTTTCGGCAATTCACTCAAAAATGGTGCCAAACGGTTGCACATGCTCCGCTGAAAGGTTTGGTGGTCAAAAAAGAAGGCTTTTTATCACAGGAAAAGATATCAGCCCTCGACAATTTAACCAGCAGAAAAAGATTTTTTTGAAAAAAAACCCTAAGCCCCGGGGTCACAATTTCATCAAAAATCTGACTTTCGGCAATTCACTTAAAAATGGTGCCAAACGGTTGCAAATGCTCCCCTGGAAAGTTTGGCGGTGGAAAGAGAAGGCTTTTAATCACAGAAAAAGAAATAAGCCCTCGACAACTTAACCGGCAGAAAAAGATTTTTTTGAAAAAAACCCCAAGCCCCGGGGTCACAATTTCATCAAAAATCTGACTTTCGGCAATTCACTCAAAAATGGTGCCAAACGGTTGCAAATCCTCCGCTGAAAGGTTTGGCGATCAAAACAGAAGGCTTTTTATCACAGGAAAAGAAATAAGCCCTCGACAACTTAACCGGCAGAAAAAGATTTATTTTGAAAAAACCGAGACCTGGGAAAAGAAAGGTTTGAAGAAGATTGGAAGAAATTCAAGACTTACCTGCAGAAATATTGTGACTTAGTGGAATGTTAAGAAGGATGCTTGGTTATAAATAATTGGCCATCATTAAAATAGATTAAGAATTGATGATAAGAGAGATTAAGAGAAACAATTAGTAGGAGAATTATTTTATGGTATTTAAGCAAGTGGTTATAGATTTGGAAATAAGATGATAATTTGCTTGACAAAAATTTATTAAAGATGTAAATGGGAGCGGGAGACGTGAGGAAGTTCAAGGATATCATGAAATTTTGTTAAAACAAAGCAATAATGTTTATTACTATTGTATTTTTTTTCTAAAAACTATAATAAATATTTATTAAAAAAAAATCTGGCCTCTGGACGGTCCAGGAAAAAAAAAAATGGTGCCAAACGGTTGCACATGCTCCGCTGAAAGGTTTGGCGGTCGAAACAGAAGGCTTTTTATCACAGGAAAAGACATCAGCCCTCGACAACTTAACCGGCAGAAAAATATTTTTTTGAAAAAATCCCCAAGCCCCGGGGTCACAATTTCATAAAAAATCTGACTTTCGGCAATTCACTCAAAAATGGTGCCAAACGGTTGCAAATGCTCCCCTGAAAGGTTTGGCGGTGAAAAGAGAAGGCTTTTTATCACATAAAAAGAAATCAGCCCTCGACAACTTAACCGGCAGAAAAAGATTTTTTTGAAAAAACCCTAAGCCCCGGGATCACAATTTCATCAAAAATCTGACTTTCGGCAATTCACTCAAAAATGGTGCCAAACGGTTGCAAATGCTCCCCTGAAAGGTTTGGCGGTCAAAACAGTAGGCTTTTTATCACAGGAAAAGATATCAGCCCTTGAAAACTTAACCGGCAGAAAAATGTTTTTTTGAAAAAATCCTTAAGCCCCGGGGTCACAATTTCATAAAAAATCTGACTTTCAGCAACTCACTCAAAAATGGTGCCAAACGGTTGCAAATGCTCCGCTGAAAGGTTTGGCGGTCGAAACAGAAAGCTTTTTATCACAGGAGAAGAAATAAGCCCTCAATAACTTAACCGGCAGAAAAATATTTTTTTGAAAAAATCCCTAAGCCCCGGGATCACAATTTCATCAAAAATCTGACTTTCGGCAATTCACTCAAAAATGGTGCCAAACGGTTGCAAATGCTCCGCTGAAAGGTTTGGCGATCAAAACAGAAGGCTTTTTATCACAGGAAAAGAAATCAGCCCTCGACAACTTAACCGGCAGAAAAAGATTTTTTTGAAAAAACCCTAAGCCCCGGGATCACAATTTCATCAAAAATCTGACTTTCGGCAATTCACTCAAAAATGGTGCCAAACGGTTGCAAATGCTCCGCTGAAAGGTTTGGCGGTCGAAACAGAAGGCTTTTTATCACAGGAAAAGGAATAAGCCCTCGAAAATTTAACGGGCAGAAAAAGATTTTTTTGAAAAAATCCCTAAGCCCCGGAGTCGCAATTTCATCAAAAATCTGACTTTCGGCAATTCACTCAAAAATGGTGCCAAATGGTTGCAAATGCTCCGCTGAAAGGTTTGGCGATTGAAACAGAAGGCTTTTTATCACAGGAAAAGAAATAAGCCCTCGACAATTTAACCGGCAGAAAAAGATTTTTTTGAAAAAATCCCTAAGCCCCGGGGTCACAATTTCATCAAAAATCTGACTTTCGGCAATTCACTCAAAAATGGTGCCAAATGGTTGCAAATGCTACGCTGAAAGGTTTGGCGGTCGAAACAGAAAGCTTTTTATCACAGGAGAAGAAATCAGCCCTCGATAACTTAACCGGCAGAAAAATATATTTTTTGAAAAAACCCCTAAGCCCCGGGGTCACGATTTCATAAAAAATCTGACTTTCAGCAATTCATTCAAAAATGGTGCCAAACGGTTGCAAATGCTCCCCTGGAAAGTTTGGCGGTGGAAAGAGAAGGCTTTTAATCACAGAAAAAGAAATAAGCCCTCGACAACTTAACCGGCAGAAAAAGATTTTTTTGAAAAAAACCCCAAGCCCCGGGGTCACAATTTCATCAAAAATCTGACTTTCGGCAATTCACTCAAAAATGGTGCCAAACGGTTGCAAATCCTCCGCTGAAAGGTTTGGCGATCAAAACAGAAGGCTTTTTATCACAGGAAAAGAAATAAGCCCTCGACAACTTAACCGGCAGAAAAAGATTTATTTTGAAAAAACCGAGACCTGGGAAAAGAAAGGTTTGAAGAAGATTGGAAGAAATTCAAGACTTACCTGCAGAAATATTGTGACTTAGTGGAATGTTAAGAAGGATGCTTGGTTATAAATAATTGGCCATCATTAAAATAGATTAAGAATTGATGATAAGAGAGATTAAGAGAAACAATTAGTAGGAGAATTATTTTATGGTATTTAAGCAAGTGGTTATAGATTTGGAAATAAGATGATAATTTGCTTGACAAAAATTTATTAAAGATGTAAATGGGAGCGGGAGACGTGAGGAAGTTCAAGGATATCATGAAATTTTGTTAAAACAAAGCAATAATGTTTATTACTATTGTATTTTTTTTCTAAAAACTCTAATAAATATTTATTAAAAAAAAAAAATCTGGCCTGTGGACGGTCCAGGAAAAAAAAAAATGGTGCCAAACGGTTGCACATGCTCCGCTGAAAGGTTTGGCGGTCGAAACAGAAGGCTTTTTATCACAGGAAAAGAAATCAGCCCTCGACAACTTAACCGGCAGAAAAATATTTTTTTGAAAAAATCCCCAAGCCCCGGGGTCACAATTTCATAAAAAATCTGACTTTCGGCAATTCACTCAAAAATGGTGCCAAACGGTTGCAAATGCTCCCCTGAAAGGTTTGGCGGTGAAAAGAGAAGGCTTTTTATCACATAAAAAGAAATCAGCCCTCGACAACTTAACCGGCAGAAAAATATTTTTTTGAAAAAATCCCTAAGCCCCGGGATCACAATTTCATCAAAAATCTGACTTTTGGCAATTCACTCAAAAATGGTGCCAAACGGTTGCAAATGCTCCGCTGAAAGGTTTGGCGATCAAAACAGAAGGCTTTTTATCACAGGAAAAGAAATCAGCCCTCGACAACTTAACCGGCAGAAAAAGATTTTTTTGAAAAAACCCTAAGCCCCGGGATCACAATTTCATCAAAAATCTGACTTTCGGCAATTCACTCAAAAATGGTGCCAAACGGTTGCAAATGCTCCCCTGAAAGGTTTGGCGGTCAAAACAGTAGGCTTTTTATCACAGGAAAAGATATCAGCCCTTGAAAACTTAACCGGCAGAAAAATGTTTTTTTGAAAAAATCCTTAAGCCCCGGGGTCACAATTTCATAAAAAATCTGACTTTCAGCAACTCACTCAAAAATGGTGCCAAACGGTTGCAAATGCTCCGCTGAAAGGTTTGGCGGTCGAAACAGAAAGCTTTTTATCACAGGAGAAGAAATAAGCCCTCAATAACTTAACCGGCAGAAAAATATTTTTTTGAAAAAATCCCTAAGCCCCGGGATCACAATTTCATCAAAAATCTGACTTTCGGCAATTCACTCAAAAATGGTGCCAAACGGTTGCAAATGCTCCGCTGAAAGGTTTGGCGATCAAAACAGAAGGCTTTTTATCACAGGAAAAGAAATCAGCCCTCGACAACTTAACCGGCAGAAAAAGATTTTTTTGAAAAAACCCTAAGCCCCGGGATCACAATTTCATCAAAAATCTGACTTTCGGCAATTCACTCAAAAATGGTGCCAAACGGTTGCAAATGCTCCGCTGAAAGGTTTGGCGGTCGAAACAGAAGGCTTTTTATCACAGGAAAAGGAATAAGCCCTCGAAAATTTAACGGGCAGAAAAAGATTTTTTTGAAAAAATCCCTAAGCCCCGGAGTCGCAATTTCATCAAAAATCTGACTTTCGGCAATTCACTCAAAAATGGTGCCAAATGGTTGCAAATGCTCCGCTGAAAGGTTTGGCGATTGAAACAGAAGGCTTTTTATCACAGGAAAAGAAATAAGCCCTCGACAATTTAACCGGCAGAAAAAGATTTTTTTGAAAAAATCCCTAAGCCCCGGGGTCACAATTTCATCAAAAATCTGACTTTCGGCAATTCACTCAAAAATGGTGCCAAATGGTTGCAAATGCTACGCTGAAAGGTTTGGCGGTCGAAACAGAAAGCTTTTTATCACAGGAGAAGAAATCAGCCCTCGATAACTTAACCGGCAGAAAAATATATTTTTTGAAAAAACCCCTAAGCCCCGGGGTCACGATTTCATAAAAAATCTGACTTTCAGCAATTCATTCAAAAATGGTGCCAAACGCTTGCAAATGCTCCGCTGAAAGGTTTGGTGGTCGAAACAGAAGGCTTTTTATCACATGAAAAGAAATCAGCCCTCGGCAACTTAACCGGCAGAAAAAGATTTTTTTGAAACAACCCTAAGCCCCGGGGTCACAATTTCATCAAAAATCTGATTTTTGGCAATTCACTCAAAAATGGTGCCAAACGGTTGCAAATGCTCCGCTGAAAGGTTTGGCGGTCGAAACAGAAGGCATTTTATCACAGGAAAAGATATCAGCCCTTGAAAACTTAACCGGCAGAAAAATGTTTTTTTGAAAAAATCCTTAAGCCCCGGGGTCACAATTTCATCAAAAATCTGACTTTCGGCAATTCACTCAAAAATGGTGCCAAACGGTTGCAAACGCTCCGCTGAAAAGTTTGGCTGTCGAAACAGAAGGCTTTTTATCACAGGAAAAGGAATAAGCCCTCGACAATTTAACCGGCAGAAAAAGATTTTTTTGAAAAAATCCCTAAGCCCCGGGGTCACAATTTCATCAAAAATCTGACCTTCGGTAATTCACTCAAAAATGGTTCCAAATGGTTGCAAATGCTCCGCTGAAAGGTTTGGCGGTCGAAACAGAAGGCTTTTTATCACAGGAGAAGAAATCAGCCCTCGATAACTTAACCGGAAGAAAAATATTTTTTTGAAAAAACCCCTAAGCCCCGGGGTCACGATTTCATAAAAAATCTGACTTTCAGCAATTCATTCAAAAATGGTGCCAAACGCTTGCAAATGCTCCGCTGAAAGGTTTGGTGGTCGAAACTGAAGGCTTTTTATCACATGAAAAGAAATCAGCCCTCGGCAACTTAACCGGCAGAAAAAGATTTTTTTGAAAAAACCCTAAGCCCCGGGGTCACAATTTCATCAAAAATCTGATTTTCGGCAATTCACTCAAAAATGGTGCCAAACGGTTGCAAATGCTCCGCTGAAAGGTTTGGCGGTCGAAACAGAAGGCATTTTATCACAGGAAAAGATATCAGCCCTTGAAAACTTAACCGGCAGAAAAATGTTTTTTTGAAAAAATCCTTAAGCCCCGGGGTCACAATTTCATCAAAAATCTGACTTTCGGCAATTCACTCAAAAATGGTGCCAAAGGGTTGCAACTGCTCCGCTGAAAGGTTTGGCGGTGGAAACAGAAGGCCTTTTATCACAGGAAAAGAAATCAGCCCTCGACAACTTAACCGGCAGAAAAATATTTTTTTGATAAAACCCTAAGCCCCGGGGTCACAATTTCATAAAAAATCTGACTTTCGGCAATTCACTCAAAAATGGTGCCAAACGGTTGCAAATGCTCCGCTGAAAGGTTTGGTGGTCGAAACTGAAGGCTTTTTATCACATGAAAAGAAATCAGCCCTCGGCAACTTAACCGGCAGAAAAAGATTTTTTTGAAAAAAACCCTAAGCCCCGGGGTCACAATTTCATAAAAAATCTGACTTTCGGCAATTCACTCAAAAATGGTGCCAAACGGTTGCAAATGCTCCGCTGAAAGGTTTGGCGGTCGAAACAGAAGGCTTTTTATCACAGGAGAAGAAATCAGCCCTCGATAACTTAACCGGCAGAAAAATGTTTTTTTGAAAAAATCCTTAAGCCCCGGGGTCACAATTTCATCAAAAATCTGACTTTCGGCAATTCACTCAAAAATGGTGCCAAACGGTTGCACATGCTCCGCTGAAAGGTTTGGCGGTGGAAACAGAAGGCTTTTTATCACAGGAAAAGAAATCAGCCCTCGATAACTTAACCGGCAGAAAAAGATTTTTTTGAAAAAATCCCTAAGCCCCGGGGTCACAATTTCATCAAAAATCTGACTTTCGTCAATTCACTCAAAATGGTGCCAAACGCTTGCAAATGCTCCGCTGAAAGGTTTGGTGGTCGAAACAGAAGGCTTTTTATCACATGACAAAAAAATCAGCCCTCGGCAACTTAACCGGCAGAAAAAGATTTTTTTGAAAAAAAGCCTAAGCCCCGGGGTCACAATTTCATCAAAAATCTGACTTTCGGCAATTCACTCAAAAATGGTGCCAAATGGTTGCAAATGCTCCCCTGAAGGGTTTGGCGGTCGAAACAGAAGCCTTTTTATCACAGGAAAAGAAATCAGACCTCGACAACTTAACTGGTAGAAAAATATTTTTTTGAAAAAATGCCCAAGCCCCGGGGTCACAATTTCATCAAAAATCTGACTTTCGGCAATTCACTAAAAATGGTGCCAAACGGTTGCAAATGCTACGCTGAAAGGTTTGGCGGTCGGAACAGAAGGCTTTTTATCACAGGAAAAGAAATCAGCCCTTGAAAACTTAAACGGCAAAAAAATGTTTTTTTGAAAAAATCCTTAAGCCCCGGGGTCACAATTTCATCAAAAATCTGACTTTCGGCAATTCACTCAAAAATGGTGCCAAACGCTTGCAAATGCTCCGCTGAAATTTTGGCGATGGAAACAGAAGGCTTTTTATGACAGGAAAAGGAATAAGCCCTCGACAACTTAACCGGCAGAAAAATATTTTTTTGAAAAAATCCCTAAGCCCCGGGGTCACAATTTCATAAAAGATCTGACTTTCGTCAATTCACTCAAAAATGGTGCCAAACGCTTGCAAATGCTCCGCTGAAAGGTTTGGTGGTCGAAACAGAAGGCTTTTTATCACCTGTTAAAAAAATCAGCCCTCGGCAACTTAACCGGCAGAAAAAGATTTTTTTGAAAAAAACCCTAAGCCCCGGGGTCACAATTTCATCAAAAATCTGACTTTCGGCAATTCACTCAAAAATAGTGCCAAAGGGTTGCAACTGCTCTGCTGAAAGGTTTGGCGGTGGAAACAGAAGGCCTTTTATCACAGGAAAAGAAATCAGCCCTCGACAACTTAACCGGCAGAAAAATATTTTTTTGATAAAACCCTAAGCCCCGGGGTCACAATTTCATCAAAAATCTGACTTTCGGCAATTCACTCAAAAATGGTGCCAAATGGTTGCAAATGCTCCCCTGAAGGGTTTGGCGGTCGAAACAGAAGCCTTTTTATCACAGGAAAAGAAATCAGCCCTCGACAACTTAACTGGTAGAAAAATATTTTTTTGAAAAAATGCCCAAGCCCCGGGGTCACAATTTCATCAAAAATCTGACTTTCGGCAATTCACTAAAAATGGTGCCAAACGGTTGCAAATGCTACGCTGAAAGGTTTGGCGGTCGAAACAGAAGGCTTTTTATCACAGGAAAAGAAATCAGCCCTTGAAAACTTAACCGGCAAAAAAATGTTTTTTTGAAAAAATCCTTAAGCCCCGGGGTCACAATTTCATCAAAAATCTGACTTTCGGCAATTCACTCAAAAATGGTGCCAAACGGTTGCAAATCCTCCGCTGAAAGGTTTGGCGATCAAAACAGAAGGCTTTTTATCACAGGAAAAGAAATAAGCCCTCGACAATTTAACCGGCAGAAAAAGATTTTTTTGAAAAAATCCCTAAGCCCCGGGGTCACAATTTCATAAAAGATCTGACTTTCGTCAATTCACTCAAAATGGTGCCAAACGCTTGCAAATGCTCCGCTGAAAGGTTTGGTGGTCGAAACAGAAGGCTTTTTATCACATGACAAAAAAATCAGCCCTCGGCAACTTAACCGGCAGAAAAAGATTTTTTTGAAAAAAATCCTAAGCCCCGGGGTCACAATTTCATCAAAAATCTGACTTTCGGCAATTCACTCAAAAATGGTGCCAAACGGTTGCACATGCTCCGCTGAAAGGTTTGGTGGTCAAAAAAGAAGGCTTTTTATCACAGGAAAAGATATCAGCCCTCGACAATTTAACCAGTAGAAAAAGATTTTTTTGAAAAAAAACCCTAAGCCCCGGGGTCACAATTTCATCAAAAATCTGACTTTCGGCAATTCACTCAAAAATAGTGCCAAAGGGTTGCAACTGCTCTGCTGAAAGGTTTGGCGGTGGAAACAGAAGGCCTTTTATCACAGGAAAAGAAATTAGCCCTCGACAACCTAACCGGCAGAAAAATATTTTTTTGATAAAACCCTAAGCCCCGGGGTCACAATTTCATCAAAAATCTGATTTTTGGCAATTCACTCAAAAATGGTGCCAAACGGTTGCAAATGCTCCGCTGAAAGGTTTGGCGGTCGAAACAGAAGGCATTTTATCACAGGAAAAGATATCAGCCCTTGAAAACTTAACCGGCAGAAAAATGTTTTTTTGAAAAAATCCTTAAGCCCCGGGGTCACAATTTCATAAAAAATCTGACTTTCAGCAACTCACTCAAAAATGGTGCCAAACGGTTGCAAATGCTCCGCTGAAAGGTTTGGCGGTCGAAACAGAAAGCTTTTTATCACAGGAGAAGAAATAAGCCCTCAATAACTTAACCGGCAGAAAAATATTTTTTTGAAAAAATCCCTAAGCCCCGGGATCACAATTTCATCAAAAATCTGACTTTCGGCAATTCACTTATAAATGGTTCTAAACGGTTGCAAATGCTCCGCTGAAAGGTTTGGCGATCAAAACAGAAGGCTTTTTATCACAGGAAAAGAAATCAGCCCTCGACAACTTAACCGGCAGAAAAAGATCTTTTTGAAAAAACCCTAAGCCCCGGGATCACAATTTCATCAAAAATCTGACTTTCGGCAATTCACTCAAAAATGGTGCCAAATGGTTGCAAATGCTCCGCTGAAAGGTTTGGCGATTGAAACAGAAGGCTTTTTATCACAGGAAAAGAAATAAGACCTCGACAATTTAACCGGCAGAAAAAGATTTTTTTGAAAAAATCCCTAAGCCCCGGGGTCACAATTTCATCAACAATCTGGCTTTCGGCAATACACTCAAAAATGGTGCCAAACGGTTGCACATGCTCCGCTGAAAGGTTTGGTGGTCGAAAAAGAACGCTTTTTATCACAGGAAAAGAAATAAGCCCTTGACAATTTAACCGGCAGAAAAAGATTTTTTTGAAACAAACCCTAAGCCCCGGGGTCACAATTTCATCAAAAATCTGACTTTCGGCAATTCACTCAAAAATGGTGCCAAACGGTTGCAAATGCTCCGCTGAAAGGTTTGGTGGTTGAAAAAGAAGGCTTTTTATCACAGGGAAAGAAATCAGCCCTCGACAACTTAATCGGCAGAAAAATATTTTTTTGAAAAAATCCCCAAGCCCCGGGGTCACAATTTCATAAAAAATCTGACTTTCGGCAATTCACTTAAAAATGGTGCCAAACGGTTGCAAATGCTCCCCTGGAAAGTTTGGCGGTGGAAAGAGAAGGCTTTTAATCACAGAAAAAGAAATAAGCCCTCGACAACTTAACCGGCAGAAAAAGATTTTTTTGAAAAAAACCCCAAGCCCCGGGGTCACAATTTCATCAAAAATCTGACTTTCGGCAATTCACTCAAAAATGGTGCCAAACGGTTGCAAATCCTCCGCTGAAAGGTTTGGCGATCAAAACAGAAGGCTTTTTATCACAGGAAAAGAAATAAGCCCTCGACAACTTAACCGGCAGAAAAAGATTTATTTTGAAAAAACCGAGACCTGGGAAAAGAAAGGTTTGAAGAAGATTGGAAGAAATTCAAGACTTACCTGCAGAAATATTGTGACTTAGTGGAATGTTAAGAAGGATGCTTGGTTATAAATAATTGGCCATCATTAAAATAGATTAAGAATTGATGATAAGAGAGATTAAGAGAAACAATTAGTAGGAGAATTATTTTATGGTATTTAAGCAAGTGGTTATAGATTTGGAAATAAGATGATAATTTGCTTGACAAAAATTTATTAAAGATGTAAATGGGAGCGGGAGACGTGAGGAAGTTCAAGGATATCATGAAATTTTGTTAAAACAAAGCAATAATGTTTATTACTATTGTATTTTTTTTCTAAAAACTCTAATAAATATTTATTAAAAAAAAAAAATCTGGCCTGTGGACGGTCCAGGAAAAAAAAAAATGGTGCCAAACGGTTGCACATGCTCCGCTGAAAGGTTTGGCGGTCGAAACAGAAGGCTTTTTATCACAGGAAAAGAAATCAGCCCTCGACAACTTAACCGGCAGAAAAATATTTTTTTGAAAAAATCCCCAAGCCCCGGGGTCACAATTTCATAAAAAATCTGACTTTCGGCAATTCACTCAAAAATGGTGCCAAACGGTTGCAAATGCTCCCCTGAAAGGTTTGGCGGTGAAAAGAGAAGGCTTTTTATCACATAAAAAGAAATCAGCCCTCGACAACTTAACCGGCAGAAAAATATTTTTTTGAAAAAATCCCTAAGCCCCGGGATCACAATTTCATCAAAAATCTGACTTTTGGCAATTCACTCAAAAATGGTGCCAAACGGTTGCAAATGCTCCGCTGAAAGGTTTGGCGATCAAAACAGAAGGCTTTTTATCACAGGAAAAGAAATCAGCCCTCGACAACTTAACCGGCAGAAAAAGATTTTTTTGAAAAAACCCTAAGCCCCGGGATCACAATTTCATCAAAAATCTGACTTTCGGCAATTCACTCAAAAATGGTGCCAAACGGTTGCAAATGCTCCCCTGAAAGGTTTGGCGGTCAAAACAGTAGGCTTTTTATCACAGGAAAAGATATCAGCCCTTGAAAACTTAACCGGCAGAAAAATGTTTTTTTGAAAAAATCCTTAAGCCCCGGGGTCACAATTTCATAAAAAATCTGACTTTCAGCAACTCACTCAAAAATGGTGCCAAACGGTTGCAAATGCTCCGCTGAAAGGTTTGGCGGTCGAAACAGAAAGCTTTTTATCACAGGAGAAGAAATAAGCCCTCAATAACTTAACCGGCAGAAAAATATTTTTTTGAAAAAATCCCTAAGCCCCGGGATCACAATTTCATCAAAAATCTGACTTTCGGCAATTCACTCAAAAATGGTGCCAAACGGTTGCAAATGCTCCGCTGAAAGGTTTGGCGATCAAAACAGAAGGCTTTTTATCACAGGAAAAGAAATCAGCCCTCGACAACTTAACCGGCAGAAAAAGATTTTTTTGAAAAAACCCTAAGACCCGGGATCACAATTTCATCAAAAATCTGACTTTCGGCAATTCACTCAAAAATGGTGCCAAACGGTTGCAAATGCTCCGCTGAAAGGTTTGGCGGTCGAAACAGAAGGCTTTTTATCACAGGAAAAGGAATAAGCCCTCGAAAATTTAACGGGCAGAAAAAGATTTTTTTGAAAAAATCCCTAAGCCCCGGAGTCGCAATTTCATCAAAAATCTGACTTTCGGCAATTCACTCAAAAATGGTGCCAAATGGTTGCAAATGCTCCGCTGAAAGGTTTGGCGATTGAAACAGAAGGCTTTTTATCACAGGAAAAGAAATAAGCCCTCGACAATTTAACCGGCAGAAAAAGATTTTTTTGAAAAAATCCCTAAGCCCCGGGGTCACAATTTCATCAAAAATCTGACTTTCGGCAATTCACTCAAAAATGGTGCCAAATGGTTGCAAATGCTACGCTGAAAGGTTTGGCGGTCGAAACAGAAAGCTTTTTATCACAGGAGAAGAAATCAGCCCTCGATAACTTAACCGGCAGAAAAATATATTTTTTGAAAAAACCCCTAAGCCCCGGGGTCACGATTTCATAAAAAATCTGACTTTCAGCAATTCATTCAAAAATGGTGCCAAACGCTTGCAAATGCTCCGCTGAAAGGTTTGGTGGTCGAAACAGAAGGCTTTTTATCACATGAAAAGAAATCAGCCCTCGGCAACTTAACCGGCAGAAAAAGATTTTTTTGAAACAACCCTAAGCCCCGGGGTCACAATTTCATCAAAAATCTGATTTTTGGCAATTCACTCAAAAATGGTGCCAAACGGTTGCAAATGCTCCGCTGAAAGGTTTGGCGGTCGAAACAGAAGGCATTTTATCACAGGAAAAGATATCAGCCCTTGAAAACTTAACCGGCAGAAAAATGTTTTTTTGAAAAAATCCTTAAGCCCCGGGGTCACAATTTCATCAAAAATCTGACTTTCGGCAATTCACTCAAAAATGGTGCCAAACGGTTGCAAACGCTCCGCTGAAAAGTTTGGCTGTCGAAACAGAAGGCTTTTTATCACAGGAAAAGGAATAAGCCCTCGACAATTTAACCGGCAGAAAAAGATTTTTTTGAAAAAATCCCTAAGCCCCGGGGTCACAATTTCATCAAAAATCTGACCTTCGGTAATTCACTCAAAAATGGTTCCAAATGGTTGCAAATGCTCCGCTGAAAGGTTTGGCGGTCGAAACAGAAGGCTTTTTATCACAGGAGAAGAAATCAGCCCTCGATAACTTAACCGGAAGAAAAATATTTTTTTGAAAAAACCCCTAAGCCCCGGGGTCACGATTTCATAAAAAATCTGACTTTCAGCAATTCATTCAAAAATGGTGCCAAACGCTTGCAAATGCTCCGCTGAAAGGTTTGGTGGTCGAAACTGAAGGCTTTTTATCACATGAAAAGAAATCAGCCCTCGGCAACTTAACCGGCAGAAAAAGATTTTTTTGAAAAAACCCTAAGCCCCGGGGTCACAATTTCATCAAAAATCTGATTTTCGGCAATTCACTCAAAAATGGTGCCAAACGGTTGCAAATGCTCCGCTGAAAGGTTTGGCGGTCGAAACAGAAGGCATTTTATCACAGGAAAAGATATCAGCCCTTGAAAACTTAACCGGCAGAAAAATGTTTTTTTGAAAAAATCCTTAAGCCCCGGGGTCACAATTTCATCAAAAATCTGACTTTCGGCAATTCACTCAAAAATGGTGCCAAAGGGTTGCAACTGCTCCGCTGAAAGGTTTGGCGGTGGAAACAGAAGGCCTTTTATCACAGGAAAAGAAATCAGCCCTCGACAACTTAACCGGCAGAAAAATATTTTTTTGATAAAACCCTAAGCCCCGGGGTCACAATTTCATAAAAAATCTGACTTTCGGCAATTCACTCAAAAATGGTGCCAAACGGTTGCAAATGCTCCGCTGAAAGGTTTGGTGGTCGAAACTGAAGGCTTTTTATCACATGAAAAGAAATCAGCCCTCGGCAACTTAACCGGCAGAAAAAGATTTTTTTGAAAAAAACCCTAAGCCCCGGGGTCACAATTTCATAAAAAATCTGACTTTCGGCAATTCACTCAAAAATGGTGCCAAACGGTTGCAAATGCTCCGCTGAAAGGTTTGGCGGTCGAAACAGAAGGCTTTTTATCACAGGAGAAGAAATCAGCCCTCGATAACTTAACCGGCAGAAAAATGTTTTTTTGAAAAAATCCTTAAGCCCCGGGGTCACAATTTCATCAAAAATCTGACTTTCGGCAATTCACTCAAAAATGGTGCCAAACGGTTGCACATGCTCCGCTGAAAGGTTTGGCGGTGGAAACAGAAGGCTTTTTATCACAGGAAAAGAAATCAGCCCTCGATAACTTAACCGGCAGAAAAAGATTTTTTTGAAAAAATCCCTAAGCCCCGGGGTCACAATTTCATCAAAAATCTGACCTTCGGTAATTCACTCAAAAATGGTGCCAAACGGTTGCAAATGCTCCGCTGAAAGGTTTGGCGGTCGAAATAGAAGGCTTTTTATCACATGACAAAAAAATCAGCCCTCGGCAACTTAACCGGCAGAAAAATATTTTTTTGATAAAACCCTAAGCACCGGGGTCACAATTTCATCAAAAATCTGACTTTCGGCAATTCACTCAAAAATGGTGCCAAATGGTTGCAAATGCTCCCCTGAAGGGTTTGGCGGTCGAAACAGAAGCCTTTTTATCACAGGAAAAGAAATCAGACCTCGACAACTTAACTGGTAGAAAAATATTTTTTTGAAAAAATGCCCAAGCCCCGGGGTCACAATTTCATCAAAAATCTGACTTTCGGCAATTCACTAAAAATGGTGCCAAACGGTTGCAAATGCTACGCTGAAAGGTTTGGCGGTCGGAACAGAAGGCTTTTTATCACAGGAAAAGAAATCAGCCCTTGAAAACTTAAACGGCAAAAAAATGTTTTTTTTGAAAAAATCCTTAAGCCCCGGGGTCACAATTTCATCAAAAATCTGACTTTCGGCAATTCACTCAAAAATGGTGCCAAACGCTTGCAAATGCTCCGCTGAAATTTTGGCGATGGAAACAGAAGGCTTTTTATGACAGGAAAAGGAATAAGCCCTCGACAACTTAACCGGCAGAAAAAGATTTTTTTGAAAAAATCCCTAAGCCCCGGGGTCACAATTTCATCAAAAATCTGACCTTCGGTAATTCACTCAAAAATGGTGCCAAACGGTTGCAAATGCTCCGCTGAAAGGTTTGGTGGTCGAAACAGAAGGCTTTTTATCACAGGAGAAGAAATCAGCCCTCGATAACTTAACCGGCAGAAAAATATTTTTTTGAAAAAATCCCTAAGCCCCGGGGTCACAATTTCATAAAAGATCTGACTTTCGTCAATTCACTCAAAAATGGTGCCAAACGCTTGCAAATGCTCCGCTGAAAGGTTTGGTGGTCGAAACAGAAGGCTTTTTATCACCTGTTAAAAAAATCAGCCCTCGGCAACTTAACCGGCAGAAAAAGATTTTTTTGAAAAAAACCCTAAGCCCCGGGGTCACAATTTCATCAAAAATCTGACTTTCGGCAATTCACTCAAAAATAGTGCCAAAGGGTTGCAACTGCTCTGCTGAAAGGTTTGGCGGTGGAAACAGAAGGCCTTTTATCACAGGAAAAGAAATCAGCCCTCGACAACTTAACCGGCAGAAAAATATTTTTTTGATAAAACCCTAAGCCCCGGGGTCACAATTTCATCAAAAATCTGACTTTCGGCAATTCACTCAAAAATGGTGCCAAATGGTTGCAAATGCTCCCCTGAAGGGTTTGGCGGTCGAAACAGAAGCCTTTTTATCACAGGAAAAGAAATCAGCCCTCGACAACTTAACTGGTAGAAAAATATTTTTTTGAAAAAATGCCCAAGCCCCGGGGTCACAATTTCATCAAAAATCTGACTTTCGGCAATTCACTAAAAATGGTGCCAAACGGTTGCAAATGCTACGCTGAAAGGTTTGGCGGTCGAAACAGAAGGCTTTTTATCACAGGAAAAGAAATCAGCCCTTGAAAACTTAACCGGCAAAAAAATGTTTTTTTGAAAAAATCCTTAAGCCCCGGTGTCACAATTTCATCAAAAATCTGACTTTCGGCAATTCACTCAAAAATGGTGCCAAACGGTTGCAAATCCTCCGCTGAAAGGTTTGGCGATCAAAACAGAAGGCTTTTTATCACAGGAAAAGAAATAAGCCCTCGACAATTTAACCGGCAGAAAAAGATTTTTTTGAAAAAATCCCTAAGCCCCGGGGTCACAATTTCATAAAAGATCTGACTTTCGTCAATTCACTCAAAATGGTGCCAAACGCTTGCAAATGCTCCGCTGAAAGGTTTGGTGGTCGAAACAGAAGGCTTTTTATCACATGACAAAAAAATCAGCCCTCGGCAACTTAACCGGCAGAAAAAGATTTTTTTGAAAAAAAGCCTAAGCCCCGGGGTCACAATTTCATCAAAAATCTGACTTTCGGCAATTCACTCAAAAATGGTGCCAAACGGTTGCACATGCTCCGCTGAAAGGTTTGGTGGTCAAAAAAGAAGGCTTTTTATCACAGGAAAAGATATCAGCCCTCGACAATTTAACCAGCAGAAAAAGATTTTTTTGAAAAAAAACCCTAAGCCCCGGGGTCACAATTTCATCAAAAATCTGACTTTCGGCAATTCACTCAAAAATAGTGCCAAAGGGTTGCAACTGCTCTGCTGAAAGGTTTGGCGGTGGAAACAGAAGGCCTTTTATCACAGGAAAAGAAATTAGCCCTCGACAACCTAACCGGCAGAAAAATATTTTTTTGATAAAACCCTAAGCCCCGGGGTCACAATTTCATCAAAAATCTGACTTTTGGCAATTGATTCAAAAATGGTGCCAAATGGTTGCAAATGCACTCATGAAAGGTTTGGCGGTCGAAACAGAAGGCTTTTTATCACAGAAAAAGAAATCAGCCGTCGACAAATTAACCTGCAGAAAAATATTTTTTTGAAAAAATCCTTAAGCCCCGGGGTCACAATTTAATCAAAAATCTGACTTTCGGCAATTCACTCAAAAATGGTGCGAAATGGTTGCAAATGCTCCCCTGAAGTGTTTGGCGGTCGAAACAGAAGCCTTTTTATCACAGGAAAAGAAATCAGCCCTCGACAACTTAACCGGTAGAAAAATATTTTTTTGAAAAAATCCCCAAGCCCCGGGGTCACAATTTCATCAAAAATCTGACTTTCGGCAATTCACTAAAAATGGTGCCAAACGGTTG
The DNA here is from genome assembly GCF_964234715.1 of Podarcis melisellensis. NCBI lineage: Eukaryota > Metazoa > Chordata > Lepidosauria > Squamata > Lacertidae > Podarcis > Podarcis melisellensis. Next base: position 16,893,642 of record NC_138542.1, read on the forward strand.
CAAATGCTACGCTGAAAGGTTTGGCGGTCGAAACAGAAGGCTTTTTATCACAGGAAAAGAAATCAGCCCTTGAAAACTTAACCGGCAAAAAAATGTTTTTTTGAAAAAATCCTTAAGCCCCGGGGTCAAAATTTCATCAAAAATCTGACTTTCGGCAATTCACTCAAAAATGGTGCCAAACGGTTGCAAATCCTCCGCTGAAAGGTTTGGCGATCAAAACAGAAGGCTTTTTATCACAGGAAAAGAAATAAGCCCTCGACAATTTAACCGGCAGAAAAAGATTTTTTTGAAAAAATCCCTAAGCCCCGGGGTCACAATTTCATCAAAAATCTGACTTTCGGCAATTCACTCAAAAATGGTTCCAAACGGTTGCAAATGCTCCGCTGAAAGGTTTGGCGGTCGAAACAGAAGGCTTTTTATCACAGGAAAAGATATCAGCCCTTGAAAACTTAACTGGCAGAAAAATGTTTTTTTGAAAAAATCCTTAAGCCCCGGGGTCACAATTTCATCAAAAATCTGACTTTCGGCAATTCACTCAAAAATGGTGCCAAACGGTTGCAAATGCTCCGCTGAAAGGTTTGGCGGTGGAAACAGAAGGCTTTTTATCACCGGAGAAGAAATCAGCCCTCGATAACTTAACCGGCAGAAAAATATTTTTTTGAAAAAATCCTTAAGCCCCGGGGTCACAATTTCATAAAAAATCTGACTTTCTGCAATTCATTCAAAAATGGTGCCAAACGCTTGCAAATGCTCCGCTGAAAGGTTTGGCGGTCGAAACTGAAGGCTTTTTATCACAGTAAAAGAAATCAGCCCTCGGCAAATTAACCGGTAGAAAAATATTTTTTTGAAAAAATCCCCAAGCCCCGGGGTCACAATTTCATCAAAAATCTGACTTTCGGCAATTCACTCAAAAATGGTGCCAAACGGTTGCACATGCTCCGCTGAAAGGTTTGGTGGTCGAAACAGAAGGCTTTTTATCACCGGAAAAGATATCAGCCCTTGAAAACTTAACTGGCAGAAAAATGTTTTTTTGAAAAAATCCTTAAGCCCCGGGGTCACAATTTCATAAAAAATCTGACTTTCGGCAATTCACTCAAAAATGGTGCCAAACGGTTGCAAATGCTCCGCTGAAAGGTTTGGTGGTCGAAACTGAAGGCTTTTTATCACATGAAAAGAAATCAGCCCTCGGCAACTTAACCGGCAGAAAAAGATTTTTTTGAAAAAAACCCTAAGCCCCGGGGTCACAATTTCATAAAAAATCTGACTTTCGGCAATTCACTCAAAAATGGTGCCAAACGGTTGCAAATGCTCCGCTGAAAGGTTTGGCGGTCGAAACAGAAGGCTTTTTATCACAGGAGAAGAAATCAGCCCTCGATAACTTAACCGGCAGAAAAATGTTTTTTTGAAAAAATCCTTAAGCCCCGGGGTCACAATTTCATCAAAAATCTGACTTTCGGCAATTCACTCAAAAATGGTGCCAAACGGTTGCACATGCTCCGCTGAAAGGTTTGGCGGTGGAAACAGAAGGCTTTTTATCACAGGAAAAGAAATCAGCCCTCGATAACTTAACCGGCAGAAAAAGATTTTTTTGAAAAAATCCCTAAGCCCCGGGGTCACAATTTCATCAAAAATCTGACCTTCGGTAATTCACTCAAAAATGGTGCCAAACGGTTGCAAATGCTCCGCTGAAAGGTTTGGCGGTCGAAATAGAAGGCTTTTTATCACATGACAAAAAAATCAGCCCTCGGCAACTTAACCGGCAGAAAAATATTTTTTTGATAAAACCCTAAGCACCGGGGTCACAATTTCATCAAAAATCTGACTTTCGGCAATTCACTCAAAAATGGTGCCAAATGGTTGCAAATGCTCCCCTGAAGGGTTTGGCGGTCGAAACAGAAGCCTTTTTATCACAGGAAAAGAAATCAGACCTCGACAACTTAACTGGTAGAAAAATATTTTTTTGAAAAAATGCCCAAGCCCCGGGGTCACAATTTCATCAAAAATCTGACTTTCGGCAATTCACTAAAAATGGTGCCAAACGGTTGCAAATGCTACGCTGAAAGGTTTGGCGGTCGGAACAGAAGGCTTTTTATCACAGGAAAAGAAATCAGCCCTTGAAAACTTAAACGGCAAAAAAATGTTTTTTTTGAAAAAATCCTTAAGCCCCGGGGTCACAATTTCATCAAAAATCTGACTTTCGGCAATTCACTCAAAAATGGTGCCAAACGCTTGCAAATGCTCCGCTGAAATTTTGGCGATGGAAACAGAAGGCTTTTTATGACAGGAAAAGGAATAAGCCCTCGACAACTTAACCGGCAGAAAAAGATTTTTTTGAAAAAATCCCTAAGCCCCGGGGTCACAATTTCATCAAAAATCTGACCTTCGGTAATTCACTCAAAAATGGTGCCAAACGGTTGCAAATGCTCCGCTGAAAGGTTTGGTGGTCGAAACAGAAGGCTTTTTATCACAGGAGAAGAAATCAGCCCTCGATAACTTAACCGGCAGAAAAATATTTTTTTGAAAAAATCCCTAAGCCCCGGGGTCACAATTTCATAAAAGATCTGACTTTCGTCAATTCACTCAAAAATGGTGCCAAACGCTTGCAAATGCTCCGCTGAAAGGTTTGGTGGTCGAAACAGAAGGCTTTTTATCACCTGTTAAAAAAATCAGCCCTCGGCAACTTAACCGGCAGAAAAAGAATTTTTTGAAAAAAACCCTAAGCCCCGGGGTCACAATTTCATCAAAAATCTGACTTTCGGCAATTCACTCAAAAATAGTGCCAAAGGGTTGCAACTGCTCTGCTGAAAGGTTTGGCGGTGGAAACAGAAGGCCTTTTATCACAGGAAAAGAAATCAGCCCTCGACAACTTAACCGGCAGAAAAATATTTTTTTGATAAAACCCTAAGCCCCGGGGTCACAATTTCATCAAAAATCTGACTTTCGGCAATTCACTCAAAAATGGTGCCAAATGGTTGCAAATGCTCCCCTGAAGGGTTTGGCGGTCGAAACAGAAGCCTTTTTATCACAGGAAAAGAAATCAGCCCTCGACAACTTAACTGGTAGAAAAATATTTTTTTGAAAAAATGCCCAAGCCCCGGGGTCACAATTTCATCAAAAATCTGACTTTCGGCAATTCACTAAAAATGGTGCCAAACGGTTGCAAATGCTACGCTGAAAGGTTTGGCGGTCGAAACAGAAGGCTTTTTATCACAGGAAAAGAAATCAGCCCTTGAAAACTTAACCGGCAAAAAAATGTTTTTTTGAAAAAATCCTTAAGCCCCGGGGTCACAATTTCATCAAAAATCTGACTTTCGGCAATTCACTCAAAAATGGTGCCAAACGGTTGCAAATCCTCCGCTGAAAGGTTTGGCGATCAAAACAGAAGGCTTTTTATCACAGGAAAAGAAATAAGCCCTCGACAATTTAACCGGCAGAAAAAGATTTTTTTGAAAAAATCCCTAAGCCCCGGGGTCACAATTTCATAAAAGATCTGACTTTCGTCAATTCACTCAAAATGGTGCCAAACGCTTGCAAATGCTCCGCTGAAAGGTTTGGTGGTCGAAACAGAAGGCTTTTTATCACATGACAAAAAAATCAGCCCTCGGCAACTTAACCGGCAGAAAAAGATTTTTTTGAAAAAAAGCCTAAGCCCCGGGGTCACAATTTCATCAAAAATCTGACTTTCGGCAATTCACTCAAAAATGGTGCCAAACGGTTGCACATGCTCCGCTGAAAGGTTTGGTGGTCAAAAAAGAAGGCTTTTTATCACAGGAAAAGATATCAGCCCTCGACAATTTAACCAGCAGAAAAAGATTTTTTTGAAAAAAAACCCTAAGCCCCGGGGTCACAATTTCATCAAAAATCTGACTTTCGGCAATTCACTCAAAAATAGTGCCAAAGGGTTGCAACTGCTCTGCTGAAAGGTTTGGCGGTGGAAACAGAAGGCCTTTTATCACAGGAAAAGAAATTAGCCCTCGACAACCTAACCGGCAGAAAAATATTTTTTTGATAAAACCCTAAGCCCCGGGGTCACAATTTCATCAAAAATCTGACTTTTGGCAATTGATTCAAAAATGGTGCCAAATGGTTGCAAATGCACTCATGAAAGGTTTGGCGGTCGAAACAGAAGGCTTTTTATCACAGAAAAAGAAATCAGCCGTCGACAAATTAACCTGCAGAAAAATATTTTTTTGAAAAAATCCTTAAGCCCCGGGGTCACAATTTAATCAAAAATCTGACTTTCGGCAATTCACTCAAAAATGGTGCGAAATGGTTGCAAATGCTCCCCTGAAGTGTTTGGCGGTCGAAACAGAAGCCTTTTTATCACAGGAAAAGAAATCAGCCCTCGACAACTTAACCGGTAGAAAAATATTTTTTTGAAAAAATCCCCAAGCCCCGGGGTCACAATTTCATCAAAAATCTGACTTTCGGCAATTCACTAAAAATGGTGCCAAACGGTTGCAAATGCTACGCTGAAAGGTTTGGCGGTCGAAACAGAAGGCTTTTTATCACAGGAAAAGAAATCAGCCCTTGAAAACTTAACCGGCAAAAAAATGTTTTTTTGAAAAAATCCTTAAGCCCCGGGGTCAAAATTTCATCAAAAATCTGACTTTCGGCAATTCACTCAAAAATGGTGCCAAACGGTTGCAAATCCTCCGCTGAAAGGTTTGGCGATCAAAACAGAAGGCTTTTTATCACAGGAAAAGAAATAAGCCTTCGACAATTTAACCGGCAGAAAAAGATTTTTTTGAAAAAATCCCTAAGCCCCGGGGTCACAATTTCATCAAAAATCTGACTTTCGGCAATTCACTCAAAAATGGTTCCAAACGGTTGCAAATGCTCCGCTGAAAGGTTTGGCGGTCGAAACAGAAGGCTTTTTATCACAGGAAAAGATATCAGCCCTTGAAAACTTAACTGGCAGAAAAATGTTTTTTTGAAAAAATCCTTAAGCCCCGGGGTCACAATTTCATCAAAAATCTGACTTTCGGCAATTCACTCAAAAATGGTGCCAAACGGTTGCAAATGCTCCGCTGAAAGGTTTGGCGGTGGAAACAGAAGGCTTTTTATCACCGGAGAAGAAATCAGCCCTCGATAACTTAACCGGCAGAAAAATATTTTTTTGAAAAAATCCTTAAGCCCCGGGGTCACAATTTCATAAAAAATCTGACTTTCTGCAATTCATTCAAAAATGGTGCCAAACGCTTGCAAATGCTCCGCTGAAAGGTTTGGCGGTCGAAACTGAAGGCTTTTTATCACAGTAAAAGAAATCAGCCCTCGGCAAATTAACCGGTAGAAAAATATTTTTTTGAAAAAATCCCCAAGCCCCGGGGTCACAATTTCATCAAAAATCTGACTTTCGGCAATTCACTCAAAAATGGTGCCAAACGGTTGCACATGCTCCGCTGAAAGGTTTGGTGGTCGAAACAGAAGGCTTTTTATCACCGGAAAAGATATCAGCCCTTGAAAACTTAACTGGCAGAAAAATGTTTTTTTGAAAAAATCCTTAAGCCCCGGGGTCACAATTTCATAAAAAATCTGACTTTCGGCAATTCACTCAAAAATGGTGCCAAACGGTTGCAAATGCTCCGCTGAAAGGTTTGGTGGTCGAAACTGAAGGCTTTTTATCACATGAAAAGAAATCAGCCCTCGGCAACTTAACCGGCAGAAAAAGATTTTTTTGAAAAAAACCCTAAGCCCCGGGGTCACAATTTCATAAAAAATCTGACTTTCGGCAATTCACTCAAAAATGGTGCCAAACGGTTGCAAATGCTCCGCTGAAAGGTTTGGCGGTCGAAACAGAAGGCTTTTTATCACAGGAGAAGAAATCAGCCCTCGATAACTTAACCGGCAGAAAAATGTTTTTTTGAAAAAATCCTTAAGCCCCGGGGTCACAATTTCATCAAAAATCTGACTTTCGGCAATTCACTCAAAAATGGTGCCAAACGGTTGCACATGCTCCGCTGAAAGGTTTGGCGGTGGAAACAGAAGGCTTTTTATCACAGGAAAAGAAATCAGCCCTCGATAACTTAACCGGCAGAAAAAGATTTTTTTGAAAAAATCCCTAAGCCCCGGGGTCACAATTTCATCAAAAATCTGACTTTCGTCAATTCACTCAAAATGGTGCCAAACGCTTGCAAATGCTCCGCTGAAAGGTTTGGTGGTCGAAACAGAAGGCTTTTTATCACATGACAAAAAAATCAGCCCTCGGCAACTTAACCGGCAGAAAAAGATTTTTTTGAAAAAAAGCCTAAGCCCCGGGGTCACAATTTCATCAAAAATCTGACTTTCGGCAATTCACTCAAAAATGGTGCCAAACGGTTGCACATGCTCCGCTGAAAGGTTTGGTGGTCAAAAAAGAAGGCTTTTTATCACAGGAAAAGATATCAGCCCTCGACAATTTAACCAGCAGAAAAAGATTTTTTTGAAAAAAAACCCTAAGCCCCGGGGTCACAATTTCATCAAAAATCTGACTTTCGGCAATTCACTCAAAAATAGTGCCAAAGGGTTGCAACTGCTCTGCTGAAAGGTTTGGCGGTGGAAACAGAAGGCCTTTTATCACAGGAAAAGAAATTAGCCCTCGACAACCTAACCGGCAGAAAAATATTTTTTTGATAAAACCCTAAGCCCCGGGGTCACAATTTCATCAAAAATCTGACTTTTGGCAATTGATTCAAAAATGGTGCCAAATGGTTGCAAATGCACTCATGAAAGGTTTGGCGGTCGAAACAGAAGGCTTTTTATCACAGAAAAAGAAATCAGCCGTCGACAAATTAACCTGCAGAAAAATATTTTTTTGAAAAAATGCCCAAGCCCCGGGGTCACAATTTAATCAAAAATCTGACTTTCGGCAATTCACTCAAAAATGGTGCGAAATGGTTGCAAATGCTCCCCTGAAGTGTTTGGCGGTCGAAACAGAAGCCTTTTTATCACAGGAAAAGAAATCAGCCCTCGACAACTTAACCGGTAGAAAAATATTTTTTTGAAAAAATCCCCAAGCCCCGGGGTCACAATTTCATCAAAAATCTGACTTTCGGCAATTCACTAAAAATGGTGCCAAACGGTTGCAAATGCTACGCTGAAAGGTTTGGCGGTCGAAACAGAAGGCTTTTTATCACAGGAAAAGAAATCAGCCCTTGAAAACTTAACCGGCAAAAAAATGTTTTTTTGAAAAAATCCTTAAGCCCCGGGGTCAAAATTTCATCAAAAATCTGACTTTCGGCAATTCACTCAAAAATGGTGCCAAACGGTTGCAAATCCTCCGCTGAAAGGTTTGGCGATCAAAACAGAAGGCTTTTTATCACAGGAAAAGAAATAAGCCCTCGACAATTTAACCGGCAGAAAAAGATTTTTTTGAAAAAATCCCTAAGCCCCGGGGTCACAATTTCATCAAAAATCTGACTTTCGGCAATTCACTCAAAAATGGTTCCAAACGGTTGCAAATGCTCCGCTGAAAGGTTTGGAGGTCGAAACAGAAGGCTTTTTATCACAGGAAAAGATATCAGCCCTTGAAAACTTAACTGGCAGAAAAATGTTTTTTTGAAAAAATCCTTAAGCCCCGGGGTCAAAATTTCATCAAAAATCTGACTTTCGGCAATTCACTCAAAAATGGTGCCAAACGGTTGCAAATCCTCCGCTGAAAGGTTTGGCGATCAAAACAGAAGGCTTTTTATCACAGGAAAAGAAATAAGCCCTCGACAATTTAACCGGCAGAAAAAGATTTTTTTGAAAAAATCCCTAAGCCCCGGGGTCACAATTTCATCAAAAATCTGACTTTCGGCAATTCACTCAAAAATGGTTCCAAACGGTTGCAAATGCTCCGCTGAAAGGTTTGGCGGTCGAAACAGAAGGCTTTTTATCACAGGAAAAGATATCAGCCCTTGAAAACTTAAGTGGCAGAAAAATGTTTTTTTGAAAAAATCCTTAAGCCCCGGGGTCACAATTTCATCAAAAATCTGACTTTCGGCAATTCACTCAAAAATGGTGCCAAACGGTTGCAAATGCTCCGCTGAAAGGTTTGGCGGTGGAAACAGAAGGCTTTTTATCACCGGAGAAGAAATCAGCCCTCGATAACTTAACCGGCAGAAAAATATTTTTTTGAAAAAATCCTAAATTTCATAAAAAATCTGACTTTCTGCAATTCATTCAAAAATGGTGCCAAACGCTTGCAAGTGCTCCGCTGAAAGGTTTGGCGGTCGAAACTGAAGGCTTTTTATCACAGTAAAAGAAATCAGCCCTCGGCAAATTAACCGGTAGAAAAATATTTTTTTGAAAAAATCCCCAAGCCCCGGGGTCACAATTTCATCAAAAATCTGACTTTCGGCAATTCACTCAAAAATGGTGCCAAACGGTTGCACATGCTCCGCTGAAAGGTTTGGTGGTCGAAACAGAAGGCTTTTTATCACCGGAAAAGATATCAGCCCTTGAAAACTTAACTGGCAGAAAAATGTTTTTTTGAAAAAATCCTTAAGCCCCGGGGTCACAATTTCATCAAAAATCTGACTTTCGGCAATTCACTCAAAAATGGTGCCAAATGGTTGCAAATGCTCCCCTGAAGGGTTTGGCGGTCGAAACAGAAGCCTTTTTATCACAGGAAAAGAAATCAGCCCTCAACAACTTAACTGGTAGAAAAATATTTTTTTGAAAAAATGCCCAAGCCCCGGGGTCACAATTTCATCAAAAATCTGACTTTCGGCAATTCACTAAAAATGGTGCCAAACGGTTGCAAATGCTACGCTGAAAGGTTTGGCGGTCGAAACAGAAGGCTTTTTATCACAGGAAAAGAAATCAGCCCTTGAAAACTTAACCGGAAAAAAAATGTTTTTTTGAAAAAATCCTTAAGCCCCGGGGTCACAATTTCATCAAAAATCTGACTTTCGGCAATTCACTCAAAAATGGTGCCAAACGGTTGCACATGCTCCGCTGAAAGGTTTGGTGGTCGAAACAGAAGGCTTTTTATCACCGGAAAAGATATCAGCCCTTGAAAACTTAACTGGCAGAAAAATGTTTTTTTGAAAAAATCCTTAAGCCCCGGGGTCACAATTTCATCAAAAATCTGACTTTCGGCAATTCACTCAAAAATGGTGCCAAATGGTTGCAAATGCTCCCCTGAAGGGTTTGGCGGTCGAAACAGAAGCCTTTTTATCACAGGAAAAGAAATCAGCCCTCAACAACTTAACTGGTAGAAAAATATTTTTTTGAAAAAATGCCCAAGCCCCGGGGTCACAATTTCATCAAAAATCTGACTTTCGGCAATTCACTAAAAATGGTGCCAAACGGTTGCAAATGCTACGCTGAAAGGTTTGGCGGTCGAAACAGAAGGCTTTTTATCACAGGAAAAGAAATCAGCCCTTGAAAACTTAACCGGCAAAAAAATGTTTTTTTGAAAAAATCCTTAAGCCCCGGGGTCACAATTTCATCAAAAATCTGACTTTCGGCAATTCACTCAAAAATGGTGCCAAACGGTTGCAAATTCTCCGCTGAAAGGTTTGGCGATCAAAACAGAAGGCTTTTTATCACAGGAAAAGAAATAAGCCCTTGACAATTTAACCGGCAGAAAAAGATTTTTTTGAAAAAATCCCTAAGCCCCGGGGTCACAATTTCATAAAAGATCTGACTTTCGTCAATTCACTCAAAATGGTGCCAAACGCTTGCAAATGCTCCGCTGAAAGGTTTGGTGATCGAAAAAGAAGGCTTTTTACAACAGGAAAAGAAATCAGCCCTCAATAACTTAACCGGCAGAAAAATATTTTTTTGAAAAAATCCCTAAGCCCCGGGATCACAATTTCCTCGAAAATCTGACTTTCGGCAATTCACTCAAAAATGGTGCCAAACAGTTGCAAATGCTCCCCTGAAGTGTTTGGCGGTCGAAACAGAAGCCTTTTTATCACAGGAAAAGAAATCAGCCCTCGACAACTTAACCGGTAGAAAAATATTTTTTTGAAAAAATCCCCAAGCCCCGGGGTCACAATTTCATCAAAAATCTGACTTTCGGCAATTCACTAAAAATGGTGCCAAACGGTTGCAAATGCTACGCTGAAAGGTTTGGCGGTCGAAACAGAAGGCTTTTTATCACAGGAAAAGAAATCAGCCCTTGAAAACTTAACCGGCAAAAAAATGTTTTTTTGAAAAAATCCTTAAGCCCCGGGGTCAAAATTTCATCAAAAATCTGACTTTCGGCAATTCACTCAAAAATGGTGCCAAACGGTTGCAAATCCTCCGCTGAAAGGTTTGGCGATCAAAACAGAAGGCTTTTTATCACAGGAAAAGAAATAAGCCCTCGACAATTTAACCGGCAGAAAAAGATTTTTTTGAAAAAATCCCTAAGCCCCGGGGTCACAATTTCATCAAAAATCTGACTTTCGGCAATTCACTCAAAAATGGTTCCAAACGGTTGCAAATGCTCCGCTGAAAGGTTTGGCGGTCGAAACAGAAGGCTTTTTATCACAGGAAAAGATATCAGCCCTTGAAAACTTAACTGGCAGAAAAATGTTTTTTTGAAAAAATCCTTAAGCCCCGGGGTCACAATTTCATCAAAAATCTGACTTTCGGCAATTCACTCAAAAATGGTGCCAAACGGTTGCAAATGCTCCGCTGAAAGGTTTGGCGGTGGAAACAGAAGGCTTTTTATCACCGGAGAAGAAATCAGCCCTCGATAACTTAACCGGCAGAAAAATATTTTTTTGAAAAAATCCTTAAGCCCCGGGGTCACAATTTCATAAAAAATCTGACTTTCTGCAATTCATTCAAAAATGGTGCCAAACGCTTGCAAATGCTCCGCTGAAAGGTTTGGCGGTCGAAACTGAAGGCTTTTTATCACAGTAAAAGAAATCAGCCCTCGGCAAATTAACCGGTAGAAAAATATTTTTTTGAAAAAATCCCCAAGCCCCGGGGTCACAATTTCATCAAAAATCTGACTTTCGGCAATTCACTCAAAAATGGTGCCAAACGGTTGCACATGCTCCGCTGAAAGGTTTGGTGGTCGAAACAGAAGGCTTTTTATCACCGGAAAAGATATCAGCCCTTGAAAACTTAACTGGCAGAAAAATGTTTTTTTGAAAAAATCCTTAAGCCCCGGGGTCACAATTTCATAAAAAATCTGACTTTCGGCAATTCACTCAAAAATGGTGCCAAACGGTTGCAAATGCTCCGCTGAAAGGTTTGGTGGTCGAAACTGAAGGCTTTTTATCACATGAAAAGAAATCAGCCCTCGGCAACTTAACCGGCAGAAAAAGATTTTTTTGAAAAAAACCCTAAGCCCCGGGGTCACAATTTCATAAAAAATCTGACTTTCGGCAATTCACTCAAAAATGGTGCCAAACGGTTGCAAATGCTCCGCTGAAAGGTTTGGCGGTCGAAACAGAAGGCTTTTTATCACAGGAGAAGAAATCAGCCCTCGCTAACTTAACCGGCAGAAAAATGTTTTTTTGAAAAAATCCTTAAGCCCCGGGGTCACAATTTCATCAAAAATCTGACTTTCGGCAATTCACTCAAAAATGGTGCCAAACGGTTGCACATGCTCCGCTGAAAGGTTTGGCGGTGGAAACAGAAGGCTTTTTATCACAGGAAAAGAAATCAGCCCTCGATAACTTAACCGGCAGAAAAAGATTTTTTTGAAAAAATCCCTAAGCCCCGGGGTCACAATTTCATCAAAAATCTGACTTTCGTCAATTCACTCAAAATGGTGCCAAACGCTTGCAAATGCTCCGCTGAAAGGTTTGGTGGTCGAAACAGAAGGCTTTTTATCACATGACAAAAAAATCAGCCCTCGGCAACTTAACCGGCAGAAAAAGATTTTTTTGAAAAAAAGCCTAAGCCCCGGGGTCACAATTTCATCAAAAATCTGACTTTCGGCAATTCACTCAAAAATGGTGCCAAACGGTTGCACATGCTCCGCTGAAAGGTTTGGTGGTCAAAAAAGAAGGCTTTTTATCACAGGAAAAGATATCAGCCCTCGACAATTTAACCAGCAGAAAAAGATTTTTTTGAAAAAAAACCCTAAGCCCCGGGGTCACAATTTCATCAAAAATCTGACTTTCGGCAATTCACTCAAAAATAGTGCCAAAGGGTTGCAACTGCTCTGCTGAAAGGTTTGGCGGTGGAAACAGAAGGCCTTTTATCACAGGAAAAGAAATTAGCCCTCGACAACCTAACCGGCAGAAAAATATTTTTTTGATAAAACCCTAAGCCCCGGGGTCACAATTTCATCAAAAATCTGACTTTTGGCAATTGATTCAAAAATGGTGCCAAATGGTTGCAAATGCACTCATGAAAGGTTTGGCGGTCGAAACAGAAGGCTTTTTATCACAGAAAAAGAAATCAGCCGTCGACAAATTAACCTGCAGAAAAATATTTTTTTGAAAAAATGCCCAAGCCCCGGGGTCACAATTTAATCAAAAATCTGACTTTCGGCAATTCACTCAAAAATGGTGCGAAATGGTTGCAAATGCTCCCCTGAAGTGTTTGGCGGTCGAAACAGAAGCCTTTTTATCACAGGAAAAGAAATCAGCCCTCGACAACTTAACCGGTAGAAAAATATTTTTTTGAAAAAATCCCCAAGCCCCGGGGTCACAATTTCATCAAAAATCTGACTTTCGGCAATTCACTAAAAATGGTGCCAAACGGTTGCAAATGCTACGCTGAAAGGTTTGGCGGTCGAAACAGAAGGCTTTTTATCACAGGAAAAGAAATCAGCCCTTGAAAACTTAACCGGCAAAAAAATGTTTTTTTGAAAAAATCCTTAAGCCCCGGGGTCAAAATTTCATCAAAAATCTGACTTTCGGCAATTCACTCAAAAATGGTGCCAAACGGTTGCAAATCCTCCGCTGAAAGGTTTGGTGATCAAAACAGAAGGCTTTTTATCACAGGAAAAGAAATAAGCCCTCGACAATTTAACCGGCAGAAAAAGATTTTTTTGAAAAAATCCCTAAGCCCCGGGGTCACAATTTCATCAAAAATCTGACTTTCGGCAATTCACTCAAAAATGGTTCCAAACGGTTGCAAATGCTCCGCTGAAAGGTTTGGCGGTCGAAACAGAAGGCTTTTTATCACAGGAAAAGATATCAGCCCTTGAAAACTTAACTGGCAGAAAAATGTTTTTTTGAAAAAATCCTTAAGCCCCGGGGTCAAAATTTCATCAAAAATCTGACTTTCGGCAATTCACTCAAAAATGGTGCCAAACGGTTGCAAATCCTCCGCTGAAAGGTTTGGCGATCAAAACAGAAGGCTTTTTATCACAGGAAAAGAAATAAGCCCTCGACAATTTAACCGGCAGAAAAAGATTTTTTTGAAAAAATCCCTAAGCCCCGGGGTCACAATTTCATCAAAAATCTGACTTTCGGCAATTCACTCAAAAATGGTTCCAAACGGTTGCAAATGCTCCGCTGAAAGGTTTGGCGGTCGAAACAGAAGGCTTTTTATCACAGGAAAAGATATCAGCCCTTGAAAACTTAAGTGGCAGAAAAATGTTTTTTTGAAAAAATCCTTAAGCCCCGGGGTCACAATTTCATCAAAAATCTGACTTTCGGCAATTCACTCAAAAATGGTGCCAAACGGTTGCAAATGCTCCGCTGAAAGGTTTGGCGGTGGAAACAGAAGGCTTTTTATCACCGGAGAAGAAATCAGCCCTCGATAACTTAACCGGCAGAAAAATATTTTTTTGAAAAAATCCTAAATTTCATAAAAAATCTGACTTTCTGCAATTCATTCAAAAATGGTGCCAAACGCTTGCAAGTGCTCCGCTGAAAGGTTTGGCGGTCGAAACTGAAGGCTTTTTATCACAGTAAAAGAAATCAGCCCTCGGCAAATTAACCGGTAGAAAAATATTTTTTTGAAAAAATCCCCAAGCCCCGGGGTCACAATTTCATCAAAAATCTGACTTTCGGCAATTCACTCAAAAATGGTGCCAAACGGTTGCACATGCTCCGCTGAAAGGTTTGGTGGTCGAAACAGAAGGCTTTTTATCACCGGAAAAGATATCAGCCCTTGAAAACTTAACTGGCAGAAAAATGTTTTTTTGAAAAAATCCTTAAGCCCCGGGGTCACAATTTCATCAAAAATCTGACTTTCGGCAATTCACTCAAAAATGGTGCCAAATGGTTGCAAATGCTCCCCTGAAGGGTTTGGCGGTCGAAACAGAAGCCTTTTTATCACAGGAAAAGAAATCAGCCCTCAACAACTTAACTGGTAGAAAAATATTTTTTTGAAAAAATGCCCAAGCCCCGGGGTCACAATTTCATCAAAAATCTGACTTTCGGCAATTCACTAAAAATGGTGCCAAACGGTTGCAAATGCTACGCTGAAAGGTTTGGCGGTCGAAACAGAAGGCTTTTTATCACAGGAAAAGAAATCAGCCCTTGAAAACTTAACCGGAAAAAAAATGTTTTTTTGAAAAAATCCTTAAGCCCCGGGGTCACAATTTCATCAAAAATCTGACTTTCGGCAATTCACTCAAAAATGGTGCCAAACGGTTGCACATGCTCCGCTGAAAGGTTTGGTGGTCGAAACAGAAGGCTTTTTATCACCGGAAAAGATATCAGCCCTTGAAAACTTAACTGGCAGAAAAATGTTTTTTTGAAAAAATCCTTAAGCCCCGGGGTCACAATTTCATCAAAAATCTGACTTTCGGCAATTCACTCAAAAATGGTGCCAAATGGTTGCAAATGCTCCCCTGAAGGGTTTGGCGGTCGAAACAGAAGCCTTTTTATCACAGGAAAAGAAATCAGCCCTCAACAACTTAACTGGTAGAAAAATATTTTTTTGAAAAAATGCCCAAGCCCCGGGGTCACAATTTCATCAAAAATCTGACTTTCGGCAATTCACTAAAAATGGTGCCAAACGGTTGCAAATGCTACGCTGAAAGGTTTGGCGGTCGAAACAGAAGGCTTTTTATCACAGGAAAAGAAATCAGCCCTTGAAAACTTAACCGGCAAAAAAATGTTTTTTTGAAAAAATCCTTAAGCCCCGGGGTCACAATTTCATCAAAAATCTGACTTTCGGCAATTCACTCAAAAATGGTGCCAAACGGTTGCAAATCCTCCGCTGAAAGGTTTGGCGATCAAAACAGAAGGCTTTTTATCACAGGAAAAGAAATAAGCCCTTGACAATTTAACCGGCAGAAAAAGATTTTTTTGAAAAAATCCCTAAGCCCCGGGGTCACAATTTCATAAAAGATCTGACTTTCGTCAATTCACTCAAAATGGTGCCAAACGCTTGCAAATGCTCCGCTGAAAGGTTTGGTGGTCGAAACAGAAGGCTTTTTATCACATGACAAAAAAATCAGCCCTCGGCAACTTAACCGGCAGAAAAAGATTTTTTTGAAAAAAAGCCTAAGCCCCGGGGTCACAATTTCATCAAAAATCTGACTTTCGGCAATTCACTCAAAAATAGTGCCAAAGGGTTGCAACTGCTCTGCTGAAAGGTTTGGCGGTGGAAACAGAAGGCCTTTTATCACAGGAAAAGAACTTAGCCCTCGACAACCTAACCGGCAGAAAAATATTTTTTTGATAAAACCCTAAGCCCCGGGGTCACAATTTCATCAAAAATCTGACTTTTGGCAATTGATTCAAAAATGGTGCCAAATGGTTGCAAATGCACCCATGAAAGGTTTGGCGGTCGAAACAGAAGGCTTTTTATCACAGAAAAAGAAATCAGCCGTCGACAAATTAACCTGCAGAAAAATATTTTTTTGAAAAAATCCCCAAGCCCCGGGGTCACAATTTCATCAAAAATCTGACTTTCGGCAATTCACTAAAAATGGTGCCAAACGGTTGCAAATGCTACGCTGAAAGGTTTGGCGGTCGAAACAGAAGGCTTTTTATCACAGGAAAAGAAATCAGCCCTTGAAAACTTAACCGGCAAAAAAATGTTTTTTTGAAAAAATCCTTAAGCCCCGGGGTCAAAATTTCATCAAAAATCTGACTTTCGGCAATTCACTCAAAAATGGTGCCAAACGGTTGCAAATCCTCCGCTGAAAGGTTTGGCGATCAAAACAGAAGGCTTTTTATCACAGGAAAAGAAATAAGCCCTCGACAATTTAACCGGCAGAAAAAGATTTTTTTGAAAAAATCCCTAAGCCCCGGGGTCACAATTTCATCAAAAATCTGACTTTCGGCAATTCACTCAAAAATGGTTCCAAACGGTTGCAAATGCTCCGCTGAAAGGTTTGGCGGTCGAAACAGAAGGCTTTTTATCACAGGAAAAGATATCAGCCCTTGAAAACTTAACTGGCAGAAAAATGTTTTTTTGAAAAAATCCTTAAGCCCCGGGGTCACAATTTCATCAAAAATCTGACTTTCGGCAATTCACTCAAAAATGGTGCCAAACGGTTGCAAATGCTCCGCTGAAAGGTTTGGCGGTGGAAACAGAAGGCTTTTTATCACCGGAGAAGAAATCAGCCCTCGATAACTTAACCGGCAGAAAAATATTTTTTTGAAAAAATCCTAAATTTCATAAAAAATCTGACTTTCTGCAATTCATTCAAAAATGGTGCCAAACGCTTGCAAATGCTCCGCTGAAAGGTTTGGCGGTCGAAACTGAAGGCTTTTTATCACAGTAAAAGAAATCAGCCCTCGGCAAATTAACCGGTAGAAAAATATTTTTTTGAAAAAATCCCCAAGCCCCGGGGTCACAATTTCATCAAAAATCTGACTTTCGGCAATTCACTCAAAAATGGTGCCAAACGGTTGCACATGCTCCGCTGAAAGGTTTGGTGGTCGAAACAGAAGGCTTTTTATCACCGGAAAAGATATCAGCCCTTGAAAACTTAACTGGCAGAAAAATGTTTTTTTGAAAAAATCCTTAAGCCCCGGGGTCACAATTTCATCAAAAATCTGACTTTCGGCAATTCACTCAAAAATGGTGCCAAATGGTTGCAAATGCTCCCCTGAAGGGTTTGGCGGTCGAAACAGAAGCCTTTTTATCACAGGAAAAGAAATCAGCCCTCAACAACTTAACTGGTAGAAAAATATTTTTTTGAAAAAATGCCCAAGCCCCGGGGTCACAATTTCATCAAAAATCTGACTTTCGGCAATTCACTAAAAATGGTGCCAAACGGTTGCAAATGCTACGCTGAAAGGTTTGGCGGTCGAAACAGAAGGCTTTTTATCACAGGAAAAGAAATCAGCCCTTGAAAACTTAACCGGCAAAAAAATGTTTTTTTGAAAAAATCCTTAAGCCCCGGGGTCACAATTTCATCAAAAATCTGACTTTCGGCAATTCACTCAAAAATGGTGCCAAACGGTTGCACATGCTCCGCTGAAAGGTTTGGTGGTCGAAACAGAAGGCTTTTTATCACCGGAAAAGATATCAGCCCTTGAAAACTTAACTGGCAGAAAAATGTTTTTTTGAAAAAATCCTTAAGCCCCGGGGTCACAATTTCATCAAAAATCTGACTTTCGGCAATTCACTCAAAAATGGTGCCAAATGGTTGCAAATGCTCCCCTGAAGGGTTTGGCGGTCGAAACAGAAGCCTTTTTATCACAGGAAAAGAAATCAGCCCTCAACAACTTAACTGGTAGAAAAATATTTTTTTGAAAAAATGCCCAAGCCCCGGGGTCACAATTTCATCAAAAATCTGACTTTCGGCAATTCACTAAAAATGGTGCCAAACGGTTGCAAATGCTACGCTGAAAGGTTTGGCGGTCGAAACAGAAGGCTTTTTATCACAGGAAAAGAAATCAGCCCTTGAAAACTTAACCGGCAAAAAAATGTTTTTTTGAAAAAATCCTTAAGCCCCGGGGTCACAATTTCATCAAAAATCTGACTTTCGGCAATTCACTCAAAAATGGTGCCAAACGGTTGCAAATCCTCCGCTGAAAGGTTTGGCGATCAAAACAGAAGGCTTTTTATCACAGGAAAAGAAATAAGCCCTTGACAATTTAACCGGCAGAAAAAGATTTTTTTGAAAAAATCCCTAAGCCCCGGGGTCACAATTTCATAAAAGATCTGACTTTCGTCAATTCACTCAAAATGGTGCCAAACGCTTGCAAATGCTCCGCTGAAAGGTTTGGTGGTCGAAACAGAAGGCTTTTTATCACATGACAAAAAAATCAGCCCTCGGCAACTTAACCGGCAGAAAAAGATTTTTTTGAAAAAAAGCCTAAGCCCCGGGGTCACAATTTCATCAAAAATCTGACTTTCGGCAATTCACTCAAAAATAGTGCCAAAGGGTTGCAACTGCTCTGCTGAAAGGTTTGGCGGTGGAAACAGAAGGCCTTTTATCACAGGAAAAGAACTTAGCCCTCGACAACCTAACCGGCAGAAAAATATTTTTTTGATAAAACCCTAAGCCCCGGGGTCACAATTTCATCAAAAATCTGACTTTTGGCAATTGATTCAAAAATGGTGCCAAATGGTTGCAAATGCACCCATGAAAGGTTTGGCGGTCGAAACAGAAGGCTTTTTATCACAGAAAAAGAAATCAGCCGTCGACAAATTAACCTGCAGAAAAATATTTTTTTGAAAAAATGCCCAAGCCCCGGGGTCACAATTTAATCAAAAATCTGACTTTCGGCAATTCACTCAAAAATGGTGCCAAATGGTTGCAAATGCTCCCCTGAAGGGTTTGGCGGTCGAAACAGAAGCCTTTTTATCACAGGAAAAGAAATCAGCCCTCGACAACTTAACCGGTAGAAAAATATTTTTTTGAAAAAATCCCCAAGCCCCGGGGTCACAATTTCATCAAAAATCTGACTTTCGGCAATTCACTAAAAATGGTGCCAAACGGTTGCAAATGCTACGCTGAAAGGTTTGGCGGTCGAAACAGAAGGCTTTTTATCACAGGAAAAGAAATCAGCCCTTGAAAACTTAACCGGCAAAAAAATGTTTTTTTGAAAAAATCCTTAAGCCCCGGGGTCAAAATTTCATCAAAAATCTGACTTTCGGCAATTCACTCAAAAATGGTGCCAAACGGTTGCAAATCCTCCGCTGAAAGGTTTGGCGATCAAAACAGGCTTTTTATCACAGGAAAAGAAATAAGCCCTCGACAATTTAACCGGCAGAAAAAGATTTTTTTGAAAAAATCCCTAAGCCCCGGGGTCACAATTTCATCAAAAATCTGACTTTCGGCAATTCACTCAAAAATGGTTCCAAACGGTTGCAAATGCTCCGCTGAAAGGTTTGGCGGTCGAAACAGAAGGCTTTTTATCACAGGAAAAGATATCAGCCCTTGAAAACTTAACTGGCAGAAAAATGTTTTTTTGAAAAAATCCTTAAGCCCCGGGGTCACAATTTTATCAAAAATCTGACTTTCGGCAATTCACTCAAAAATGGTGCCAAACGGTTGCAAATGCTCCGCTGAAAGGTTTGGCGGTGGAAACAGAAGGCTTTTTATCACCGGAGAAGAAATCAGCCCTCGATAACTTAACCGGCAGAAAAATATTTTTTTGAAAAAATCCTAAATTTCATAAAAAATCTGACTTTCTGCAATTCATTCAAAAATGGTGCCAAACGCTTGCAAATGCTCCGCTGAAAGGTTTGGCGGTCGAAACTGAAGGCTTTTTATCACAGTAAAAGAAATCAGCCCTCGGCAAATTAACCGGTAGAAAAATATTTTTTTGAAAAAATCCCCAAGCCCCGGGGTCACAATTTCATCAAAAATCTGACTTTCGGCAATTCACTCAAAAATGGTGCCAAACGGTTGCACATGCTCCGCTGAAAGGTTTGGTGGTCGAAACAGAAGGCTTTTTATCACCGGAAAAGATATCAGCCCTTGAAAACTTAACTGGCAGAAAAATGTTTTTTTGAAAAAATCCTTAAGCCCCGGGGTCACAATTTCATCAAAAATCTGACTTTCGGCAATTCACTCAAAAATGGTGCCAAATGGTTGCAAATGCTCCCCTGAAGGGTTTGGCGGTCGAAACAGAAGCCTTTTTATCACAGGAAAAGAAATCAGCCCTCAACAACTTAACTGGTAGAAAAATATTTTTTTGAAAAAATGCCCAAGCCCCGGGGTCACAATTTCATCAAAAATCTGACTTTCGGCAATTCACTAAAAATGGTGCCAAACGGTTGCAAATGCTACGCTGAAAGGTTTGGCGGTCGAAACAGAAGGCTTTTTATCACAGGAAAAGAAATCAGCCCTTGAAAACTTAACCGGCAAAAAAATGTTTTTTTGAAAAAATCCTTAAGCCCCGGGGTCACAATTTCATCAAAAATCTGACTTTCGGCAATTCACTCAAAAATGGTGCCAAACGGTTGCAAATCCTCCGCTGAAAGGTTTGGCGATCAAAACAGAAGGCTTTTTATCACAGGAAAAGAAATAAGCCCTCGACAATTTAACCGGCAGAAAAAGATTTTTTTGAAAAAATCCCTAAGCCCCGGGGTCACAATTTCATCAAAAATCTGACTTTCGGCAATTCACTCAAAAATGGTTCCAAACGGTTGCAAATGCTCCGCTGAAAGGTTTGGCGGTCGAAACAGAAGGCTTTTTATCACAGGAAAAGATATCAGCCCTTGAAAACTTAACTGGCAGAAAAATGTTTTTTTGAAAAAATCCTTAAGCCCCGGGGTCACAATTTCATCAAAAATCTGACTTTCGGCAATTCACTCAAAAATGGTGCCAAACGGTTGCAAATGCTCCGCTGAAAGGTTTGGCGGTGGAAACAGAAGGCTTTTTATCACCGGAGAAGAAATCAGCCCTCGATAACTTAACCGGCAGAAAAATATTTTTTTGAAAAAATCCTAAATTTCATAAAAAATCTGACTTTCTGCAATTCATTCAAAAATGGTGCCAAACGCTTGCAAATGCTCCGCTGAAAGGTTTGGCGGTCGAAACTGAAGGCTTTTTATCACAGTAAAAGAAATCAGCCCTCGGCAAATTAACCGGTAGAAAAATATTTTTTTGAAAAAATCCCCAAGCCCCGGGGTCACAATTTCATCAAAAATCTGACTTTCGGCAATTCACTCAAAAATGGTGCCAAACGGTTGCACATGCTCCGCTGAAAGGTTTGGTGGTCGAAACAGAAGGCTTTTTATCACCGGAAAAGATATCAGCCCTTGAAAACTTAACTGGCAGAAAAATGTTTTTTTGAAAAAATCCTTAAGCCCCGGGGTCACAATTTCATCAAAAATCTGACTTTCGGCAATTCACTCAAAAATGGTGCCAAATGGTTGCAAATGCTCCCCTGAAGGGTTTGGCGGTCGAAACAGAAGCCTTTTTATCACAGGAAAAGAAATCAGCCCTCAACAACTTAACTGGTAGAAAAATATTTTTTTGAAAAAATGCCCAAGCCCCGGGGTCACAATTTCATCAAAAATCTGACTTTCGGCAATTCACTAAAAATGGTGCCAAACGGTTGCAAATGCTACGCTGAAAGGTTTGGCGGTCGAAACAGAAGGCTTTTTATCACAGGAAAAGAAATCAGCCCTTGAAAACTTAACCGGCAAAAAAATGTTTTTTTGAAAAAATCCTTAAGCCCCGGGGTCACAATTTCATCAAAAATCTGACTTTCGGCAATTCACTCAAAAATGGTGCCAAACGGTTGCAAATCCTCCGCTGAAAGGTTTGGCGATCAAAACAGAAGGCTTTTTATCACAGGAAAAGAAATAAGCCCTTGACAATTTAACCGGCAGAAAAAGATTTTTTTGAAAAAATCCCTAAGCCCCGGGGTCACAATTTCATAAAAGATCTGACTTTCGTCAATTCACTCAAAATGGTGCCAAACGCTTGCAAATGCTCCGCTGAAAGGTTTGGTGGTCGAAACAGAAGGCTTTTTATCACATGACAAAAAAATCAGCCCTCGGCAACTTAACCGGCAGAAAAAGATTTTTTTGAAAAAAAGCCTAAGCCCCGGGGTCACAATTTCATCAAAAATCTGACTTTCGGCAATTCACTCAAAAATGGTGCCAAACGGTTGCACATGCTCCGCTGAAAGGTTTGGTGGTCAAAAAAGAAGGCTTTTTATCACAGGAAAAGATATCAGCCCTCGACAATTTAACCAGCAGAAAAAGATTTTTTTGAAAAAAAACCCTAAGCCCCGGGGTCACAATTTCATCAAAAATCTGACTTTCGGCAATTCACTCAAAAATAGTGCCAAAGGGTTGCAACTGCTCTGCTGAAAGGTTTGGCGGTGGAAACAGAAGGCCTTTTATCACAGGAAAAGAAATTAGCCCTCGACAACCTAACCGGCAGAAAAATATTTTTTTGATAAAACCCTAAGCCCCGGGGTCACAATTTCATCAAAAATCTGACTTTTGGCAATTGATTCAAAAATGGTGCCAAATGGTTGCAAATGCACCCATGAAAGGTTTGGCGGTCGAAACAGAAGGCTTTTTATCACAGAAAAAGAAATCAGCCGTCGACAAATTAACCTGCAGAAAAATATTTTTTTGAAAAAATGCCCAAGCCCCGGGGTCACAATTTAATCAAAAATCTGACTTTCGGCAATTCACTCAAAAATGGTGCCAAATGGTTGCAAATGCTCCCCTGAAGGGTTTGGCGGTCGAAACAGAAGCCTTTTTATCACAGGAAAAGAAATCAGCCCTCGACAACTTAACCGGTAGAAAAATATTTTTTTGAAAAAATCCCCAAGCCCCGGGGTCACAATTTCATCAAAAATCTGACTTTCGGCAATTCACTCAAAAATGGTGCCAAACGGTTGCACATGCTCCGCTGAAAGGTTTGGTGATCAAAAAAGAAGGCTTTTTATCACAGGAAAAGATATCAGCCCTCGACAATTTAACCAGCAGAAAAAGATTTTTTTGAAAAAAAACCCTAAGCCCCGGGGTCACAATTTCATCAAAAATCTGACTTTCGGCAATTCACTCAAAAATAGTGCCAAAGGGTTGCAACTGCTCTGCTGAAAGGTTTGGCGGTGGAAACAGAAGGCCTTTTATCACAGGAAAAGAAATTAGCCCTCGACAACCTAACCGGCAGAAAAATATTTTTTTGATAAAACCCTAAGACCCGGGGTCACAATTTCATCAAAAATCTGACTTTTGGCAATTGATTCAAAAATGGTGCCAAATGGTTGCAAATGCACCCATGAAAGGTTTGGCGGTCGAAACAGAAGGCTTTTTATCACAGAAAAAGAAATCAGCCGTCGACAAATTAACCTGCAGAAAAATATTTTTTTGAAAAAATGCCCAAGCCCCGGGGTCACAATTTAATCAAAAATCTGACTTTCGGCAATTCACTCAAAAATGGTGCCAAATGGTTGCAAATGCTCCCCTGAAGGGTTTGGCGGTCGAAACAGAAGCCTTTTTATCACAGGAAAAGAAATCAGCCCTCGACAACTTAACCGGTAGAAAAATATTTTTTTGAAAAAATCCCCAAGCCCCGGGGTCACAATTTCATCAAAAATCTGACTTTCGGCAATTCACTAAAAATGGTGCCAAACGGTTGCAAATGCTACGCTGAAAGGTTTGGCGGTCGAAACAGAAGGCTTTTTATCACAGGAAAAGAAATCAGCCCTTGAAAACTTAACCGGCAAAAAAATGTTTTTTTGAAAAAATCCTTAAGCCCCGGGGTCAAAATTTCATCAAAAATCTGACTTTCGGCAATTCACTCAAAAATGGTGCGAAACGGTTGGAAATGCTCCGCTGAAAGGTTTGGCGATCAAAACAGAAGGCTTTTTATCACAGGAAAAGAAATAAGCCCTCGACAATTTAACCGGCAGAAAAAGATTTTTTTGAAAAAATCCCTAATCCCCGGGGTCACAATTTCATCAAAAATCTGACTTTCGGCAATTCACTCAAAAATGGTTCCAAACGGTTGCAAATGCTCCGCTGAAAGGTTTGGCGGTCGAAACAGAAGGCTTTTTATCACAGGAAAAGATATCAGCCCTTGAAAACTTAACTGGCAGAAAAATGTTTTTTTGAAAAAATCCTTAAGCCCCGGGGTCACAATTTCATCAAAAATCTGACTTTCGGCAATTCACTCAAAAATGGTGCCAAACGGTTGCAAATGCTCCGCTGAAAGGTTTGGCGGTGGAAACAGAAGGCTTTTTATCACCGGAGAAGAAATCAGCCCTCGATAACTTAACCGGCAGAAAAATATTTTTTTGAAAAAATCCTAAATTTCATAAAAAATCTGACTTTCTGCAATTCATTCAAAAATGGTGCCAAACGCTTGCAAATGCTCCGCTGAATGGTTTGGCGGTCGAAACTGAAGGCTTTTTATCACAGTAAAAGAAATCAGCCCTCGGCAAATTAACCGGTAGAAAAATATTTTTTTGAAAAAATCCCCAAGCCCCGGGGTCACAATTTCATAAAAAATCTGACTTTCGGGAATTCAGTCAAAAATGGTGCCAAACGGTTGCAAATGCTCCGCTGAAAGGTTTGGCGGTCGAAACAGAAGGCTTTTTATCACAGGAAAAGAAATAAGCCCTCGACAATTTAACCGGCAGAAAAAGATTTTTTTGAAAAAATCCCTAAGCCCCGGGGTCACAATTTCATCAAAAATCTGACTTTCGGCAATTCACTCAAAAATGGTTCCAAACGGTTGCAAATGCTCCGCTGAAAGGTTTGGCGGTCGAAACAGAAGGCTTTTTATCACAGGAAAAGATATCAGCCCTTGAAAACTTAACTGGCAGAAAAATGTTTTTTTGAAAAAATCCTTAAGCCCCGGGCTCACAATTTCATCAAAAATCTGACTTTCGGCAATTCACTCAAAAATGGTGCCAAACGGTTGCAAATGCTCCGCTGAAAGGTTTGGCGGTGGAAACAGAAGGCTTTTTATCACCGGAGAAGAAATCAGCCCTCGATAACTTAACCGGCAGAAAAATATTTTTTTGAAAAAATCCTAAATTTCATAAAAAATCTGACTTTCTGCAATTCATTCAAAAATGGTGCCAAACGCTTGCAAATGCTCCGCTGAAAGGTTTGGCGGTCGAAACTGAAGGCTTTTTATCACAGTAAAAGAAATCAGCCCTCGGCAAATTAACCGGTAGAAAAATATTTTTTTGAAAAAATCCCCAAGCCCCGGGGTCACAATTTCATAAAAAATCTGACTTTCGGGAATTCAGTCAAAAATGGTGCCAAACGGTTGCAAATGCTCCGCTGAAAGGTTTGGCGGTCGAAAAAGAAGGCTTTTTATCACAGGAAAAGGAATAAGCCCTCGACAATTTAACAGGCAGAAAAAGATTTTTTTGAAAAAATCCCTAAGCCCCGGGGTCACAATTTCATCAAAAATCTGACTTTCGGCAATTCACTCAAAAATGGTGCCAAACGGTTGCACATGCTCCGCTGAAAGGTTTGGTGGTCGAAACAGAAGGCTTTTTATCACAGGAAAAGATATCAGCCCTTGAAAACTTAACTGGCAGAAAAATGTTTTTTTGAAAAAATCCCCAAGCCCCGGGGTCACAATTTCATCAAAAATCTCACTTTCGGCAATTCACTCAAAAATGGTGCCAAACGGTTGCAAATGCTCCGCTGAAAGGTTTGGCGTTGGAAACAGAAGGCTTTTTATCACAGGAGAAGAAATCAGCCCTCGATAACTTCAGCGGCAGAAAAATATTTTTTTGAAAAAATCCCTAAGCCCCGGGGTCACAATTTCATAAAAAATCTGACTTTCTGCAATTCATTCAAAAATGGTGCCAAACGCTTGCAAATGCTCCGCTGAAAGGTTTGGCGGTCGAAACTGAAGGCTTTTTATCACAGTAAAAGAAATCAGCCCTCGACAACTTAACCGGTAGAAAAATATTTTTTTGAAAAAATCCCCAAGCCCCGGGGTCACAATTTCATAAAAGATCTGACATTCGGGAATTCAGTCAAAAATGGTGCCAAACGGTTGCAAATGCTCCGCTGAAAGGTTTGGCGGTCGAAACAGAAGGCTTTTTATCACAGGAGAAGAAATCAGCCCTCCAAAACTTAACCGGCAGAAAAAGATTTTTTTGAAAAAATCCCTAAGCCCCGGGGTCACAATTTCATAAAAGATCTGACTTTCGGCAATTCACTCAAAAATGGTGCCAAACGCTTGCAAATGCTCCGCTGAAAGGTTTGGTGGTCGAAACAGAAGGCTTTTTATCACATGACAAAAAATCAGCCCTCGGCAACTTAACCGGCAGAAAAAGATTTTTTTGAAAAAAACCCTAAGCCCCGGGGTCACAATTTCATCAAAAATCTGACTTTCGACAATTCACTCAAAAATGGTGCCAAACGGTTGCACATGCTCCGCTGAAAGGTTTGGTTGTCGAAACAGAAGGCTTTTTATCACATGACAAAAAATCAGCCCTTGAAAACTTAACCGGCAGAAAAAAGTTTTTTGAAAAGATCCTTAAGCCCCGGGGTCACAATTTCATCAAAAATCTGACTTTCGGCAATTCACTCAAAAATGGTGCCAAATGGTTGCAAATGCTCCGCTGAAAGGTTTGGCGGTCGAAACAGAAGGCTTTTTATCACAGGAAAAGATATCAGCCCTTGAAAACTTAACCGGCAAAAAAATATTTTTTTGAAAAAATCCTTAAGCCCCGGGGTCACAATTTCATCAGAAATCTGACTTTCGGCAATTCACTCAAAAATGGTGCCAAACAGTTGCAAATGCTCCGCTGAAAGGTTTGGCGGTCAAAATAGAAGGCTTTTTATCACAGGAGAAGAAATCAGCCCTCGATAACTTAACCGGCAGAAAAATATTTTTTTGAAAAAATCCCTAAGCCCCGGGGTCACAATTTCATAAAAAATCTGACATTCGGCAATTCATTCAAAAATGGTGCCAAACGGTTGCAAATGCTCCGCTGAAAGGTTTGGTGGTCGAAACTGAAGGCTTTTTATCACATGAAAAGAAATCAGCCCTCGGCAACTTAACCGGCAGAAAAAATTTTTTTTGAAAAAAAACCCTAAGCCCCGGGGTCACAATTTCATAAAAGATCTGACTTTCGGCAATTCACTCAAAAATGCTGCCAAACGCTTGCAAATGCTTCGCTGAAAGGTTTGGTCGTCGAAACAGAAGGCTTTTTATCACATGACAAAAAATCAGCCCTCGGCAACTTAACCGGCAGAAAAAGATTTTTTTGAAAAAAACCCTAAGCCCCGGGGTCACAATTTCATAAAAAATCTGACTTTCGGGAATTCACTCAAAAATGGTGCCAAACGGTTTCAAATGCTCCGCTGAAAGGTTTGGCGGTCGAAACTGAAGGCTTTTTATCACAGGAAAAGAAATCAGCCCTCGAAAACTTAACCGGCAGAAAAAGATTTTTTTGAAAAAAACCCTAAGCCCCGGGGTCACAATTTCATCAAAAATCTGACTTTCGACAATTCACTCAAAAATGGTGCCAAACGGTTGCACATGCTCCGCTAAAAGGTTTGGTTGTCGAAACAGAAGGCTTTTTATCACATGACAAAAAATCAGCCCTTGAAAACTTAACCGGCAGAAAAAAGTTTTTTGAAAAGATCCTTAAGCCCCGGGGTCACAATTTCATCAAAAATCTGACTTTCGGCAATTCACTCAAAAATGGTGCCAAACGGTTGCAAATGCTCCGCTGAAAGGTTTGGCGGTCGAAACAGAAGGCTTTTTATCACAGGAAAAGATATCAGCCCTTGAAAACTTAACCGGCAAAAAAATATTTTTTTGAAAAAATCCTTAAGCCCCGGGGTCACAATTTCATCAGAAATCTGACTCTCGGCAATTCACTCAAAAATGGTGCCAAACAGTTGCAAATGCTCCGCTGACAGGTTTGGCGATCAAAACAGAAGGCTTTTTATCACAGGAAAAGAAATAAGCCCTCGACAATTTAACCGGCAGAAAAAGATTTTTTTGAAAAAATCCCTAAGCCCCGGGGTCACAATTTCATCAAAAATCTGACTTTCGGCAATTCACTCAAAAATGGTGCCAGACGGTTGCAAATGCTCCGCTGAAAGGTTTGGCGGTTTTAACAGAAGGCTTTTTATCACAGGAAAAGATATCAGCCCTTGAAAACTTAACTGGCAGGAAAATGTTTTTTTGAAAAAATCCTTAAGCTCCGGGGTCACAATTTCATCAAAAATCTGACTTTCGGCAATTCACTCAAAAATGGTGCCAAACGGTTGCAAATGCTCCGCTGAAAGGTTTGGCGGTCAAAATAGAAGGCTTTTTATCACAGGAGAAGAAATCAGCCCTCGATAACTTAACCGGCAGAAAAAGATTTTTTTGAAAAAAAACCCTAAGCCCCGGGGTCACAATTTCATAAAAGATCTGACTTTCGGCAATTCACTCAAAAATGGTGCCAAACGCTTTCAAATGCTTCGCTGAAAGGTTTGGTCGTCGAAACAGAAGGCTTTTTATCACATGACAAAAAATCAGCCCTCGGCAACTTAACCGGCAGAAAAAGATTTTTTTGAAAAAAACCCTAAGCCCCGGGGTCACAATTTCATAAAAAATCTGACTTTCGGGAATTCACTCAAAAATGGTGCCAAACGGTTTCAAATGCTCCGCTGAAAGGTTTGGCGGTCGAAACTGAAGGCTTTTTATCACAGGAAAAGAAATCAGCCCTCGAAAACTTAACCGGCAGAAAAATATTTTTTTGAAAAAAACCCTAAGCCCCGGGGTCACAATTTCATCAAAAATCTGACTTTCGGCAATTCACTCAAAAATGGTGCCAAACGGTTGCACATGCTCCGCTGAAAGGTTTGGTGGTCGAAACAGAAGGCTTTTTATCACATGACAAAAAATCAGCCCTTGAAAACTTAACCAGCAGAAAAAAGTTTTTTGAAAAGATCCTTAAGCCCCGGGGGTCACAATTTCATCAAAAATCTGACTTTCGGCAATTCACTCAAAAATGGTGCCAAACGGTTGCAAATGCTCCGCTGAAAGGTTTGGCGGTCGAAACAGAAGGCTTTTTATCACAGGAAAAGATATCAGCCCTTGAAAACTTAACCGGCAAAAAAATATTTTTTTGAAAAAATCCTTAAGCCCCGGGGTCACAATTTCATCAGAAATCTGACTTTCGGCAATTCACTCAAAAATGGTGCCAAACAGTTGCAAATGCTCCGCTGAAAGGTTTGGCGATCAAAACAGAAGGCTTTTTATCACAGGAAAAGAAATAAGCCCTCGACAATTTAACCGGCAGAAAAAGATTTTTTTGAAAAAATCTCTAAGCCCCAAGGTCACAATTTCATCAAAAATCTGACTTTCGGCAATTGACTCAAAAATGGTGCCAGACGGTTGCAAATGCTCCGCTGAAAGGTTTGGCGGTTTTAACAGAAGGCTTTTTATCACAGGAAAAGATATCAGCCCTTGAAAACTTAACCGGCAAAAAAATATTTTTTTGAAAAAATCCCTAAGCCCCGGCGTCACAATTTCATAAAAAATCTGACTTTCGGCAATTCATTCAAAAATGGTGCCAAACGCTTGCAAATGCTCCGCTGAAAGGTTTGGTGGTCGAAACTGAAGGCTTTTTATCACGTGAAAAGAAATCAGCCCTCGGCAACTTAACCGGCAGAAAAATATTTTTTTGAAAAAAACCCTAAGCCCCGGGGTCACAATTTCATAAAAAATCTGACTTTCGGCAATTCACTCAAAAATGGTGCCAAACGGTTGCAAATGCTCCGCTGAAAGGTTTGGCGGTCGAAACTGAAGGCTTTTTATCACAGGAAAAGAAATCAGCCCTCGAAAACTTAACCAGCAGAAAAATATTTTTTTGAAAAACCCTAAGCCCCGGGGTCACAATTTCATCAAAAATCTGACTTTCGGCAATTCACTCAAAAATAGTGCCAAAGGGTTGCAACTGCTCCGCTGAAAGGTTTGGCGGTGGAAACAGAAGGCCTTTTATCACAGGAAAAGAAATCAGCCCTCGACAACTTAACCGGCAGAAAAAGATTTTTTTGAAAAAATCCCTAAGCCCCGGGGTCACAATTTCATCATAAATCTGACTTTTGGCAATTGATTCAAAAATGGTGCCAAACGGTTGCAAATGCACCCCTGAAAGGTTTGGCGGTCGAAACTGAAGGCTTTTTATCACAGGAAAAGAAATCAGCCCTCGACAAATTAACCTGCAGAATTATTTTTTTTTGAAAAAATGCCCAAGCCCCGGGGTCACAATTTCATCAAAAATCTGACTTTCGGGAATTCACTCAAAAATGGTGCCAAACAGGTGTAAACGCTCCCCTGAATGGTTTGGCGGTGGAAAGAGAAGGATTTTTATCACAGGAAAAGATATCAGCCCTTGAAAACTTAACTGGCAGAAAAATGTTTTTTTAAAAAAATCGTTAAGCCCCGGGGTCACAATTTCATCAAAAATCTGACTTTCGGCAATTCACTCAAAAATGGTGCCAAACGCTTGCAAATGCTCCGCTGAAAGGTTTGGTGGTCGAAACTGAAGGCTTTTTATCACAGGAGAAGAAATCAGCCCTCGATAACTTAACCGGCAGAAAAAGATTTTTTTGAAAAAAACCCTAAGCCCCGGGGTCACAATTTCATAAAAAATCTGACTTTCGGGAATTCACTCAAAAATGGTGCCAAACGTTTGCAAATGCTCCACTGAAAGGTTTGGCGGTCGAAACGGAAGGCTTTTTATCACAGGAAAAGAAATCAGCCCTCGAAAACTTAACCGGCAGAAAAATATTTTTTTGAAAAACCCTAAGCCCCGGGGTCACAATTTCATCAAAAATCTGACTTTCGGTAATTCACTCAAAAATGGTGGCAAAGGGTTGCAAATGCTCCGCTGAAAGGTTTAGCGGTCGATACAGAAGGCTTTTTATCACAGAAAAAGAAATCAGCCCTCGACAAATTAACCTGCAGAAAAATATTTTTTTGAAAAAATGCCCAAGCCCCGGGGTCACAATTTCATCAAAAATCTGACTTTCGGCAATTCACTCAAAAATAGTGCCAAAGTGTTGCAACTGCTCCGCTGAAAGATTTGGCGGTGGAAACAGAAGGCCTTTTATGACAGGAAAAGAAATCAGCCCTCGACAACTTAACCGGCAGAAAAAGATTTTTTTGATAAAACCCTAAGCCCCGGGGTCACAATTTCATCAAAAATCTGACTTTCGGCAATTCACTCAAAAATGGTGGCAAAGGGTTGCAAATGCTCCGCTGAAAGGTTTGGCGGTCGAAACAGAAGGCTTTTTATCACAGGAAAAGAAATCAGCCCTCGACAACTTAACCGGCAGAAAAATATTTCTTTGAAAAAATCCCTAAGCCCCGGGGTCACAATTTCATCAAAAATCTGACTTTTGGCAATTGATTCAAAAATGGTGCCAAATGGTTGCAAATGCACCCCTGAAAGGTTTAGCGGTCGAAACAGAAGGCTTTTTATCACAGAAAAAGAAATCAGCCCTCGACAAATTAACCTGCAGAAAAATATTTTTTTGAAAAAATGCCCAAGCCCCGGGGTCACAATTTCATCAAAAATCTGACTTTCGGCAATTCACTCAAAAATGGTGCCAAATGGTTGCAAATGCTCCCCTGAAGGGTTTGGCGGTCGAAACAGAAGGCTTTTTATCACAGGAAAAGAAATCAGCCCTCGACAATTTAACCGGCAGAAAAAGATTTTTTTGAAAAAATCCCTAAGCCCCGGGGTCACAATTTCATCAAAAATCTGACTTTCGGCAATTCACTCCAAAATGGTGCCAAACGGTTGCAAACGCTCCGCTGAAAGGTTTGGCGGTTGAAACAGAAGGCTTTTTATCACAGGAGAAGAAATCAGCCCTCGATAACTTAACCGGCAGAAAAATATTTTTTTGAAAAAATCCCTAAGCCCCGGGGTCACAATTTCATAAAAGATCTGACTATCTGCAATTCACTCAAAAATGGTGCCAAACGGTTGCAAATGCTCCGCTGAAAGGTTTGGCGGTCGAAACAGAAGGCATTTTATCACAGGAAAAGATATCAGCCCTTGAAAACTTAACCGGCAGAAAAATGTTTTTTTGAAAAAATCCTTAAGCCCCGGGGTCACAATTTCATCAAAAATCCGACTTTCGGCAATTCACTCAAAAATGGTGGCAAAGGGTTGCAAATGCTCCGCTGAATGGTTTGGCGGTCGAAACAGAAGGCTTTTTATCACAGGAAAAGAAATCAGCCCTCGACAACTTAACCGGCAGAAAAAGATTTTTTTGATAAAAGCCTAAGCCCCGGGGTCACAATTTCATCAAAAATCTGACTTTCGGCAATTCACTCAAAAATGGTGGCAAAGGGTTGCAAATGCTCCGCTGAAAGGTTTGGCGGTCGAAACAGAAGGCTTTTTATCACAGAAAAAGAAATCAGCCCTCGACAAATTAACCTGCAGAAAAATATTTTTTTGAAAAAATGCCCAATCCCCAGGGTCACAATTTCATCAAAAATCTGACTTTCGGCAATTCACTCAAAAATGGTGCCAAATGGTTGCAAATGCTCCCCTGAAGTGTTTGGCGGTCGAAACAGAAGGCTTTTTATCACAGGAGAAGAAATCAGCCCTTGACAACTTAACCGGTAGAAAAATATTTTTTTGAAAAAATCCCCAAGCCCCGGGGTCACAATTTCATCATAAATCTGACTTACGGCAATTCACTCAAAAATGGTGCCAAACGGTTGCAAACGCTCCCCTGAAAGGTTTGGCGATGGAAAGAGAAGGATTTTTATCACAGGAAAAGAAATCACCCCTCAAAAACTTAACCGGCAGAAAAATATTTTGTTGAAAAAACCCTAAGCCCCGGGGCCACAATTTCATCAAAAATCTGACTTTCGGCAATTCACTCAAAAATGGTGCCAAACGGTTGCAAATGCTCCACTGAAAGGTTTGGCGATCGAAACAGAAGGCTTTTTATCACAGGAAAAGGAATAAGCCCTCGACAATTTAACCG
Source organism: Podarcis melisellensis (assembly GCF_964234715.1). NCBI lineage: Eukaryota > Metazoa > Chordata > Lepidosauria > Squamata > Lacertidae > Podarcis > Podarcis melisellensis. The sequence goes on from NC_138542.1 coordinate 16,926,327, forward strand.
GCAGAAAAAGATTTTTTTGAAAAAATCCCTAAGCCCCGGGGTCACAATTTCATCAAAAATCTGACCTTCGGCAATTCACTCAAAAATGGTGCCAAACGGTTGCAAATGCTCCGCTGAAAGGTTTGGCGGTTGAAACAGAAGGCTTTTTATCACAGGAGAAGAAATCAGCCCTCGATAACTTAACCGGCAGAAAAATATTTTTTTGAAAAAATCCCTAAGCCCCGGGGTCACAATTTCATAAAAGATCTGACTTTCTGCAATTCACTCAAAAATGGTGCCAAACGCTTGCAAATGCTCCGCTGAAAGGTTTGGTGGTCGAAACAGAAGGCTTTTTATCACATGACAAAAAATCAGCCCTCGGCAACTTAACCGGCAGAAAAAGATTTTTTTGAAAAAAAACCCTAAGCCCCGGGGTCACAATTTCATCAAAAATTTGACTTTCGGCAATTCACTCAAAAATGGTGCCAAACGGTTGCACATGCTCTGCTGAAAGGTTTGGTGGTCGAAAAAGAAGGCTTTTTATCACAGGAAAAGAAATCAGCCCTCGACAACTTAACCGGCAGAAAAATATTTTTTTGATAAAACCCTAAGCCCCGGGGTCACAATTTCATCAAAAATCTGACTTTCGGCAATTCACTCAAAAATGGTGCCAAACGGTTGCAAATGCTCTGCTGAAAGGTTTGGTGGTCGAAAAAGAAGGCTTTTTATCACAGGAAAAGATGTCAGCCCTTGAAAACTTAACCGGCAGAAAAATGTTTTTTGAAAAAATCCTTAAGCCCCAGGGTCACAATTTCATGAAAAATCTGACTTTCGGCAATTCACTCAAAAATGGTGCCAAACGGTTGCAAATGCTCCGCTGAAAGGTTTGGCGGTCGAAACAGAAGGCTTTTTATTACAGGAGAAGAAATCAGCCCTCGATAGCTTAACCGGCAGAAAAATATTTTTTTGAAAAAATCCCTAAGCCCCGGGGTCACAATTTCATCAAAAATTTGACTTTCGGCAATTCACTCAAAAATGGTGCCAAACGGTTGCACATGCTCTGCTGAAAGGTTTGGAGGTCGAAAAAGAAGGCTTTTTATCACAGGAAAAGAAATCAGCCCTCGACAACTTAACCGGCAGAAAAATATTTTTTTGATAAAACCCTAAGCCCCGGGGTCACAATTTCATGAAAAATCTGACTTTCGGCAATTCACTCAAAAATGGTGGCAAAGGGTTGCAAATGCTCCGCTGAAAGGTTTGGCGGTCGAAACAGAAGGCTTTTTATCACAGGAAAAGAAATCAGCCCTCGACAACTTAACCGGCAGAAAAATATTTCTTTGAAAAAATCCCTAAGCCCCGGGGTCACAATTTCATCAAAAATCTGACTTTTGGCAATTGATTCAAAAATGGTGCCAAATGGTTGCAAATGCACCCCTGAAAGGTTTAGCGGTCGAAACAGACGGCTTTTTATCACAGAAAAAGAAATCAGCCCTCGACAAATTAACCTGCAGAAAAATATTTTTTTGAAAAAATGCCCAAGCCCCGGGGTCACAATTTCATCAAAAATCTGACTTTCGGCAATTCACTCAAAAATGGTGCCAAATGGTTGCAAATGCTCCCCTGAAGGGTTTGGCGGTCGAAACAGAAGGCTTTTTATCACAGGAAAAGAAATCAGCCCTCGACAACTTAACCGGTAGAAAAATATTTTTTTGAAAAAATCCCCAAGCCCCGGGGTCACAATTTCATCATAAATCTGACTTTCGGTAATTCACTCAAAAATGGTGCCAAATGTTTGCAAATGCTCCCCTGAAGGGTTTGGCGGTCGAAACAGAAGCCTTTTTATCACAGGAGAAGAAATCAGCCCTTGACAACTTAACCGGTAGAAAAATATTTTTTTGAAAAAATCCCCAAGCCCCGGGGTCACAATGTCATCATAAATCTGACTTACGGCAATTCACTCAAAAATGGTGCCAAACGGTTGCAAACGCTCCCCTGAAAGGTTTGGCGGTGGAAAGAGAAGGATTTTTATCACAGGAAAAGAAATCACCCCTCAAAAACTTAACCGGCAGAAAAATATTTTGTTGAAAAAACCCTAAGCCCCGGGGCCACAATTTCATCAAAAATCTGACTTTCGGCAATTCACTCAAAAATGGTGCCAAACGGTTGCAAATGCTCCACTGAAAGGTTTGGCGATCGAAACAGAAGGCTTTTTATCACAGGAAAAGGAATAAGCCCTCGACAATTTAACCGGCAGAAAAAGATTTTTTTGAAAAAATCCCTAAGCCCCGGGGTCACAATTTCATCAAAAATCTGACCTTCGGCAATTCACTCAAAAATGGTGCCAAACGGTTGCAAATGCTCCGCTGAAAGGTTTGGCGGTTGAAACAGAAGGCTTTTTATCACAGGAGAAGAAATCAGCCCTCGATAACTTAACCGGCAGAAAAATATTTTTTTGAAAAAATCCCTAAGCCCCGGGGTCACAATTTCATAAAAGATCTGACTTTCTGCAATTCACTCAAAAATGGTGCCAAACGCTTGCAAATGCTCCGCTGAAAGGTTTGGTGGTCGAAACAGAAGGCTTTTTATCACATGACAAAAAATCAGCCCTCGGCAACTTAACCGGCAGAAAAAGATTTTTTTGAAAAAAAACCCTAAGCCCCGGGGTCACAATTTCATCAAAAATTTGACTTTCGGCAATTCACTCAAAAATGGTGCCAAACGGTTGCACATGCTCTGCTGAAAGGTTTGGTGGTCGAAAAAGAAGGCTTTTTATCACAGGAAACGATGTCAGCCCTTGAAAACTTAACCGGCAGAAAAATGTTTTTTGAAAAAATCCTTAAGCCCCAGGGTCACAATTTCATGAAAAATCTGACTATCTGCAATTCACTCAAAAATGGTGCCAAACGGTTGCAAATGCTCCGCTGAAAGGTTTGGCGGTCGAAAGAGAAGGCATTTTATCACAGGAAAAGATATCAGCCCTTGAAAACTTAACCGGCAGAAAAATGTTTTTTTGAAAAAATCCTTAAGCCCCGGGGTCACAATTTCATCAAAAATCTGACTTTCGGCAATTCACTCAAAAATGGTGCCAAACGGTTGCAAATGCTCGGCTGAAAGGTTTGGCGATCGAAACAGAAGGCTTTTGATCACAGGAAAAGGAATAAGCCCTCGACAATTTAACCGGCAGAAAAATATTTTTTTGAAAAAATCCCTAAGCCCCGGGGTCACAATTGCATAAAAAATCTGACTTTTGGCAATTCACTCAAAAATGGTGCCAAACGGTTGCAAATGCTCCGCTGAAAGGTTTGGCGGTTGAAACAGAAGGCTTTTTATCACAGGAGAAGAAATCAGCCCTCGATAACTTAACCGGCAGAAAAATATTTTTTTGAAAAAATCCCTAAGCCCCGGGGTCACAATTTCATCATAAATCTGACTTTTGGCAATTGATTCAAAAATGGTGCCAAACGGTTGCAAATGCACCCCTGAAAGGTTTGGCGGTCGAAACAGAAGGCTTTTTATCACAGAAAAAGAAATCAGCCTTCGACAAATTAACCTGCAGAAAAATATTTTTTTGAAAAAATGCCCAAGCCCCGGGGTCACAATTTCATCAAAAATCTGACTTTCGGTATTTCACTCAAAAATGGTGCCAAATGGTTGCAAATGCTCCGCTGAAAGGTTTGGCGGTCGAAACGGAAGGCTTTTTATCACAGGAAAAGAAATCAGCCCTCGAAAACTTAACCGGCAGAAAAATATTTTTTTGAAAAACCCTAAGCCCCGGGGTCACAATTTCATCAAAAATCTGACTTTCGGCAATTCACTCAAAAATAGTGCCAAAGTGTTGCAACTGCTCCGCTGAAAGATTTGGCGGTGGAAACAGAAGGCCTTTTATCACAGGAAAAGAAATCAGCCCTCGACAACTTAACCGGCAGAAAAAGATTTTTTTGATAAAACCCTAAGCCCCGGGGTCACAATTTCATCAAAAATCTGACTTTCGGCAATTCACTCAAAAATGGTGGCAAAGGGTTGCAAATGCTCCGCTGAAAGGTTTGGCGGTCGAAACAGAAGGCTTTTTATCACAGGAAAAGAAATCAGCCCTCGACAACTTAACCGGCAGAAAAATATTTCTTTGAAAAAATCCCTAAGCCCCGGGGTCACAATTTCATCAAAAATCTGACTTTTGGCAATTGATTCAAAAATGGTGCCAAATGGTTGCAAATGCACCCCTGAAAGGTTTAGCGGTCGATACAGAAGGCTTTTTATCACAGAAAAAGAAATCAGCCCTCGACAAATTAACCTGCAGAAAAATATTTTTTTGAAAAAATGCCCAAGCCCCGGGGTCACAATTTCATCAAAAATCTGACTTTCGGCAATTCACTCAAAAATAGTGCCAAAGTGTTGGAACTGCTCCGCTGAAAGATTTGGCGGTGGAAACAGAAGGCCTTTTATCACAGGAAAAGAAATCAGCCCTCGACAACTTAACCGGCAGAAAAATATTTTTTTGAAAAAATCCCTAAGCCCCGGGGTCACAATTGCATAAAAAATCTGACTTTTGGCAATTCACTCAAAAATGGTGCCAAACGGTTGCAAATGCTCCGCTGAAAGGTTTGGCGGTTGAAACAGAAGGCTTTTTATCACAGGAGAAGAAATCAGCCCTCGATAACTTAACCGGCAGAAAAATATTTTTTTGAAAAAATCCCTAAGCCCCGGGGTCACAATTTCATCATAAATCTGACTTTTGGCAATTGATTCAAAAATGGTGCCAAACGGTTGCAAATGCACCCCTGAAAGGTTTGGCGGTCGAAACAGAAGGCTTTTTATCACAGAAAAAGAAATCAGCCCTCGACAAATTAACCTGCAGAAAAATATTTTTTTGAAAAAATGCCCAAGCCCCGGGGTCACAATTTCATCATAAATCTGACTTTCGGTATTTCACTCAAAAATGGTGCCAAATGGTTGCAAATGCTCCCCTGAAGGGTTTGGCGGTCGAAACAGAAGCCTTTTTATCACAGGAAAAGAAATCAGCCCTCGACAACTTAAGCGGTAGAACAATATTTTTTTGAAAAAATACCCAAGCCCCGGGGTCACAATTTCATAAAAAATCTGACTTTCGGCAATTCACTCAAAAATGGTGCCAAACGGTTGCAAACGCTCCCCTGAAAGGTTTGGCGGTGGAAAGAGAAAGATTTTTATCACAGGAAAAGAAATCAGCCCTCGAAAACTTAACCGGCAGAAAAATATTTTTTTAAAAAACCCTAAGCCCCGGGGCCACAATTTAATGAAAAATCTGACTTTCGGCAATTCACTCAAAAATGGTGTCAAACGGTTGCAAATGCTCCGCTGAAAGGTTTGGCGGTCGAAACAGAAGGCATTTTATCACAGGAAAAGATATCAGCCCTTGAAAACTTAACCGGCAGAAAAATGTTTTTTTGAAAAAATCCTTAAGCCCCGGGGTCACAATTTCATCAAAAATCCGACTTTCGGCAATTCACTCAAAAATGGTGCCAAACGGTTGCAAATGCTCCGCTGAAAGGTTTGGCGATCGAAACAGAAGGCTTTTTATCACAGGAAAAGGAATAAGCCCTCGACAATTTAACCGGCAGAAAAAGATTTTTTTGAAAAAATCCCTAAGCCCCGGGGTCACAATTTCATGAAAAATCTGACTTTCGGCAATTCACTCAAAAATGGTGCCAAACGGTTGCAAATGCTCCGCTGAAAGGTTTGGCGGTCGAAACAGAAGGCTTTTTATTACAGGAGAAGAAATCAGCCCTCGATAACTTAACCGGCAGAAAAATATTTTTTTGAAAAAATCCCTAAGCCCCGGGGTCACAATTTCATAAAAAATCTGACTTTCGGGAATTCACTCAAAAATGGTGCCAAACGGTTGGAAATGCTCCGCTGAAAGGTTTGGCGGTCGAAACAGAAGGCATTTTATCACAGGAAAAGATATCAGCCCTTGAAAACTTAACCGGCAGAAAAATGTTTTTTTGAAAAAATCCTTAAGCCCCGGGGTCACAATTTCATCAAAAATCTGACTTTCGGCAATTCACTCAAAAATGGTGCCAAACGGTTGCAAATGCTCCGCTGAAAGGTTTGGCGATCGAAACAGAAGGCTTTTGATCACAGGAAAAGGAATAAGCCCTCGACAATTTAACCGGCAGAAAAATATTTTTTTGAAAAAATCCCTAAGCCCTGGGGTCACAATTTCATCAAAAATCTGACCTTCGGCAATTCACTCAAAAATGGTGCCAAACGGTTGCAAATGCTCCGCTGAAAGGTTTGGCGGTTGAAACAGAAGGCTTTTTATCACAGGAGAAGAAATCAGCCCTCGATAACTTAACCGGCAGAAAAATATTTTTTTGAAAAAATCCCTAAGCCCCGGGGTCACAATTGCATAAAAAATCTGACTTTTGGCAATTCACTCAAAAATGGTGCCAAACGGTTGCAAATGCTCCGCTGAAAGGTTTGGCGGTTGAAACAGAAGGCTTTTTATCACAGGAGAAGAAATCAGCCCTCGATAACTTAACCGGCAGAAAAATATTTTTTTGAAAAAATCCCTAAGCCCCGGGGTCACAATTTCATCATAAATCTGACTTTTGGCAATTGATTCAAAAATGGTGCCAAACGGTTGCAAATGCACCCCTGAAAGGTTTGGCGGTCGAAACAGAAGGCTTTTTATCACAGAAAAAGAAATCAGCCCTCGACAAATTAACCTGCAGAAAAATTTTTTTTTGAAAAAATGCCCAAGCCCCGGGGTCACAATTTCATCACAAATCTGACTTTCGGTATTTCACTCAAAAATGGTGCCAAATGGTTGCAAATGCTCGCCTGAAGGGTTTGGCGGTCGAAACAGAAGCCTTTTTATCACAGGAAAAGAAATCGGCCCTCGACAACTTAACCGGCAGAAAAAGATTTCTTTGCAAAAATACCTAAGCCCCGGGGTCACAATTTCATCAAAAATCTGACTTTTAGCAATTGATTCAAAAATGGTGCCAAACGGTTGCAAATGCTCCCCTGAAGGGTTTGGCGGTCGAAACAGAAGACTTTTTATCACAGGAAAAGAAATCAGCCCTCGACAACTTAAGCGTTAGAACAGTATTTTTTTGAAAAAATGCCCAAGCCCCGGGGTCACAATTTCATAAAAAATCTGACTTTCGGCAATTCACTCAAAAATGGTGCCAAACGGTTGCAAACGCTCCCCTGAAAGGTTTGGCGGTGGAAAGAGAAAGATTTTTATCACAGGAAAAGAAATCAGCCCTCGAAAACTTAACCGGCAGAAAAATATTTTTTTTAAAAACCCTAAGCCCCGGGGCCACAATTTCATCAAAAATCTGACTTTCGGCAATTCACTCAAAAATGGTGCCAAACGGTTGCAAATGCTCCGCTGAAAGGTTTGGCGGTCGAAACAGAAGGCATTTTATCACAGGAAAAGATATCAGCCCTTGAAAACTTAACCGGCAGAAAAATGTTTTTTTGAAAAAATCCTTAAGCCCCGGGGTCACAATTTCATCAAAAATCTGACTTTCGGCAATTCACTCAAAAATGGTGCCAAACGGTTGCAAATGCTCCGCTGAAAGGTTTGGCGATCGAAACAGAAGGCTTTTGATCACAGGAAAAGGAATAAGCCCTCGACAATTTAACCGGCAGAAAAAGATTTTTTTGAAAAAATCCCTAAGCCCCGGGGTCACAATTTCATCAAAAATCTGACTTTCGGCAATTCACTCCAAACTGGTGCCAAATGGTTGCAAACGCTCCGCTGAAAGGTTTGGCGGTTGAAACAGAAGGCTTTTTATCACAGGAGAAGAAATCAGCCCTCGATAACTTAACCGGCAGAAAAATATTTTTTTGAAAAAATCCCTAAGCCCCGGGGTCACAATTTCATAAAAGATCTGACTTTCTGCAATTCACTCAAAAATGGTGCCAAACGGTTGCAAATGCTCCGCTGAAAGGTTTGGCGGTCGAAACAGAAGGCATTTTATCACAGGAAAAGATATCAGCCCTTGAAAACTTAACCGGCAGAAAAATGTTTTTTTGAAAAAATCCTTAAGCCCCGGGGTCACAATTTCATCAAAAATCTGACTTTCGGCAATTCACTCAAAAATGGTGCCAAACGGTTGCAAATGCTCCGCTGAAAGGTTTGGCGATCGAAACAGAAGGCTTTTTATCATAGGAAAAGGAATAAGCCCTCGACAATTTAACCGGCAGAAAAAGATTTTTTTGAAAAAATCCCTAAGCCCCGGGGTCACAATTTCATCAAAAATCTGACTTTTGGCAATTCACTCAAAAATGGTGCCAAACGGTTGCAAATGCTCCGCTGAAAGGTTTGGCGGTTGAAACAGAAGGCTTTTTATCACAGGAGAAGTAATCAGCCCTCGATAACTTAACCGGCAGAAAAATATTTTTTTGAAAAAATCCCTAAGCCCCGGGGTCACAATTTCATAAAAGATCTGACTTTCTGCAATTCACTCAAAAATGGTGCCAAACGCTTGCAAATGCTCCGCTGAAAGGTTTGGTGGTCGAAACAGAAGGCTTTTTTTCACATGACAAAAAATCAGCCCTCGGCAACTTAACCGGCAGAAAAAGATTTTTTTGAAAAAAAACCCTAAGCCCCGGGGTCACAATTTCATCAAAAATCTGACTTTCGGCAATTCACTCAAAAATGGTGCCAAACTGTTGCACATGTTCCGCTGAAAGGTTTGGTGGTCGAAAAAGAAGGCTTTTTATCACAGGAAAAGATATCAGCCCTCGACAATTTAACCAGCAGAAAAAGATTTTTTTGAAAAAATCCCTAAGCCCCGGGGTCACAATTTCATCAAAAATCTGACTTTTGGCAATTCACTCAAAAATGGTGCCAAACGGTTGCAAATGCTCCGCTGAAAGGTTTGGCGGTTGAAACAGAAGGCTTTTTATCACAGGAGAAGAAATCAGCCCTCGATAACTTAACCGGCAGAAAAATATTTTTTTGAAAAAATGCCCAAGCCCCGGGGTCACAATTTCATCATAAATCTGACTTTCGGTATTTCACTCAAAAATGGTGCCAAATGGTTGCAAATGCTCCCCTGAAGGGTTTGGCGGTCGAAACAGAAGCCTTTTTATCACAGGAAAAGAAATCAGCCCTCGACAACTTAACCGGTAGAACAATATTTTTTTGAAAAAATACCCAAGCCCCGGGGTCACAATTTCATAAAAAATCTGACTTTCGGCAATTCACTCAAAAATTGTGCCAAACGGTTGCAAATGCTCCGCTGAAAGGTTTGGCGGTCGAAACTGAAGTCTTTTTATCACAGGAAAAGAAATCGGCCCTCGACAACTTAACCGGCAGAAAAATATTTCTTTGAAAAAATCCCTAAGCCCCGGGGTCACAATTTCATCAAAAATCTGACTTTTGGCAATTGATTCAAAAATGGTGCCAAACGGTTGCAAATGCACCCCTGAAAGGTTTGGTGGTCGAAAAAGAAGGCTTTTTATCACAGGAAAAGATATCAGCCCTCGACAATTTAACCGGCAGAAAAAGATTTTTTTTCATCAAAAATCTGACTTTTGGCAATTCACTCAAAAATGGTGCCAAACGGTTGCAAATGCACCCCTGAAAGGTTTGGCGGTCGAAACAGAAGGCTTTTTATCACAGAAAAAGAAATCAGCCCTCGACAAATTAACCTGCAGAAAAATATTTTTTTGAAAAAATGCCCAAGCCCCGGGGTCACAATTTCATCATAAATCTGACTTTCGGTATTTCACTCAAAAATGGTGCCAAATGGTTGCAAATGCTCCCCTGAAGGGTTTGGCGGTCGAAACAGAAGCCTTTTTATCACAGGAAAAGAAATCAGCCCTCGACAACTTAAGCGGTAGAACAATATTTTTTTGAAAAAATACCCAAGCCCCGGGGTCACAATTTCATAAAAAATCTGACTTTCGGCAATTCACTCAAAAATGGTGCCAAACGGTTGCAAACGCTCCCCTGAAAGGTTTGGCGGTGGAAAGAGAAAGATTTTTATCACAGGAAAAGAAATCAGCCCTCGAAAACTTAACCGGCAGAAAAATATTTTTTTAAAAAACCCTAAGCCCCGGGGCCACAATTTCATCAAAAATCTGACTTTTGGCAATTCACTCAAAAATGGTGCCAAACGGTTGCAAATGCTCCGCTGAAAGGTTTGGCGATCGAAACAGAAGGCTTTTTATCACAGGAAAAGGAATAAGCCCTCGACAATTTCATGCTCCGCTGAAAGGTTTGGCGATCGAAACAGAAGGCTTTTTATCACAGGAAAAGATATCAGCCCTTGAAAACTTAACCGGCAGAAAAATGTTTTTTGAAAAAATCCTTAAGGGTCACAATTTCATGAAAAATCTGACTTTCGGCAATTCACTCAAAAATGGTGCCAAACGGTTGCAAATGCTCCGCTGAAAGGTTTGGCGGTCGAAACAGAAGGCTTTTTATTACAGGAGAAGAAATCAGCCCTCGATAACTTAACCGGCAGAAAAATATTTTTTTGAAAAAATCCCTAAGCCCCGGGGTCACAATTTCATAAAAAATCTGACTTTCGGGAATTCACTCAAAAATGGTGCCAAACGGTTGTAAATGCTCCGCTGAAAGGTTTGGCGGTCGAAACAGAAGGCATTTTATCACAGGAAAAGATATCGGCCCTTGAAAACTTAACCGGCAGAAAAATGTTTTTTTGAAAAAATCCTTAAGCCCCGGGGTCACAATTTCATCAAAAATCTGACTTTCGGCAATTCACTCAAAAATGGTGCCAAACGGTTGCAAATGCTCCGCTGAAAGGTTTGGCGATCGAAACAGAAGGCTTTTGATCACAGGAAAAGGAATAAGCCCTCGACAATTTAACCGGCAGAAAAAGATTTTTTTGAAAAAATCCCTAAGCCCCGGGGTCACAATTTCATCAAAAATCTGACTTTCGGCAATTCACTCCAAAATGGTGCCAAACGGTTGCAAACGCTCCGCTGAAAGGTTTGGCGGTTGAAACAGAAGGCTTTTTATCACAGGAGAAGAAATCAGCCCTCGATAACTTAACCGGCAGAAAAATATTTTTTTGAAAAAATCCCTAAGCCCCGGGGTCACAATTTCATAAAAGATCTGACTATCTGCAATTCACTCAAAAATGGTGCCAAACGGTTGCAAATGCTCCGCTGAAAGGTTTGGCGGTCGAAACAGAAGGCATTTTATCACAGGAAAAGATATCAGCCCTTGAAAACTTAACCGGCAGAAAAATGTTTTTTTGAAAAAATCCTTAAGCCCCGGGGTCACAATTTCATCAAAAATCTGACTTTCGGCAATTCACTCAAAAATGGTGCCAAACGGTTGCAAATGCTCCGCTGAAAGGTTTGGCGATCGAAACAGAAGGCTTTTGATCACAGGAAAAGGAATAAGCCCTCGACAATTTAACCGGCAGAAAAATATTTTTTTGAAAAAATCCCTAAGCCCCGGGGTCACAATTGCATAAAAAATCTGACTTTTGGCAATTCACTCAAAAATGGTGCCAAACGGTTGCAAATGCTCCGCTGAAAGGTTTGGCGGTTGAAACAGAAGGCTTTTTATCACAGGAGAAGAAATCAGCCCTCGATAACTTAACCGGTAGAACAATATTTTTTTGAAAAAATACCCAAGCCCCGGGGTCACAATTTCATAAAAAATCTGACTTTCGGCAATTCACTCAAAAATGGTGCCAAACGGTTGCAAATGCTCCGCTGAAAGGTTTGGCGGTCGAAACTGAAGTCTTTTTATCACAGGAAAAGAAATCGGCCCTCGACAACTTAACCGGCAGAAAAATATTTCTTTGAAAAAATCCCTAAGCCCCGGGGTCACAATTTCATCAAAAATCTGACTTTTGGCAATTGATTCAAAAATGGTGCCAAACGGTTGCAAACGCTCCCCTGAAAGGTTTGGCGGTGGAAAGAGAAAGATTTTTATCACAGGAAAAGAAATCAGCCCTCGAAAACTTAACCGGCAGAAAAATATTTTTTTAAAAAACCCTAAGCCCCGGGGCCACAATTTAATCAAAAATCTGACTTTCGGCAATTCACTCAAAAATGGTGCCAAACGGTTGCAAATGCTCCGCTGAAAGGTTTGGCGGTCGAAACAGAAGGCATTTTATCACAGGAAAAGATATCATCCCTTGAAAACTTAACCGGCAGAAAAATGTTTTTTTGAAAAAATCCTTAAGCCCCGGGGTCACAATTTCATCAAAAATCTGACTTTCGGCAATTCACTCAAAAATGGTGCCAAACGGTTGCAAATGCTCCGCTGAAAGGTTTGGCGATCGAAACAGAAGGCTTTTTATCACAGGAAAAGGAATAAGCCCTCGACAATTTAACCGGCAGAAAAAGATTTTTTTGAAAAAATCCCTAAGCCCCGGGGTCACAATTTCATGAAAAATCTGACTTTCAGCAATTCACTCAAAAATGGTGCCAAACGGTTGCAAATGCTCCGCTGAAAGGTTTGGCGGTCGAAACAGAAGGCTTTTTATTACAGGAGAAGAAATCAGCCCTCGATAACTTAACCGGCAGAAAAATATTTTTTTGAAAAAATCCCTAAGCCCCGGGGTCACAATTTCATAAAAAATCTGACTTTCGGGAATTCACTCAAAAATGGTGCCAAACGGTTGGAAATGCTCCGCTGAAAGGTTTGGCGGTCGAAACAGAAGGCATTTTATCACAGGAAAAGATATCAGCCCTTGAAAACTTAACCGGCAGAAAAATGTTTTTTTGAAAAAATCCTTAAGCCCCGGGGTCACAATTTCATCAAAAATCTGACTTTCGGCAATTCACTCAAAAATGGTGCCAAACGGTTGCAAATGCTCCGCTGAAAAGTTTGGCGGTCGAAACTGAAGTCTTTTTATCACAGGAAAAGAAATCGGCCCTCGACAACTTAACCGGCAGAAATATATTTCTTTGCAAAAATACCTAAGCCCCGGGGTCACAATTTCATCAAAAATCTGACTTTTGGCAATTGATTCAAAAATGGTGCCAAACGGTTGCAAATGCACCCCTGAAAGGTTTGGCGGTCGAAACAGAAGGCTTTTTATCACAGAAAAAGAAATCAGCCCTCGATAACTTAACCGGCAGAAAAATATTTTTTTGAAAAAATCCCTAAGCCCCGGGGTCACAATTTCATAAAAGATCTGACTTTCTGCAATTCACTCAAAAATGGTGCCAAACGCTTGCAAATGCTCCGCTGAAAGGTTTGGTGGTCGAAACAGAAGGCTTTTTATCACATGACAAAAAATCAGCCCTCGGCAACTTAACCGGCAGAAAAAGATTTTTTTGAAAAAAAACCCTAAGCCCCGGGGTCACAATTTCATCAAAAATCTGACTTTCGGCAATTCACTCCAAAATGGTGCCAAACGGTTGCACATGCTCCGCTGAAAGGTTTGGTGGTCGAAAAAGAAGGCTTTTTATCACAGGAAAAGATATCAGCCCTCGACAATTTAACCGGCAGAAAAAGATTTTTTTGAAAAAATCCCTAAGCCCCGGGGTCACAATTTCATCAAAAATCTGACTTTTGGCAATTCACTCAAAAATGGTGCCAAACGGTTGCAAATGATCCGCTGAAAGGTTTGGCGGTTGAAACAGAAGGCTTTTTATCACAGGAGAAGAAATCAGCCCTCGATAACTTAACCGGCAGAAAAATATTTTTTTGAAAAAATGCCCAAGCCCCGGGGTCACAATTTCATCATAAATCTGACTTTCGGTATTTCACTCAAAAATGGTGCCAAATGGTTGCAAATGCTCCCCTGAAGGGTTTGGCGGTCGAAACAGAAGCCTTTTTATCACAGGAAAAGAAATCAGCCCTCGACAACTTAACCTGTAGAACAATATTTTTTTGAAAAAATACCCAAGCCCCGGGGTCACAATTTCATAAAAAATCTGACTTTCGGCAATTCACTCAAAAATGGTGCCAAACGGTTGCAAATGCTCCGCTGAAAGGTTTGGTGGTCGAAACTGAAGTCTTTTTATCACAGGAAAAGAAATCGGCCCTCGACAACTTAACCGGCAGAAAAATATTTCTTTGAAAAAATCCCTAAGCCCCGGGGTCACAATTTCATCAAAAATCTGACTTTTGGCAATTGATTCAAAAATGGTGCCAAACGGTTGCAAATGCACCCCTGAAAGGTTTGGCGGTCGAAACAGAAGGCTTTTTATCACAGAAAAAGAAATCAGCCCTCGACAAATTAACCTGCAGAAAAATATTTCTTTGAAAAAATCCCTAAGCCCCGGGGTCACAATTTCATAAAAAATCTGACTTTCGGCAATTCACTCAAAAATGGTGCCAAACGGTTGCAAACGCTCCCCTGAAAGGTTTGGCGGTGGAAAGAGAAAGATTTTTATCACAGGAAAAGTAATCAGCCCTCGAAAACTTAACCGGCAGAAAAATATTTTTTTTAAAAACCCTAAGCCCCGGGGCCACAATTTCATCAAAAATCTGACTTTTGGCAATTCACTCAAAAATGGTGCCAAACGGTTTCAAATGCTCCGCTGAAAGGTTTGGCGATCGAAACAGAAGGCTTTTTATCACAGGAAAAGGAATAAGCCATCGACAATTTCATGCTCCGCTGAAAGGTTTGGCGATCGAAACAGAAGGCTTTTTATCACAGGAAAAGATGTCAGCCCTTGAAAACTTAACCGGCAGAAAAATGTTTTTTGAAAAAATCCTTAAGGGTCACAATTTCATGAAAAATCTGACTATCGGCAATTCACTCAAAAATGGTGCCAAACGGTTGCAAATGCTCCGCTGAAAGGTTTGGCGGTCGAAACAGAAGGCTTTTTATTACAGGAGAAGAAATCAGCCCTCGATAACTTAACCGGCAGAAAAATATTTTTTTGAAAAAATCCCTAAGCCCCGGGGTCACAATTTCATAAAAAATCTGACTTTTGGGAATTCACTCAAAAATGGTGCCAAACGGTTGTAAATGCTCCGCTGAAAGGTTTGGCGGTCGAAACAGAAGGCATTTTATCACAGGAAAAGATATCGGCCCTTGAAAACTTAACCGGCAGAAAAATGTTTTTTTGAAAAAATCCTTAAGCCCCGGGGTCACAATTTCATCAAAAATCTGACTTTCGGCAATTCACTCAAAAATGGTGCCAAACGGTTGCAAATGCTCCGCTGAAAGGTTTGGCGGTCGAAACAGAAGGCTTTTTATCACAGAAAAAGAAATCAGCCCTCGACAAATTAACCTGCAGAAAAATATTTTTTTGAAAAAATGCCCAAGCCCCGGGGTCACAATTTCATCATAAATCTGACTTTCGGTATTTCACTCAAAAATGGTGCCAAATGGTTGCAAATGCTCCCCTGAAGGGTTTGGCGGTCGAAACAGAAGCCTTTTTATCACAGGAAAAGAAATCAGCCCTCGACAACTTAAGCGGTAGAACAATATTTTTTTGAAAAAATACCCAAGCCCCGGGGTCACAATTTCATAAAAAATCTGACTTTCGGCAATTCACTCAAAAATGGTGCCAAACGGTTGCAAACGCTCCCCTGAAAGGTTTGGCGGTGGAAAGAGAAAGATTTTTATCACAGGAAAAGAAATCAGCCCTCGAAAACTTAACCGGCAGAAAAATATTTTTTTAAAAAACCCTAAGCCCCGGGGCCACAATTTCATCAAAAATCTGACTTTTGGCAATTCACTCAAAAATGGTGCCAAACGGTTGCAAATGCTCCGCTGAAAGGTTTGGCGATCGAAACAGAAGGCTTTTTATCACAGGAAAAGGAATAAGCCCTCGACAATTTCATGCTCCGCTGAAAGGTTTGGCGATCGAAACAGAAGGCTTTTTATCACAGGAAAAGATGTCAGCCCTTGAAAACTTAACCGGCAGAAAAATGTTTTTTGAAAAAATCCTTAAGGGTCACAATTTCATGAAAAATCTGACTTTCGGCAATTCACTCAAAAATGGTGCCAAACGGTTGCAAATGCTCCGCTGAAAGGTTTGGCGGTCGAAACAGAAGGCTTTTTATTACAGGAGAAGAAATCAGCCCTCGATAACTTAACCGGCAGAAAAATATTTTTTTGAAAAAATCCCTAAGCCCCTGGGTCACAATTTCATAAAAAATCTGACTTTTGGGAATTCACTCAAAAATGGTGCCAAACGGTTGTAAATGCTCCGCTGAAAGGTTTGGCGGTCGAAACAGAAGGCATTTTATCACAGGAAAAGATATCGGCCCTTGAAAACTTAACCGGCAGAAAAATATTTTTTTGAAAAAATCCCTAAGCCCCGGGGTCACAATTTCATAAAAAATCTGACTTTTGGGAATTCACTCAAAAATGGTGCCAAACGGTTGCAAATGCTCCGCTGAAAGGTTTGGCGATCGAAACAGAAGGCTTTTTATCACAGGAAAAGGAATAAGCCCTCGACAATTTAACCGGCAGAAAAAGATTTTTTTGAAAAAATCCCTAAGCCCCGGGGTCACAATTTCATCAAAAATCTGACTTTCGGCAATTCACTCCAAAATGGTGCCAAACGGTTGCAAACTCTCTGCTGAAAGGTTTGGCGGTTGAAACAGAAGGCTTTTTATCACAGGAGAAGAAATCAGCCCTCGATAACTTAACCGGCAGAAAAATATTTTTTTGAAATAATCCCTAAGCCCCGGGGTCACAATTTCATAAAAGATCTGACTTTCTGCAATTCACTCAAAAATGGTGCCAAACGGTTGCAAATGCTCCGCTGAAAGGTTTGGCGGTCGAAACAGAAGGCTTTTTATCACAGAAAAAGAAATCAGCCCTCGACAAATTAACCTGCAGAAAAATATTTTTTTGAAAAAATGCCCAAGCCCCGGGGTCACAATTTCATCATAAATCTGACTTTCGGTATTTCACTCAAAAATGGTGCCAAATGGTTGCAAATGCTCCCCTGAAGGGTTTGGCGGTCGAAACAGAAGCCTTTTTATCACAGGAAAAGAAATCAGCCCTCGACAACTTAAGCGGTAGAACAATATTTTTTTGAAAAAATACCCAAGCCCCGGGGTCACAATTTCATAAAAAATCTGACTTTCGGCAATTCACTCAAAAATGGTGCCAAACGGTTGCAAACGCTCCCCTGAAAGGTTTGGCGGTGGAAAGAGAAAGATTTTTATCACAGGAAAAGAAATCAGCCCTCGAAAACTTAACCGGCAGAAAAATATTTTTTTAAAAAACCCTAAGCCCCGGGGCCACAATTTCATCAAAAATCTGACTTTTGGCAATTCACTCAAAAATGGTGCCAAACGGTTGCAAATGCTCCGCTGAAAGGTTTGGCGATCGAAACAGAAGGCTTTTTATCACAGGAAAAGGAATAAGCCCTCGATAATTTCATGCTCCGCTGAAAGGTTTGGCGATCGAAACAGAAGGCTTTTTATCACAGGAAAAGATGTCAGCCCTTGAAAACTTAACCGGCAGAAAAATGTTTTTTGAAAAAATCCTTAAGGGTCACAATTTCATGAAAAATCTGACTTTCGGCAATTCACTCAAAAATGGTGCCAAACGGTTGCAAATGCTCCGCTGAAAGGTTTGGCGGTCGAAACAGAAGGCTTTTTATTACAGGAGAAGAAATCAGCCCTCGATAACTTAACCGGCAGAAAAATATTTTTTTGAAAAAATCCCTAAGCCCCGGGGTCACAATTTTATAAAAAATCTGACTTTCGGGAATTCACTCAAAAATGGTGCCAAACGGTTGTAAATGCTCCGCTGAAAGGTTTGGCGGTCGAAACAGAAGGCATTTTATCACAGGAAAAGATATCGGCCCTTGAAAACTTAACCGGCAGAAAAATGTTTTTTTGAAAAAATCCTTAAGCCCCGGGGTCACAATTTCATCAAAAATCTGACTTTCGGCAATTCACTCAAAAATGGTGCCAAACGGTTGCAAATGCTCCGCTGAAAGGTTTGGCGATCGAAACAGAAGGCTTTTGATCACAGGAAAAGGAATAAGCCCTCGACAATTTAACCGGCAGAAAAAGATTTTTTTGAAAAAATCCCTAAGCCCCGGGGTCACAATTTCATCAAAAATCTGACTTTCGGCAATTCACTCCAAAATGGTGCCAAACGGTTGCAAACGCTCCGCTGAAAGGTTTGGCGGTTGAAACAGAAGGCTTTTTATCACAGGAGAAGAAATCAGCCCTCGATAACTTAACCGGCAGAAAAATATTTTTTTGAAAAAATCCCTAAGCCCCGGGGTCACAATTTCATAAAAGATCTGACTATCTGCAATTCACTCAAAAATGGTGCCAAACGGTTGCAAATGCTCCGCTGAAAGGTTTGGCGGTCGAAACAGAAGGCATTTTATCACAGGAAAAGATATCAGCCCTTGAAAACTTAACCGGCAGAAAAATGTTTTTTTGAAGAAATCCTTAAGCCCCGGGGTCACAATTTCATCAAAAATCTGACTTTCGGCAATTCACTCAAAAATGGTGCCAAACGGTTGCAAATGCTCCGCTGAAAGGTTTGGCGATCGAAACAGAAGGCTTTTGATCACAGGAAAAGGAATAAGCCCTCGACAATTTAACCGGCAGAAAAATATTTTTTTGAAAAAATCCCTAAGCCCCGGGGTCACAATTGCATAAAAAATCTGACTTTTGGCAATTCACTCAAAAATGGTGCCAAACGGTTGCAAATGCTCCGCTGAAAGGTTTGGCGGTTGAAACAGAAGGCTTTTTATCACAGGAGAAGAAATCAGCCCTCGATAACTTAACCGGTAGAACAATATTTTTTTGAAAAAACACCCAAGCCCCGGGGTCACAATTTCATAAAAAATCTGACTTTCGGCAATTCACTCAAAAATGGTGCCAAACGGTTGCAAATGCTCCGCTGAAAGGTTTGGCGGTCGAAACTGAAGTCTTTTTATCACAGGAAAAGAAATCGGCCCTTGACAACTTAACCGGCAGAAAAATATTTCTTTGAAAAAATCCCTAAGCCCCGGGGTCACAATTTCATCAAAAATCTGACTTTTGGCAATTGATTCAAAAATGGTGCCAAACGGTTGCAAACGCTCCCCTGAAAGGTTTGGCGGTGGAAAGAGAAAGATTTTTATCACAGGAAAAGAAATCAGCCCTCGAAAACTTAACCGGCAGAAAAATATTTTTTTAAAAAACCCTAAGCCCCGGGGCCACAATTTAATCAAAAATCTGACTTTCGGCAATTCACTCAAAAATGGTGCCAAACGGTTGCAAATGCTCCGCTGAAAGGTTTGGCGGTCGAAACAGAAGGCATTTTATCACAGGAAAAGATATCATCCCTTGAAAACTTAACCGGCAGAAAAATGTATTTTTGAAAAAATCCTTAACCCCCTGGTCACAATTTCATCAAAAATCTGACTTTCGGCAATTCACTCAAAAATGGTGCCAAACGGTTGCAAATGCTCCGCTGAAAGGTTTGGCGATCGAAACAGAAGGCTTTTTATCACAGGAAAAGGAATAAGCCCTCGACAATTTAACCGGCAGAAAAAGATTTTTTTGAAAAAATCCCTAAGCCCCGGGGTCACAATTTCATGAAAAATCTGACTTTCAGCAATTCACTCAAAAATGGTGCCAAACGGTTGCAAATGCTCCGCTGAAAGGTTTGGCGGTCGAAACAGAAGGCTTTTTATTACAGGAGAAGAAATCAGCCCTCGATAACTTAACCGGCAGAAAAATATTTTTTTGAAAAAATCCCTAAGCCCCGGGGTCACAATTTCACAAAAAATCTGACTTTCGGGAATTCACTCAAAAATGGTGCCAAACGGTTGGAAATGCTCCGCTGAAAGGTTTGGCGGTCGAAACAGAAGGCATTTTATCACAGGAAAAGATATCAGCCCTTGAAAACTTAACCGGCAGAAAAATGTTTTTTTGAAAAAATCCTTAAGCCCCGGGGTCACAATTTCATCAAAAATCTGACTTTCGGCAATTCACTCAAAAATGGTGCCAAACGGTTGCAAATGCTCCGCTGAAAAGTTTGGCGGTCGAAACTGAAGTCTTTTTATCACAGGAAAAGAAATCGGCCCTCGACAACTTAACCGGCAGAAATATATTTCTTTGCAAAAATACCTAAGCCCCGGGGTCACAATTTCATCAAAAATCTGACTTTTGGCAATTGATTCAAAAATGGTGCCAAACGGTTGCAAATGCACCCCTGAAAGGTTTGGCGGTCGAAACAGAAGGCTTTTTATCACAGAAAAAGAAATCAGCCCTCGATAACTTAACCGGCAGAAAAATATTTTTTTGAAAAAATCCCTAAGCCCCGGGGTCACAATTTCATAAAAGATCTGACTTTCTGCAATTCACTCAAAAATGGTGCCAAACGCTTGCAAATGCTCCGCTGAAAGGTTTGGTGGTCGAAACAGAAGGCTTTTTATCACATGACAAAAAATCAGCCCTCGGCAACTTAACCGGCAGAAAAAGATTTTTTTGAAAAAAAACCCTAAGCCCCGGGGTCACAATTTCATCAAAAATCTGACTTTCGGCAATTCACTCAAAAATGGTGCCAAACGGTTGCACATGCTCCGCTGAAAGGTTTGGTGGTCGAAAAAGAAGGCTTTTTATCACAGGAAAAGATATCAGCCCTCGACAATTTAACCGGCAGAAAAAGATTTTTTTGAAAAAATCCCTAAGCCCTGGGGTCACAATTTCATCAAAAATCTGACTTTTGGCAATTCACTCAAAAATGGTGCCAAACGGTTGCAAATGCTCCGCTGAAAGGTTTGGCGGTTGAAACAGAAGGCTTTTTATCACAGGAGAAGAAATCAGCCCTCGATAACTTAACCGGCAGAAAAATATTTTTTTGAAAAAATGCCCAAGCCCCGGGGTCACAATTTCATCATAAATCTGACTTTCGGTATTTCACTCAAAAATGGTGCCAAATGGTTGCAAATGCTCCCCTGAAGGGTTTGGCGGTCGAAACAGAAGCCTTTTTATCACAGGAAAAGAAATCAGCCCTCGACAACTTAACCGGTAGAACAATATTTTTTTGAAAAAATACCCAAGCCCCGGGGTCACAATTTCATAAAAAATCTGACTTTCGGCAATTCACTCAAAAATGGTGCCAAACGGTTGCAAATGCTCCGCTGAAAGGTTTGGCGGTCGAAACTGAAGTCTTTTTATCACAGGAAAAGAAATCGGCCCTCGACAACTTAACCGGCAGAAAAATATTTCTTTGAAAAAATCCCTAAGCCCCGGGGTCACAATTTCATCAAAAATCTGACTTTTGGCAATTGATTCAAAAATGGTGCCAAACGGTTGCAAATGCACCCCTGAAAGGTTTGGCGGTCGAAACAGAAGGCTTTTTATCACAGAAAAAGAAATCAGCCCTCGACAAATTAACCTGCAGAAAAATATTTCTTTGAAAAAATCCCTAAGCCCCGGGGTCACAATTTCATAAAAAATCTGACTTTCGGCAATTCACTCAAAAATGGTGCCAAACGGTTGCAAACGCTCCCCTGAAAGGTTTGGCGGTGGAAAGAGAAAGATTTTTATCACAGGAAAAGTAATCAGCCCTCGAAAACTTAACCGGCAGAAAAATATTTTTTTTAAAAACCCTAAGCCCCGGGGCCACAATTTCATCAAAAATCTGACTTTCGGCAATTCACTCAAAAATGGTGCCAAACGGTTGCAAATGCTCCGCTGAAAGGTTTGGCGATCGAAACAGAAGGCTTTTTATCACAGGAAAAGGAATAAGCCCTCGACAATTTAAACGGCAGAAAAAGATTTTTTTGAAAAAATCCCTCAGCCCCGGGGTCACAATTTCATCAAAAATCTGACTTTCGGCAATTCACTCAAAAATGGTGCCAAACGGTTGCAAATGCTCCGCTGAAAGGTTTGGCGGTCGAAACAGAAGGCATTTTATCACAGGAAAAGATATCAGCCCTTGAAAACTTAACCGGCAGAAAAATGTTTTTTTGAAAAAATCCTTAAGCCCCGGGGTCACAATTTCATCAAAAATCTGACTTTCGGCAATTCACTCAAAAATGGTGCCAAACGGTTGCAAATGCTCCGTTGAAAGGTTTGGCGATCGAAACAGAAGGCTTTTTATCATAGGAAAAGGAATAAGCCCTCGACAATTTAACCTGCAGAAAAAGATTTTTTTGAAAAAATCCCTAAGCCCCGGGGTCACAATTTCATCAAAAATCTGGCTTTTGGCAATTCACTCAAAAATGGTGCCAAACGGTTGCAAATGCTCCGCTGAAAGGTTTGGCGGTTGAAACAGAAGGCTTTTTATCACAGGAGAAGAAATCAGCCCTCGATAACTTAACCGGCAGAAAAATATTTTTTTGAAAAAATCCCTAAGCCCCGGGGTCACAATTTCATAAAAGATCTGACTTTCTGCAATTCACTCAAAAATGGTGCCAAACGCTTGCAAATGCTCCGCTGAAAGGTTTGGTGGTCGAAACAGAAGGCTTTTTATCACATGACAAAAAATCAGCCCTCGGCAACTTAACCGGCAGAAAAAGATTTTTTTGAAAAAAAACCCTAAGCCCCGGGGTCACAATTTCATCAAAAATCTGACTTTCGGCAATTCACTCAAAAATGGTGCCAAACAGTTGCACATGCTCCGCTGAAAGGTTTGGTGGTCGAAAAAGAAGGCTTTTTATCACAGGAAAAGATATCAGCCCTTGAAAACTTAACCGGCAGAAAAATGTTTTTTAAAAAAATCCCTAAGCCCCGGGGTCACAATTTCATAAAAGATCTGACTTTCTGCAATTCACTCAAAAATGGTGCCAAACGGTTGCAAATGCTCCGCTGAAAGGTTTGGCGATCGAAACAGAAGGCTTTTTATCACAGGAAAAGGAATAAGCCCTCGACAATTTAACCGGCAGAAAAAGATTTTTTTGAAAAAATCCCTAAGCCCCGGGGTCACAATTTCATCAAAAATCTGACTTTCGGCAATTCACTCCAAAATGGTGCCAAACGGTTGCAAACGCTCTGCTGAAAGGTTTGGCGGTTGAAACAGAAGGCTTTTTATCACAGGAGAAGAAATCAGCCCTCGATAACTTAACCGGCAGAAAAATATTTTTTTGAAATAATCCCTAAGCCCCGGGGTCACAATTTCATAAAAGATCTGACTTTCTGCAATTCACTCAAAAATGGTGCCAAACGGTTGCAAATGCTCCGCTGAAAGGTTTGGCGGTCGAAACAGAAGGCATTTTATCACAGGAAAAGATATCAGCCCTTGAAAACTTAACCGGCAGAAAAATGTTTTTTTGAAAAAATCCTTAAGCCCCGGGGTCACAATTTCATCAAAAATCTGACTTTCGGCAATTCACTCAAAAATGGTGCCAAACGGTTGCAAATGCTCCGTTGAAAGGTTTGGCGATCGAAACAGAAGGCTTTTTATCATAGGAAAAGGAATAAGCCCTCGACAATTTAACCTGCAGAAAAAGATTTTTTTGAAAAAATCCCTAAGCCCCGGGGTCACAATTTCATCAAAAATCTGGCTTTTGGCAATTCACTCAAAAATGGTGCCAAACGGTTGCAAATGCTCCGCTGAAAGGTTTGGTGGTTGAAACAGAAGGCTTTTTATCACAGGAGAAGAAATCAGCCCTCGATAACTTAACCGGAAGAAAAATATTTTTTTGAAAAAATCCCTAAGCCCCGGGGTCACAATTTCATAAAAGATCTGACTTTCTGCAATTCACTCAAAAATGGTGCCAAACGCTTGCAAATGCTCCGCTGAAAGGTTTGGTGGTCGAAACAGAAGGCTTTTTATCACATGACAAAAAATCAGCCCTCGGCAACTTAACCGGCAGAAAAAGATTTTTTTGAAAAAAAACCCTAAGCCCCGGGGTCACAATTTCATCAAAAATCTGACTTTCGGCAATTCACTCAAAAATGGTGCCAAACAGTTGCACATGCTCCGCTGAAAGGTTTGGTGGTCGAAAAAGAAGGCTTTTTATCACAGGAAAAGATATCAGCCCTTGAAAACTTAACCGGCAGAAAAATGTTTTTTAAAAAAATCCCTAAGCCCCGGGGTCACAATTTCATAAAAGATCTGACTTTCTGCAATTCACTCAAAAATGGTGCCAAACGGTTGCAAATGCTCCGCTGAAAGGTTTGGCGATCGAAACAGAAGGCTTTTTATCACAGGAAAAGGAATAAGCCCTCGACAATTTAACCGGCAGAAAAAGATTTTTTTGAAAAAATCCCTAAGCCCCGGGGTCACAATTTCATGAAAAATCTGACTTTCAGCAATTCACTCAAAAATGGTGCCAAACGGTTGCAAATGCTCCGCTGAAAGGTTTGGTGGTCGAAACAGAAGGCTTTTTATCACATGACAAAAAATCAGCCCTCGGCAACTTAACCGGCAGAAAAAGATTTTTTTGAAAAAAAACCCTAAGCCCCGGGGTCACAATTTCATCAAAAATCTGACTTTCGGCAATTCACTCCAAAATGGTGCCAAACGGTTGCACATGCTCCGCTGAAAGGTTTGGTGGTCGAAAAAGAAGGCTTTTTATCACAGGAAAAGATATCAGCCCTTGAAAACTTAACCGGCAGAAAAATGTTTTTTGAAAAAATCCTTAAGCCCCGGGCTCACAATTTCATCAAAAATCTGACTTTCGGCAATTCACTCAAAAATGGTGCCAAACGGTTGCAAATGCTCCGCTGAAAGGTTTGGCGGTCGAAGCAGAAGGCTTTTTATCACAGGAAAAGGAATAAGCCCTCGGCAATTTAACCGGCAGAAAAAGATTTTTTTGAAAAAATCCCTCAGCCCCGGGGTCACAATTTCATCAAAAATCTGACTTTTGGCAATTCACTCAAAAATGGTGCCAAATGGTTGCAAATGCTCCGCTGAAAGGTTTGGCGGTTGAAACAGAAGGCTTTTTATCACAGGAGAAGAAATCAGCCCTCGATAACTTAACCGGCAGAAAAAGATTTTTTTGAAAAAATCCCTAAGCCCCGGGGTCACAATTACATAAAAGATCTGACTTTCTGCAATTCACTCAAAAATGGTGCCAAACGTTTGCAAATGCTCCGCTGAAAGGTTTGGTGGTCGAAACAGAAGGCTTTTTATCACATGACAAAAAATCAGCCCTCGGCAACTTAACCGGCAGAAAAAGATTTTTTTGAAAAAAAGCCCTAAGCCCCGGGGTCACAATTTCATCAAAAATCTGACTTTCGGCAATTCACTCAAAAATGGTGCCAAACGGTTGCACATGCTCCGCTGAAAGGTTTGGTGGTCGAAAAAGAAGGCTTTTTATCACAGGAAAAGATATCAGCCCTTGAAAACTTAACCGGCAGAAAAATGTTTTTTGAAAAAATCCTTAAGCCCCGGGGTCACAATTTCATCAAAAATCTGACTTTCGGCAATTCACTCAAAAATGGTGCCAAACGGTTGCAAATGCTCCGCTGAAAGGTTTGGCGGTCGAAACAGAAGGCTTTTTATCACAGGAAAACATATCAGCCCTTGAAAACTTAACCGGCAAAAAAATGTTTTTTTGAAAAAATCCTTAACCCCCTGGTCACAATTTCATCAAAAATCTGACTTTCGGCAATTCACTCAAAAATGGTGCGAAACGGTTGGAAATGCTCCGCTGAAAGGTTTGGCGGTTGAAACAGAAGGCTTTTTATCACAGGAAAAGAAATAAGCCCTCGACAATTTAACCGGCAGAAAAAGATTTTTTTGAAAAGATCCCTAAGCCCCGGGGTCACAATTTCATCAAAAATCTGACTTTCGGCAATTCACTCAAAAATGGTGCCAAACGGTTGCAAATGCTCCGCTGAAAGGTTTGGCGGTCGAAACAGAAGGCTTTTTATCACAGGAAAAGATATCAGCCCTTGAAAACTTAACCGGCAAAAAAATGTTTTTTTGAAAAAATCCTTAACCCCCTGGTCACAATTTCATCAAAAATCTGACTTTCGGCAATTCACTCAAAAATGGTGCCAAACGCTTGCAAATGCTCCGTTGAAAGGTTTGGCGGTTGAAATAGAAGGCTTTTTATCACAGGAGAAGAAATCAGCCCTCGATAACTTAACCGGCAGAAAAAGATTTTTTTGAAAAAATCCCTAAGCCCCGGGGTCACAATTACATAAAAGATCTGACTTTCTGCAATTCACTCAAAAATGGTGCCAAACGCTTGCAAATGCTCCGCTGAAAGGTTTGGTGGTCGAAACAGAAGGCTTTTTATCACATGACAAAAAATCAGCCCTCGGCAACTTAACCGGCAGAAAAAGATTTTTTTGAAAAAAAGCCCTAAGCCCCGGGGTCACAATTTCATCAAAAATCTGACTTTCGGCAATTCACTCAAAAATGGTGCCAAACGGTTGCACATGCTCCGCTGAAAGGTTTGGTGGTCGAAAAAGAAGGCTTTTTATCACAGGAAAAGATATCAGCCCTTGAAAACTTAACCGGCAGAAAAATGTTTTTTGAAAAAATCCTTAAGCCCCGGGGTCACAATTTCATCAAAAATCTGACTTTCGGCAATTCACTCAAAAATGGTGCCAAACGGTTGCAAATGCTCCGCTGAAAGGTTTGGCGGTCGAAACAGAAGGCTTTTTATCACAGGAAAACATATCAGCCCTTGAAAACTTAACCGGCAAAAAAATGTTTTTTTGAAAAAATCCTTAACCCCCTGGTCACAATTTCATCAAAAATCTGACTTTCGGCAATTCACTCAAAAATGGTGCGAAACGGTTGGAAATGCTCCGCTGAAAGGTTTGGCGGTTGAAACAGAAGGCTTTTTATCACAGGAAAAGAAATAAGCCCTCGACAATTTAACCGGCAGAAAAAGATTTTTTTGAAAAGATCCCTAAGCCCCCTGGTCACAATTTCATCAAAAATCTGACTTTCGGCAATTCACTCAAAAATGGTGCGAAACGGTTGAAAATGCTCCGCTGAAAGGTTTGGCGATCAAAACAGAAGGCTTTTTATCACAGGAAAAGAAATAAGCCCTCGACAATTTAACCGGCAGAAAAATATTTTTTTGAAAAAATCCCTAAGCCCCGGGGTCACAATTTCATCAAAAATCTGACTTTTGGCAATTGATTCAAAAATGGTGCCAAACGGTTGCAAATGCACCCCTGAAAGGTTTGGCGATCGAAACAGAAGGCTTTTTATCACATGACAAAAAATCAGCCCTCGGCAACTTAACCGGCAGAAAAAGATTTTTTTGAAAAAAACCCTAAGCCCCGGGGTCACAATTTCATCAAAAATCTGACTTTCGGCAATTCACTCAAAAATGGTGCCAAACGGTTGCACATGCTCCACTGAAAGGTTTGGTGGTCGAAAAAGAACGCTTTTTTTTTGAGGACTTCCGGAGGCGGCGCGAACGGTAATGGCTGCCAGCTCCTGATCGGGAGAAGGCAGCTCCGTCGAAACGGGTCGCCCGCTGCGGCGAAGCGGGGACCCATCCAGAAAAACCACAGGCAGCAGAAGCCTGTGGTCCTGAGACCCGGCGGGCGCCAAAAGCGGCCCCTAAAACGTTGAAGGGACCCCGTAAGGGGCTCCGGACCGCGGAGGGGGCAGCGGCGCTGTGGGTCGTTTCGCGATCGGCGGAGTGAAGCCGCGTTGCTTTTGCCGGTGAGCGCTGACCTTGACTGATCTGGCATCTATTTAAACTGTTTCTCCTGGCCGATTTAAAGACTTTAAGTGGCTGATTTTTGGACTTATATTTGAGATAAGGATATCTTTCTTCTGCTGACCTATTGGATTACAAATAAAAGTAAGAAACCCAGGTACTGGAGCTGCCTGAGTAACTGAGCAACCAGTTTGCAGATTTTGGATACTTTGAATCTGAACTTTAGAACATACTGAGTTTGAACTTGTTACTTTGAAACACTTGCTGTCTAAGCACTTTTGGAAACATTGTTTGGCTTTAAGTATTAACTCTGCTAAAACCCATCTTTGAGAAGATCTTTGGTTATTAAATTAGACTTATTAATTTTAATCGGACTGGACTTCCTCACTAAAGACATTTTAAGCTCCACCTAGAGGATTTTGGACTTACAGCAGTGACTTTGTTTTACTTTCTTTTTCCCGGCCTCCTGTCTGAGTGTTACCATCTGGGCTTCTATTTTCTCATGGGAACAATTCAGTTTGACCTTGGTTTTTAGATAACTTTGGAATGAGTGGAACAAGAAAAAGGGGAAGAACCAGACAAACAACTTTAACTTTACCGACAGTCTCACAGCGTAGATCATCTGTGCCTGCTTTGCCTATTACTTTACCTCCTGAGGCAGAAGCGGCCTCCCTGTTACAATCAGGGGAGGGAGAAACTGAGGAATTACAACTGGAAGATATGGCCTCAGGAGCAAGTGGCACTGTTTTGGAGAAAATTTTTGAAAAATTGGAGGCTCTGGACAGAAAGGTAGATCAGCAATCAGCAAAAATTGACTTAAATACAGAAAGTTTAAATAGACTGACTGGACAAGTTGCACAGAATGTTCAATCTATTGGAGAACTGAAGGAGGCTGTAGGTGAAAATCGGAAATTGGCTGAGGACACTAGCCAAAGACTGGGACAGCTTGAGAAAGAAGTAAGACCACTCAGCAAACAAGTGGGAGAACATCAGATCTACTTCTCTATGACAGAACTTCGGAACAGGGAGGCCAACTTAAGGATACGCTCAATACCAGAAGTGGAAGAAGGTAACTTATCTGAGTTCCTTAACAAAGAATTCTCCAAGTTTTGGAATTTAGAAGAAAAAGACTTTAAGATACTATCGGCTTTTAGGCTTGGAAGACTTATAAAGAAGGAGAAGCCCAGAGACTGTTTGATAATATTGAGATCAAAGGAGGAAAGGGACAATATTTTAGGCCTGCATTACGGAAAGTCACTGGATATTTTGGACAGAAGAATTGAAATTTATAAAGATATTCCTAAACAGCTGTTGGATCTTAGATCAGATTACTCGGAATTAGCAAAATTGCTAAGGAGCAACTCAATTATCTTCAGGTGGGAGTTTCCCCAAGGATTATCGTTTACTTTCAGAGGGAGGAAGACTAAAATTAGAACGCCGGAGGACAGAGATAAGTTTCTGGCGGCATACGGAGAAGATCTTCACAAAGGACTTGGATTACCCCCAGGGCCTGAACCTCCGGGGGACCCTGCACCCTCGGACCCTCAAAAACCTGAGAACAAGATACCTCCACAGCAAGAATAACCAGATTTATCCAGGATGTCCCTGCAACTTTTGAGCTGGAACATAAATGGCTGCAACATTCCAGGAAAAAGGAAAAAAATCTTTCACATCTTAAAAAAGGAACATTTGGACATTATTTGTTTACAGGAAACACATGTGATTAGGCTCCACAGAAAAGTGTTAATAAATAAAAGACTTGGTCAGGAATTTATATCTTCGGACACAGTAAAGAAGAGAGGCGTGGTAATTTATGCAAAAGAGAGCCTTTCACCTAAATTTCTGTTTAAAGACGAACATGGAAGAATTTTGGCGATAGAAATACAATATCAAGGAGAAAAAATTTTGATATTGGGAATTTATGCTCCAAATGAAGGAAAATCGGAATTTTATAAGAAGTTGCATGAGACTATGCTGGATTATCTGGACTACAATAACATCATTATGTTGGGAGATATGAATGGAGTCGTATCAACTAACATGGATAAGTCACAGAACCAAAACATTTCCAAAGATGGCAGACTACCAAAGACCTTTTTTGAAATGACAGACAATATGGACTGGATTGACATTTGGAGAGTGAGAAACCCCTTGGGAAGGGAAGGAACATTTTTCTCTGAAGCCCAACTGACCTGGACAAGAATCGACCAAATATGGATATCTAGAGGTCTGGCACCTAAGATCAGAAAGGTGGAAATCTGCCCAAAGACATGCTCCGACCATAACGCACTGAGAATGGACATGACATTGATTCCAACCGGTTCCTTCAGATGGAAGATGAATGATGGCCTGTTTAGAGATCAGGAGATTACCAAGAAGGCCCCAAAAGCTTTAAAGGATTATTTCGAGATCAATATGAACACCATAGTGGAAAAAAGAACTATCTGGGACGCAAGTAAGGCCGTGATGAGGGGGTTCCTGATACAACAGAACACGGTAAAGAAAAGGAAACAAAACGAAAAGAAAGATAAAATTTTGGAAAAAATTAAGGAGTTAGAGAAGAAGCTAAGATCCAACCCGAAGTCCCAGCCGATTCTGAGAGAAATTAAACTTTACCAAGCACAATATTCCAAACTGATAAATCAGGAAATAGAATGGAAAATTAAATTAATGAAACAAAAAACTTTCGAGTCGGCTAATAAATGTGGAAAACTGCTAGCTTGGCAGTTGAAGAGGAGACAAAAGTTAAATACAGTGACAAATTTAGAGATTGAAGGAAGATGTATCCAGAACCCCGGAGAGATTAGAAAGTGTTTCCAGAGATATTTCAAAAAATTATACACTCAAGGGCCACAAGATGAAACCGAGATTAAACAATTCTTAGAGACAAATGGACTGGCAAAATTGTCAGAAGAAAACAGATCAATCTTGAATGGCAAAATAACACGACAAGAGATTGAGCAGGCCATCCAGAACATGAAACAGGGCAAATCACCAGGACCAGACGGGCTGACCTCCAAGTACTATAAGATACTGAAAGACTATTTGATACAACCACTGATGGAGGTCAGCAATGAAATCCTAGAGGGGAAGAAGGCGCCAGAATCGTGGAAGGAAGCTTTCATCACATTGATACCAAAATCGGAAACTGAAAAGACACAGCTTAAGAATTACCGTCCCATCTCCCTTTTAAATGTGGATTACAAAATATTTGCAGACGTTTTGGCAAGTAGATTCAAGAGGGTTTTAAACAAAGTAATTCATAAGGACCAGGCAGGCTTTCTCCCAGGTAGACATATGTCTGCTAATACAAGGAACATTATAGATATATTGGAGCTTTTACAAACAGACATAAATACTAAAGCTGTTTTAATTTTCATAGATGCGGAGAAGGCCTTTGACAACATATCCTGGAAGTTTATGAAGGGGAATTTAAAAGAAATGGGAGTGGGCCGGGGATTTGAGAATGGGATTGAGGCAATATATTCAGAACAAAAGGCTAAACTGATAGTTAACAATGTGGTTACAGAAGAGTTTAAAATTGAAAAAGGAACACGACAAGGCTGTCCGATTTCCCCGTTATTATTTATTTCGGTCCTGGAAGTGCTCTTGAACATGATTAGAGGGGACAGGTTGGTGGAAGGGATACAGGTCGGAGCGAAACAATATAAACTTAAAGCGTTTGCAGATGACTTAGTTTTGACATTACAGGAGCCAGAATCTAGTACGAAAAGAGTATTACAACTAATTCAAGATTTTGGTCGGGTGGCGGGATTTAAATTAAATAAGCAAAAAACTAAGGTGTTGGGAAAGAATTTGACAGATATTGAGTCGGAACGGTTTCAGAGAGAGACAGAGTTAACTGTGGTTAAGAAAGTTAAATACCTAGGGGTAAACATAACAGCAAAAAATCTGAGTCTGTTTAAAGATAACTATGAAAAATGTTGGTCTGAAATTAAGAGAGACTTGGATAGCTGGTCAAAATTAAAACTTTCACTGTTAGGTCGAATAGCTGCTATCAAGATAAATGTATTGCCAAAAATGTTGTTTTTGTTTCAGACATTGCAGATTGTAGACAAAACGGAGTGCTTCTGGAAGTGGCAGAAAGAAATCTCTAAATTTGTCTGGCAGGGCAAAAAGCCCAGAATTAAGTTTAAAATATTAACGGATGCAAAAGAAAGAGGGGGCTTTGCCCTGCCAGACTTAAAGTTGTACTATGAAGCCGCAGCTTTCTGCTGGCTAAAAGATTGGCTACTTCTTGAGGACACGGACGTGCTGGATCTGGAAGGTTTTAACAATGCATTTGGATGGCATGCATATTTATGGTACGATAAGGTTAAGATCAACAAGGTATTTAAGAACCATATTGTCAGAAAAGCAATATTCAATGTCTGGACAAGATACAAAGACTTATTAGAGAACAAAACACCGAGGTGGCTGTCACCCTTGGAGGCTAAGGCCCGAAAAAGACCTAATATGGAGGCCAATTGGCCAAAATATTGGGAAATACTAGAAAGAGATGGAGACAATTGGAAACTGCAGAGTCTAGAGAAAATGAAGGATAAAGTGCGAGACTGGTTACACTATGCTCAGATTAAAGAAGTGTTTAAGAATGATAAAAAGTTAGGATTCCAGGTGGAGAAATCGAAATTGGAAACAGAATTGTTAGAACCTAAGACTAAGGTACTTTCAAAAATGTATAACTTGCTGCTGAAATGGAACACACAAGACGAAACGGTCAAATCGGCTATGATAAAGTGGGCCCAGGATATTGGGCATAACATTATGTTTGAGGACTGGGAAAGGTTATGGACCACTGGGCTGAACTTCACAGCATGTAATGCTCTGAAGGAAAATGTAATGAAAATGATATATAGATGGTACATGACCCCAGTGAAATTGGCTAAAATATATCATTCGTCTGATAATAAATGTTGGAAGTGTAAGGAAAATGAAGGAACATTCTTTCACCTCTGGTGGACCTGTCCTAGAGTGAAGGCCTTCTGGGAAATGATATATAATGAACTAAAAAAGGTGTTTAAGTATACCTTCACCAAGAAACCAGAGGCCTTCCTTCTGGGCATGGTCGGCCAGAACGTGTTAAAGAAGGACAGAACATTTTTTATGTATGCTACAACAGCGGCAAGGATACTTATTGCTAAGAACTGGAAAACCCAAGATCTACCCACACTGGAAGAATGGCAGATGCAGCTGATGGACTATATGCAATTAGCCGAGATGACGGGCAGAATCCGTGACCTGGGAGAGGAGAGGGTTGAAGAAGACTGGAAGAAATTCAAGATTTATTTACAAAAGTATTGTAATTTGGTTGAATCTTAACAAGGAAGTCAGAGTAGAAATAACTGTCTACCATTAAATTACAATTTCATATCTGAGTTTAACCTAAATATTGGATTTAAGATCATAAACAAGATGATAATTTGCTTGGAAAAATCTGTTTGTAATGATGAAAGTGGAAGCGGGAGACGTGAGGGAGTCCACAAATAGAATGAAGGGATGTTATGAAATTTATTTTGTCTGTTAAATATGCATTTGTATGAAAAAAACTTAATAAAATATTATTAAAAAAAAGAAGAAAAAGAACGCTTTTTATCACAGGAAAAGATATCAGCCCTTGAAAACTTAACCGGCAGAAAAATGTTTTTTGAAAAAATCCTTAAGCCCCGGGGTCACAATTTCATCAAAAATCTGACTTTCGGCAATTCACTCAAAAATGGTGCCAAACGGTTGCAAATGCTCCGCTGAAAGGTTTGGCGGTCGAAACAGAAGGCTTTTTATCACAGGAAAAGATATCAGCCCTTGAAAACCTAACCGGCAAAAAAATGTTTTTTTGAAAAAATCCCTAAGCCCCGGGGTCACAATTTCATAAAAGATCTGACTTTCGGCAATTCACTCAAAAATGGTGGCAAAGGGTTGCAAATGGTCCGCTGAAAGGTTTGGCGGTCGAAACAGAAGGCTTTTTATCACATGAAAAGAAATCAGCCCTCGGCAACTTAACCGGCAGAAAAAGTTTTTTTTGAAAAAATCCCTAAGCCCCGGGGTCACAATTTCATAAAAGATCTGACTTTCGGCAATTCACTCAAAAATGGTTCCAAACGGTTGCAAATGCACCCCTGAAAGGTTTGGCGGTCGAAACAGAAGGCTTTTTATCACAGAAAAAGAAATCAGCCCTCGACAAATTAACCTGCAGAAAAATATTTTTTTGAAAAAATGCCCAAGCCGCGGGGTCACAATTTCATCATAAATCTGACTTTCGGTAATTCACTCAAAAATGGTGCCAAATGGTTGCAAATGCTCCGCTGAAAGGTTTGGTGGTCGAAACTGAAGGCTTTTTATCACATGACAAAAAATCAGCCCTCGTCAACTTAACCGGCAGAAAAAGATTTTTTTGAAAAAAAACCCTAAGCCCCGGGGTCACAATTTCATCAAAAATCTGACTTTCGGCAATTCACTCAAAAATGGTGCCAAACGGTTGCAAATGCTCCGCTGAAAGGTTTGGCGGTCGAAACAGAAGGCTTTTTATCACAGGAAAAGATATCAGCCCTTGAAAACTTAACCGGCAAAAAAATGTTTTTTTGAAAAAATCCTTAACCCCCTGGTCACAATTTCATCAAAAATCTGACTTTCGGCAATTCACTCAAAAATGGTGCGAAACGGTTGGAAATGCTCCGCTGAAAGGTTTGGCGATCAAAACAGAAGGCTTTTTATCACAGGAAAAGAAATAAGACCTCGACAATTTAACCGGCAGAAAAAGATTTTTTTGAAAAGATCCCTAAGCCCCGGGGTCACAATTTCATCAAAAATCTGACTTTTGGCAATTCACTCAAAAATGGTGCCAAACGGTTGCAAATGCTCCGCTGAAAGGTTTTGCGGTCGAAACAGAAGGCTTTTTATGACAGGAGAAGAAATCAGCCCTCGATAACTTAACCGGCAGAAAAATATTTTTTTGAAAAAATCCCTAAGCCCCGGGGTCACAATTTCATCAAAAATCTGACTTTCGGCAATTCATTCAAAAATGGTGCCAAACGCTTGCAAATGCTCCGCTGAAAGGTTTGGCGGACGAAACAGAAGGCTTTTTATCACAGGAAAAGATATCAGCCCTTGAAAACCTAACCGGCAGAAAAATATTTTTTTGAAAAAATCCCTAAGCCCCGGGGTCACAATTTCATCAAAAATCTGACTTTCGGCAATTCATTCAAAAATGGTGCCAAACGCTTGCAAATGCTCCCCTGAAGGGTTTGGCGGTCGAAACAGAAGCCTTTTTATCACATGAAAAGAAATCAGCCCTCGGCAACTTAACCGGCAGAAAAAGTTTTTTTTGAAAAAAACCCTAAGCCCCGGGGTCACAATTTCATAAAAAATCTGACTTTCGGGAATTCACTCAAAAATGGTGCCAAACGGTTGCAAATGCTCCGCTGAAAGGTTTGGCGGTCGAAACTGAAGTCTTTTTATCAGAGGAAAAGAAATCAGCCCTCGACAACTTAACCGGCAGAAAAATATTTCTTTGAAAAAATCCCTAAGCCCCGGGGTCACAATTTCATAAAAGATCTGACTTTCGGCAATTCACTCAAAAATGGTTCCAAACGGTTGCAAATGCACCCCTGAAAGGTTTGGCGGTCGAAACAGAAGGCTTTTTATCACAGAAAAAGAAATCAGCCCTCGACAAATTAACCTGCAGAAAAATATTTTTTTGAAAAAATGCCCAAGCCGCGGGGTCACAATTTCATCATAAATCTGACTTTCGGTAATTCACTCAAAAATGGTGCCAAATGGTTGCAAATGCTCCCCTGAAGGGTTTGGCGGTCGAAACAGAAGCCTTTTTATCACAGGAAAAGAAATCAGCCCTCGACAACTTAACCGGTAGAAAAATATTTTTTTGAAAACATCCCCAAGCCCCGGGGTCACAATTTCATAAAAGATCTGACTTTCGGCAATTCACTCAAAAATGGTGCCAAACGCTTGCAAATGCTCCGCTGAAAGGTTTGGTGGTCGAAACTGAAGGCTTTTTATCACATGACAAAAAATCAGCCCTCGGCAACTTAACCGGCAGAAAAAGATTTTTTTGAAAAAAAAACCCTAAGCCCCGGGGTCACAATTTCATCAAAAATCTGACTTTCGGCAATTCACTCAAAAATGCTGCCAAACGGTTGCAAATGCTCTGCTGAAAGGTTTGGCGGTCGAAACAGAAGGCTTTTTATTACAGGAAAAGATATCAGCCCTTGAAAACTTAACCGGCAAAAAAATGTTTTTTTGAAAAAATCCTTAACCCCCTGGTCACAATTTCATCAAAAATCTGACTTTCGGCAATTCACTCAAAAATGGTGCGAAACGGTTGGAAATGCTCCGCTGAAAGGTTTGGCGATCAAAACAGAAGGCTTTTTATCACAGGAAAAGAAATAAGACCTCGACAATTTAACCGGCAGAAAAAGATTTTTTTGAAAAGATCCCTAAGCCCCGGGGTCACAATTTCATCAAAAATCTGACTTTCGGCAATTCACTCAAAAATGGTGCCAAACGGTTGCAAATGCTCCGCTGAAAGGTTTTGCGGTCGAAACAGAAGGCTTTTTATGACAGGAGAAGAAATCAGCCCTCGATAACTTAACCGGCAGAAAAATATTTTTTTGAAAAAATCCCTAAGCCCCGGGGTCACAATTTCATAAAAAATCTGACTTTCGGCAATTCATTCAAAAATGGTGCCAAACGCTTGCAAATGCTCCGCTGAAAGGTTTGGTGGTCGAAACTGAAGGCTTTTTATCACATGAAAAGAAATCAGCCCTCGGCAACTTAACCGGCAGAAAAAGATTTTTTTGAAAAAACCCTAAGCCCCGGGGTCACAATTTCATCAAAAATCTGACTTTCGGCAATTCACTCAAAAATGGTGCCAAACGGTTGCAAATGCTCCGCTGAAAGGTTTGGCGGTCAAAACAGAAGGCTTTTTATCACAGGAAAAGATATCAGCCCTTGAAAACTTAACCGGCAGAAAAATGTTTTTTTGAAAAAATCCTTAAGCCCCAGGGTCACAATTTCATCAAAAATCTGACTTTCGGCAATTCACTCAAAAATGGTGCCAAACGGTTGCAAATGCTCCGCTGAAAGGTTTGGCGATCGAAACAGAAGGCTTTTTATCACATGACAAAAAATCAGCCCTCGGCAACTTAACCGGCAGAAAAAGATTTTTTTGAAAAAAAACCTAAGCCCCGGGGTCACAATTTCATCAAAAATCTGACTTTCGGCAATTCACTCAAAAATGGTGCCAAACGGTTGCACATGCTCCACTGAAAGGTTTGGTGGTCGAAAAAGAACGCTTTTTATCACAGGAAAAGATATCAGCCCTTGAAAACTTAACCGGCAGAAAAATGTTTTTTGAAAAAATCCTTAAGCCCCGGGGTCACAATTTCATCAAAAATCTGACTTTCGGCAATTCACTCAAAAA
The DNA here is from genome assembly GCF_964234715.1 of Podarcis melisellensis. Lineage (NCBI taxonomy): Eukaryota > Metazoa > Chordata > Lepidosauria > Squamata > Lacertidae > Podarcis > Podarcis melisellensis. The sequence continues at coordinate 16,963,213 of NC_138542.1, forward strand.
TGGTGCCAAACGGTTGCAAATGCTCCGCTGAAAGGTTTGGCGGTCGAAACAGAAGGCTTTTTATCACAGGAAAAGATATCAGCCCTTGAAAACCTAACCGGCAAAAAAATGTTTTTTTGAAAAAATACCTAAGCCCCGGGGTCACAATATCATAAAAGATCTGACTTTCGGCAATTCACTCAAAAATGGTGGCAAAGGGTTGCAAATGCTCCGCTGAAAGGTTTGGCGGTCGAAACAGAAGGCTTTTTATCACAGGAAAAGAAATCAGCCCTCGACAACTTAACCGGCAGAAAAATATTTGTTTGAAAAAATCCCTAAGCCCCGGGGTCACAATTTCATCATAAATCTGACTTTCGGTAATTCACTCAAAAATGGTGCCAAATGGTTGCAAATGCTCCCCTGAAGGGTTTGGCGGTCGAAACAGAAGCCTTTTTATCACATGAAAAGAAATCAGCCCTCGGCAACTTAACCGGCAGAAAAAGTTTTTTTTGAAAAAAACCCTAAGCCCCGGGGTCACAATTTCATAAAAAATCTGACTTTCGGGAATTCACTCAAAAATGGTGCCAAACGGTTGCAAATGCTCCGCTGAAAGGTTTGGCGGTCGAAACTGAAGTCTTTTTATCAGAGGAAAAGAAATCAGCCCTCGACAACTTAACCGGCAGAAAAATATTTCTTTGAAAAAATCCCTAAGCCCCGGGGTCACAATTTCATAAAAGATCTGACTTTCGGCAATTCACTCAAAAATGGTTCCAAACGGTTGCAAATGCACCCCTGAAAGGTTTGGCGGTCGAAACAGAAGGCTTTTTATCACAGAAAAAGAAATCAGCCCTCGACAAATTAACCTGCAGAAAAATATTTTTTTGAAAAAATGCCCAAGCCGCGGGGTCACAATTTCATCATAAATCTGACTTTCGGTAATTCACTCAAAAATGGTGCCAAATGGTTGCAAATGCTCCCCTGAAGGGTTTGGCGGTCGAAACAGAAGCCTTTTTATCACAGGAAAAGAAATCAGCCCTCGACAACTTAACCGGTAGAAAAATATTTTTTTGAAAACATCCCCAAGCCCCGGGGTCACAATTTCATAAAAGATCTGACTTTCGGCAATTCACTCAAAAATGGTGCCAAACGCTTGCAAATGCTCCGCTGAAAGGTTTGGTGGTCGAAACTGAAGGCTTTTTATCACATGACAAAAAATCAGCCCTCGGCAACTTAACCGGCAGAAAAAGATTTTTTTGAAAAAAAAACCCTAAGCCCCGGGGTCACAATTTCATCAAAAATCTGACTTTCGGCAATTCACTCAAAAATGCTGCCAAACGGTTGCAAATGCTCTGCTGAAAGGTTTGGCGGTCGAAACAGAAGGCTTTTTATTACAGGAAAAGATATCAGCCCTTGAAAACTTAACCGGCAAAAAAATGTTTTTTTGAAAAAATCCTTAACCCCCTGGTCACAATTTCATCAAAAATCTGACTTTCGGCAATTCACTCAAAAATGGTGCGAAACGGTTGGAAATGCTCCGCTGAAAGGTTTGGCGATCAAAACAGAAGGCTTTTTATCACAGGAAAAGAAATAAGACCTCGACAATTTAACCGGCAGAAAAAGATTTTTTTGAAAAGATCCCTAAGCCCCGGGGTCACAATTTCATCAAAAATCTGACTTTCGGCAATTCACTCAAAAATGGTGCCAAACGGTTGCAAATGCTCCGCTGAAAGGTTTTGCGGTCGAAACAGAAGGCTTTTTATGACAGGAGAAGAAATCAGCCCTCGATAACTTAACCGGCAGAAAAATATTTTTTTGAAAAAATCCCTAAGCCCCGGGGTCACAATTTCATAAAAAATCTGACTTTCGGCAATTCATTCAAAAATGGTGCCAAACGCTTGCAAATGCTCCGCTGAAAGGTTTGGTGGTCGAAACTGAAGGCTTTTTATCACATGAAAAGAAATCAGCCCTCGGCAACTTAACCGGCAGAAAAAGATTTTTTTGAAAAAACCCTAAGCCCCGGGGTCACAATTTCATCAAAAATCTGACTTTCGGCAATTCACTCAAAAATGGTGCCAAACGGTTGCAAATGCTCCGCTGAAAGGTTTGGCGGTCAAAACAGAAGGCTTTTTATCACAGGAAAAGATATCAGCCCTTGAAAACTTAACCGGCAGAAAAATGTTTTTTTGAAAAAATCCTTAAGCCCCAGGGTCACAATTTCATCAAAAATCTGACTTTCGGCAATTCACTCAAAAATGGTGCCAAACGGTTGCAAATGCTCCGCTGAAAGGTTTGGCGATCGAAACAGAAGGCTTTTTATCACATGACAAAAAATCAGCCCTCGGCAACTTAACCGGCAGAAAAAGATTTTTTTGAAAAAAAACCTAAGCCCCGGGGTCACAATTTCATCAAAAATCTGACTTTCGGCAATTCACTCAAAAATGGTGCCAAACGGTTGCACATGCTCCACTGAAAGGTTTGGTGGTCGAAAAAGAACGCTTTTTATCACAGGAAAAGATATCAGCCCTTGAAAACTTAACCGGCAGAAAAATGTTTTTTGAAAAAATCCTTAAGCCCCGGGGTCACAATTTCATCAAAAATCTGACTTTCGGCAATTCACTCAAAAATGGTGCCAAACGGTTGCAAATGCTCCGCTGAAAGGTTTGGCGGTCGAAACAGAAGGCTTTTTATCACAGGAAAAGATATCAGCCCTTGAAAACCTAACCGGCAAAAAAATGTTTTTTTGAAAAAATACCTAAGCCCCGGGGTCACAATATCATAAAAGATCTGACTTTCGGCAATTCACTCAAAAATGGTGGCAAAGGGTTGCAAATGCTCCGCTGAAAGGTTTGGCGGTCGAAACAGAAGGCTTTTTATCACAGGAAAAGAAATCAGCCCTCGACAACTTAACCGGCAGAAAAATATTTGTTTGAAAAAATCCCTAAGCCCCGGGGTCACAATTTCATCATAAATCTGACTTTCGGTAATTCACTCAAAAATGGTGCCAAATGGTTGCAAATGCTCCCCTGAAGGGTTTGGCGGTCGAAACAGAAGCCTTTTTATCACATGAAAAGAAATCAGCCCTCGGCAACTTAACCGGCAGAAAAAGATTTTTTTGAAAAAAACCCTAAGCCCCGGGGTCACAATTTCATAAAAAATCTGACTTTCGGCAATTCACTCAAAAATGGTGCCAAACGGTTGCAAATGCTCCGCTGAAAGGTTTTGCGGTCGAAACAGAAGGCTTTTTATGACAGGAGAAGAAATCAGCCCTCGATAACTTAACCGGCAGAAAAAGATTTTTTTGAAAAAACCCTAAGCCCCGGGGTCACAATTTCATAAAAAATCTGACTTTCGGCAATTCATTCAAAAATGGTGCCAAGCGCTTGCAAATGCTCCGCTGAAAGGTTTGGTGGTCGAAACTGAAGGCTTTTTATCACACGAAAAGAAATCAGCCTTCGGCAACTTAACCGGCAGAAAAAGATTTTTTTGAAAAAACCCTAAGCCCCGGGGTCACAATTTCATCAAAAATCTGACTTTCGGCAATTCACTCAAAAATGGTGGCAAACGGTTGGAAATGCTCAGCTGAAAGGTTTGGCGGTCGAAACAGAAGGCTTTTTATCACAGGAAAAGATATCAGCCCTTGAAAACTTAACCGGCAGAAAAATGTTTTTTTGAAAAAATCCTTAAGCCCCGGGGTCACAATTTCATCAAAAATCTGACTTTCGGCAATTCACTCAAAAATGGTGCCAAACGGTTGCAAATGCTCTGCTGAAAGGTTTGGCGATCGAAACAGAAGGCTTTTTATCACATGACAAAAAATCAGCCCTCGGCAACTTAACCGGCAGAAAAAGATTTTTTTGAAAAAAACCCTAAGCCCCGGGGTCACAATTTCATCAAAAATCTGACTTTCGGCAATTCACTCAAAAATGGTGCCAAACGGTTGCACATGCTCCATTGAAAGGTTTGGTGGTCGAAAAAGAACGCTTTTTATCACAGGAAAAGATATCAGCCCTTGAAAACTTAACCGGCAGAAAAATGTTTTTTGAAAAAATCCTTAAGCCCCGGGGTCACAATTTCATCAAAAATCTGACTTTCGGCAATTCACTCAAAAATGGTGCCAAACGGTTGCAAATGCTCCGCTGAAAGGTTTGGCGGTCGAAACAGAAGGCTTTTTATCACAGGAAAAGATATCAGCCCTTGAAAACCTAACCGGCAAAAAAATGTTTTTTTGAAAAAATCCCTAAGCCCCGGGGTCACAATATCATAAAAGATCTGACTTTCGGCAATTCACTCAAAAATGGTGGCAAAGGGTTGCAAATGCTCCGCTGAAAGGTTTGGCGGTCGAAACAGAAGGCTTTTTATCACAGGAAAAGAAATCAGCCCTCGACAACTTAACCGGCAGAAAAATATTTGTTTGAAAAAATCCCTAAGCCCCGGGGTCACAATTTCATCATAAATCTGACTTTCGGTAATTCACTCAAAAATGGTGCCAAATGGTTGCAAATGCTCCCCTGAAGGGTTTGGCGGTCGAAACAGAAGCCTTTTTATCACATGAAAAGAAATCAGCCCTCGGCAACTTAACCGGCAGAAAAAGTTTTTTTTGAAAAAAACCCTAAGCCCCGGGGTCACAATTTCATAAAAAATCTTACTTTCGGCAATTCACTCAAAAATGGTGCCAAATATTTGCAAATGCTCCGCTGAAAGGTTTGGCGGTCGAAACAGAAGGCTTTTTATCACAGGAAAAGAAATCAGCCCTCGACAACTTAACCGGCAGAAAAATATTTGTTTGAAAAAATCCCTAAGCCCCGGGGTCACAATTTCATAAAAAATCTGACTTTCGGTAATTCACTCAAAAATGGTGCCAAATGGTTGCAAATGCTCCCCTGAAGGGTTTGGCGGTCGAAACAGAAGCCTTTTTATCACAGGAAAAGAAATCAGCCCTCGACAACTTAACCGGTAGAAAAATATTTTTTTGAAAACATCCCCAAGCCCCGGGGTCACAATTTCATAAAAGATCTGACTTTCGGCAATTCACTCAAAAATGGTGCCAAACGCTTGCAAATGCTCCGCTGAAAGGTTTGGTGGTCGAAACTGAAGGCTTTTTATCACATGACAAAAAATCAGCCCTCGGCAACTTAACCGGCAGAAAAAGATTTTTTTGAAAAAAAACCCTAAGCCCCGGGGTCACAATTTCATCAAAAATCTGACTTTGGGCAATTCACTCAAAAATGGTGCCAAACGGTTGCAAATGCTCCGCTGAAATGTTTGGCGGTCGAAACAGAAGGCTTTTTATCACAGGAAAAGATATCAGCCCTTGAAAACTTAACCGGCAAAAAAATGTTTTTTTGAAAAAATCCTTAACCCCCTGGTCACAATTTCATCAAAAATCTGACTTTCGGCAATTCACTCAAAAATGGTGCGAAACGGTTGGAAATGCTCCGCTGAAAGGTTTGGCGATCAAAACAGAAGGCTTTTTATCACAGGAAAAGAAATAAGACCTCGACAATTTAACCGGCAGAAAAAGATTTTTTTGAAAAGATCCCTAAGCCCCGGGGTCACAATTTCATCAAAAATCCGACTTTCGGCAATTCACTCAAAAATGGTGCCAAACGGTTGCAAATGCTCCGCTGAAAGGTTTGGCGGTCGAAACAGAAGGCTTTTTATGACAGGAGAAGAAATCAGCCCTCGATAACTTAACCGGCAGAAAAATATTTTTTTGAAAAAATCCCTAAGCCCCGGGGTCACAATTTCATAAAAAATCTGACTTTCTGCAATTCATTCAAAAATGGTGCCAAACGCTTGCAAATGCTCCGCTGAAAGGTTTGGTGGTCGAAACTGAAGGCTTTTTATCACATGAAAAGAAATCAGCCCTCGGCAACTTAACCGGCAGAAAAAGATTTTTTTGAAAAAACCCTAAGCCCCGGGGTCACAATTTCATCAAAAATCTGACTTTCGGCAATTCACTCAAAAATGGTGCCAAACGGTTGCAAATGCTCCGCTGAAAGGTTTGGCGGTCAAAACAGAAGGCTTTTTATCACAGGAAAAGATATCAGCCCTTGAAAACCTAACCGGCAAAAAAATGTTTTTTTGAAAAAATCCCTTAGCCCCGGGGTCACAATATCATAAAAGATCTGACTTTCGGCAATTCACTCAAAAATGGTGGCAAAGGGTTGCAAATGCTCCGCTGAAAGGTTTGGCGGTCGAAACAGAAGGCTTTTTATCACAGGAAAAGAAATCAGCCCTCGACAACTTAACCGGCAGAAAAATATTTGTTTGAAAAAATCCCTAAGCCCCGGGGTCACAATTTCATCATATATCTGACTTTCGGTAATTCACTCAAAAATGGTGCCAAATGGTTGCAAATGCTCCCCTGAAGGGTTTGGCGGTCGAAACAGAAGCCTTTTTATCACATGAAAAGAAATCAGCCCTCGACAACTAAACCGGCAGAAAAATATTTGTTTGAAAAAATCCCTAAGCCCCGGGGCCACAATTTCATCAAAAATCTGACTTTTGGCAATTGATTCAAAAATGGTTCCAAACGGTTGCAAATGCACCCCTGAAAGGTTTGGCGGTCGAAACAGAAGCCTTTTTATCACAGGAAAAGAAATCTGCCCTCGACAACTTAAACTGCAGAAAAATATTTTTTTGAAAAAATGCCCAAGCCCCGGGGTCACAATTTCATAAAAGATCTGACTTTCGGCAATTCACTCAAAAATGGTGCCAAACGGTTGCAAATGCTCCGCTGAAAGGTTTGGGGGTCAAAACAGAAGGCTTTTTATCACAGGAAAAGAAATAAGACCTCGACAATTTAACCGGCAGAAAAAGATTTTTTTGAAAAGATCCCTAAGCCCCGGGGTCACAATTTCATCAAAAATCTGACTTTCGGCAATTCACTCAAAAATGGTGCCAAACGGTTGCAAATGCTCCGCTGAAAGGTTTTGCGGTCGAAACAGAAGGCTTTTTATGACAGGAGAAGAAATCAGCCCTCGATAACTTAACCGGCAGAAAAATATTTTTTTGAAAAAATCCCTAAGCCCCGGGGTCACAATTTCATAAAAAATCTGACTTTCGGCAATTCATTCAAAAATGGTGCCAAACGCTTGCAAATGCTCCGCTGAAAGGTTTGGTGGTCGAAACTGAAGGCTTTTTATCACATGAAAAGAAATCAGCCCTCGGCAACTTAACCGGCAGAAAAAGATTTTTTTGAAAAAAACCCTAAGCCCCGGGGTCACAATTTCATCAAAAATCTGACTTTCGGCAATTCACTCAAAAATGGTGCCAAACGGTTGCAAATGCTCCGCTGAAAGGTTTGGCGGTCAAAACAGAAGGCTTTTTATCACAGGAAAAGATATCAGCCCTTGAAAACTTAACCGGCTGAAAAATGTTTTTTTGAAAAAATCCTTAAGCCCCGGGGTCACAATTTCATCAAAAATCTGACTTTCGGCAATTCACTCAAAAATGGTGCCAAACGGTTGCAAATGCTCCGCTGAAAGGTTTGGCGATCGAAACAGAAGGCTTTTTATCACATGACAAAAAATCAGCCCTCGGCAACTTAACCGGCAGAAAAATATTTGTTTGAAAAAATCCTAAGCCCCGGGGTCACAATTTCATCAAAAATCTGACTTTCGGCAATTCACTCAAAAATGGTGCCAAACGGTTGCACATGCTCCACTGAAAGGTTTGGTGGTCGAAAAAGAACGCTTTTTATCACAGGAAAAGATATCAGCCCTTGAAAACTTAACCGGCAGAAAAATGTTTTTTGGAAAAACCTTAAGCCCCGGGGTCACAATTTCATCAAAAATCTGACTTTCGGCAATTCACTCAAAAATGGTGCCAAACGGTTGCAAATGCTCCGCTGAAAGGTTTGGCGGTCGAAACAGAAGGCTTTTTATCACAGGAAAAGATATCAGCCCTTGAAAACCTAACCGGCAAAAAAATGTTTTTTTGAAAAAATCCCTAAGCCCCGGGGTCACAATATCATAAAAGATCTGACTTTCGGCAATTCACTCAAAAATGGTGGCAAAGGGTTGCAAATGCTCCGCTGAAAGGTTTGGCGGTCGAAACAGAAGGCTTTTTATCACAGGAAAAGAAATCAGCCCTCGACAACTTAACCGGCAGAAAAATATTTGTTTGAAAAAATCCCTAAGCCCCGGGGTCACAATTTCATCATAAATCTGACTTTCGGTAATTCACTCAAAAATGGTGCCAAATGGTTGCAAATGCTCCCCTGAAGGGTTTGGCGGTCGAAACAGAAGCCTTTTTATCACATGAAAAGAAATCAGCCCTCGGCAACTTAACCGGCAGAAAAAGTTTTTTTTGAAAAAAACCCTAAGCCCCGGGGTCACAATTTCATAAAAAATCTTACTTTCGGCAATTCACTCAAAAATGGTGCCAAATATTTGCAAATGCTCCGCTGAAAGGTTTGGCGGTCGAAACAGAAGGCTTTTTATCACAGGAAAAGAAATCAGCCCTCGACAACTTAACCGGCAGAAAAATATTTGTTTGAAAAAATCCCTAAGCCCTGGGGTCACAATTTCATAAAAAATCTGACTTTCGGTAATTCACTCAAAAATGGTGCCAAATGGTTGCAAATGCTCCCCTGAAGGGTTTGGCGGTCGAAACAGAAGCCTTTTTATCACAGGAAAAGAAATCAGCCCTCGACAACTTAACCGGTAGAAAAATATTTTTTTGAAAACATCCCCAAGCCCCGGGGTCACAATTTCATAAAAGATCTGACTTTCGGCAATTCACTCAAAAATGGTGCCAAACGCTTGCAAATGCTCCGCTGAAAGGTTTGGTGGTCGAAACTGAAGGCTTTTTATCACATGACAAAAAATCAGCCCTCGGCAACTTAACCGGCAGAAAAAGATTTTTTTGAAAAAAAACCCTAAGCCCCGGGGTCACAATTTCATCAAAAATCTGACTTTCGGCAATTCACTCAAAAATGGTGCCAAACGGTTGCAAATGCTCCGCTGAAAGGTTTGGCGATCAAAACAGAAGGCTTTTTATCACAGGAAAAGAAATAAGACCTCGACAATTTAACCGGCAGAAAAATTTTTTTTTGAAAAGATCCCTAAGCCCCGGGGTCACAATTTCATCAAAAATCTGACTTTCGGCAATTCACTCAAAAATGGTGCCAAACGGTTGCAAATGCTCCGCTGAAAGGTTTTGCGGTCGAAACAGAAGGCTTTTTATCACAGGAGAAGAAATCAGCCCTCGATAACTTAACCGGCAGAAAAATATTTTTTTGAAAAAATCCCTAAGCCCCGGGGTCACAATTTCATAAAAAATCTGACTTTCGGCAATTTTTTCAAAAATGGTGCCAAACGCTTGCAAATGCTCCGCTGAAAGGTTTGGTGGTCGAAACTGAAGGCTTTTTATCACATGAAAAGAAATCAGCCCTCGGCAACTTAACCGGCAGAAAAAGATTTTTTTGAAAAAACCCTAAGCCCCGGGGTCACAATTTCATCAAAAATCTGACTTTCGGCAATTCACTCAAAAATGGTGCCAAACGGTTGCACATGCTCCACTGAAAGGTTTGGTGGTCGAAAAAGAACGCTTTTTATCACAGGAAAATATATCAGCCCTTGAAAACTTAACCGGCAGAAAAATGTTTTTTGAAAAAACCCTTAAGCCCCGGGGTCACAATTTCATCAAAAATCTGACTTTCGGCAATTCACTCAAAAATGGTGCCAAACGGTTGCAAATGCTCCGCTGAAAGGTTTGGCGGTCGAAACAGAAGGCTTTTTATCACAGGAAAAGATATCAGCCCTTGAAAACCTAACCGGCAAAAAAATGTTTTTTTGAAAAAATCCCTAAGCCCCGGGGTCACAATATCATAAAAGATCTGACTTTCGGCAATTCACTCAAAAATGGTGGCAAAGGGTTGCAAATGCTCCGCTGAAAGGTTTGGCGGTCGAAACAGAAGGCTTTTTATCACAGGAAAAGAAATCAGCCCTCGACAACTTAACCGGCAGAAAAATATTTGTTTGAAAAAATCCCTAAGCCCCGGGGTCACAATTTCATCATAAATCTGACTTTCGGTAATTCACTCAAAAATGGTGCCAAATGGTTGCAAATGCTCCCCTGAAGGGTTTGGCGGTCGAAACAGAAGCCTTTTTATCACATGAAAAGAAATCAGCCCTCGGCAACTTAACCGGCAGAAAAAGTTTTTTTTGAAAAAAACCCTAAGCCCCGGGGTCACAATTTGATAAAAAATCTTACTTTCGGCAATTCACTCAAAAATGGTGCCAAATATTTGCAAATGCTCCGCTGAAAGGTTTGGCGGTCGAAACAGAAGGCTTTTTATCACAGGAAAAGAAATCAGCCCTCGACAACTTAACCGGCAGAAAAATATTTCTTTGAAAAAATCCCTAAGCCCCGGGGTCACAATTTCATAAAAGATCTGACTTTCGGCAATTCACTCAAAAATGGTGCCAAACGGTTGCAAATGCTCCGCTGAAAGGTTTGGTGGTCGAAACTGAAGGCTTTTTATCACATGAAAAGAAATCAGCCCTCGGCAACTTAACCGGCAGAAAAAGATTTTTTTGAAAAAACCCTAAGCCCCGGGGTCACAATTTCATCAAAAATCTGACTTTCGGCAATTCACTCAAAAATGGTGCCAAACGGTTGCAAATGCTCCGCTGAAAGGTTTGGCGGTCAAAACAGAAGGCTTTTTATCACAGGAAAACATATCAGCCCTTGAAAACCTAACCGGCAAAAAAATGTTTTTTTGAAAAAATCCCTTAGCCCCGGGGTCACAATATCATAAAAGATCTGACTTTCGGCAATTCACTCAAAAATGGTGGCAAAGGGTTGCAAATGCTCCGCTGAAAGGTTTGGCGGTCGAAACAGAAGGCTTTTTATCACAGGAAAAGAAATCAGCCCTCGACAACTTAACCGGCAGAAAAATATTTGTTTGAAAAAATCCCTAAGCCCCGGGGTCACAATTTCATCATATATCTGACTTTCGGTAATTCACTCAAAAATGGTGCCAAATGGTTGCAAATGCTCCCCTGAAGGGTTTGGCGGTCGAAACAGAAGCCTTTTTATCACATGAAAAGAAATCAGCCCTCGGCAACTTAACCGGCAGAAAAAGTTTTTTTTGAAAAAAACCCTAAGCCCCGGGGTCACAATTTCATAAAAAATCTTACTTTCGGCAATTCACTCAAAAATGGTGCCAAATATTTGCAAATGCTCCGCTGAAAGGTTTGGCGGTCGAAACAGAAGGCTTTTTATCACAGGAAAAGAAATCAGCCCTCGACAACTTAACCGGCAGAAAAATATTTGTTTGAAAAAATCCCTAAGCCCCGAGGTCACAATTTCATAAAAAATCTGACTTTCGGGAATTCACTCAAAAATGGTGGCAAAGGGTTGCAAATACTCCGCTGAAAGGTTTGGCGGTCGAAACAGAAGGCTTTTTATCACAGGAAAAGAAATCAGCCCTCGACAACTAAACCGGCAGAAAAATATTTGTTTGAAAAAATCCCTAAGCCCCGGGGCCACAATTTCATCAAAAATCTGACTTTTGGCAATTGATTCAAAAATGGTTCCAAACGGTTGCAAATGCACCCCTGAAAGGTTTGGCGGTCGAAACAGAAGCCTTTTTATCACAGGAAAAGAAATCTGCCCTCGACAACTTAAACTGCAGAAAAATATTTTTTTGAAAAAATGCCCAAGCCCCGGGGTCACAATTTCATAAAAGATCTGACTTTCGGCAATTCACTCAAAAATGGTGCCAAACGGTTGCAAATGCTCCGCTGAAAGGTTTGGGGGTCAAAACAGAAGGCTTTTTATCACAGGAAAAGAAATAAGACCTCGACAATTTAACCGGCAGAAAAAGATTTTTTTGAAAAGATCCCTAAGCCCCGGGGTCACAATTTCATCAAAAATCTGACTTTCGGCAATTCACTCAAAAATGGTGCCAAACGGTTGCAAATGCTCCGCTGAAAGGTTTTGCGGTCGAAACAGAAGGCTTTTTATGACAGGAGAAGAAATCAGCCCTCGATAACTTAACCGGCAGAAAAATATTTTTTTGAAAAAATCCCTAAGCCCCGGGGTCACAATTTCATAAAAAATCTGACTTTCGGCAATTCATTCAAAAATGGTGCCAAACGCTTTCAAATGCTCCGCTGAAAGGTTTGGTGGTCGAAACTGAAGGCTTTTTATCACATGAAAAGAAATCAGCCCTCGGCAACTTAACCGGCAGAAAAAGATTTTTTTGAAAAAAACCCTAAGCCCCGGGGTCACAATTTCATCAAAAATCTGACTTTCGGCAATTCACTCAAAAATGGTGCCAAACGGTTGCAAATGCTCCGCTGAAAGGTTTTGCGGTCGAAACAGAAGGCTTTTTATGACAGGAGAAGAAATCAGCCCTCGATAACTTAACCGGCAGAAAAATATTTTTTTGAAAAAATCCCTAAGCCCCGGGGTCACAATTTCATAAAAAATCTGACTTTCGGCAATTCATTCAAAAATGGTGCCAAACGCTTTCAAATGCTCCGCTGAAAGGTTTGGTGGTCGAAACTGAAGGCTTTTTATCACATGAAAAGAAATCAGCCCTCGGCAACTTAACCGGCAGAAAAAGATTTTTTTGAAAAAAACCCTAAGCCCCGGGGTCACAATTTCATCAAAAATCTGACTTTCGGCAATTCACTCAAAAATGGTGCCAAACGGTTGCAAATGCTCCGCTGAAAGGTTTGGCGGTCAAAACAGAAGGCTTTTTATCACAGGAAAAGATATCAGCCCTTGAAAACTTAACCGGCTGAAAAATGTTTTTTTGAAAAAATCCTTAAGCCCCGGGGTCACAATTTCATCAAAAATCTGACTTTCGGCAATTCACTCAAAAATGGTGCCAAACGGTTGCAAATGCTCCGCTGAAAGGTTTGGCGATCGAAACAGAAGGCTTTTTATCACATGACAAAAAATCAGCCCTCGGCAACTTAACCGGCAGAAAAATATTTGTTTGAAAAAACCCTAAGCCCCGGGGTCACAATTTCATCAAAAATCTGACTTTCGGCAATTCACTCAAAAATGGTGCCAAACGGTTGCACATGCTCCACTGAAAGGTTTGGTGGTCGAAAAAGAACGCTTTTTATCACAGGAAAAGATATCAGCCCTTGAAAACCTAACCGGCAAAAAAATGTTTTTTTGAAAAAATCCCTAAGCCCCGGGGTCACAATATCATAAAAGATCTGACTTTCGGCAATTCACTCAAAAATGGTGGCAAAGGGTTGCAAATGCTCCGCTGAAAGGTTTGGCGGTCGAAACAGAAGGCTTTTTATCACAGGAAAAGAAATCAGCCCTCGACAACTTAACCGGCAGAAAAATATTTGTTTGAAAAAATCCCTAAGCCCCGGGGTCACAATTTCATCATAAATCTGACTTTCGGTAATTCACTCAAAAATGGTGCCAAATGGTTGCAAATGCTCCCCTGAAGGGTTTGGCGGTCGAAACAGAAGCCTTTTTATCACATGAAAAGAAATCAGCCCTCGGCAACTTAACCGGCAGAAAAAGTTTTTTTTGAAAAAAACCCTAAGCCCCGGGGTCACAATTTCATAAAAAATCTTACTTTCGGCAATTCACTCAAAAATGGTGCCAAATATTTGCAAATGCTCCGCTGAAAGGTTTGGCGGTCGAAACAGAAGGCTTTTTATCACAGGAAAAGAAATCAGCCCTCGACAACTTAACCGGCAGAAAAATATTTGTTTGAAAAAATCCCTAAGCCCTGGGGTCACAATTTCATAAAAAATCTGACTTTCGGTAATTCACTCAAAAATGGTGCCAAATGGTTGCAAATGCTCCCCTGAAGGGTTTGGCGGTCGAAACAGAAGCCTTTTTATCACAGGAAAAGAAATCAGCCCTCGACAACTTAACCGGTAGAAAAATATTTTTTTGAAAACATCCCCAAGCCCCGGGGTCACAATTTCATAAAAGATCTGACTTTCGGCAATTCACTCAAAAATGGTGCCAAACGCTTGCAAATGCTCCGCTGAAAGGTTTGGTGGTCGAAACTGAAGGCTTTTTATCACATGACAAAAAATCAGCCCTCGGCAACTTAACCGGCAGAAAAAGATTTTTTTGAAAAAAAACCCTAAGCCCCGGGGTCACAATTTCATCAAAAATCTGACTTTCGGCAATTCACTCAAAAATGGTGCCAAACGGTTGCAAATGCTCCGCTGAAAGGTTTGGCGATCAAAACAGAAGGCTTTTTATCACAGGAAAAGAAATAAGACCTCGACAATTTAACCGGCAGAAAAAGATTTTTTTGAAAAGATCCCTAAGCCCCGGGGTCACAATTTCATCAAAAATCTGACTTTCGGCAATTCACTCAAAAATGGTGCCAAACGGTTGCAAATGCTCCGCTGAAAGGTTTTGCGGTCGAAACAGAAGGCTTTTTATCACAGGAGAAGAAATCAGCCCTCGATAACTTAACCGGCAGAAAAATATTTTTTTGAAAAAATCCCTAAGCCCCGGGGTCACAATTTCATAAAAAATCTGACTTTCGGCAATTTTTTCAAAAATGGTGCCAAACGCTTGCAAATGCTCCGCTGAAAGGTTTGGTGGTCGAAACTGAAGGCTTTTTATCACATGAAAAGAAATCAGCCCTCGGCAACTTAACCGGCAGAAAAAGATTTTTTTGAAAAAACCCTAAGCCCCGGGGTCACAATTTCATCAAAAATCTGACTTTCGGCAATTCACTCAAAAATGGTGCCAAACGGTTGCACATGCTCCACTGAAAGGTTTGGTGGTCGAAAAAGAACGCTTTTTATTACTGGAAAATATATCAGCCCTTGAAAACTTAACCGGCAGAAAAATGTTTTTTGAAAAAACCCTTAAGCCCCGGGGTCACAATTTCATCAAAAATCTGACTTTCGGCAATTCACTCAAAAATGGTGCCAAACAGTTGCAAATGCTCCGCTGAAAGGTTTGGCGGTCGAAACAGAATGATTTTTATCACAGGAAAAGATATCAGCCCTTGAAAACCTAACCGGCAAAAAAATGTTTTTTTGAAAAAATCCTTAAGCCCCGGGGTCACAATATCATAAAAGATCTGACTTTCGGCAATTCACTCAAAAATGGTGGCAAAGGGTTGCAAATGCTCCGCTGAAAGGTTTGGCGGTCGAAACAGAAGGCTTTTTATCACAGGAAAAGAAATCAGCCCTCGACAACTTAACCGGCAGAAAAATATTTGTTTGAAAAAATCCCTAAGCCCCGGGGTCACAATTTCATCAAAAATATGACTTTCAGCAATTCACTCAAAAATGGTGCCAAACGGTTGCAAATGCTCCGCTGAAAGGTTTGGCGATCGAAACAGAAGGCTTTTTATCACATGACAAAAAATCAGCCCTCGGCAACTTAACCGGCAGAAAAATATTTTTTTGAAAAAAACCCTAAGCCCCGGGGTCACAATTTCATAAAAAATCTGACTTTCGGCAATTCATTCAAAAATGGTGCCAAACGCTTGCAAATGCTCCGCTGAAAGATTTGGTGGTCGAAACTGAAGGCTTTTTATCACATGAAAAGAAATCAGCCCTCGGCAACTTAACCGGGAGAAAAAGATTTTTTTGAAAAAACCCTAAGCCCCGGGGTCACAATTTCATCAAAAATCTGACTTTCGGCAATTGACTCAAAAATGGTGCCAAACGGTTGCAAATGCTCCGCTGAAAGGTTTGGCGGTCAAAACAGAAGGCTTTTTATCACAGGAAAATATATCAGCCCTTGAAAACTTAACCGGCAGAAAAATGTTTTTTGAAAAAATCCTTAAGCCCCGGGGTCACAATTTCATCAAAAATCTGACTTTCGGCAATTCACTCAAAAATGGTGCCAAACCGTTGCAAATGCTCCGCTGAAAGGTTTGGCGGTCGAAACAGAAGGCTTTTTATCACAGGAAAAGATATCAGCCCTTGAAAACCTAACCGGCAAAAAAATGTTTTTTTGAAAAAATCCCTAAGCCCCGGGGTCACAATTTCATAAAAGATCTGACTTTCGGCAATTCACTCAAAAATGGTGGCAAAGGGTTGCAAATGCTCCGCTGAAAGGTTTGGCGGTCGAAACAGAAGGCTTTTTATCACAGGAAAAGAAATCAGCCCTCGACAACTTAACCGGCAGAAAAATATTTGTTTGAAAAAATTCCTAAGCCCTGGGGTCACAATTTCATCAAAAATCTGACTTTTGGCAATTGATTCAAAAATGGTGCCAAACGGTTGCAAATGCACCCCTGAAAGGTTTGGCGGTCGAAACAGAAGGTTTTTTATCACAGGAAAAGAAATCAGCCCTCGACAACTTAACCGGCAGAAAAATATTTTTTTGAAAAAATCCCTAAGCCCCGGGGTCACAATTTCATAAAAAATCTGACTTTCGGCAATTCATTCAAAAATGGTGCCAAACGCTTGCAAATGCTCCGCTGAAAGGTTTGGTGGTCGAAACTGAAGGCTTTTTATAACATGAAAAGAAATCAGCCCTCGGCAACTTAACCGGCAGAAAAAGATTTTTTTGAAAAAACCCTAAGCCCCGGGGTCACAATTTCATCAAAAATCTGACTTTCGGCAATTCACTCAAAAATGGTGCCAAAAGGTTGCAAATGCTCCGCTGAAAGGTTTGGCGGTCAAAACAGAAGGCTTTTTATCACAGGAAAAGATATCAGCCCTTGAAAACTTAACCGGCAGAAAAATGTTTGTTTGAAAAAATCCCTAAGCCCTGGGGTCACAATTTCATCAAAAATCTGACTTTTGGCAATTGATTCAAAAATGGTGCCAAACGGTTGCAAATGCACCCCTGAAAGGTTTGGCGGTCGAAACAGAAGGCTTTTTATCACATGAAAAGAAATCAGCCCTCGGCAACTTAACCGGCAGAAAAAGATTTTTTTGAAAAAATCCCTAAGCCCCGGGGTCACAATTTCATCAAAAATCTGACTTTCGGCAATTCACTCCAAAATGGTGCCAAACGGTTGCAAATGCTCCGCTGAAAGGTTTGGCGGTCAAAACAGAAGGCTTTTTATCACAGGAAAAGATATCAGCCCTTGAAAACTTAACCGGCAGAAAAATGTTTTTTGAAAAAATCCTTAAGCCCCGGGGTCACAATTTCATCAAAAATCTGACTTTCGGGAATTCACTCAAAAATGGTGCCAAACGATTGCAAATGCTCCGCTGAAAGGTTTGGCGGTCAAAACAGAAGGCTTTTTATCATAGGAAAAGATATCAGCCCTTGAAAACCTAACCGGCAAAAAAATGTTTTTTTGAAAAAATCCCTAAGCCCCGGGGTCACAATTTCATAAAAGATCTGACTTTCGGCAATTCACTCAAAAATGGTGCCAAACGGTTACAAATGCTCCGCTGAAAGGTTTGGCGGTCGAAACAGAAGGCTTTTTATCACAGGAAAAGATATCAGCCCTTGAAAACCTAACCGGCAAAAAAATGTTTTTTTGAAAAAATCCCTAAGCCCCGGGGTCACAATTTCATAAAAGATCTGACTTTCGGCAATTCACTCAAAAATGGTGGCAAAGGGTTGCAAATGCTCCGCTGAACGGTTTGGCGGTCGAAACAGAAGGCTTTTTATCACAGGAAAAGAAATCAGCCCTCGACAACTTAACCGGCAGAAAAATATTTGTTTGAAAAAATCCCTAAGCCCTGGGGTCACAATTTCATCAAAAATCTGACTTTTGGCAATTGATTCAAAAATGGTGCCAAACGTTTGCAAATGCTCCGCTGAAAGGTTTTGCGGTCGAAACAGAAGGCTTTTTATCACAGGAAAAGAAATCAGCCCTCGATAACTTAACCGGCAGAAAAATATTTTTTTGAAAAAATCCCTAAGCCCCGGGGTCACAATTTCATAAAAAATCTGACTTTCGGCAATTCATTCAAAAATGGTGCCAAACGCTTGCAAATGCTTTGCTGAAAGGTTTGGTGGTCGAAACTGAAGGCTTTTTATCACATGAAAAGAAATCAGCCCTCGGCAACTTAACCGGCAGAAAAAGATTTTTTTGAAAAAACCCTAAGCCCCGGGGTCACAATTTCATCAAAAATCTGACTTTCGGCAATTCACTCAAAAATGGTGCCAAACGGTTGCAAATGCTCCGCTGAAAGGTTTGGCGGTCAAAACAGAAGGCTTTTTATCACAGGAAAAGATATCAGCCCTTGAAAACTTAACCGGCAGAAAAATGTTTTTTGAAAAAATCCTTAAGCCCCGGGGTCACAATTTCATCAAAAATCTGACTTTCGGGAATTCACTCAAAAATGGTGCCAAACGGTTGCAAATGCTCCGCTGAAAGGTTTGGCGGTCGAAACAGAAGGCTTTTTATCATAGGAAAAGATATCAGCCCTTGAAAACCTAACCGGCAAAAAAATGTTTTTTTGAAAAAATCCCTAAGCCCCGGGGTCACAATTTCATAAAAGATCTGACTTTTGGCAATTCACTCAAAAATGGTGGCAAAGGGTTGCAAATGCTCCGCTGAAAGGTTTGGCGGTCGAAACAGAAGGCTTTTTATCACAGGAAAAGAAATCAGCCCTCGACAACTTAACCGGCAGAAAAATATTTGTTTGAAAAAATCCCTAAGCCCCGGGGTCACAATTTCATCAAAAATCTGACTTTTGGCAATTGATTCAAAAATGGTGCCAAACGGTTGCAAATGCACCCCTGAAAGGTTTGGCGGTCGAAACAGAAGGCTTTTTATCACAGGAAAAGAAATCAGCCCTCGACAACTTAACCGGCAGAAAAATATTTGTTTGAAAAAATCCCTAAGCCCCGGGGTCACAATTTCATCAAAAATCTGACTTTTGGCAATTGATTCAAAAATGGTGCCAAACGGTTGCAAATGCACCCCTGAAAGGTTTGGCGGTCGAAACAGAAGGCTTTTTATCACAGAAAATGAAATCAGCCCTGGACAAATTAACCTGCAGAAAAATATTTTTTTGAAAAAATGCCCAAGCCCCGGGGTCACAATTTCATCATAAATCTGACTTTCGGCAATTCACTCAAAAATGGTGCCAAATGGTTGCAAATGCTCCCCTGAAGGGTTTGGCGGTCGAAACAGAAGCCTTTTTATCACATGAAAAGAAGTCAGCCCTCGGCAACTTAACCGGCAGAAAAAGTTTTTTTTGAAAAAATCCCTAAGCCCCGTGGTCACAATTTCATAAAAAATCTGACTTTCAGGAATTCACTCAAAAATGGTGCCAAACAGTTGCAAATGCTCCGCTGAAAGGTTTGGCGGTCGAAACTGAAGTCTTTTTATCACAGGAAAAGAAATCAGCCCTCGACAACTTAACCGGCAGAAAAATATTTCTTTGAAAAAATCCCTAAGCCCCGGGGTCACAATTTCATCAAAAATCTGACTTTTAGCAATTGATTCAAAAATGGTTCCAAACGGTTGCAAATGCACCCCTGAAAGGTTTGGCGGTCGAAACAGAAGGCTTTTTATCACAGAAAAAGAAATCAGCCCTCGACAAATTAACCTGCAGAAAAATATTTTTTTGAAAAAATGCCCAAGCCGCGGGGTCACAATTTCATCATAAATCTGACTTTCGGCAATTCACTCAAAAATGGTGCCAAACGCTTGCAAATGCTCCGCTGAAAGGTTTGGTGGTCGAAACAGAAGGCTTTTTATCACAGGAAAAGAAATCAGCCCTCGGCAACTTAACCGGCAGAAAAAGATTTTTTTGAAAAAAACCCTAAGCCCCGGGGTCACAATTGCATAAAAAATCTGACTTTCTTCAATTCACTCAAAAATGGTGCCAAACGCTTGCAAATGCTCCGCTGAAAGGTTTGGCGGTCGAAACAGAAGGCTTTGAAAACTTAATCGGCAGAAAAATGTTTTTTTGAAAAAATCCTTAAGCCCCGGCGTCACAATTGCATAAAAAATCTGACTTTCGGCAATTCACTCAAAAATGGTGCCAAACGCTTGCAAATGTTCCGCTGAAAGGTTTGGCCGTCGAAACAGAAGGCTTTTTATCACAGGAAAAGATATCAGCCCTTGAAAACTTAATCGGCAGGAAAATGTTTTTTTGAAAAAATCCTTAAGCCCCGGGGTCACAATTTCATCAAAAATCTGACTTTCGGCAATTCAATCAAAGATGGTGCCAAACGGTTGCACATGCTCCGCTGAAAGGTTTGGCGGTCGAAACAGAAGGATTTTTATCACAGGAAAAGATATCAGCCCTTGAAAACTTAACCGGCAGAAAAATGTATTTTTGAAAAAAACCTTAAGTCCCGGGGTCACAATTTCATCAAAAATCTGACTTTCGGCAATTCACTCAAAAATGGTGCCAAACGGTTGCAAATGCCCCGCTGAAAGGTTTGGCGATCGCAACAGAAGGCTTTTTATCACAGGAAAAGAAATAAGCCCTCGACAATTTAGCCGGCAGAAAAATATATTTTTGAAAAAATGCCCAAGCCGCGGGGTCACAATTTCATCATAAATTTGACTTTCGGTAATTCACTCAAAAATGGTGCCAAATGGTTGCAAATGCTCCCCTGAAGGGTTTGGCTGTCGAAACAGAAGCCTTTTTATCACAGGAAAAGAAATCAGCCCTCGACAACTTAACCGGTAGAAAAATATATTTTTGAAAAAATCCCCAAGCCCCGGGGTCACAATTTCATAAAAGATCTGACTTTCGGCAATTCACTCAAAAATGGTGCCAAACGCTTGCAAATGCTCCGCTGAAAGGTTTGGTGGTCGAAACTGCAGGCTTTTTATCACATGAAAAGAAATCAGCCCTCGGCAACTTAACCGGCAGAAAAAGATTTTTTTGAAAAAAACCCTAAGCCCCGGGGTCACAATTTCATAAAAAATCTGACTTTCGGCAATTCACTCAAAAATGCTGCCAAACAGTTGCAAATGCTCCGCTGAAAGGGTTGCTGGTCTAAAAAGACGCCTTTTAATCACAGGAAAAGGTATAAGCCCTTGAAAACTTAATCGGCAGAAAAATGTTTTTTTGAAAAAATCCTTAAGCCCCGGGGTCACAATTTCATCAAAAATCTGACTTTCGGTAATTCACTCAAAAATGGTGCCAAATGGTTGCAAATGCTCCCCTGAAGGGTTTGGCGGTCGAAACAGAAGCCTTTTTATCACAGGAAAAGAAATCAGCCCTCGACAACTTAACCGGTAGAAAAATATTTTTTTGAAAAAATCCCTAAGCCCCGGAGTCACAATTTCATCAAAAATCTGACTTGCGGCAATTCACTGAAAAATAGTGCCAAACGGTTGCAAATGCTCCGCTGAAAGGTTTTGCGGTCGAAACAGAAGGCTTTTTATGACAGGAGAAGAAATCAGCCCTCGATAACTTAACCGGCAGAAAAAGTTTTTTTTGAAAAAAACCCTAAGCCCCGGGGTCACAATTTCATCAAAAATCTGACTTTCGGCAATTCACTCAAAAATGGTGCCAAACGGTTGCAAATGCTCCGCTGAAAGGTTTGGCGATCAAAACAGAAGGCTTTTTATCACAGGAAAAGAAATAAGACCTCGACAATTTAACCGGCAGAAAAAGATTTTTTTGAAAAGATCCCTAAGCCCCAGGGTCACAATTTCATCAAAAATCTGACTTTCGGCAATTCACTCAAAAATGGTGCCAAACGGTTGCAAATGCTCCGCTGAAAGGTTTTGCGGTCGAAACAGAAGGCTTTTTATCACAGGAGAAGAAATCAGCCCTCGATAACTTAACCGGCAGAAAAATATTTTTTTGAAAAAATCCCTAAGCCCCGGGGTCACAATTTCATAAAAAATCTGACTTTCGGCAATTTTTTCAAAAATGGTGCCAAACGCTTGCAAATGCTCCGCTGAAAGGTTTGGTGGTCGAAACTGAAGGCTTTTTATCACATGAAAAGAAATCAGCCCTCGGCAACTTAACCGGCAGAAAAAGATTTTTTTGAAAAAACCCTAAGCCCCGGGGTCACAATTTCATCAAAAATCTGACTTTCGGCAATTCACTCAAAAATGGTGCCAAACGGTTGCACATGCTCCACTGAAAGGTTTGGTGGTCGAAAAAGAACGCTTTTTATCACAGGCAAATATATCAGCCCTTGAAAACTTAACCGGCAGAAAAATGTTTTTTGAAAAAACCCTTAAGCCCCGGGGTCACAATTTCATCAAAAATCTGACTTTCGGCAATTCACTCAAAAATGGTGCCAAACGGTTGCAAATGCTCCGCTGAAAGGTTTGGCGGTCGAAACAGAAGGATTTTTATCACAGGAAAAGATATCAGCCCTTGAAAACCTAACCGGCAAAAAAATGTTTTTTTGAAAAAATCCCTAAGCCCCGGGGTCACAATATCATAAAAGATCTGACTTTCGGCAATTCACTCAAAAATGGTGGCAAAGGGTTGCAAATGCTCCGCTGAAAGGTTTGGCGGTCGAAACAGAAGGCTTTTTATCACAGGAAAAGAAATCAGCCCTCGACAACTTAACCGGCAGAAAAATATTTGTTTGAAAAAATCCCTAAGCCCCGGGGTCACAATTTCATCATAAATCTGACTTTCGGTAATTCACTCAAAAATGGTGCCAAATGGTTGCAAATGCTCCCCTGAAGGGTTTGGCGGTCGAAACAGAAGCCTTTTTATCACATGAAAAGAAATCAGCCCTCGGCAACTTAACCGGCAGAAAAAGTTTTTTTTGAAAAAAACCCTAAGCCCCGGGGTCACAATTTCATAAAAAATCTTACTTTCGGCAATTCACTCAAAAATGGTGCCAAATATTTGCAAATGCTCCGCTGAAAGGTTTGGCGGTCGAAACAGAAGGCTTTTTATCACAGGAAAAGAAATCAGCCCTCGACAACTTAACCGGCAGAAAAATATTTGTTTGAAAAAATCCCTAAGCCCCGGGGTCACAATTTCATCAAAAATCTGACTTTCGGTAATTCACTCAAAAATGGTGCCAAACGGTTGCAAATGCTCCGCTGAAAGGTTTGGGGGTCGAAACTGAAGTCTTTTTATCACAGGAAAAGAAATCAGCCCTCGACAACTAAACCGGCAGAAAAATATTTCTTTGAAAAAATCCCTAAGCCCCGGGGTCACAATTTCATAAAAGATCTGACTTTCGGCAATTCACTCAAAAATGGTGCCAAACGGTTGCAAATGCTCCGCTGAAAGGTTTGGTGATCGAAACAGAAGGCTTTTTATCATATGAAAAGAAATCAGCCCTCGGCAATTTAACCCGCAGAAAAGGATTTTTTTGAAAAAACCCTAAGCCCCGGGGTCACAATTTCATCAAAAATCTGACTTTCGGCAATTCACTCAAAAATGGTGCCAAACGGTTGCAAATGCTCCGCTGAAAGGTTTGGCGGTCAAAACAGAAGGCTTTTTATCACAGGAAAAGATATCAGCCCTTGAAAACGTTACCGGCAGAAAAATGTTTTTTTGAAAAAATCCTTAAGCCCCGGGGTCACAATTTCATCAAAAATCTGACTTTCGGCAATTCACTCAAAAATGGTGCCAAACGGTTGCAAATGCTCCGCTGAAAGGTTTGGCGATCGAAACAGAAGGCTTTTTATCACAGGAAAAGAAATCAGCCCTCGATAACTTAACCGGCAGAAAAATATTTTTTTGAAAAAATCCCTAAGCCCCGGGGTCACAATTTCATAAAAAATCTGACTTTCGGCAATTCATTCAAAAATGGTGCCAAACGCTTGCAAATGCTCCGCTGAAAGATTTGGTGGTCGAAACTGAAGGCTTTTTATCACATGAAAAGAAATCAGCCCTCGGCAACTTAACCGGGAGAAAAAGATTTTTTTGAAAAAACCCTAAGCCCCGGGGTCACAATTTCATCAAAAATCTGACTTTCGGCAATTGACTCAAAAATGGTGCCAAACGGTTGCAAATGCTCCGCTGAAAGGTTTGGCGGTCAAAACAGAAGGCTTTTTATCACAGGAAAATATATCAGCCCTTGAAAACTTAACCGGCAGAAAAATGTTTTTTGAAAAAATCCTTAAGCCCCGGGGTCACAATTTCATCAAAAATCTGACTTTCGGCAATTCACTCAAAAATGGTGCCAAACCGTTGCAAATGCTCCGCTGAAAGGTTTGGCGGTCGAAACAGAAGGCTTTTTATCACAGGAAATGATATCAGCCCTTGAAAACCTAACCGGCAAAAAAATGTTTTTTTGAAAAAATCCCTAAGCCCCGGGGTCACTATTTCATAAAAGATCTGACTTTCGGCAATTCACTCAAAAATGGTGGCAAAGGGTTGCAAATGCTCCGCTGAAAGGTTTGGCGGTCGAAACAGAAGGCTTTTTATCACAGGAAAAGAAATCAGCCCTCGACAACTTAACCGGCAGAAAAATATTTGTTTGAAAAAATCCCTAAGCCCTGGGGTCACAATTTCATCATAAATCTGACTTTCGGTAATTCACTCAAAAATGGTGCCAAACGGTTGCAAATGCACCCCTGAAAGGTTTGGCGGTCGAAACAGAAGGCTTTTTATCACAGGAAAAGAAATCAGCCCTCGACAACTTAACCGGTAGAAAAATATTTTTTTGAAAAAATCCCTAAGCCCCGGGGTCACAATTTCATAAAAAATCTGACTTTCGGCAATTCATTCAAAAATGGTGCCAAACGCTTGCAAATGCTCCGCTGAAAGGTTTGGTGGTCGAAACTGAAGGCTTTTTATAACATGAAAAGAAATCAGCCCTCGGCAACTTAACCGGCAGAAAAAGATTTTTTTGAAAAAACCCTAAGCCCCGGGGTCACAATTTCATCAAAAATCTGACTTTCGGCAATTCACTCAAAAATGGTGCCAAACGGTTGCAAATGCTCCGCTGAAAGGTTTGGCGGTCAAAACAGAAGGCTTTTTATCACAGGAAAAGATATCAGCCCTTGAAAACTTAACCGGCAGAAAAATGTTTGTTTGAAAAAATCCCTAAGCCCTGGGGTCACAATTTCATCAAAAATCTGACTTTTGGCAATTGATTCAAAAATGGTGCCAAACGGTTGCAAATGCACCCCTGAAAGGTTTGGCGGTCGAAACAGAAGGCTTTTTATCACAGGAAAAGAAATCAGCCCTCGACAACTTAACCGGCAGAAAAATATTTTTTTGAAAAAATCCCTAAGCTCCGGGGTCACAATATCATAAAAAATCTGACTTTCGGCAATTCATTCAAAAATGGTGCCAAACGCTTGCAAATGCTCCGCTGAAAGGTTTGGTGGTCGAAACTGAAGGCTTTTTATCACATGAAAAGAAATCAGCCCTCGGCAACTTAACCGGCAGAAAAAGATTTTTTTGAAAAAATCCCTAAGCCCCGGGGTCACAATTTCATCAAAAATCTGACTTTCGGCAATTCACTCCAAAATGGTGCCAAACGGTTGCAAATGCTCCGCTGAAAGGTTTGGCGGTCAAAACAGAAGGCTTTTTATCACAGGAAAAGATATCAGCCCTTGAAAACTTAACCGGCAGAAAAATGTTTTTTGAAAAAATCCTTAAGCCCCGGGGTCACAATTTCATCAAAAATCTGACTTTCGGGAATTCACTCAAAAATGGTGCCAAACGATTGCAAATGCTCCGCTGAAAGGTTTGGCGGTCAAAACAGAAGGCTTTTTATCATAGGAAAAGATATCAGCCCTTGAAAACCTAACCGGCAAAAAAATGTTTTTTTGAAAAAATCCCTAAGCCCCGGGGTCACAATTTCATAAAAGATCTGACTTTCGGCAATTCACTCAAAAATGGTGCCAAACGGTTACAAATGCTCCGCTGAAAGGTTTGGCGGTCGAAACAGAAGGCTTTTTATCACAGGAAAAGATATCAGCCCTTGAAAACCTAACCGGCAAAAAAATGTTTTTTTGAAAAAATCCCTAAGCCCCGGGGTCACAATTTCATAAAAGATCTGACTTTCGGCAATTCACTCAAAAATGGTGGCAAAGGGTTGCAAATGCTCCGCTGAAAGGTTTGGCGGTCGAAACAGAAGGCTTTTTATCACAGGAAAAGAAATCAGCCCTCGACAACTTAACCGGCAGAAAAATATTTGTTTGAAAAAATCCCTAAGCCCCGGGGTCACAATTTCATCAAAAATCTGACTTTTGGCAATTGATTCAAAAATGGTGCCAAACGGTTGCAAATGCACCCCTGAAAGGTTTGGCGGTCGAAACAGAAGGCTTTTTATCACAGAAAATGAAATCAGCCCTGGACAAATTAACCTGCAGAAAAATATTTTTTTGAAAAAATGCCCAAGCCCCGGGGTCACAATTTCATCATAAATCTGACTTTCGGCAATTCACTCAAAAATGGTGCCAAATGGTTGCAAATGCTCCCCTGAAGGGTTTGGCGGTCGAAACAGAAGCCTTTTTATCACATGAAAAGAAGTCAGCCCTCGGCAACTTAACCGGCAGAAAAAGTTTTTTTTGAAAAAATCCCTAAGCCCCGTGGTCACAATTTCATAAAAAATCTGACTTTCAGGAATTCACTCAAAAATGGTGCCAAACAGTTGCAAATGCTCCGCTGAAAGGTTTGGCGGTCGAAACTGAAGTCTTTTTATCACAGGAAAAGAAATCAGCCCTCGACAACTTAACCGGCAGAAAAATATTTCTTTGAAAAAATGCCCAAGCCGCGGGGTCACAATTTCATCATAAATCTGACTTTCGGCAATTCACTCAAAAATGGTGCGAAACGCTTGCAAATGCTCCGCTGAAAGGTTTGGTGGTCGAAACAGAAGGCTTTTTATCACAGGAAAAGAAATCAGCCCTCGGCAACTTAACCGGCAGAAAAAGATTTTTTTGAAAAAAACCCTAAGCCCCGGGGTCACAATTGCATAAAAAATCTGACTTTCGGCAATTCACTCAAAAATGGTGCCAAACGCTTGCAAATGCTCCGCTGAAAGGTTTGGCGGTCGAAACAGAAGGCTTTGAAAACTTAATCGGCAGAAAAATGTTTTTTTGAAAAAATCCTTAAGCCCCGGCGTCACAATTGCATAAAAAATCTGACTTTCGGCAATTCACTCAAAAATGGTGCCAAACGCTTGCAAATGTTCCGCTGAAAGGTTTGGCCGTCGAAACAGAAGGCTTTTTATCACAGGAAAAGATATCAGCCCTTGAAAACTTAATCGGCAGGAAAATGTTTTTTTGAAAAAATCCTTAAGCCCCGGGGTCACAATTTCATCAAAAATCTGACTTTCGGCAATTCAATCAAAAATGGTGCCAAACGGTTGCACATGCTCCGCTGAAAGGTTTGGCGGTCGAAACAGAAGGATTTTTATCACAGGAAAAGATATCAGCCCTTGAAAACTTAACCGGCAGAAAAATGTATTTTTGAAAAAAACCTTAAGCCCCGGGGTCACAATTTCATCATAAATTTGACTTTCGGTAATTCACTCAAAAATGGTGCCAAATGGTTGCAAATGCTCCCCTGAAGGGTTTGGCTGTCGAAACAGAAGCCTTTTTATCACAGGAAAAGAAATCAGCCCTCGACAACTTAGCCGGTAGAAAAATATATTTTTGAAAAAATCCCCAAGCCCCGGGGTCACAATTTCATAAAAGATCTGACTTTCGGCAATTCACTCAAAAATGGTGCCAAACGCTTGCAAATGCTCCGCTGAAAGGTTTGGTGGTCGAAACTGCAGGCTTTTTATCACATGAAAAGAAATCAGCCCTCGGCAACTTAACCGGCAGAAAAAGATTTTTTTGAAAAAAACCCTAAGCCCCGGGGTCACAATTTCATAAAAAATCTGACTTTCGGCAATTCACTCAAAAATGCTGCCAAACAGTTGCAAATGCTCCGCTGAAAGGGTTGCTGGTCTAAAAAGACGCCTTTTAATCACAGGAAAAGGTATAAGCCCTTGAAAACTTAATCGGCAGAAAAATGTTTTTTTGAAAAAATCCTTAAGCCCCGGGGTCACAATTTCATCAAAAATCTGACTTTCGGTAATTCACTCAAAAATGGTGCCAAATGGTTGCAAATGCTCCCCTGAAGGGTTTGGCGGTCGAAACAGAAGCCTTTTTATCACAGGAAAAGAAATCAGCCCTCGACAACTTAACCGGTAGAAAAATATTTTTTTGAAAAAATCCCTAAGCCCCGGAGTCACAATTTCATCAAAAATCTGACTTGCGGCAATTCACTGAAAAATAGTGCCAAACGGTTGCAAATGCTCCGCTGAAAGGTTTGGCGGTCGTAACAGAAGGCTTTATATAACAGGACAAGAAATCAGCCCTCGACAACTTAACCGGAAAAAAAATATTTATTTGAAGAAATCCCTAAGCCCCGGGGTCACTATTTCATCAAAAATCTGACTTTCGGAAATTCACTCAAAAATAGTGCCAAAGGGATGCAACTGCTCCGCTGAAAGGTTTGGTGGTCGAAACTGAAGGCTTTTTATCACATGAAAAGAAATCAGCCCACGGCAACTTAACCGGCAGAAAAAGATTTTTTTTGAAAAAAACCCTAAGCCCCGGGGTCACAATTTCATTAAAAATCTGACTTTCGGCAATTGACTCAAAAATGGTGCCAAACGGTTGCAAATGCTCCGCTGAAAGGTTTGGCGATCGAAACAGAAGGCTTTTTATCACAGGAAAAGAAATAAGCCCTCGACAATTTAGCCGGCAGAAAAATATATTTTTCAAAAAATGCCCAAGCCCCGGGGTCACAATTTCATCATAAATCTGACTTTCGGTAATTCACTCAAAAATGGTGCCAAATGGTTGCAAATGCTCCCCTGAAAGGTTTGGCGGTCGAAACAGAAGCCTTTTTATCACAGGAAAAGAAATCAGCCCTCGACAACTTAACCGGTAGAAAAATATTTTTTTGAAAAAATTCCCAAGCCCCGGGGTCACAATTTCATAAAAGATCTGACTTTCGGCAATTCACTCAAAAATGGTGCCAAACGCTTGCAAATGCTCCGCTGAAAGGTTTGGTGGTCGAAACTGAAGGCTTTTTATCACAGGAAAAGAAATCAGCCCTCGAAAACTTAACCGGCAGAAAAATATTTGTTTGAAAAAATCCCTAAGCCCCGGGGTCACAATTTCATCAAAAATCTGACTTTTGGCAATTGATTCAAAAATGGTTCCAACCGGTTGCAAATGCACCCCTGAAAGGTTTGGTGGTCGAAACAGAAGGCTTTTTATCACAGGAAAAGAAATCAGCCCTCGACAACTTAACCGGTAGAAAAATATTTTTTTGAAAAAATCCCTAAGCCCCGGAATCACAATTTCATAAAAAATCTGACTTGCGGCAATTCACTGAAAAATAGTGCCAAACGGTTGCAAATGCTCCGCTGAAAGGTTTGGTGGTCGTAACAGAAGGCTTTTTATCATATGAAAAGAAATCAGCCCTCGGCAACTGAACCGGCAGAAAAAGATTTTTTTTTGAAAAAATCCCTAAGCCCCGGGGTCACAATTTCATCAAAAATCTGACTTTCGGCAATTCACTCAAAAATGGTGCCAAACGGTTGCACATGCTCCGCTGAAAGGTTTGGTGGTCGAAACAGAAGGCTTTTTATCACAGGAAAAGATATCAGCCCTTGAAAACTTAACCGGCAGAAAAATGTTTTTTTCAAAAAATCCTTAAGCCCCGGGGTCACAATTTCATCAAAAATCTGACTTTCGGCAATTCACTCAACAATGGTGCCAAACGGTTGCAAATGCTCCGCTGAAAGGGTTGGTGGTCTAAAAAGAAGCCTTTTTATCACAGGAAAAGATATAAGCCCTTGAAAACTTAAGCGGCAGAAAAATGTTTTTTTGAAAAAATCCTTAAGCCCCGGGGTCACAATTTCATCAAAAATCTGACTTTCGGCAATTCACTCAAAAATGGTGCCAAACGCTTGCAAATGCTCCGCTGAAAGGTTTGGTGGTCGAAACTGAAGGCTTTTTATCACAGGAAAAGAAATCAGCCCTCGAAAACTTAACCGGCAGAAAAATATTTGTTTGAAAAAACCCTAAGCCCCGGGGTCACAATTTCATCAAAAATCTGACTTTTGGCAATTGATTCAAAAATGGTTCCTAATGGTTGCAAATGCACCCCTGAAAGGTTTGGCGGTCAAAACAGAAGGCTTTTTATCACAGAAAAAGAAATCAGCCCTCGACAAATGAATCGGTAGAAAAATATTTTTTTGAAAAAATCCCTAAGCCCCGGGGTCACAATTTCATTAAAAATCTGACTTTTGGCAATTGATTCAAAAATGGTTCCAACCGGTTGCAAATGCACCCCTGAAAGGTTTGGTGGTCGAAACAGAAGGCTTTTTATCACAGGAAAAGAAATCAGCCCTCGACAACTTAACCGGTAGAAAAATATTTTTTTGAAAAAATCTCTAAGCCCCGGAATCACAATTTCATAAAAAATCTGACTTGCGGCAATTCACTGAAAAATAGTGCCAAACGGTGGCAAACGCTCCCCTGAAAGGTTTGGCGGTGGAAAGAGAAGGATTTTTATCACAGGAAAAGAAATCAGCCCTCGAAAACTTAACCGGCAGAAAAATATTTTTTTGAAAAAATCCCTAAGCCCCGGAGTCATAATTTCATCAAAAATCTGACTTTCGGCAATTCACTCAAAAATAGTGCCAAACGGTTGCAAATGCTCCGCTGAAAGGTTTGGCGGTTGTAACAGAAGGCTTTATATAACAGGACAAGAAATCAGCCCTCGACAACTTAACCGGAAAAAAAATATTTTTTTTGAAGAAATCCCTAAGCCCCAGGGTCACTATTTCATCAAAAATCTGACTTTCGGAAATTCACTCAAAAATAGTGCCAAAGGGATGCAACTGCTCCGCTGAAAGGTTTGGCGGTCGTAACAGAAGGCTTTTTATCACAGGAAAAGATATCAGCCCTTGAAAACTTAACCGGCAGAAAAATGTTTTTTTGAAAAAAACCTTAAGCCCCGGGGTCACAATTGCATAAAAAATCTGACTTTCGGCAATTCACTCAAAAATGGTGCCAAACGGTTGCAAATGCTCCGCTGAAAGGTTTGGCGGTCGAAACAGAAGGCTTTTTATCACATGAAAAGAAATCAGCCCTCGGCAACTTGACCGGCAGAAAAAGATTTTTTTGAAAAAAACCTTAAGCCCCGGGGTCACAATTGCATAAAAAATCTGACTTTCAGCAATTCACTCAAAAATGGTGCCAAACGGTTGCAAATGCTCCGCTGAAAGGTTTGGCGGTCGAAACAGAAGGCTTTTTATCACAGGAAAAGATGTCAGCCCTTGAAAACTTAACCGGCAGAAAAAGATTTTTTTGAAGAAATCCCTAAGCCCCGGGGTCACAATTTCATCAAAAATCTGAATTTCGGCAATTCACTCAAAAATGGTGCCAAACGCTTTCAAATGCTCCGCTGAAAGGTTTGGTGGTCGAAACAGAAGGCTTTTTATCACATGAAAAGAAATCAGCCCTCGGCAACTTAACCGGCAGAAAAAGATTTTTTTGAAAAAATCCTTAAGCCCCGGGGTCACAATTTCATCAAAAATCTGACTTTCGGCAATTCACTGAAAAATAGTGCCAAACGGTTGCAAATGCTCCGCTGAAAGGTTTGGCGGTCGTAACAGAAGGCTTTATATAACAGGACAAGAAATCAGCCCTCGACAACTTAACCGGAAAAAAAATATTTATTTGAAGAAATCCCTAAGCCCCGGGGTCACAATTTCATCAAAAATCTGACTTTCGGCAATTCACTCAAAAACGGTGCCAAACGCTTGCAAATGCCCCGCTGAAAGGTTTGGTGGTCGAAACAGAAGGCTTTTTATCACATGAAAAGAAATCAGCCCTCGGCAACTTAACCGGCAGACAAAGATTTTTTTGAAAAAATCCTTAAGCCCCGGGGTCACAATTGCATAAAAAATCTGACTTTCGGCAATTCACTCAAAAATGGTGCCAAACGGTTGCAAATGCTCCGCTGAAAGGTTTGGCGGTCGAAACAGAAGGCTTTTTATCACAGGAAAAGATAGCCCTTGAAAACTTAACCGGCAGAAAAAGATTTTTTTGAAAAAATCCTTAAGCCCCGGGGTCACAATTTCATCAAAAATCTTACTTTCGGCAATTCACTCAAAAATGGTGCCAAACGGTTGCAAATGCTCCGCTGAAAGGTTTGGCGATCGAAACAGAAGGCTTTTTATCACAGGGAAAAAAATCAGCCCTCGACAATTTAGCCGGCAGAAAATGATTTTTTTGAAAAAAATCCCTAAGCCCCGGGGTCACAATTTCATCAAAAATCTGACTTTCGGCAATTCACTCAAAAATGGTGCCAAACGCTTGCAAATGCTCTGCTGAAAGGTTTGGTGGTCGAAACAGAAGGCTTTTTATCACATGAAAAGAAATCAGCCCTCGGCAACTTAACCGGCAGAAAAAGATTTTTTTGAAAAAATCCTTAAGCCCCGGGGTCACATTTGCATAAAAAATCTGACTTTCGGCAATTCACTCAAAAATGGTGCCAAACGGTTGCAAATGCTCCGCTGAAAGGTTTGGTGGTCGAAACAGAAGGCTTTTTATCACAGGAAAAGATAGCCCTTGAAAACTTAACCGGCAGAAAAATGTTTTTTTGAAAAAAACCTTAAGCCCCGGGGTCACAATTTCATCAAAAATCTGACTTTCGGCAATTCACTCAAAAATGGTGCCAAACGCTTGCAAATGCTCTGCTGAAAGGTTTGGTGGTCGAAACAGAAGGCTTTTTATCACATGAAAAGAAATCAGCCCTCGGCAACTTAACCGGCAGAAAAAGATTTTTTTGAAAAAAACCCTAACCCCCGGCGTCACAATTGCATAAAAAAATCTGACTTTCGGCAATTCACTCAAAAATGGTGCCAAACACTTGCAAATGCTCCTCTGAAAGGGTTGGTGGTCGAAACAGAAGGCTTTTTATCACATGAAAAGAAATCAGCCCTCGGCAACTTAACCGGCAGAAAAAGATTTTTTTGAAAAAATCCTTAAGCCCCGGGGTCACAATTGCATAAAAAAATCTGACTTTCGGCAATTCACTCAAAAATGGTGCCAAACGCTTGCAAATGCTCCGCTGAAAGGTTTGGTGGTCAAAACAGAAGGCTTTTTATCACAGGAAGAGATATCAGCCCTTGAAAACTTAACCGGCAGAAAAATGTTTTTTTGAAAAAATCCTTAAGCCCCGGGGTCACAATTTCATCAAAAATCTGACTTTCGGCAATTCACTCAAAAATGGTGCCAAACGGTTGAAAATGCTCCGCTGAAAGGTTTGGCGGTCGAAACAGAAGGCTTTTTATCACAGGAAAAGAAATCAGCCCTCGACAACTTAACCGGTAGAAAAAGATTTTTTTGAAAAAATCCCCAAGCCCCGGGGTCACAATTTCATCAAAAATCTGACTTTCGGCAATTCACTCAAAAATGGTGCCAAACGCTTGCAAATGCTCCGCTGAAAGGTTTGGTGGTCAAAACAGAAGGCTTTTTATCACAGGAAGAGATATCAGCCCTTGAAAACTTAACCGGCAGAAAAATGTTTTTTTGAAAAAATCCTTAAGCCCCGGGGTCACAATTTCATCAAAAATCTGACTTTCGGCAATTCACTCAAAAATGGTGCCAAACGGTTGCAAAGGCTCCCCTGAAAGGTTTGGCGGTGGAAAGAGAAGGCTTTTATCACAGGAAAAGAAATCAGCCCTCGACAACTTGACCGGTAGAAAAATATTTATTTGAAGAAATCCCTAAGCCCCGGGGTCACTATTTCATCAAAAATCTGACTTTCGGAAATTCACTCAAAAATAGTGCCAAAGGGATGCAACTGCTCCGCTGAAAGGTTTGGTGGTCGAAACTGAAGGCTTTTTATCACATGAAAAGAAATCAGCCCTCGGCACCTTAACCGGCAGAAAAAGATTTTTTTTGAAAAAAAACCCTAAGCCCCGGGGTCACAATTTCATAAAAAATCTGACTTTCGGCAATTCACTCATAAATGGTGCCAAACGCTTGCAAATGCTCTGCTGAAAGGTTTGGCGGTCGAAACAGAAGGCTTTTTATCACAGGAAAAGATATCAGCCCTTGAAAACTTAATCGGCAGAAAAATGTTTTTTTGAAAAAATCCTTAAGCCCCGGGGTCACAATTTCATCAAAAATCTGACTTTCGGTAATTCACTCAAAAATGGTGCCAAATGGTTGCAAATGCTCCCATGAAGGGTTTGGCGCTGGAAAGAGAAGGCTTTTGATCACAGGAAAAGATATCAGCCCTTGAAAACTTAACCGGCAGGAAAATGTTTTTTTGAAAAAATCCTTAAGCCCCGGGGTCACAATTTCATCAAAAATCTGACTTTCGGTAATTCACTCAAAAATGGTGCCAAATGGTTGCAAATGCTCCCCTGAAGGGTTTGGCGGTGGAAAGAGAAGGCTTTTTATCACAGGAAAAGAAATCAGCCCTCGACAACTTAACCGGTAGAAAAATATTTTTTTGAAAAAATCCCCAAGCCCCGTGGTCACAATTTTATCAAAAATCTGACTTTCGGCAATTCACTCAAAAATGGTGCCAAACGGTTGCACATGCTCCGCTGAAAGGTTTGGTGGTCGAAAAAGAAGGCTTTTGATCACAGGAAAAGATATCAGCCCTTGAAAACTTAACCGGCAGAAAAATGTTTTTTTGAAAAAATCCTTAAGCCCCGTGGTCACAATTTCATCAAAAATCTGACTTTCGGCAATTCACTAAAAAATGGTGCCAAACGGTTGCAAAGGCTCCCCTGAAAGGTTTGGCGGTGGAAAGAGAAGGCTTTTATCACAGGAAAAGAAATCAGCCCTCGACAACTTAACCGGTAGAAAAATATTTTTTTGAAAAAATCCCCAAGCCCCGGGGTCACAATTTCATCAAAAATCTGACTTTTGGCAATTCACTCAAAAATGGTGCCAAACGGTTGCAAATGCTCCGCTGAAAGGTTTGGCGGTCGAAACAGAAGGCTTTTTATCACATGAAAAGAAATCAGCCCTAGACAACTTAACCGGCAGAAAAAGATTTTTTTTGAAAAAACCCTAAACCCCGGGGTCACAATTTCATCAAAAATCTGACTTTCTGAAACTCACTCAAAAATGGTGCCAAACGGTTGCAAATGCTCCCCTGAAAGGTTTGGCGGTCGAAACAGAAGGCTTTTTATCACAGGAAAAGAAATCAGCCCTCGACAACTTAACCGGCAGAAAAATATTTTTTTGAAAAAATCCCTAAGCCCCGGAGTCACAATTTCATCAAAAATCTGACTTTCGGCAATTCACTGAAAAATAGTGCCAAACGCTTGCAAATGCTCCGCTGAAAGGGTTGGTGGTCGAAAAAGAAGGCTTTATATAACAGGACAAGAAATCAGCCCTCGACAACTTAACCGGAAAAAAAATATTTATTTGAAGAAATCCCTAAGCCCCGGGGTCACAATTTCATCAAAAATCTGACTTTCGGCAATTCACTCAAAAATGGTGCCAAACGCTTGCAAATGCTCCGCTGAAAGGTTTGGTGGTCGAAACAGAAGGCTTTTTATCACATGAAAAGAAATCAGCCCTCGGCAACTTAACCGGCACAAAAAGATTTTTTTGAAAAAAACCCTAAGCCCCGGGGTCACAATTGCATAAAAAATCTGACTTTCGGCAATTCACTCAAAAATGGTGCCAAACGCTTGCAAGTGCTCCGCAGAAAGGATTGGTGGTCGAAAAAGAAGGCTTTTTATCACAGGAAAAGATATCAGCCCTTGACAACTTAACCGACAGAAAAATGTTTTTTTGAAAAAAATCCTTAAACCCCGGGGTCACAATTTCATCAAAAATCTGACTTCGGCAATTCACTCAAAAATGGTGCCAAACGCTTGCAAATGCTCCGCTGAAAGGTTTGGCGGTCGTAACATAAGGCTTTATATAACAGGACAAGAAATCAGCCCTCGACAACTTAACCGGAAAAAAAACATTTTTTTGAAGAAATCCCTAAGCCCCGGGGTCACTATTTCATCAAAAATCTGACATTCGGAAATAAACTCAAAAATAGTGCCAAAGGGATGCAACTGCTCCGCTGAAAGGTTTGGTGGTCGAAACTGAAGGCTTTTTATCACATGAAAAGAAATCAGCCCTCGGCAACTTAACCGGGAGAAAAAGATTTTTTTGAAAAAAACCCTAAGCCCCGGGGTCACAATTGCATAAAAAATCTGACTTTCGGCAATTCACTCAAAAATGGTGCCAAACGCTTGCAAATGCTCCGCTGAAAGGTTTGGCTGTCGAAACAGAAGGCTTTTTATCACAGGAAAAGATATCAGCCCTTGAAAACTTAACCGGCAGAAAAATGTTTTTTTGAAAAAAGCCTTAAGCCCCGGGGTCACAATTTCATCAAAAATCTGACTTTCTGAAACTCACTCAAAAATGGTGCCAAACGGTTGCAAATGCTCCCCTGAAAGGTTTGGCGGTCGAAACAGAAGGCTTTTTATCACAGGAAAAGAAATCAGCCCTCGACAACTTAACCGGCAGAAAAATATTTTTTTGAAAAAATCCCTAAGCCCCGGAGTCACAATTTCATCAAAAATCTGACTTTCGGCAATTCACTCAAAAATAGTGCCAAACGGTTGCAAATGCTCCGCTGAAAGGTTTGGCGGTCGTAACAGAAGGCTTTATATAACAGGACAAGAAATCAGCCCTCGACAACTTAACCGGAAAAAAAAAAATTATTTGAAGAAATCCCTAAGCCCCAGGGTCACAATTTCATCAAAAATCTGACTTACGGCAATTCACTCAAAAATGGTGCCAAATGCTTGCAAATGCTCCGCTGAAATGTTTGGTGGTCGAAACAGAAGGCTTTTTATCACATTAAAAGAAATCAGCCCTCGGCAACTTAACCGGCACAAAAAGATTTTTTTTGAAAAAAAACCGAAGTCCCGGGGTCACAATTGCATAAAAAATCTGACTTTCGGCAATTCACTCAAAAATGGTGCCAAACGCTTGCAAATGCTCCGCTGAAAGGGTTGGTGGTCGAAAAGGAAGGCTTTTTATCACAGGAAAAGATATCAGCCCTTGACAACTTAACCGGCAGAAAAATGTTTTTTTGAAAAAATCCTTAAGCCCCGGGGTCAGAATTTCATCAAAAATCTGACTTTCGGCAATTCACTCAAAAATGGTGCCAAACGGTTGCAAATGCTCCGCTGAAAGGATTGGCGGTCGAAACAGAAGGCTTTTTATCACATGAAAAGAAATCAGCCCTAGACAACTTAACCGGCAGAAAAAGATTTTTTTTGAAAAAACCCTAAACACCGGGGTCACAATTTCATCAAAAATCTGACTTTCTGAAACCCACTCAAAAATGGTGCCAAACGGTTGCAAATGCTCCGCTGAAAGGTTTGGCGGTCGAAACAGAAGGCTTTTTATCACAGGAGAAGAAATCAGCCCTCGATAACTTAACCGGCAG
The DNA here is from genome assembly GCF_964234715.1 of Podarcis melisellensis. Classification (NCBI taxonomy): domain Eukaryota; kingdom Metazoa; phylum Chordata; class Lepidosauria; order Squamata; family Lacertidae; genus Podarcis; species Podarcis melisellensis. The sequence goes on from NC_138542.1 coordinate 17,000,439, forward strand.
AAAAATATTTTTTTGAAAAAATCCCTAAGCCCCGGGGTCACAATTTCATAAAAGATCTGACTTTCGGCAATTCACTCAAAAATGGTGCCAAACGCTTGCAAATGCTCCGCTGAAAGGTTTGGCGGTCGAAACAGAAGGTTTTTTATCACAGGAGAAGAAATCAGCCCTAGACAACTTAAACGGCAGAAAAATGTTTTTTTGAAAAAATCCTTAAGCCCCGGGGTCACAATTTCATCAAAAATCTGACTTTCGGCAATTCACTCAAAAATGGTGCCAAACGGTTGCAAATGCTCCCCTGAAAGGTTTGGCGGTCGAAACAGAAGGCTTTTTATCACAGGAAAAGATATCAGCCCTCGGCAACTTAACCGGCAGAAAAAGATTTTTTTGAAAAAAACCCTAAGCCCCGGGGTCACAATTTCATCAAAAATCTGACTTTCGGCAATTCACTCAAAATGGTGCCAAACGGTTGCAAATGCTCCGCTGAAAGGTTTGGCGGTCGAAACAGAAGGCTTTTTATCACATGAAAAGAAATCAGCCCTAGACAACTTAACCGGCTGTCAGGGAACTGCCATCGGAAAGAGAGATGGTGCAGAGGCTCCAGCAGACTCGGAGAGATTCTGCAGCTTAGGAGGGAACCAGCAGGGGGAGAGCAGAAGCTCCGGCAGAAGGGGAGTCGGAGGAGGGAGGGCTCTGGGATACTTCTAGTGAGAATAGTGCAGAGGTAACAAGACCCCCGTTGGCAACTCCCACCCTTCGCCGGAAGCTGTCACGCAGAGAGTCACGAAGGCGCATGTCCGTGAAACAACTTTTATGTTGGCGTAAATTTCGTAGACGCCCACTGTCAGATTCTACCAGCGACTAACGGAGTCACGCCTTGGGAGGCTCCGTTAGTGCCTCGGTTTGGTTGACCAGCCAAACACCAGAGGGATCAAGCTTTTACGCACAAGCAGCTCATTGTCCCATCAAAGCAATCTGACAGTCTTTGAAAGCAGCTTGTGCAAGCAGAGGGCATCATGAGCGAACCAGCCGGAACCGCAGGAGCTGGAGCTGGAGCAGGTCCAAGCCTGGAGGAAAGGTACAGGGCGATGGAGGTCCAGCTCGCGCTGCAAACGGCGAGGCTTGAGGAGAGGAGGGCTCAAGATGCGGATAAGGGGAAAACCGCCCCACTTGCCGGAAAGGTGCCTGGATTGGTGCAGAGATTTGGGGGGGATCCCAGGAACTATCAAGCCTTTAGAACGGAGATGCAATATGCTCTCAATCTACTGTTTGATGACTTCACCGATGAGAACTCTAGAGTGGCGTACGTAATTAGCCATCTAGAGGGAGGGGCGAGGGACTGGGTTCGACCCCTGATGGCAGCCAATAATGATATCTTAAAGGACACGAGGAAGTTTTTTCGCGCCATGGACTTGATGTTTTCCAGCGAGATTGAGCAGGGGGTGGTGCGGAGGCAGTTGATGGGGTGCAAACAGGGGAGCCGATCTGTACGTGAGTACTGGACTGAGTTCAGTATGCTTATTCATAGACTGGGGTGGGATCTAGCAAGTGAACCTATTCAAATGTTATTTGAAGAAGGGCTCTCTCCGACCATGAAAGATGAACTTTCCCGGGCGCCCAGGGCGGAGTCTATGGATCAGCTGACTAAATCTGCACTGTCCATAGGAGCGCGCCAAGAAGCAAGAGCTTTGGAAAAGCGGGAAGGAAAGGGGGAACGTTGGAAGGACTTCCGCATTCCAGAGATTCCGGAGCAGTCTTTCCCGCCCGCAGAGCCGATGGAACTGGGAACAGCGCGCGCGCGCGCAGTTTCAAACACCAGTGAAGGGCGGAAGAAGGAGGGAAAGAGTGCCAAGAGATGTTATCTCTGCCAACAGCCAGGGCACTTTGCCAGAGTTTGTCCGCAAAGGAAGGAATGGCAGGGCATGGCGGGAACTGTTGGGGGAAAGGAGGAAGGAGAAATAGAGGAGCAAGTAAAAGCCAACGCCTGGTTGCCAACATCAGGGCACAGCAGCCAGGCCAGGGAGTAGTGAATGTGCCCACGTCGGAACCTCCAAGACCAGCGCTTGTGATAGAGGTGTTGCTGGAACTGTCAAACGGACACCCACTAAAGATAAAAGCGCTATTGGATTCAGGCAGCTCCTGTAATTTCATGAGTAAGGAGTTTGCTGCTGAACACCAGATACAAACTCTCCCATTAAGTAAGCCTTTGCAAGTAACCACGATTGATGGGAGGGAACTGTTGGGGGGAGAAGTGAGCCAACAGACTGTACCAATGATTATGAGGGTGGCAAGACACACAGAACTGATAGCGTTTAATGTAGCCACCTTGGGAGGAGCTCCCATCATTCTGGGAATGAGCTGGCTGGCACTACACGATCCGCTAGTAGGCTGGCATCAGAGGGTGGTTTCCTTTGGTTCAGCACATTGCCTAGAACACTGCAAGGAGGGAGAGGGTCAAGCAGGGGCCAGAGCCACTCTAGCAGGGATGGAAGTGACTGACAAGGGGAAGGTGCCACCACAATACGCTGATTTGATTGACGTCTTCAGTGAAAAGGAAGCAGATAAACTGCCCCCGCACAGACCCTTTGACTGTCAAATCACCTTACTCCCAGGAGCACAATTGCCAGTGGGCAAGCTGTATGCCATGTCAGACCGTGAGATGCAGGAGTTAAGGGAGTTCATTGACAAGAACCTCAAGCGAGGTTTCATCAGAGAGTCACGAGCGGTGGGGGGCAGCCCAGTGTTCTTTGTGGACAAAAAAAACACGGGCAAACCCAGGCTTGTGTGTGATTTCAGGGCCCTAAATGCTGTGTCAGAACCAGTGACTTTCCCTATGCCCAGAATTGATGACATTCTGACACGGGTGAGAAAAGGGAAGATTTTTACCAAGCTGGACCTTAGGGGGGCATATAACTTGATACGTGTGAGGAAGGGGGATGAGTGGAAAACCACTATGTTCACCCCCTTGGGGGCGTTTGAGTACCTAGTTATGCCTTTTGGATTACAAGGGGGCTCCGCCTACTTTCAATCATTCATGAATCACGTCCTGGGGCCATTGCTTTACAAGAACTGCGTGGCGTTCTTAGATGACGTCCTGGTGTACTCAGAGAATGAGGAGCAGCATGTGCGAGATGTCAGAGAAGTACTGAGCAAACTGCGAGAAAATCGGCTGTGGGTGAAACTGGAGAAATGCCAGTTTCATAGCAGGGAGGTGGAATTCCTGGGGTACCGGTTGTCTGACAAGGGGTTGGCTATGGATCCCAGCAAGGTTCAAGCAGTACTGGAATGGAAAACACCAAAGACCAAGAAGGACGTGCAAAGGTTCCTGGGCTTCGGAAACTTCTATAGGAAGTTCATCAAGAACTTTGCCCATTTAACAGCGCCCATCACGGATTGTCTTAGCAGCAAGAAAAAATTTGCTTGGACGGAAGAAGCGCAAGGGGCATTCGAACGCTTAAAGGCAGCGTTTGCGTCGGAGGAGCAACTTTTGCACGTGGATCTACGGCAACCAATGCGAGTGGAGACTGACGCGTCAGACCGAGCGGTAGGGGCCGTGCTTCTCCAGCCGGGGAAAGATGCGTCTGAATGGAGACCGTGTGCATTCTTCTCGCGGAAGTTGAACAAATCCGAGAGGAACTACACAGTATACGACCGAGAACTGCTCGCCATTCATGAAGCATTCCGGAGATGGCGGCACTTGCTGATTGGGGCGCAGCACAAGGTTCAAGTCCGGACTGACCACAAAAATCTGGAGTACTGGAGAACAGCCCGAGTGCTGAACCAGAGACAAGTGAGATGGGCCCAGGAGTTCTCCAAATTCAATTTTGAGATTCGTTACGTGCCAGGGTCCGAGAACGTAAGGGCGGACGCTCTTTCCAGAAAGCCTGAGTACTTAGAGGGGGAGGGCGTGCCGGAAGCAAGGCACGTAATCCCTGAAGACCGCTGGGTGTGTGGGGCGGCTTTGGTGGGGCAGAAAGAACTGTTAGAGGGTACGGAGAACGACGAATACGCCCAAGAGAAACTCAGAGAACTCAGGAGGACAGAGGAGAACACAGGGGGGTTTGAAGAAAAGAGTGGGGCGTTGTATTACAAAGGGGCACTGTACATACCCGATGGGGAACTGAGGGGCAGAGTACTCAAGCAGTTGCATGATAGCCCCACAGCGGGGCATTTTGGACAGCACAAAACCATGTGGTTGGTTACCAGGGAGTTTTGGTGGCCCAAGGTGAGGGAGGATGTACGGGAATATGTCAGGGGTTGCGACAGGTGCCAGCGAGCGAAAGGGGAGAGGGTGGCGCCAGCGGGGCTCTTACAACCCTTACCCACACCAGAAAGGCCATGGGAGGCAGTCTCCATAGATTTTATGACGGACCTGCCAAAATCCAAGGGCAAAACGGCGGTCATGGTAGTGGTAGATCTATTAACTAAGATGTGTCATTTTATAGCCTGTTCACATGCGGTCACAGCGGAGGAAACTGCCAAGTTGTTCGTAGAGCATATTTTCCGGTTGCATGGCGCCCCCTTGAGGGTGGTCAGCGACAGAGGGAAACAGTTTACTTCCAGGTTCTGGAGGAAACTTATGAGCTTACTGCACGTGGAAATCAATTTCTCCACTGCCCGGCACCCGGAAACAAATGGGCAAGCGGAAAGGGCAAACGGGATTTTACAGCAATACCTGAGGTGTTATGTAAAGGACCGAGAAAATGATTGGGTAGATAAGTTACCTCTGGCAGAATTTGCCTACAACAACGCTGAGAACGTGTCCACAGGGCTGAGTCCCTTTCTGGCAAATTATGGGTGTCATCCCAGGGCATTTCCAGGAGAAGGAGGGGAGAGGTGGAGTGTGCCGGCGGCGGAACATTTTGTTAAAGAGATGGAAGCCATCCACCGTCAGCTACAACTTAACTTAGAGAGAGCCAAGGAAGAATATAAAAAGCAAGCAGACAAAAATAGGAGGGAAGGTGAAACTATAAGGGTGGGAGACCGGGTGTGGCTATCCACCCAGGGACTACCTTTCAAGGGGGGTTGTAAGAAACTGAAACCCAAAAGTTTGGGACCCTTTGAGGTCATACAGCAGGTGAACCCAGTAGCATTCAAACTCAGACTGCCCAGTCACATGAAATTGCACCCAGTATTTCACAGGTCATTACTGTCGCCGTACCGAGAGGGACGTGAATGGGGGGGAGAGCGTGAGAGAGAGGTCTCCCGAACGCCCGTGATAGAAGAGAGAGAACGCGACATGAACGTGGCAGGAATCATTGATTCCAGGTGGAAGGGGGATCAGATGGAATATCTGGTAGAATGGGAGGGGGAAGTAGAGTCGGAAAACACTTGGGTACCCGCTGAGGTAGTCAATGACGAGGTTTTAATAGAAACATTTCATTGGCGTTTCCCAAAAAAACCGCAACCAGTGGCACGATTTAGAAGGGAACACTTTGGGACCACCGATGAGGAAGGAGAGTTTGGAGGGTTCCCAGAGTCAGGGGTGGGTGAGGAAGCCGACTCCGACGAAGAAGAGGAAGACGGGGAGAGAGACGGTACGCCATGGTTAGAAGTGTTTGAATCCTCGGACGACGAGGAGAGTTCCTTTAGGGGCTTTCCGCCCTCACCGCCAGTGGGAGAGGAAGCGGGGGGTGAAGGGGGCCCTGAGGGGGAGGTGGATGTCAGGGAACTGCCATCGGAAAGAGAGATGGTGCAGAGGCTCCAGCAGACTCGGAGAGATTCTGCAGCGGAGGAGTGAACCAGCAGGGGGAGAGCAGAAGCTCCGGCAGAAGGGGAGTCGGAGGAGGGAGGGCTCTGGGATACATCTAGTGAGAATAGTGCAGAGGTAACAAGACCCCCGTTGGCAACTCCCACCCTTCGCCGGAAGCTGTCACGCAGAGAGTCACGAAGGCGCATGTCCGTGAAACAACTTTTATGTTGGCGTAAATTTCGTAGACGCCCACTGTCAGATTCTACCAGCGACTAACGGAGTCACGCCTTGGGAGGCTCCGTTAGTGCCTCGGTTTGGTTGACCAGCCAAACACCAGAGGGATCAAGCTTTTACGCACAAGCAGCTCATTGTCCCATCAAACCGGCAGAAAAAGTTTTTTTTTGAAAAAACCCTAAACCCCGGGGTCACAATTTCATCAAAAATCTGACTTTCTGAAACTCACTCAAAAATGGTGCCAAACGGTTGCAAATGCTCCCCTGAAAGGTTTGGCGGTCGAAACAGAAGGCTTTTTATCACAAGAAAAGAAATCAGCCCTCGACAACTTAAACGGCAGAAAAATATTTTTTTGAAAAAATCCCTAAGCCCCGGAGTCACAATTTCATCAAAAATCTGACTTTCGGCAATGCACTGAAAAATAGTGCCAAACGGTTGCAAATGCTCCGCTGAAAGGTTTGGCGGTCGTAACAGAAGGCTTTATATAACAAGACAAGAAATCAGCCCTCGACAACTTAACCGGGAAAAAAAGATTTTTTTGAAAAAAACCCTAAGCCCCGGGGTCACAATTTCATAAAAAATCTGACTTTTGGCAATTGACTCAAAAATGGTGCCAAACGTTTGCACATGCTCCGCTGAAAGGTTTGGTGGTAGAAAAAGAAGGCTTTTTATCACAGGAAAAGATATCAGCCCTTGAAAACTTAACCGTCAGAAAAAGATTTTTTTGAAAAAATCCCTAAGCCCCGGGGTCGCAATTTCATCAAAAATCTGACTTTCGGCAATTCACTCAAAAATGGTGCCAAACGGTTGCAAATGCTCCGCTGAAAGGTTTGGCGGTCGAAACAGAAGGCTTTTTATCACAGGAGAAGAAATCAGCCCTCGATAACTTAACCGGCAGAAAAATATTTTTTTTGAAAAAATCCCTACGCCCCGGCGTCACAATTTCATAAAAGGTCTGAATTTCAGCAATTCACTCAAAAATGGTGCCAAACGCTTGCAAATGCTCCGCTGAAAGGTTTGGTGGTCGAAACAGAAGGCTTTTTATCACAGGAGAAGAAATCAGCCCTCGGCAACTTAACCGGCAGAAAAAGATTTTTTTGAAAAAAAACCCTAAGCCCCGGGGTCACAATTTCATCAAAAATCTGACTTTCGGCAATTCACTCAAAAATGGTGCCAAACGGTTGCACATGCTCCGCTGAAAGGTTTGGTGGTCGAAACAGAAGGCTTTTTATCACAGGAAAAGAAATCAGCCCTCGGCAACTTAAGCGGCAGAAAAAGATTTTTTTTGAAAAAAACCCTAAGCCCCGGGGTCACAATTTCATCAAAAATCTGACTTTCGGCAATTCACTCAAAAATGGTGCCAAATGGTTGCAAATGCTCCGCTGAAAGGTTTGGTGATCAAAACAGAAGGCTTTTTATCACAGGAAAAGATATCAGCCCTTGAAAACTTAACTGGCAGAAAAATGTTTTTCTGAAAAAATCCCTAAGCCCCGGGGTCACAATTTCATAAAAAATCTGACTTTCGGCAATTCACTCCAAAATGGTGCCAAACGCTTGCAAATGTTCCGCTGAAAGGTTTGGCGGTCGAAACAGAAGGCTTTTGAACACAGGAAAAGAAATCAGCCCTCGACAATTTAATCGACAGAAAAATATTTGTTTGAAAAAATCCCTAAGCCCCGGGGTCACAATTTCATCAAAAATCTGACTTTCGGCAATTCATTCAAAAATGGTGCCAAACGGTTGCACATGCTCCGCTGAAAGGTTTGGCGGTCGAAACAGAAGGCTTTTTATCACAGGAGAAGAAATCAGCCCTCGATAACTTAACCGGCAGAAAAATATTTTTTTGAAAAAATCCCAACGCCCCGGCGTCTCAATTTCATAAAAGATCTGACTTTTGGGAATTCACTCAAAAATGGTGCCAAACGCTTGCAAATGCTCCGCTGAAAGGTTTGGTGGTCGAAACAGAAGGCTTTTTATCACATGACAAGAAATCAGCCCTCGGCAACTTAACCGGCAGAAAAAGATTTTTTTGAAAAAACCCTAAGCCCCGGGGTCACAATTTCATAAAAAATCTGACTTTCGGCAATTCACTCAAAAATTGTGCCAAACGGTTGCACATGCTCCGCTGAAAGGTTTGGTGGTCGAAAAAGAAGGCTTTTTATCACAGGAAAAGATATCAGCCCTTGAAAACTTAACCGGCAGAAAAATGTTTTTTTGAAAAAATCCTAAAGCCCCGGGGACACAATTTCATCAAAAATCTGACTTTCGGCAATTCACTCAAAAATGGTGCCAAACGGTTTCAAATGCTCCGCTGAAAGATTTGGCGATCGAAACAGAAGGCTTTTTATCACAGGAAAAGAAATCAGCCCTCGACAATTTAACCGGCAGAAAAAGATTTTTTTGAAAAAATCCCTAAGCCCCGGGGTCACAATTTCATCAAAAATCTGACTTTCGGCAATTCACTCAAAAATGGTGCCAAACGGTTGCACATGCCTGAAAGGTTTGGTGGTCGAAAAAGAAGGCTTTTTATCACTGGAAAAGAAATCAGCCCTCGACAATTTAACCGGCAGAAAAAGATTTTTTTGAAAAAATCCCTAAGCCCCGGGGTCACAATTTCATAAAAAATCTGACTTTCGGCAATTCACTCAAAAATGGTGCCAAACGGTTGCACATGCCTGAAAGGTTTGGTGGTCGAAAAAGAAGGCTTTTCATCACATGACAAGAAATCAGCCCTCGACAATTTAACCGGCAGAAAAAGATTTTTTGAAAAAATCCCTAAGCCCCGGGGTCACAATTTCATCAAAAATCTGACTTTCGGCAATTCATTCAAAAATGGTGCCAAACGGTTGAAAATGCTCCGCTGAAAGGTTTGGTGGTCGAAAAAGAAGGCTTTTTATCACAGGAAAAGATATCAGCCCTTGACAACTTAACAGGCAGAAAAATGTTTTTTTGAAAAAATCCTTAAGCCCCGGGGTCACAATTTCATCAAAAATCTGACTTTCGGCAATTCACTCAAAAATGGTGCCAAACGGTTGCAAATGCTCCGCTGAAAGATTTGGCGATCGAAACAGAAGGCTTTTTATCACAGGAAAAGAAATCAGCCCTCGACAATTTAACCGGCAGAAAAAGATTTTTTTGAAAAAATCCCTAAGCCCCGGGGTCACAATTTCATCAAAAATCTGACTTTCGGCAATTCACTCAAAAATGGTGCCAAACGGTTGCAAATACTCCGCTGAAAGGTTTGGCGGTCGAAACAGAAGGCTTTTTATCACAGGAAAAGAAATCAGCCCTCGGCAACTTAACCGGCAGATAAAGATTTTTTTGATAAAAACCCTAAGCCCCGGGGTCACAATTTCATAAAAAATCTGACTTTCGGCAATTCACTCAAAAATGGTGCCAAACGGTTGCACATGCCTGAAAGGTTTGGTGGTCGAAAAAGAAGGCTTTTTATCACATGACAAGAAATCAGCCCTCGGCAACTTAACCGGCAGAAAAAGATTTTTTTTGAAAAAAACCCTAAGCCCCGGGGTCACAATTTCATCAAAAATCTGACTTTCGGCAATTCACTCAAAAATGGTGCCAAACGGTTGCAAATGCTCGGCTGAAAGGTTTGGCGATCAAAACAGAAGGCTTTTTATCACAGGAAAAGATATCAGCCCTTGAAAACTTAACTGGCAGAAAAATGTTTTTTTGAAAAAATCCCTAAGCCCCGGGGTCACAATTTCATAAAAAATCTGACTTTCGGCAATTCACTCAAAAATGGTGCCAAACGATTGCAAATGCTCCGCTGAAAGGTTTGGCGGTCGAAACAGAAGGCTTTTTATCACAGGAAAAGAAGTCAGCCCTCGACAATTTAACCGGCAGAAAAAGATTTTTTTGAAAAAATCCCTAAGCCCCGGGGTCACAATTTCATCAAAAATCTGACTTTCGGCAATTCACTCAAAAATGGTGCCAAATGGTTGAAAATGCTCCGCTGAAAGGTTTGGCGGTCGAAACAGAAGGCTTTTTATCACAGGAGAAGAAATCAGCCCTCGATAACTTAACCGGCAGAAAAATATTTTTTTGAAAAAATCCCTACGCCCCGGCGTCACAATTTCATAAAAGATCTGACTTTTGGCAATTCACTCAAAAATGGTGCCAAACGGTTGCAAATGCTCGGCTGAAAGGTTTGGCGATCAAAACAGAAGGCTTTTTATCACAGGAAAAGAAGTCAGCCCTCGACAATTTAACCGGCAGAAAAAGATTTTTTTGAAAAAATCCCTAAGCCCCGGGGTCACAATTTCATCAAAAATCTGACTTTCGGCAATTCACTCAAAAATGGTGCCAAATGGTTGAAAATGCTCCGCTGAAAGGTTTGGCGGTCGAAACAGAAGGCTTTTTATCACATGACAAGAAATCAGCCCTCGGCAACTTAACTGGCAGAAAAAGATTTTTTTTGAAAAAAACCCTAAGCCCCGGGGTCACAATTTCATCAAAAATCTGACTTTCGGCAATTCACTCAAAAATGGTGCCAAACGGTTGCAAATGCTCGGCTGAAAGGTTTGGCGATCAAAACAGAAGGCTTTTTATCACAGGAAAAGATATCAGCCCTTGAAAACTTAACTGGCAGAAAAATGTTTTTTTGAAAAAATCCCTAAGCCCCGGGGTCACAATTTCATAAAAAATCTGACTTTCGGCAATTCACTCAAAAATGGTGCCAAACGCTTGCAAATGCTCCGCTGAAAGGTTTGGCGGTCGAAACAGAAGGCTTTTTATCACAGGAAAAGAAGTCAGCCCTCGACAATTTAACCGGCAGAAAAAGATTTTTTTGAAAAAATCCCTAAGCCCCGGGGTCACAATTTCATCAAAAATCTGACTTTCGGCAATTCACTCAAAAATGGTGCCAAATGGTTGAAAATGCTCCGCTGAAAGGTTTGGCGGTCGAAACAGAAGGCTTTTTATTACAGGAGAAGAAATCAGCCCTCGATAACTTAACCGGCAGAAAAATATTTTTTTGAAAAAATCCCTACGCCCCGGCGTCACAATTTCATAAAAGATCTGACTTTTGGCAATTCACTCAAAAATGGTGCCAAACGCTTGCAAATGCTCCCCTGAAAGGTTTGGTGGTCGAAACAGAAGGCTTTTTATCACATGACAAGAAATCAGCCCTCGGCAACTTAACCGGCAGAAAAAGATTTTTTTGAAAAAAACCCTAAGCCCCGGGGTCACAATTTCATAAAAAATCTGACTTTCGGCTATTCACTCAAAAATGGTGCGAAATGGTTGAAAATGCTCCGCTGAAAGGTTTGGCGGTCGAAACAGAAGGCTTTTTATCACAGGAGAAGAAATCAGCCCTCGATAACTTAACCGGCAGAAAATTTTTTTTTGAAAAAATCCCTACGCCCCGGCGTCACAATTTCATAAAAGATCTGACTTTTGGCAATTCACTCAAAAATGGTGCCAAACGGTTGCAAATGCTCGGCTGAAAGGTTTGGCGATCAAAACAGAAGGCTTTTTATCACAGGAAAAGATATCAGCCCTTGAAAACTTAACTGGCAGAAAAATGTTTTTTTGAAAAAATCCCTAAGCCCCGGGGTCACAATTTCATAAAAAATCTGACTTTCGGCAATTCACTCAAAAATGGTGCCAAACGCTTGCAAATGCTCCGCTGAAAGGTTTGGCGGTCGAAACAGAAGGCTTTTTATCACAGGAAAAGAAGTCAGCCCTCGACAATTTAACCGGCAGAAAAAGATTTTTTTGAAAAAATCCCTAAGCCCCGGGGTCACAATTTCATCAAAAATCTGACTTTCGGCAATTCACTCAAAAATGGTGCCAAATGGTTGAAAATGCTCCGCTGAAAGGTTTGGCGGTCGAAACAGAAGGCTTTTTATCACAGGAGAAGAAATCAGCCCTCGATAACTTAACCGGCAGAAAAATATTTTTTTGAAAAAATCCCTACGCCCCGGCGTCACAATTTCATAAAAGATCTGACTTTTGGCAATTCACTCAAAAATGGTGCCAAACGCTTGCAAATGCTCCCCTGAAAGGTTTGGTGGTCGAAACAGAAGGCTTTTTATCACATGACAAGAAATCAGCCCTCGGCAACTTAACCGGCAGAAAAAGATTTTTTTGAAAAAAACCCTAAGCCCCGGGGTCACAATTTCATAAAAAATCTGACTTTCGGCAATTGACTCAAAAATGGTGCCAAACGGTTGCACATGCTCCGCTGAAAGGTTTGGTGGTAGAAAAAGAAGGCTTTTTATCACATGAAAAGATATTAGCCCTTGAAAACTTAACCGTCAGAAAAAGATTTTTTTGAAAAAATCCCTAAGCCCCGGGGTCGCAATTTCATCAAAAATCTGACTTTCGGCAATTCACTCCAAAATGGTGCCAAACGGTTGCAAATGCTCCGCTGAAAGATTTGGCGATCGAAACAGAAGGCTTTTTATCACAGGAAAAGAAATCAGCCCTCGACAATTTAACCGGCAGAAAAAGATTTTTTTGAAAAAATCCCTAAGCCCCGGGGTCACAATTTCATCAAAAATCTGACTTTCGAAAATTCACTCAAAAATGGTGCCAAACGGTTGCAAATACTCCGCTGAAAGGTTTGGCGGTCGAAACAGAAGGCTTTTTATCACAGGAAAAGAAATCAGCCCTCGGCAACTTAACCGGCAGATAAAGATTTTTTTGATAAAAACCCTAAGCCCCGGGGTCACAATTTCATAAAAAATCTGACTTTCGGCAATTCACTCAAAAATGGTGCCAAACGGTTGCACATGCCTGAAAGGTTTGGTGGTCGAAAAAGAAGGCTTTTTATCACATGACAAGAAATCAGCCCTCGGCAACTTAACCGGCAGAAAAAGATTTTTTTTGAAAAAAACCCTAAGCCCCGGGGTCACAATTTCATCAAAAATCTGACTTTCGGCAATTCACTCAAAAATGGTGCCAAACGGTTGCAAATGCTCGGCTGAAAGGTTTGGCGATCAAAACAGAAGGCTTTTTATCACAGGAAAAGATATCAGCCCTTGAAAACTTAACTGGCAGAAAAATGTTTTTTTGAAAAAATCCCTAAGCCCCGGGGTCACAATTTCATAAAAAATCTGACTTTCGGCAATTCACTCAAAAATGGTGCCAAACGATTGCAAATGCTCCGCTGAAAGGTTTGGCGGTCGAAACAGAAGGCTTTTTATCACAGGAAAAGAAGTCAGCCCTCGACAATTTAACCGGCAGAAAAAGATTTTTTTGAAAAAATCCCTAAGCCCCGGGGTCACAATTTCATCAATAATCTGACTTTCGGCAATTCACTCAAAAATGGTGCCAAATGGTTGAAAATGCTCCGCTGAAAGGTTTGGCGGTCGAAACAGAAGGCTTTTTATCACAGGAGAAGAAATCAGCCCTCGATAACTTAACCGGCAGAAAAATATTTTTTTGAAAAAATCCCTACGCCCCGGCGTCACAATTTCATAAAAGATCTGACTTTTGGCAATTCACTCAAAAATGGTGCCAAACGGTTGCAAATGCTCGGCTGAAAGGTTTGGCGATCAAAACAGAAGGCTTTTTATCACAGGAAAAGAAGTCAGCCCTCGACAATTTAACCGGCAGAAAAAGATTTTTTTGAAAAAATCCCTAAGCCCCGGGGTCACAATTTCATCAAAAATCTGACTTTCGGCAATTCACTCAAAAATGGTGCCAAATGGTTGAAAATGCTCCGCTGAAAGGTTTGGCGGTCGAAACAGAAGGCTTTTTATCACATGACAAGAAATCAGCCCTCGGCAACTTAACTGGCAGAAAAAGATTTTTTTTGAAAAAAACCCTAAGCCCCGGGGTCACAATTTCATCAAAAATCTGACTTTCGGCAATTCACTCAAAAATGGTGCCAAACGGTTGCAAATGCTCGGCTGAAAGGTTTGGCGATCAAAACAGAAGGCTTTTTATCACAGGAAAAGATATCAGCCCTTGAAAACTTAACTGGCAGAAAAATGTTTTTTTGAAAAAATCCCTAAGCCCCGGGGTCACAATTTCATAAAAAATCTGACTTTCGGCAATTCACTCAAAAATGGTGCCAAACGCTTGCAAATGCTCCGCTGAAAGGTTTGGCGGTCGAAACAGAAGGCTTTTTATGATAGGAAAAGAAGTCAGCCCTCGACAATTTAACCGGCAGAAAAAGATTTTTTTGAAAAAAATCCCTAAGCCCCGGGGTCACAATTTCATCAAAAATCTGACTTTCGGCAATTCACTCAAAAATGGTGCCAAATGGTTGAAAATGCTCCGCTGAAAGGTTTGGCAGTCGAAAGAGAAGGCTTTTTATCACAGGAGAAGAAATCAGCCCTCGATAACTTAACCGGCAGAAAAATATTTTTTTGAAAAAATCCCTACGCCCCGGCGTCACAATTTCATAAAAGATCTGACTTTTGGCAATTCACTCAAAAATGGTGCCAAACGCTTGCAAACGCTCGGCTGAAAGGTTTGGCGATCAAAACAGAAGGCTTTTTATCACAGGAAAAGAAGTCAGCCCTCGACAATTTAACCGGCAGAAAAAGATTTTTTTGAAAAAATCCCTAAGCCCCGGGGTCACAATTTCATCAAAAATCTGACTTTCGGCTATTCACTCAAAAATGGTGCGAAATGGTTGAAAATGCTCCGCTGAAAGGTTTGGCGGTCGAAACAGAAGGCTTTTTATCACAGGAGAAGAAATCAGCCCTCGATAACTTAACCGGCAGAAAAATATTTTTTTGAAAAAATCCCTACGCCCCGGCGTCACAATTTCATAAAAGATCTGACTTTTGGCAATTCACTCAAAAATGGTGCCAAACGGTTGCAAATGCTCGGCTGAAAGGTTTGGCGATCAAAACAGAAGGCTTTTTATCACAGGAAAAGATATCAGCCCTTGAAAACTTAACTGGCAGAAAAATGTTTTTTTGAAAAAATCCCTAAGCCCCGGGGTCACAATTTCATAAAAAATCTGACTTTCGGCAATTCACTCAAAAATGGTGCCAAACGCTTGCAAATGCTCCGCTGAAAGGTTTGGCGGTCGAAACAGAAGGCTTTTTATCACAGGAAAAGAAGTCAGCCCTCGACAATTTAACCGGCAGAAAAAGATTTTTTTGAAAAAATCCCTAAGCCCCGGGGTCACAATTTCATCAAAAATCTGACTTTCGGCAATTCACTCAAAAATGGTGCCAAATGGTTGAAAATGCTCCGCTGAAAGGTTTGGCGGTCGAAACAGAAGGCTTTTTATCACAGGAGAAGAAATCAGCCCTCGATAACTTAACCGGCAGAAAAATATTTTTTTGAAAAAATCCCTACGCCCCGGCGTCACAATTTCATAAAAGATCTGACTTTTGGCAATTCACTCAAAAATGGTGCCAAACGCTTGCAAATGCTCCCCTGAAAGGTTTGGTGGTCGAAACAGAAGGCTTTTTATCACATGACAAGAAATCAGCCCTCGGCAACTTAACCGGCAGAAAAAGATTTTTTTGAAAAAAACCCTAAGCCCCGGGGTCACAATTTCATAAAAAATCTGACTTTCGGCAATTGACTCAAAAATGGTGCCAAACGGTTGCACATGCTCCGCTGAAAGGTTTGGTGGTAGAAAAAGAAGGCTTTTTATCACATGAAAAGATATCAGCCCTTGAAAACTTAACCGTCAGAAAAAGATTTTTTTGAAAAAATCCCTAAGCCCCGGGGTCGCAATTTCATCAAAAATCTGACTTTCGGCAATTCACTCAAAAATGGTGCCAAACGGTTGCAAATGCTCCGCTGAAAGGTTTGGCGGTCGAAACAGAAGGCTTTTTATCACAGGAGAAGAAATCAGCCCTCGATAACTTAACCGGCAGAAAAATATTTTTTTGAAAAAATCCCTACGCCCCGGCGTCACAATTTCATAAAAGGTCTGACTTTCAGCAATTCACTCAAAAATGGTGCCAAACGGTTGCAAATGCTCCGCTGAAAGGTTTGGTGGTCGAAAAAGAAGGCTTTTTATCACAGGAAAAGATATCAGCCCTTGAAAACTTAAACGGCAGAAAAATGTTTTTTTGAAAAAATCCTTAAGCCCCGGGGTCACAATTTCATCAAAAATCTGACTTTCGGCAATTCACTCAAAAATGGTGCCAAACGCTTGCAAATGCTCCGCTGAAAGGTTTGGCGGTCGAAACAGAAGGCTTTTTATCACAGGAAAAGAAGTCAGCCCTCGACAATTTAACCGGCAGAAAAAGATTTTTTTGAAAAAATCCCTAAGCCCCGGGGTCACAATTTCATCAAAAATCTGACTTTCGGCAATTCACTCAAAAATGGTGCCAAATGGTTGAAAATGCTCCGCTGAAAGGTTTGGCGGTCGAAACAGAAGGCTTTTTATCACAGGAGAAGAAATCAGCCCTCGATAACTTAACCGGCAGAAAAATATTTTTTTGAAAAAATCCCTACGCCCCGGCGTCACAATTTCATAAAAGATCTGACTTTTGGCAATTCACTCAAAAATGGTGCCAAACGGTTGCACGTGCTCCGCTGAAAGGTTTGGTGGTCGAAAAAGAAGGCTTTTATCACAGGAAAAGAAATCAGCCCTTGAAAACTTAACCGGCAGAAAAATATTTTTTTGAAAAAACCCTAAGCCCCAGGGTCACAATTTCATCAAAAATCTGACTTTCGGCAATTCACTCAAAAATAGTGCCAAACGGTTGCAAATGCTCCCATGAAAGGTTTGGCGGTCGAAACAGAAGGCCTTTTATCACAGGAAAAGAAATCAGCCCTAGAAAACTTAACCGGCAGAAAAAGATTTTTTTGATAAATCCCTAAGCCCCGGGGTCAGAATTTCATAAAAAATCTGACTTTCGGCAATTCACTCAAAAATGGTAGCAAAGGGTTGCAAATGCTCCGCTGAAAGGTTTGGTGCTCGAAACAGAAGGCTTTTTATCACAGGAAAAGAAATCAGCCCTCGACAACTTAACCTGCAGAAAAATATTTCTTTGAAAAAATCCTTAAGCCCCGGGGTCACAATTTCATCAAAAATCTGACTTTCGGCAATTGATTCAAAAATGGTGCCAAACGGTTGCAAATGCACCCCTGAAAGGTTTGGCGGTCGAAACAGAAGGC
The DNA here is from genome assembly GCF_964234715.1 of Podarcis melisellensis. NCBI lineage: Eukaryota > Metazoa > Chordata > Lepidosauria > Squamata > Lacertidae > Podarcis > Podarcis melisellensis. The sequence continues at coordinate 17,017,429 of NC_138542.1, forward strand.
TTTTTATCACATGACAAGAAATCAGCCCTCGGCAACTTAACCGGCAGAAAAAGATTTTTTTGAAAAAATCCCTAAGCCCCTGGGTCACAATTTCATCAAAAATCTGACTGTCGGCAATTCACTCAAAAATGGTGCCAAACGCTTGCAAATGCTCTGCTGAACGGTTTGGCGATCGAAACAGAAGGCTTTTTATCACAGGAAAAGAAATAAGCCCTCGACAATTTAACCGGCAGAAAAAGATTTTTTTGAAAAAATCCCTAAGCCCCGGGGTCACAATTTCATCAAAAATCTGACTTTCGGCAATTCACTCAAAAATGGTGCCAAACGGTTGCAAATGCTCCGCTGATAGGGTTGGTGGTCGAAAAAGAAGCCTTTTTATCACAGAAGAAGAAATCAGCCCTCGAAAACTTAACCGGCAGAAAAATATTTTTTTGAAAAAATCCCTAAGCCCCGGGGTCACAATTTCGTAAAAAATCTGACTTTCTGAAACTCACTCAAAAATGGTGCCAAACGGTTGCAAACGCTCCCCTGAAAGGTTTGGCGGTGGAAAGAGAAGGCTTTTTATCACAGGAAAAGAAATCAGCCCTCGACAACTTAACCGGCAGAAAAATATTTTTTTGAAAAAATCCCTAAGCCCCGGGGTCACAATTTCATCAAAAATCTGACTTTCGGCAATTCACTCAAAAATGCTGCCAAACGCTTGCACATGCTCCGCTGAAAGGTTTGGTGGTCGAAAAAGAAGGCTTTTTATCACAGGAAAAGAAATCAGCCCTTGAAAACTTAACCGGCAGAAAAATGTTTTTTTGAAAAAATCCTTAAGCCCCGGGGTCACAATTTCATCAAAAATCTGACTGTCGGCAATTCACTCAAAAATGGTGCCAAACGCTTGCAAATGCTCTGCTGAACGGTTTGGCGATCGAAACAGAAGGCTTTTTATCACAGGAAAAGAAATAAGCCCACGACAATTTAACCGGCAGAAAAAGATTTTTTTGAAAAAATCCCTAAGCCCCGGGGTCACAATTTCATCAAAAATCTGACTTTCGTCAATTCACTCAAAAATGGTGCCAAACGGTTGCAAATGCTCCGCTGAGAGGTTTGGCGGTCGAAACAGAAGGCTTTTTATCACAGGAGAAGAAATCAGCCCTCGATAACTTAACTGGCAGAAAAATATTTTTTTGAAAAAATTCCTAAGCCCCGGGGTCACAATTTCATCAAAAATCTGACTTTCGGCAATTCACTCAAAAATGGTGCCAAACGGTTGCAAATGCTCCGCTGAAAGGTTTGACGGTCGAAACAGAAGGCTTTTTATCACAGGAGAAGAAATCAGCCCTCGAAAACTTAACCGGCAGAAAAATATTTTTTTGAAAAAATCCCTAAGCCCCGGGCTCACAATTTCATCAAAAATCTGACTGTCGGCAATTCACTCAAAAATGGTGCCAAACGCTTGTAAATGCTCCGCTGAAAGGTTTGGCGATCGAAACAGAAGGCTTTTTATCACAGGAAAAGAAATAAGCCCTCGACAATTTAACCGGCAGAAAAAGATTTTTTTGAAAAAACCCTAAGCCCCGGGGTCACAATTTCATCAAAAATCTGACTTTCGGCAATTCACTCAAAAATGGTGCCAAACGGTTGCACATGCTCCACTGAAAGGTTTGGTGCTCGAAACAGAAGGCTTTTTATCACAGGAGAAGAAATCAGCCCTCGATAACTTAACCGGCAGAAAAATATTTTTTTGAAAAAATCCCTAAGCCCCGGAGTCACAATTTCATCAAAAATCTGACTTTCGGCAATTCACTCAAAAAAGGTGCCAAACGGTTGCAAACGCTCCCCTGAAAGGTTTGGTGGTGGAAAGAGAAGGCTTTTTATCACAGGAAAAGAAATCAGCCCTCGAAAACTTAACCGGCAGAAAAATGTTTTTTTGAAAAAATCCTTAAGCCCCGGGGTCACAATTTCATCAAAAATCTGACTTTCGGCAATTGACTCAAAAATGGTGCCAAAGGTTGCAAATGCTCCGCTGAAAGGTTTGGCGGTCGAAACTGAAGGCTTTTTATCACAGGAGAAGAAATCAGCCCTCGAAAACTTAACCGGCAGAAAAATATTTTTTTGAAAAAATCCCTAAGCCCCGGGGTCACAATTTCATAAAAAATCTGACTTTCTGAAACTCACTCAAAAATGGTGCCAAACGCTTGCAAACGCTCCCCTGAAAGGTTTGGCGGTGGAACGAGAAGGCTTTTTATCACAGGAAAAGAAATCAGCCCTCGAAAACTTAACCGGCAGAAAAATATTTTTTTGAAAAAATCCCTAAGCCCCGGGGTCACAATTTCATCAAAAATCTGACTTTCGGCAATTCACTCAAAAATGCTGCCAAACGCTTGCACATGCTCCGCTGAAAGGTTTGGTGGTCGAAAAAGAAGGCTTTTTATCACAGGAAAAGAAATCAGCCCTTGAAAACTTAACTGGCAGAAAAATGTTTTTTTGAAAAAATCCTTAAGCCCCGGGGTCACAATTTCATCAAAAATCTGACTGTCGGCAATTCACTCAAAAATGGTGCCAAACGCTTGCAAATGCTCTGCTGAACGGTTTGGCGATCGAAACAGAAGGCTTTTTATCACAGGAAAAGAAATAAGCCCTCGACAATTTAACCGGCAGAAAAAGATTTTTTTGAAAAAATCCCTAAGCCCCGGGGTCACTATTTCATCAAAAATCTGACTTTCGGCAATTCACTCAAAAATGGTGCCAAACGGCTGCAAATGCTCCGCTGAGAGGTTTGGCGGTCGAAACAGAAGGCTTTTTATCACAGAAGAAGAAATCAGCCCTCGAAAACTTAACCGGCAGAAAAATATTTTTTTGAAAAAATCCCTAAGCCCCGGGGTCACAATTTCATAAAAAATCTGACTTTCGGCAATTCACTCAAAAATGGTGCCAAACGGTTGCAAATGCTCCGCTGAAAGGTTTGGCGATCGAAACAGAAGGCTTTTTATCACAGGAA